>NC_083599.1:48738341-49441714 GCF_020882245.1 Rhopalosiphum padi
CACCTCCTGCTGTTGAGTTAACTCCTACATTTATAACTCCTCCTCAACCAAGGCATGTTCCATTTTTTTTTTTTTAATACATTTATTTTTGTTTTTATTTTCTGTTACTTTTAGGAAACGTAAGTATTATGTTGGGGATTTCAAAAGCATAGATGACTTAGAAAGTCCAAATAGTCGACGGAAATTATTATATGCTGCTAAAAAGTCCAGTGAAAAACATGTATCAACTATCAAAAAACTAAGAGTACAAAATTATAGTTTACAGCAAAAAATTTCAAATTTTGAACAGCTGATTGATCATCTTAAAAATGAAAATAAAATTAATGAAAATTGCTTTTCATTTCTGAAGGTATGAATAAATTCTTTGGTATTTATACTACAATGTGTATGTTTATTACTAATACTTGTGTTAAGTATTTATATTTGTATTCTAATTTGTTTTATTTAGCTTTTATTATTGGTAGATGAATTTAATGTGAATTTTACAATTAATAAAAAATTAGTTATATCAACAATTATTTCTTCTTTTTTAATTACATTTATAAATCTCTGTTTAGGAATGCCTACCAAATGCAGAAACTGCTCTCCTAAAAAGACAATTAAACCATGAATGTGGTGCATACTCCCCCGATTTACGTACGTTTGCCTTGACTTTACATTTTTATTCACCGAATGCCTACAACTTTGTACGAGAAACTTTTCAAAATTCCTTACCAGCTCCTAGCACCCTACGAAAGTGGTATTCATGTATTGATGGTAAACCAGGTTTTACGGCTGAAGCCCTGAATGCTGTTGAAATTAAATTAAAAGAAATGAAAAGTAAAGGAAAACAACTTATATGTGGACTAATAATAGATGAAATGCACATCAAAGAAAATGTAACGTACAAAGGAGATAGATTGATGGGGTATATAAATTATGGAACTGGCACTGATGGTTGTGATGGACTTCCCAAAGCTACTCAAGCTCTTGTTTTTATGCTTGTAGCTATAAACTCTAATTGGAAAGTACCAGTTGGTTACTTTCTTATAAATGGGATAGGGTCAACGGAAAAAGGTAACTTAGTGAATACATGTATTGAATTAGTGCACAAAATTGGAGTCCCAGTTAGAACTCTAACATTTGATGGAACGGTATCTAATTTTTCAATGGCAAAGTATTTAGGAGCTGATTTATCTATGCCTCATCCCAAACCTTTTTTTAAGCATGAATCTGGAATAGTAGTACATATTTTATTAGATGCTGCTCACATGCTTAAACTATGTCGAAATACATTGGGTGACTGGAAAACTTTATATGATGAGGGCATGAAACCTATAAAGTGGTCATTTTTTCAAAACTTGGTTTCTATACAGGAAGAAATTGGTCTTCATGTAGGAACAAAAATCCGTACCAGACATATTCAGTATCATAAAGAAAAAATGAAAGTGCGTTTAGCTGCTCAAACTTTCAGCTCAAGTGTAGCAAATGCACTAGAGTATTGTTCCAAAATATTAAATTTAAATATTTTTACAAATTGTAATGCGACAATTACATTTTGTAAAAATATAAACAATATATTTGACTTTTTAAACACTAGGAACTTCTTAAGTAAGTCACAGTACAAAAAACCTTTGAAACGAGAAAACAAAATTGACATATTTAATTTTATTGATGACTCCATTAAATACTTGCATTCATTACACTGTGAAATTGGTAAAGATAGTACAAAAACAATAATTCCTGTCATCAAATCCACTCGAAAAACTGGGTTCATTGGATTAATAATTTCATTACAAAGCATCAAAAATATGTTTATTGATACAGTTATAACAAAGGAATTAGATTTTTTATTAACGTATAAAATGAGCCAAGATCACCTTGAAATGTTTTTCTCTGCAATCCGTTCAAGAGGAGGTTTCAACAATAATCCCACTGCTTTACAATTTGAAAGTTCTTTTAAAAGACTATTAGTTCATACAGAAATAATGACATCATCTGGTGCAAATTGTATGGTGATGGATATGACAAAGATTTTGTGGGTCAGTAGTAGCACCTCAAAACCTGTTGAAAATTCCAATATTTATTTAGATATGCTATGTGCAGAAATAGAAGATGACGATATTCATTTCAATACAAACCAATTTAATGTTTTACAACAAGTCGTTGAAGATATTGTGGAGTATATAGCAGGGTTCATTGTCCGGAAACTTTCAAGGAAATTAATTTGTGACGAATGTACTGAAGTTTTGACTCGATTTAATACCGAAATTGGATCATTAATTAATATTAAATCCCGTGGAGGATTAATAAATCCATCAGTAGATGTTATCTATTTATGTAAAGTAGCTGAACGAATTTTTAACTCGTACAAAAATTTGATACCAACTAAACCAAATATTATCAACTATTTAATTATTAAAGCTTCTTCACAAATTAATCTAAAAAACATTTTTATAGTAATATCTGATCATTTTTTGAATCAAAATCCATTAGACAATCATTTACTAAAACTTACACATTTAATATTTAAGACTTATTTTAGAATTCGTGTGAATCACTTTACCCTGAGTGAGAGTCAGCCAAAAGAACGCATACGATCGTTTTTAACTAAGACTATTCATTTTAAAAATCAATAGATATATTTTAAAGTAGTCGGTCAAAATACAATAGCAGATTTTAAATTTATTATTTTCATATTATAATTATTATTAATTATTATTTTATTATTATAATTTACCTAACTATTTCATTTATTTTTATATTTTAATTTGATAACTTTATAATTCCGTGTTATTATTTTGTGACTTTTTTCTAGATTCATATCTTATATTTGTAATTGCTTTATAGGTACTCTATTTACATTTAAAAGAGCTAAGAAAATATTAAAAAAATTCTAAATTCTTTATTTAAAACATTGTATGTTGTATATTAAGTGGCATAAATATGACTATCATTAAATAAGCCGCGTTTGTTTGTTTATTATTCCATGATATTTCATTCTTTCTTACCTAAACTATGCTCTTTCTCTTTCTAACAATCTTGTTTCGATAAACTGATGGCAGGGTGTGGGGGAGGAGCAGTCCATATCATAATATGTCTATGTTTACGACAAACACAGGTACCCGACAAGTTTACAAATTGCCTTAATTTTGCCCCTTATTTTAGTCACGAACGCAATTAATAATACCTATGTTATATTATGCATAATAACATTTTACACTCTGTTATAATAATATGTTATAATGTTATATTGACAAAATAACAGTAACTGTTATTTTAACTGTTATTTTGATAATAGCAGTAACAGCTATAACAGTTATCAAAATTGATAACAGATTACCATCACTAAGATATATCTACAATCTACATGGTAGAGGTCCTTAACGCGACGACCGTGGCGTCTCTATTTACGTCCGCTAGAGCGCGATTCGTTACTTGTACATCGATGCAATAGCCGCCGTTGTGAAACGCTCTGTCAGTTCTTTTATCTATGGTTAGTTCTAGACAACGGTCATTGTATGTGTTATTATTGTATTAGCTATTAAAAGTGCCATCCTTGTATATTTAACGCTAAGAGTTATTATTTCCAAACACCTACAACACCTTATAGTAGAAAAGTAGTTATTGTGAATTGCATTTGTTGCGATTTTTCCTAGATTAGAAAAAATTATAATATAGTTGCTTGTAGAAAATGCATCTTATCTTAATGGCCAACAAATTATATCGTTTTTGTACTTTGTAGTGGAAGTTTCTTTTTTGCTCTCCAAGATATTTATAGCCGATTGGTGAGCTGTTATGAATTTTTAAAAAATGATTTCAGCAAGTGTGGAAGTTTTCCAACCGGCCGAACACTTGCTGTCTAAATGTCGTACTTTCGGTTCCACTTTAGAAGGATAAGTTTGTATTATGTGACAGTACTTGGTTTTAAATAAATTGACACTCGATTATAGTTTCGATGGCGTGTGCACCGGAGTGTTATATTGTCGTAGAGACATAAATAAATTAACAAACTGTCGCGCGTGTGGCACTCGGAAAGTCGGAAGCGAGTGTGCGTTTGAAGATGTGATCGTCGTTCGATCTTCGTGACGAGAGTGGATCGGGTTAAAGTGCTTTTTCTTCAAAGTTCGCGTGAAACGTTAACATGACCGTTACGCGTTAAAGGCGATTGCCTTGAGCCACGTGTAAGACGTGTCGTGCCGTGGTCGTTGAACGTCGTCGTTCGTTTCGGCGGTTGAAGAACTTTGTTGGACTTCGGGCTCGTGTGTAACTTGGCGTTCAATGTTATCATTTTTGTCGGGTGCTCGATGCTCGGGCGTGCTGTGATTGCGTGAGGGCGCGAAAGCCGTCAAGTTCGGGTTGCGAGACCGGGAACGTCGTGGACGTGTTCGTTGACGGGACAAGAGTGGGTCGAAGCCTGGTTCAGGTAAAGTGCTCGTTCGTCGCAGAATCGCGAGATGTAACGGTACTGTGCGCGTCGTAGCACGTGCCGGTCATGTCGTGTCGAAGGTCATTACATCTCGAAGTTGCGATCGTCGGTACGCGTGGTCGTAGTCACATACCCGCGTGTAAAATGGCGCGGAACGTCGGAGTTTGGGTCAGCGGTTTAAAAGTTCGGTCGTACTTGTTGCGGTTGTGGCTCGGTCGAACGTCGTGAGCAAAAAGGTTGAGCTTTTCTTCGCGATCGCTGCGTCGCGTCGATAAATACATATTATATAAAATTCACAATGGCTGCATACAAGTAAAAATATCAAAACGAATATAAAATAAGGTAAAATTCACGTAAACAAAATTGTAACATCGGTCGGGCGGAATGACCAGTAAAGTGGTGACAATCGGTATCGTCACAGGGCCATGCTAGTTACTGTGGTTTTAATATATTTATTAATTCCACAACATTATCAATCAAAAAAATATTTTTTTCAATATATGGTTTTTTTAAATTGCCAAATGTTGTTTAAAAGTTATATTTCAAAGGTGTTTGGGAGGGCAAGCGCCCAACCCCCCGTAACTACGCCATCGGTTCAGTTCAATATTAATGAAATATTCCAATGTACAGTGATTACTTGGATATTCATTTTACTAAAATTTTATTTTATTTTTTCAGTATATATTTTCGAAAAATAATACGTTGGTTTCTTATAGACGTTCTATTTATACCATAAGTCAGCGGATCTAAAGAAACAGCTTTTATAAATACCATAATAAATGTAAACAATCTCGTTTACTAATTTTACATTTATCAAATTCAGCAGCTAAACGTGGAATTGCCAATTATTTACGATCTCTTTTTGGGGGGTTTGAAATATTGGTTTCTTGCTCTTTAATGGATTCATTTTCATTGTTATCTTCTTGAGAAACAGAATTCAAAGTTCACTAAAATAAATAAAAAAAATATTATAATCAAATTAATAGGTAATTTTTATTTTACTTATATTAAAAAAACTTACTTCCAGTAGCTGAAGTAGTTGGATTGTCTGAACGCTTATGTTTTCTCTTTTTTTCTCTATCTTATCGTTGTAGTCGCCTTTTTTCCAATTTTTCAATATTTTTATCAATACCAATCACGCAACAAGAATTTCTCACGCTATTAAATTAAACATTATTTAATTTCTTGAAGATTGTTATTATTAATGCATTTTAGATGTGATATATCAAATAAATCATTCAAAGCTTGAAAACGCCTATTAATTAAAACTTTTTGCCATAATTCGTACTACTTTTTGAGTTTTAACCATGAAGATTAGAGATCTAATCTTCATGGTTTTAACTTACATTTATGGGGCTTGGAATCCGTGCTTTGTTATAACAAGGAGCTATAGTGGCGTATTCTCTATACATCATATTTTATACATATAACTAAAATACAACTATTGCTATACTTAATAATCCGTTAATAATCATTTTTTTCCGTGCGATAAACGGACGCATGTAAAATCACATTGTATTTACCAAAAAGTACTTTTACCTAGGTATGTTTATAATGTGTTAAATGTTAATGCATGCTATTTGTAATCCTTTCATAATTCTTAGGTGTGTCACTATTTTCACTCATATTTTTACGATTCTGGGAACATGCAAACAACAAGATGTTCATGACACAGTTGCTGTGTCATTTGTCTATGCATTGTTGTCGTCGAAGGAAACTGTTCAGTATGTTCAGAGCAGTAGGTACAATTTCCTTTTAACGAACACAGAATTGTTTGTGAACCGGCTAAGATCATGACTGACTTTTGAGTCATAAATATTATAATTTTTATTGTATTTTTTATTTTTTTTTATGTATTTTTGATTATAATAATTCGATTTTAAAATATTTAATGATAACTACAGAAATTATTGTGTTGTTATAAATTTTAATTTTTTATATGCATTAAAATGTATCGTTTTTTATATAAATTCGGGTGAAAGGTGTTCGGGTTTACGGACTTTCGGCTAAAAATGACATTCGGGAATTTCGATTCGGGAACAATACCGTTAACCGCCAATGAGAGTAACTAGAATGACAAAAAATTTGGTGATATTCAAGATTTAAATTTTGATAAGAATAGTGCTTAGAATAAAAATGTGAATAAATAATAGGTAACATTTTAAAATTTGAAACTATGATTAACTGGTTTGGAGACTTCCACAATCGATTTATACATAATGTAAGTGGACGAACGAACATATGTGTCATCAAAACTAGTTATGTTTTCATTTGAAAATGAAAACAGGTATTGTTATTATTAGTTTTATCTATTTTAAAAAAAATGTACATATTAATCGAGACTGGGCTTATTATATATATTTGTCTCATGTTTTAACAACAACATTATTTGCGTACTGAATCTCCTTTCCATGTCCCTCGTTATTTTATCATGGTATTCGTCGTATTTTTCAAGGCCTAATTTCATCTTACGATTTTCTTCTTCTAATAAATCTTTTTCATAACATACCTGTTTTAAACGAGCTTTTATATTTTTCAATTCTTTGTTAAAGCTTTTTAATTGTCTTTTACAATTATTGTAACTTTTGTTTTCCTTTTCTAAATATTCATTTCTTTTTATAAGTACTTGAGAAGAGTCATTAAGCATTTTTGTTTTTTTTTCAATGATTGTCTTACGACTGTGTAAAAACTGATTATCTTCGGCAATGGATTCTAGTTTGTGTTGCAACGATTCACACAATTTTAAATATTGATCTAACTTTTCTTCAAAATCATCTTTTAACTCTTCGATTTCTTTGTTGTACGTATCCATCAATATCCTCGTATTATCATTATTTAAGGATCTAACCGATCGTAACTCTAATATATTTTTTTTTTCGACAAATCGAATCGCATATTTTTGTTCTTCATATATCTCTGCTAAATAACGGGCTGCACTACATTTTATCACATTGACCCTGTCATTTAAACGTTTAATACTTTGAACTGCCATATTTGTTTTTTCGTTTGTATGTTGTGCACTTTGTTTTTTTAAATCATTTCGAAGCGAATGATTCAATAGAAACAAATCATTGTTATGATTTTCCCATTTTAAATCTGTTGCTTTAGTGGCTAGTTCACATTCTAAACGTTTGACATCCATGTTGTATGTGTTTTGATATGTAAACTCTTCGCGTTGCATACGTAACTGTTTTTCAAGACCCTGTATTAGGATTGCATCATCAATTGCTTTTTTTTCCATTTTAGTTATCTCTAGCTGAAGTTTATTTACAGATTTTTGGACGACTTTCATGGCTATATTTGCTTGATTCCGATCAACTTGTAACAATAATATTTCTTTATCTTTTTGTTTCAGCATAATAACACATTTTTTTGAGTACTCTAATAGTTTACTAGGGCTGAGTTCCGTTACATTGACTTCATCTAACTTCATTTTTGAATTTTTAAATTTGAAACTGATGATTTTCAAAATGTTATCTTTATTTAGGTCATATGTGCATTAATAAAACAACTAAACAATATTTAGTTTATAGTTACCATAATAACAAATTTTTGATTTATATTTTTAATTTTGATGTTTATATTCTAATTTTTTTTAGCCATATATCTGAATCAGAAGGCCAATTTTTGAATATAAGCGACAAATTCACTCATGCTATGAAAGTCATAAGTCGTAGATTTTATCGAAGATGACTAATTTTAATCGCAAACGATTTAAAATTGGTATTTCTGATCTAATTAATAAGATTTCATAATTTGTCGAATGCGATAAAGTAACGTAGTATTACTCTTACTTTACATTTATATCTCTTTTCTATATTGCTAGTAATCTATACATAAGTACAACCGCTAACTACAGAAAGTTTCAATTCGTTGAAACTTATTAAAGGAAAGCAGATTCAAATTTGATTTATCGAATTATTTATAAAGTTATAGTTGTTGAATTTTTATAGAATGTACCTAATATTATAATTTTTATTTTAGTGTTTTACTTTGTTAATATCCAATTAATTGTTAAGAGGATGACCAGTGCCTTGATTGTTTTCTCTATCTGGCCCATGCGCAAAATAGATAAAACTCATTTATGCAGATGCAGAATCCTTTTTTTTTTTGTTTTTAAATACATAATCTTATAGACAAAATCTAAAATCATCCATTACAATAACGATGAAAAATAATATTTTTGAGGGTATGAATATTGATTTGTCTAAATATTGTCTCAACAATTTAAACATTCTTGAAAATTTACATATTTTTTTTTGGAACTCGAATATAAAATAAACTAACAATAAAATATAAAATTTGTATATTATTCCCTCAAAAATATTATCCTCTATAATTTTTGTAATAAGTGATTTAACTGTAAAATAACTCAAATCATAAAAAAGATAGGTGAAAATATTTATTTATGTTGCGGGTGGGTGATGGGTCTGAAAGAGAAAAAAAATATTGCACTGACATCTTCTTAAGAAGGTGCTACTGCATCGGCATGTGTTGAGTGTTGATTCTCTTTACATACGTATATCATATCACATTTGCGTTCAGTATTATATATTTTTACTCTATTGTTTTTTTTTAAATTAGAGTAATCTGATCAATAATGTACATATAATTAGTGTACAATTTAAAGTTAAGATTATTATCTCTAGGCCCTATTTATTAAACAATATAGTTGAAGAACATAATCGACTAAATTTATTATTTTCTCAAAGTACTCTAAACCAAAATTTCATTTTCTAACCCATTTTGGCAGTCGTTTAATATTAACTTCTTCATTGCGCTTGACTAATTTTTTTGAATACTCTAAAAATCCAATATTATCAACTAATGAAAGTGGTTGATAATTAACAGAAATCATTTTGATTAGACTTGTCAATCGAACTTTTTTCTACTTCAGATAATTCATTACCTCTAGTCGAACCAAATAATTTTAACTGGCGAGAACGTTTAGGTATAGGTGAAGTATAGGGCTGCTGTGAACTCGTATTAGAACCTGAATGTTTTGATTGTAAATTAGAACTAGTTGAAGGACCGGCCGATAATACATCTAAATCTAATTGTTCTTCAGTTTCAATAATAGGATTAAGGTGTGCATGGTGTCTTCTCTTCAAATGTTCTTTAGATAAAACAAAAATAAATACAAGCAAAATAAATAAATTGGAATTTAAAACTCTTAAAACAAAGTAATAGTAATTAAATTTGAAATTTAAAAAAATGAAATCAATTGAAAAATTGTAATACTCTTATAAAAATAAAATAATATATATTATAAAGAATAATAATATATCTATATACAACAAAAATCAGTATATATTATTAGTTTTATGAATTATAGTTATAACTTATAACCTTATGAGTTATGATATCGTGTAGTTAAGATATCTGTAAACAGATATTATATTTATCTAGTTAATTATTATGCTAGTGCTACACAGTAAACACACGTTTTACAAGTAGTTTTGAATAAGCATTTTTATAAACTAAAAAAAAATTAAAATCTAACAATTTAAAACTATTTTAAAAGTAATTTAAAAATATTCGTGTGTCAACAAAATTTTTTATTGCAGTGTAATCATGATATTTGTATTAAAAAAAAGGATGTTATATCAAATACAGGCTATAATCAAAATAAAAACCTCAAATTTTGTTACTACATAGAAGAAAAAAACTTAATCTATGACGTAGCGTTTTTATTTTTTTATAATTTAGTTAATATTATTATTATTATTACCTTTTAAATTTGTAGTATTTTTACGGTAATTGAAATCTTTCATGCATACTTGGCACTTCACGCAAATTTCGTTAATTTTTTTTAAAATGCTCCCATACCACCGATCTTTTAGGTGCCATTTTACTACAACACGTCAACACTTCTTATTCGACTAATGCCATAAATCGCAATGATTAAATTATTATAATTTAATAATACGTAATATGGTTTTTGGTATCTTATTCTTATTGCCTATTGGTTATTACTTCTATAATACTATTAATACTATAATATATACTATATATACTATATTACTATTAGTCCAAAACTATTTTTGGAAATAATCGTATTGCATGATACTTTTACAATTCGAATTGTAATATCAAACTATTTATAAGTTTGTATTTATCATTATTTAGATATTTTATTGCTTTATTGTCGAGCTAAATAGTTATATACTGAACGTTCCTTAAATAAAAAAAATTGTATTACATATCTTATTTCCGGTTTTTACTTTTTACTTTTTACTAGGTATCGAAAATAAAGTGAATTATTCTATTCAATATACCCACAGTAAACCACAATATGAATATTAAATTAATATTTATAATATAATATTATTAATAATTGAACAATATAAAAAATACGTTGCAACTGAAGGCTGCCCAATGAGGTGTAGGTATAGTGGTACTATACTACTATAAATAAACCATATTATAATATAATATATATATATATTTTATACAGTAGTCAGTAGCATACGGGTAAAAGAAGTAAATGTAAAAGTGAGATAAGAAAAGCATTCGATTATTTTTACCATAACATGTTTATTTTATCCTTAGATAAGATTTTTATTTATTACAACTAATTTTCTCATTCGAATGTTTTATTCGATTATTTTATTATTCGAACGATTTTTAAAATAATCGAATGATTCGATTATTTCATTCGATTATTTCCATCACTAATAATTCAGATGAATGCGATGCATTCATGGGTAATATTGTAAGCTTACCACAAAATATATTTTTTTTCTACACAACAACTGATTCGAGTATAAATTGTAATCGTTATCACTATTAGTATAATCATTATTATTTTATTTTGATAATAGTTGTGATATTAACTATTAAGATTGGTGATATTACGATACAATTTTTCTACTAATTTGTACATCATTACGTTTATTTTTTTTTATTATTTAAAATTGAATGCATGTCAGATAGGTCTAGTAATAGTTCCGATAGTTCCGATAGTTTAAGAAAATTTAATAAAAGATTGTAGGGAATTAGACAATTTTAATTCAGTAGTATCAGGAGATTTAATAAATAATATTCAAATTTTAGAAACTAATAACACAATGGCACTACCTACTTCGACTACATTGTCCCTGGAGACAGCTATTAAATTAATTCCACATTTCAATGGAGAGAATGAACAAGAGGTTTATCCATTCATAAATGCATGTAATTTTATCATAAAAATTTCGAGGAGTCCGGTGCTCTTACAAGTTATACCTAATAACTAAATTAGCAGGCAAAGCATTCGCAGGGACATTCGCAAAAACCCAACATAGGGACATTTCTACGTAGGAAAAACTTAAGGATTATTTGGAAAGTACATTCTGTGCTATACGCACACCAGGATACCTTCACTTAGAAATCACTACTACTATGTTCCAACAGGGTGAAACCATACGAGAGTATTCAACAAGAGTAGAAAAACTATTACACGAACTCTGTAACGTAACCACAAAAGATAAGTCAACTAGTGACGTTAAAGCTATACATAACTACATAAAAGAAACAACTTTAACCACATATATAGAAGGTTTACCAATTACTATTCGAGGTGTAGTCAAATCAAAAAATCATTCATCGCTAGAAGAAGCCATAAAGGATAGCCTAGAGGAAGAAAAAATTTTTCAATCGAATAAAGGAACCCAACGTTTGTTAAATTACAAACAAAATAATACGAATACTGGTAAATATTGCAAAAATTGTCGAAATACAAACCATAACACAAATGAGTGCAGAAACAGAAACCACAATTCCGATACGGGACAACAAATTAAGCAATCCAAAGGATTCAATAATCAAAAAAATCAGGATACTAAACAAGTATCATGTAATTATTGCAAAAAACCTGGTCATACTATAGAGGCATGCTATAAAAAAAAAATTGCGGATTTGAAAAAAATCAAATAATGAGAAATCAAACTCGGGAAACGACAAGGAATCGGTCAAAAAGGGCATTTGTCCGGTTCGCGAATTAAAGATAATAGCCCAAGATTAAATGTGCTAACATTTAAAATTGAATTAACAAACAATCATGCTACGTATCAAATGCCACAATGTATTAAAGGATTAGCCAATTTACTCATAGCTACAGGAGCAGATCTTAATATAATTAAAATAAATGTACTACAAGACAATGTCATGGTATCCGATACTAAAATTTACCAAATGCAAGGAATTAATGATCAATTAGTCAATACCTTAGGAAGCACAACCCTAAACATGTCGATAAACAATACAATTTACAAAACCAAATTCCAAGTAGTTAGTTCAAACTTTCCAATAAGCGGAGATGGAATATTAGGGAACCCTTTCCTTAAAAATAACCTGATCATAATCGATGTTTGTAAGGGAGAATTAACTACAAAAACTGATAGTAAAACTACTATCCCAACCCAGCATGAGATGATCATTCCAATACAGTTTGACATCGAGGATTCATCCGAATAACGAAATATACTTATTCATGCGCAAAAATTAGGCGAAAATATTCCATGTGGTAATTTATAAAATATTGTAAAACATAATCAAGTACTTATAAATGTTATGGATCCAACAAAAGAAAATCAAGTTATAACAATATCAAAATTTTCAGATTTGTCACACGAAATTTTTGATATAGTTGCAATGGATAACATACAAACAAATGAAATAATTGTAAATACGGAAAACCGTATCTAACTACTGAAAAACACATTAAAATGTGACCATATGAACAAAGAAGAAGAAGAAGAAGTGATTTTAGATTTATGTAGTGAATTCTCAAATATATTATTTTTAGATGGAGACCGAATGACATGTACCCACGCAGTGCATCATGAAATTAAAACTCCTTGAGTCACTCAACCAACCCATCAAAAACTATATAGGCTTCCTTATGCACAAAAAGAAGAAATAGCTAAACAGGTTAAAGAAATGCAACAAGATGGTACAACAACACCAAGTGATAGCCCTTAGAATGCTCCATTATTGATTGTACCCAAAAAATCAGATGTATTAGGTGAAAAGAAATATAGAGTAATTGTTGACTTCCGCAAACTTAACAGTACTACTGTTGGGGATGCTTTTCCCGTGCCAAATATCACAGAAATACTTGATCAACTAGGTAAAACATAATATTTTACTTGCTTAGATATGGCAAGTGGATACCACCAAATACCATTACATCCAGATGATCGATAAAAAACCGGATTTAGCACGGATCAAGGTCATTGGGAATTCCAAAGAATGTGTTTTGGTTTGAAGGGAGCACCAGCTAAATTCCAAAGATTGATGAATCAAGTACTCACTGGTCTCAACGGTATAAATGCTTTTGTTTACTTAGATGATGCCATCGTAATCGGAACATCATTAGAAGATCAATTTAAACATTGTTTTTTGATAAAACTTTGAGGAAACAATCGAAGAGATTAAAAATATGTATAAATGTACGATTGAACTGCTAGTGCATAATGATGGGACTTTATTGGGAATGTTCCTTCAAGATTCTAGAATAAAAATAGAATTTGAACATTTTCCTGAAGTAAATTTTACAATAAATACAATTAATACAATCTATATCATTAATTATATTTCTTATATTTATATCTAGATGGTTTGTGCTGATGCAACATATAAATTAATAGATTTGAAAATCCCGCTGTATGTCCTGCTAGTTGAAGACGGTAATGGCCAGAGTGAAGTAGCAGCTCTTGGTCTATTGGTTAATGAAGAAAAGGAGACACTAGCATGGTTTTTCAAAAAATTTAAAGAACTTAATCCCGCCAGTATAAACACGAGAGTGTTTATCACTAACAAGGACATGAAGGAGCGGACTGTCCTAAAAAATCTGTTTCCTGAATCACATTTGGTAATATGTTTATTTCATACACTGCGGACGTTCAACAGGGAAATAACATGTGACAAATTGGGAATCACACCCAATCAACGAGACATGTCTAAGCACATATTTGAAAAACTATGCTACTGTAAAAATGAAACAGAATACATGCAGATATATACAGATTTTATTAACTCTGAATTAACTCCTCATCAAGTAGTAACCTATTTCAATAAAAATTGGTACAATAACCGGGAACAATGGGTAACTGGTCTAACTAGTGAGTCTGGGAACTTTTTAAATTCTACTAATAATAGACTAGAAAATTTTAATTCAAAACTTAAATCAGTAATTCCAGTGTACTCTAATCTGCCAGAGTTTTTTAAAACACTTTTTATTATTTTAAAATATATTCGGTCAGAACGGGATCACTGTGCAATGAAGGTTATAAAAGACCAACAACAATATTTCAAAACCTAGATGAAGAAAAATATTACAAACTTCTTACTCCGTATGATTTTAGTTTTATATAAAAAAAATATATTTTGCCCAACGAAAGAGGTTCTAAAAAATACAACAATTGATTCATGTTCCTGTAGTTTTTACAAGTCAATGAGGTTACCATGCAGGCATATCATTAATAACAAACAACCCCATATTTGTTGAAAATCTATGCGATGTAAGGTGGACGAGGAATTATTACATAAAAAGTCAAAAAATACTAAATAATTCTCCTGAACAGACCGATTCAAACATAGAAATTGAAATTCAACGTCCAAAAAAAGGTCAAAAAATGTTGACAGCACCTGAGAAGTACAGAAAAGCATTCATTCAGACAGCAAAATTGGCAGAACTTTTGTCAGAAGTTTCTCAATTCAATTTTGAAAGAAGAATATGTCAGCTACAACAAATAGTTAATCTTTGGAGCAAAAACAAAGATTTTTTGATAGAAGAAATTCGACTGGACAACTCCGCAGGTAACTACAAATAATTAGTACAATTATTATTAATAAAAAATGAATTTATATTTAATTTTCCAATTGTATACCTTCAGAGAATGTTAATGACATTGAAACTGTTGAAACTGAACATATTAAGGAGCAGATCGTGGAAACTGAATGTGCTATTTCTGCAGGTTATTAATTACAGTTTGATAAAAAAATAAATTTATATTTAATTTTAAAATTGTATACCTCCAGAGAATGTTATTGACATTAAAACTGGCAAAACTGTATGTGTTATGGATCAGGCAGTGGAAATTTATGCTACACCATCCTTGGAAACTGGATGTGATATTGTACTATCGGATGTCCCGGAAGACCAAAGGGAGCTGCATTAACATCAATAGGTCTTCCTAAAAAACGAGCCGTCAGTAAACATATTGCATTTGCTCAAAAACATAATAAAATTAAAGAAAATATTATAATGGAATGGCTTACCGAAAAAAAAAGTGGTCGATCAAGTAAGAAAAGACAAATACAGGGTCCGTCAGAACAAACGCATGTTTTTCGAAATAATACTACACTAAAAGTAATTTCTGTAAAATAATTTTTATTTCATCAAAAAATGTAGAAACATATGCAAATTTTTTTTACTGTAACAAAATTTAGGTTTTAAAAATAATGTCAGTCATATGGCGCCCTTGAGCCGCAATGCAGGAATGCAGGCGCTCCCGAAACGAGTCCATCGCGTTAGTCAGCATCTGTCTCGGAACTTCACCCACAACTCGTGTGATCTCGTCCTTTAATTCATCTAGGGTTTGTGGCTTGTATTGATAGACTTTTGATTTTAAGTGACCCCACAAAAAAAAATCACTCAATGACAAGTCAGGGGAGCGAGGGGGCCACGGAACGTCACCAAAGCGTGAAATGAGACGTCCGGGGAATTTTTGGCGAAGAACCTCCATTGAGGCACGAGCTGTGTGTGATGTTGCCCCGTCTTGTTGATACCACACTTTTCTAATACTGACACGTCGTCGTTGAAGCTCAGGAAAAAAAAATTGGGTCAGCATTTTGATGTAACGTTCTGAATTTACAGTGGTCGTTTGTCCGTTGTCCTCGAAAAAATAAGGGCCAATAATTTGCGTTGCACCTATTGCACACCAAACTGTGACTTTTGGAGTATGCCGAGGTTCCTCATGCAACTGATGTGGATTTACTGGGGACCAGTAGCGACAATTTTGCTTATTCACATAACCATTTAAGTGGAAATGAGCCTCGTCACTCATGAACAAAACCATGTTGTCATTATTGTCAATAATTTCAATCATGAGCTGAGAAAAATTAATACGCTGTTGGTAATCACCGGCCAATAATTGATGGCAAACTTGGATTTTATAGGGATGAAACGCTAAATCAATTTTTAAAATTCGACGTACACTTGATTCGTTGATCCCAAGAGCAACGGCGCGCAAACGGACAGAACGGTTGGGGCTCCGTAATGTATCCAACCTTACTCTGTCCACGTTTTCGGGTGTTCTAATAGCCCGATTTCGTCCGTTAGTTCTTTTCATCAACACCGTACCTGTTGTGTTGAACGCTGTGACCCATCTCAAAACGGTATTACGGTCAGGAATCGTTCCATGACGCGGAATATTAAAGTTAGTTCGAAAATCTCGCTGTGTTTGAATGATAGATTCACCATTTTCGAAGTACCGCCGTACTGCGAACACTCGTTGTTGCACACTCCACACCATGATGACAACTAAAACTGCACGTTATCAACTTTACAACGAGCCGTCTCTCATACCGATTAGATTTCCCCACTTGAAGTATTAATAACTTTAAAAACATGCGTTTGTTCTGACGGACCCTGTATATCATAGAGGAGAAGGATATTGAGTGCCGCCATGAAACTATTTGCAACAGTATTATGGAAGAAGACGTTGATATCCATACCATAAGACCTTACTGCACTAAAGATGCGTGGAAAGCAATATTAAATGTAATAAAAGCAAAAAAAAAATATATGACATGGGGATATGCCTGGTTTGTAACCATGACATTTGATCTGAGTGTGTTTTGTGTGATTCTTGCCTAGTATGGTACGATGCTACTTGTGTTGGATTTAATATAAAATCAAAACCCACAGGTTCGTATTGGTTTTGTACAGGTTGTAAAAATATTAAGTAATAAAATATACAATATTGATAAATCTTACTTATGTACCTACTTTATTTATTTCTGATGCAGACATGCAGTTGCCTATAATAACCACGAAATACCATTTCGTTTAATACATATTATATAACACTTATACGATACTATAACCTAAAGTATACTATGATGTTAATTCGTCCTATGATGTTTACTGTAGTCCATAATATTATATCATACTAAGAGTAAATAAACACAATAATAATGTTAGAACTATCAACTTAGAAAATGAAGCCGTTGACTCAGGGGCGTATTCAGCTCTTCTTCCAGGGGGGGGGCGAAATTTGAATTCAAATCATAGATTCTTATAAAAAAATTTGTACATAAACGACAGTGTACAGATTATTAATAAATTGGCGGATCAAAATTGTTCGATCGTTTCGCTTGCTTAAACTTCAATAATTGATTTCTACCCACTTTCATAACCCATAACATTAATTATTGTAAACAACATCAACAGTATACCAAAATACCAAATAAAATAACTTGACATAGGACATAGGTACATATAAATATAAAAGCATATTATAATAACCACATAATATAATAATAGTTTTATTAAATATATAATAATTAATAATAAAATAATATTAAATAACAAAATCCAATTTCCTTTTTGTCTTTGAAAATCGTTCAATAACTTTTGATATGTCAATATCAATATTTCTATGTATGTTCATTAAAGCCAAACCTGTCAACCTTTTCTGGGACATTTGGCTTCTCAGCCATGTTTTTAACCTGGTGCAACATATTTCAGAAAGCATTAAGCAATAAGCAAACAGCCAAAAGCCAAAGGAGTTATGATTAATGCAAAGCAAAAAAGGACAAATTTATAAAAATAATCACAGAATTAAATAAATAAATCAATTAAATATCTAAATCAGACTATTTAAGTAAAGTAATACTAAATAGCGGAAATTAAATAAATATGATAGCATTTTTAACTATAGTTAAGTTATGTCATAAATAATAACTAGTAGTAAAAAAAATCTAAACTGATTTTGCTCATACTATATGTATATATTTTGTACTCTTTAGAGTGCATAAATGCATGTATATTTAGTATATTTTAAACCACATAAGTTCTAAGCCCTACTTTTTACCAAAATTATTTTCTTCTAACTTAAAGAAAAGCAAAATATACATGCATACCTCCTTAAAGTAGAGAAGCTGCGTTCTGCTGATGCGATACTTACTGGTAATGTTGCTAATACTACTAAAACCTGTCTAATTGTAGGAAACATGACTGGATGACATTCATCAATAGATTCTAATACATCTTCTGGTATTTTAAGACCTTAAAATAATTTTAAATAAAAAATATGTGATTTTTACCAATCAATATGCAAATTGTATTTAATAAATTAGTATTTACCTTCATTTTTCCTGGAAATCCAATTTGATTTCCATAAATCAACTTCTCCTTTTAAAATGTTAATGTTTATATCCAAAAATATAAAATGTCCAATTACTGTATCAATCATTTTTTTGACATCGAGTGAAGACTTGTTGATTATGTTAGCTGGAATAAATTCAATCAACTGAAAAATAGCTGTTGTTTTTTTATTTAGGAATCTTGATCTCAAGTCTTCTAAAATATTGTCAATTAGGGGAATGTACACAACTCTCCGGTAATATTCCTCTGGTGTATTTGCAGGAGTATTGGCCCTTTTATTTTGAATTTTTGTTAATCTTGGTAACTTGACTTCAATGTCTAAGTCAATCATTTTAGTTTTAGCTTCAAGAAATATTTCACTAAAATATTCTTCAGCATTTAATCTTTTATCTTCTAAATTTTGTACTATACTGGTAATACAGCTGGAAGCAGCACTTACATCTAAATTAACTCCTTGTAACATTTTACTGGCTGGTAGTGTAATACTGAGGATATTTGATAATATATACAATGTTATAATAAATTCACAATTGCACAAACTCAGGAGTAATGAGTTAGCTTTAGATGATGATACTTGATCTGTGAATTGAGATATATGTGTTAGACTTTCTATAATTTCTGACATGTTGGTTTCAAAGTCTATTATACTAGTGTGACGTTCTACCCAACGTGTAACACACAAACTGGTTAATGATGTCTTAGAACTTTTGGAACTTTTAAGGTAATTTTTCAAGATGAAATTCCTTTTGGAAGATAAATGAAAAAATGAAATGGTTTCTTGGAGAATTCCCATAGTATTTCTAACGATTTGGACTTTCGAAGATTTAGAAATTGATAAGTTTAGAGCATGATTAGTGCAAGGGCTGTATATAGCATTTGGACAGCTTTTCTGGACTTCTTGCACAGCTCCTCTTAACACTGATGTCATTACAGAACAACCATCCGTGCCAATTCCTATACAGTTTTTAAGGTTAAGTGACATTTCTTTTAACTCTGATACTACTATATTTCCAAGTACATTTCCTGAAAAAATCAAGGTAAATTAAATTTTTAATTAAAATAATACAATTAAATAAATAATGTATTCACCTGTTAGCTTCGGTTCTTTAGATAAATGGTCATCAATCAATGTATCTGACAAATCATTATTTGGAATGGCAGTCTGGTTTCTATTAAATGTATCATGGCAATTGATAAAACCAACGAAACGTTCATAAATGTTATTTTTCTTATCAATGTACCTTAAAGTTAAACTCATTTGTGATATATGAGACACATCGGTCGTTTCATCAAAGATAATACTGTAAAATTGATTTGTATTTACTTCATCTAATATAAACGACAGTATTTCTTCCTTACAACATTTAATCAGATCTTCTTGGATGATTGGAGAAATATAACTAGCTTTTGAATTAAAATTAAGCAAGTCATTTTTCAATTTTGTATCACCAGACATAACACGGTATTTCAAAAGTTCGCGAAAATTACCTTCATTCTTCACAATAGAATAAGTTGGATCAGTTAAATTTTTAGAGTCTTCATTATCATGAAATATTATTTGTCCTGAGTCACGGTGCCCTCTGAAAGGTATATTTTGGCGTCCCAAAAAAATTATAGTTTCTATTATAGGTTTTAACCGGTTTCTGTTTTCTTGAACTTGTCTTAAACGTTCACTGTTTAGAATATTATTAACCTGCTTATTAGGTGAGTTGTAAGTTTTTAAAAAGTCACTTGATTTTAAAATTGCATCCTGATGGTAATGATTTTGATTATGTTTTTCTAAATATCCATCCTTACCAAGTAATTTTGAATATTGGTTGAGTGGTAATGTTACAAGTTTTTTCAATTCTTCAGTATTTTGTTTTCCACCTTTATTGTGAGTTAAAAAAAGTGTACAATATTTGCAGAAACAGCCAGATTTTGATACAGAATATATTAGCCACGGATATTGGTCAAAATGATTATTTCTTAAAAAACGTTTTTCCTCTTTTCCTTTTTTTTTGTGAATGGAGAATGGATACTCAAAGTTTTTCAGTGGTTTCCAAGGGTTTTCCAACAGTCTACATTTTGTGTGGTCGTCAAGTTTTTTACCAATAAAATTACCAATATCATTATCGAAAACTAAATCTGATGTTATATTATTTTGTTTATTATCATCACAAATTACATTGAGTTGTGGTATTGCTCGTGGTATTGCTGTTTGGGAAACATTTACTGGCTCATTTGAATCACTTACCTCTGTTGACGATATTTTTTTGTTTGGAAAATAATTTAAGAGAGAAGGCTGTTTACGCTTCATAGAATCCATAGTAATAAACTAACCTGCTACAGTGTGGTACTGTCGTCTGTCGTACGTGAACTAAAATAAATTTGATTATAGTATTAAAAAAAAAAAAAATAACATAATCTTGTAAGTTGTAGACGATCACAATTATAATAGCTCCACACTGCCACAGATACAACAACAATAATAATTATTGTATATATCTGTGATTACAGCCAATATATCTATAATCTTTTGACTCTTATCAGTCTTATCTACAGCCATAATTGGTTATAGATGTTTTATTAATTGATAACAGGTTTTTGATAACTATTATCCATTTCCAAAAAAAAAAAAAAAAATATGAAAAAAAAAAATATGCACTGTATTTTTAATTTTTGTAATATAATATTATAATAAAATATGTAAGCACCTATACATGAAACACATTCAACAATGTCCAGGGGGGGGCGATCGCCCCTATCGCCCCCCCCTTGTATACGCCCCTGCGTTGACTCTGGTCGGGAACTCGGGAGTTCCTTATCTTACCGACCATGGTCGGGCATATAGACACGGCGATAAATAATTAATATTTAGAATACTTTCCCATACAATAACTTTACTTCTTATTTTTAACTCATTACAACATTTACCTGATGAAATTGTGTTACTTGGTTTGTTATCGACTTGTAGCAAACGGATATATTACGGTATGAAACGACGAAACATAAAGTTTTATAGGTAATGTTGAGATTTAACACTAACTATAATCAATGTCTACTGATCACTTATATACAGATTTGGAAGGTTGTGGTGTCATATGGCGTGATTATAGTTTTCCCGTATTCTATAAACATATTCATAAAACTAGCTGTTTTAAGTTTATAATTAGAATCAATATACAATATCACACCATTGGACCAGACTATAAATCTGGTCCATAATAATTCAATATTTATAGTCAATTTACAGAGAGCTCTTGAGTTGGTTATAGTCTATTATCTTCAGCCTTTCAGTACTTGTGTGAGCCGCTGACTTTATTACAACACTATCATCGCTTACAAGTCTGTCTTCACAGTTTTTTTAAATTCAATACAATATTAATTTGTAAAAACAGTTTAGTTCTTATTTCATTTTTAATTGTGAAAACTCTCACTAGGGGCGACACTATCGTTGTCACCAACGATGTGATATTCGTCTCCAGTGAGGGTAACCAGTTGTAGTTGTAATTTTGTGAGCGAGCTCGACGATCTGCGCCATTGCGAGGTTCGTCGACCTTTGTGCATTATTTAAAGTTCAATTTAATTCATGAGTGACTAAATTGTGTCGTTTTATTTCACTTATTTGTCCTGACAATTAACAATTGTGTTAATTAATTGTTCAATTACCACCTACTTATTCAACGCAACAACGTAGACCATGGACAAGTGTTCATCAAATTATGCAGCAAAATAATATATAAGATATAAATAAAATACAAATATAATTGATTATGAATAAATATGTTTTGATAATTTACAAAATTTCAGTGAAATAAAAATCAGATGAATAATGAAATATTTAAAATATAAATGAATACATACATATAATATGAAATATAAATAAAATGAATAAAATATAAAGAAATAAAATTGGTTGAATTCAAATTCAATATTTAATATATATATATATATATATATAATACAAGTTATTAAATATGTCTTATTAAAGTATGACTTAGTAAAACACGAACAGATTAAAAAAATGTACGATATAAAATCAAAGTTAAAAATTATTATTTTATTTGAATATTATTTATATCATTATAGATTAATTAAGCTGCTGGTCTTAGTGAATAAATATAAAAGATATGATCGTATTTATATTTTAAATATTTTTTTAAAAATAATAAGTTATGTACCTATAAAATATTTATATTATTGATTACATATAAATAAATATCTTTTATTCGTTTTCACATTTCAGTAAAATAAAAATCATACTAATATAAAAACAGATAATATCAAATAAATTCATATTATGCAAAATAAAAAATTTAATCAATAATCTAAATTTTATATAAAATAAAAAATAAAAAATATATTTTAGTAACCAAAAAATGAAATAATTATAATTGATTTCGAATTCAGCAATTATCAACGTACAGATTTAATACTTATTTCTACAGCTATATCACAGACTCGCGTAAAATCTAAAATTAAACATTTACGAGGTCGACCTTTAATAATATCACCTGATGGAAGAATAAGATTAATGAATAATCATTCATATATAAAAATTGGAGATTTGTTCGTAAAAATGTTTGAAAAGAAACCAGATCAGCTTCAAGTTATATTAAATGTATTACATTTATCTATGGAAACAAAAAAGTCGAACCTAACTACAATTTTTTTAAAAAACTATCTTGATTTTAATAATCAAAATGCAATTATTTTACTATGGAATAGTAGTTCAGATAAAAATATTTTACAAAGATTAGGTTTTAATACAGATATAATGTTGAATATGACTGCATACGATACTGATAAAATAGAGTATTTTATTTAAAATTAATCAATTTTCAAAGTAATGAAATAATATTAAATCATAAATTAGGTTATATAATTAAAAATGGTAGATTTTTATCGTTGAAGGAAACTCATGATTCAATTTGTGATCAAAACCATGATATAACTTATATACACGAAGCAGTTAGTGATGTAAAATTAACGAAATGTATTTTCAACTATTTATGTATAAAAAACAATTATCAGTTTATATTAAGTAAAATAATAAAATAATATAGGCTTTTATTAAATACTAATACCTAGTTCGCAATTAGTAACACGGTAATATTGAATAATTAACCTCATTAGGAAAAAACTTAAAATGTTAATTTTTTCACCCGTACAACCACTATCATTTTTAAAAACCTTTTTTTAAATCGTATTTTTATTAAATAATTCATAGAATGTTTTTTCAGAAATTAACAAACCTGAACCCGAATCTAATTGAGCCTTTAACTTAATATTATTGATTTTTACGTCTAAAATAATAGGTTTTAAATCATTAGTTTCTATGTTATAAATTAAACTCTCATGTGTACCGTCATCTACCGACTCCACATTCAAAAAATTTGTACTTTTAGGTTTATTACACATCTTAGCTAAATGTCCTATTGTACCACATAAATTACAACGATAATTTTTATATTTACAATTTTGAATACCCCTATGCTGCTTACCGCAAACCCGACAAATGTTGTTCTCTGGTACCGTGTTGATTTCTTGATTCTTGCCCTTGAAATTTTTGCTGCTTCCCTTAGATTGAAAATGCCCGTGCTTCTGCGCTCCGTGGTCACCAGTATCGTTTGCCCCTTTGTCTCCGTGAACTGCGTGCCTCGAACCAGAACTTTTGTACTCCGCCGACGACGTATAATATTTTTTACGATAATTTTGCCCTTTTTTGTTTCTGATTCAATTGACTTGGTCTGCCTCGTTAAATAAATAAGTTTCTTTTGCCAGTACAATCAACAATTTGGGAAAAGGTTGTTTCAACGGTTGGTTTTTCCTCACAAATTCTGTCCTTAATCTTCCCCGATTTAAATCCGAAAACAAATTTATCGATTAAGATACCTTCAAGTTTGTCTCCAAAATTGCAATTTGTTGATAAATTTCTAAGTCTAGCCATGAAATCCGCAATTGATTCACCCTCCTGCTGACTAGCCGCATAAAAATTATTTCGCTCCCGGAAAACGTTTATTTTTGGAGTAAAATGATTTTCCATCAACGTACACAATTCTTCGAAATGTTTTTCTTTTAGTAGCTGTGGTGTGCACAAATCCCGTAACAATTTGTACGCATCATGACCAATACAACTCAAAAATGCAGATTTTTTTTTAAGTCGTTCTTAATTTTATTAACTTCCAGAAATTGCTCCAACTGTTCCTGATATATTTTCCAGCTATCGACATCGACATTAAATTGTGGTAAACTGCCCAAATATGATGCCATAATTTTATCTTCGTCGCCAATGTAGGGTTGCCAACTTCAAATTAGGAAAATACCGGCCCAAAGCCCAAGGTACAAAAAAAAGGTCATAATTTTCTTATTACTAATTCGGCTTTAACCGTATCCACCCCTTAACAATTACGTTCGTTTGTCCACTAACTATTATTATAATTATTCACGTGTCATCAAAAAAATTGTTTAAATTAAATCCATTCTTTTATTTGTAGATAATAAATATTAACAAAATAACAATGCTTTTGTTGATAAAAAATTAAAAATAATAAGTAAATTGAATACAGTTGGTAATGTTTTGTAATAAGTTAAACTAATATAATAACATTGCTTTTGTTATTTTAAATAATATAAAAATGAAAATAGCTTGGAAAATAGTATTATATTAAATATTGTAGAAATTATTTCTTAAACTTGTACTTCGTACACAGTCTCGCTGCAGCTAGCAAATCTGTTTGGTCCTTAACAAAGTCAAAAAATTCAGAACACGAGAACAGAAGATTATTTTGGATAACGAGTTCTGCTTTTACCGTATCAACACCAAGCCTGTTTCTTTCTTCTGTCCATAAACCATTCATATGACTGAATATTCGTTCGACAAAAGCATTACTACATGGTACTGAATATACATATCTCACAATGCTTTTTAAATTTGGAACTTCCACAGATGACATTTGGAAAAATTTTATCCATTTTTCAGAGCTAGTTAACTCACAATTATTAAGCACGTTATCTGGCATTAATTTTAATAAATTAATTTCATCGTAAAGTTCATTTTCATTCACTTGAATTCCAATACATTTTGCTAGAATTGATAACTCCATTATACTTGGTATTTTATTATGTAATTTTAAACACGTAAATAATTTGAACGGAGAACTTTCAAAATTAAACCACTTTTCAAGATAATCAATAGCCCGTTGATAAGTAAGAAGTGCACTCGTCTTAAATTCATTTTTCTCAGTTAATGTTAGACCATTTAATGTAGTTGTAACAGTTATTCCAAAAAACTCGTCATTTTTACGATTTGAGATTTGATTTCT
The DNA here is from genome assembly GCF_020882245.1 of Rhopalosiphum padi. NCBI lineage: Eukaryota > Metazoa > Arthropoda > Insecta > Hemiptera > Aphididae > Rhopalosiphum > Rhopalosiphum padi. The sequence goes on from NC_083599.1 coordinate 48,764,434, forward strand.
CAAGTCATTCATTATATCAAATACATCAGTTGCATTTAAATTTTTTTTCTCTAACATCAATATAGACTTTTGAAATACTGATAAAATGTGGTGAACAAACCAGATATAGCATTCACTGAGGGTTAGCTGCTTTGAAAGTCCATCAACTTGGTCTTTAATAAATTTCCAAATTATTCTATCACAATTATTTTTACCTTTTTTTAAAAAATATATTTTAATCGCACTCCAATTTAGAATTAAACGATCGACAGCCGTATATAAACTGAGCCACCTGACGGAAATATGACGTAATACGTTATGAAAATCTTGTTGAACAAATTCAAAACAGTCCTTAAGTTCCGTTATTCTTTTAGCACTAATAGAAAACTCATTAAAAACTTTTATTACTAATGTTTCAACGTCATATTTTAACAATTTTAGACTATGCTTAGCTGTATTATGCAGTACATGACAATTACAATTAGCTTTTATTATGGATGGTTTTTTTTTTAACAATTTTTCGTAAACAGAACAATTTTTGCCATAATTCACTGAAGCGTTATCTGCTCCAAAAGCCGTGATATTTTGAATATCTAAGCCAAAATTTTCAATAGCACGTAAAATAGTGTTAAAAATTGATTCAGAAGTTTCATCGGGTTCTTCATAAAAATCCAAAAGATAATCTTTAGCCCCTTTTTCTAAGTCAAAAAATCTCACTGCCAAAGGAAAAAATTTGCGATTGCCTTTATTTGATGCATCAGTTGATAAAGAAAACGGTAAATTTATTGGATATTTAAGTTTTTTAAGGGGAACTTCGATTGCAAAAGGACAAAGCACATTTTGTACAAGAGCTTCCATCTTTGTTCTACCAAGTCTAATTTTTTTGGCCAAAGTAGCATCACTAAAATGTTTTAATTCCAATTTTACGCCACAATCAGTTGATAAATAGCTATGATGATGCTTAACACAGTGAAAACACTTACTAAGTTCTATCGCGGCAACTGCGTCATTCTCTTTTATGTCTTGAGTAACAAAATAATTTTTTATTACCGCTGATTTTTGTCTACTTTGGACAGTTGAAATATGTTTTTTCGAATTTGAATGGGACTGAACTGCGTTAACGCCGTCATATTTTACACTAAATACATTCATACAATAAATACAACGAGCCTTATTTATATCGTCATGTTTAGCAAGCCAATTAGAAAATCTAGAGTCTTTCATCCAATTGTCATTGAATATACAATTTCGTAAACGTCTCTTTTTTAATGGGGTGGTTGGTTTATCGTAATTATTAGAATCACTGTCACTCATTTTAACAAATAAAAATGGATACAAAATAAACACACAAACCCGATCGAAATACGTACATACTACACTGTGATGCACTGACGCCAACGGGAAACTAAATACTAAATTTACTGATTGTGTTGTAACATTAAATATATATTGTATAATTCGTAATATCGTATCATAAGTTTATAAATACTATTCTAAAAGACTACTAATAATAATATTGTCGTGCCGATGAGGAATACCGAGAATTGCCGACTTCGATAGTTATCATATCGTAAATTAGGTTTTACCATTGATTATAATTTATAATTTAAAAATACCACGAACTATGATTATGATCATAGTTCGTGATAAATACTAGTATTTATAATCAATACAAGTTTATTAAATTCTCTTGCATTTTATAAACACACCAATACTAATTATTATTATTTTTCTTACAAGTTAAAACTCAATGATAAATTTTAAATTACCGGTTTTTTAAAGGCCGGTAGAGGGTTGTTACCGGCAACCGGCCATCAACCTTAATTTCCGGCTAGGCCGGTCAAAAACCGGCCGGTTGGCAACCCTACGCCAATGTAATATTCGTATAGAATAATAAGCACTCATAACGTGATTAACATGGTTTATTTATTGAATAGTAATAAGACATAGTAGTTCGCGACACAACTTCGCAATGAACACTAACTGATACGTTATAATAAATATAAATTCACCTGGGTCGGCGCGATACATACGACCACTACCGATAAGCGATAACAAAATAATACATACAATATTAATTATTATATTACACAAATCGGGATTGGTAAATTGGGTCCCAAATGACCTTATCTCGGTAAATTGGGTCCCGGAAAATAAAAGGTTGTAGGTAAGTTGAGTCCCAGATAAAAAAAGGTTGTAGGTAAGTTGAGTCCCGGATAAAAAAAATATAAATTATTAAAATATATGTGGTTTTTATAATATTATGTTCTAAATAAATAATAGTGTAAATGATTAATTTAAAAATGTTAATAAGCTAAATAATAAAAGTATGTAAAATTTTACAATATATGGTATAAATAATTAAAAAATTGTGTCTCGGGAAAAAATGTTAATACACTAAATATTATAGTACGTCAAATTTTACAATATATGATATAAAATACATATTATGCTTTAGGTAAAAACTTAAATGATAAACATTTAACAAATTCTAATCGAGTTATTATATTATTAGTATATTTCATCATTTGTTCTCTTAAGTATTTTTCTTTACCGAGCGTGATTTTCTTTTTTTGTATTGTACTTCGTAGTTTAATATGTGTCTCAGACTGTATTTGTAATAGTTCGTCCACAAAATTGAAAATATTAGGATGGGGACTATAAAATCTTCGGTTTAGTACAGCATGATAGGATTCACAACTATTTGTTGTACGCACAGTGGTGGCTGCAAATTCAGACCAAATATATGGGGGAAATGTAGCATCAGGTGAAATGTAGTTATCTAGTACATAATCGCAAAATGTTTTTATTTGTTTGTCATTTGGTTGTATTGCCATTAAATCTTGTGCAAAACATTCGCCAACTTCTTCAGGTCTTAAAAATGGCAAACCAAAAAAACATTTAAAAAAATCGCTTTTTTCTGTGTTTAAAGAGTTGTATGTGTTTACTAAACCAAGAGTTTGAATTTTTTTCCACCAATTTTGTCCTAAATGAAAACGACATCCTTTTATATTGATTTTAGGCCAAACAAGCTTTGCAGCCGTATGTATAGCAATCTCAAAGTCTATAAATACTACATCAGGAGAAAATATTAATTGATATTGTGCACAACTATTTACAGTATGTTCAAATAAACGTACGTATGTTTCTGTTTCTTTATTAGGTAATAAAAAAAATACTAGTGGAATATATGATTCGCCAACAAGGCCGTGAATGGTAAAAAATTGGTAAAAATATTTTGGACAACTTCTAAAAGTGCCATCGACAAGTATTGTACTAATTTCGCATAACACTTCTAAATTACTTTTTGTTGAAAACCCAATTATACCATTATTGAAATCATTAACTAATAAAAATGATTCATTTTTATTAGTAACTAATGTCATTTCATTCATAGCAGTATGCGTTTCTGTTATGTTTTTTGGTATGTTGGGATGAACAGATAAACGTGCATTTCTTATATTTCTTTTTATTAAAGAAGTATCATTTAAAGATAAACTATTTATATCACAGTTTTTTAACTCTCTGCAAATAAGTTTCGATGGCAACACCGATATCTCTTCTACCGCTTTTCTCTTGAGATTATTATTTAATTTTTGCCGGTTGATGTCTTGTTCGCTAGGTTTATTGTGATTGTGATCATTAAAAATCTCAGTATCAACACCATTATAAGTTTTAAAAAAACACTTACATGTACTTTTACAGCAGGTCCATCTCTGTACTTCATTTTTCAACATTTTGTGAAACCTAAACTTATGACCATATTTTATAATAACAGTTTTGTTTTTTTCGCTAGCCATTATTTCCATTTTTAAAATGTATAAAAAAAACAATAACTGTAAAATTGTGTAACTGTATAGCTGTAAGACACGATATAGTCACAAGTTGACGTTCAGCAGGCTACTAAATATATAATGAAATATCCCAGATATCGTACGTATATCTGTATGTAATCATCATAAAAATCGATGATAACTACTAACTAATACAAAAAAAGATAGACGAATAATACTAACACTTGTATACGCTCGTATTTCGTATACTCGTATATATATCTTAATTAGATTTAATCAAAGATACGACATTTCGGTATCTCATTTTTGGATAAAAGTGGCTACGGCCAGTGTAATAAAATCCGCGATAAGAATACCTGTCTATACACACATAAACATCAAAGTAGAATTAATTGATGTCCAGGCGGTGTACCCCTGTATGAAATATGACGTAGTATTGTAACAGAATTATTCAAAAGTATATTATATAAATATGAAATATTAAAGTTTTAAGTTTTTAATATTTTAGACATCATTGGCGCAATGATTTATAGCCGGGACCCAACTTACCTATTACCTTTTCATACCCGGGACTCAACTTACCGCTTTCAAAACGGACCCAAATTATCGCGGACCCAATTCACCTAGCTCCACACAAATATCACAATTTAATACAGTCCACAATTATTATTTTATCACAACAATCTGGTTTTTTAATTTACTATTATTATTACCTATTGGTTTTATTGCCTATTAATATTAGTATAAAAATTACAGTACACACATTACAATAATAATAAATAACGACAACATAAATTATTAATACGTTTTTTTTAGTAAAAATAATTTATTTATTGTTATTATTATTATTATTATTTATTTTAATTACAGTAAAATGCAACGAAATGTAATATAAAAAAAAAAAACACGTATGAACGTAATTGGAAGCGGACTTATTCAATTTAAAACGTTTAAAACGTTTGTTTTAAAAAAACGATTATAATTTCATAGACTTTAACCAATTTTTTAACTACGGTTTTGAAATGATTGTATTACAAAGTGGTGCATTTAAAATATACGTATGCGCACCGGGGCGAAATTATTTTATTGCCGCCCCCCCCCCCCCCCGGGAATGGGACTTTTCGGCGCTGCCGTTTCGACGCTGCCGTATCGGCGATAGATATTTTCGGCGCTGCCGTTTCGACGCTGCCGTATCGGCGATAGATATTTTCGGCGCTGCCGTTTCGACGCTGCCGTATCGGCGATAGATATTTTCGACGCTGCCGTTTCGCCAACGCCGATTCGGCGATAATGACAAAATACATGTTATAATAATATATATAATAATAATAGTGTTGTGTCGTGCGACGTGCAGTAAAAATATATGATAAAAAATATATGAAACTTTTCCCTTTCCCGAGCCACCATATTTTTTTAAATGCGCTGATAGAAATGGATCAAATTCGGAAAATTCCCATCAAAAAATTTCCATTATGAGGACTACCTAAGTTGGAGTGGCCACAAAATGCTAATCCTCTACACGATAGTGATTTTACCACGGCTACAATTCTTTTCAAAACATTTATCCAATATGTTCTCTTATTTTCAATTTGTTGATTAATAACATTTTACTCTTTCCACGGTCGTTCATAAGTAACATATTTGAACGAAGTTTTGGTGAGTTATGATGCTCTTCAATGCGTTGATCTGCTTTTTTCCAATTTGAAAAACCTTTTGAAGCAAACGCAGATATTCCTCCGAACAGATTACACGGAACGCGAAAAATTACTTATTACTTATTTTACTTTCAGAATATACTAGATAGTGACACTTTATTTTTTCACCATTTTTCAGAGTAGTCTGTAGATAACTTGTACTAAAATATCTAAATAATAAACAATTTACAGTTAATAATTTAATATTTTTCAAGCAATTATGTATCTATAAACATGCCTATAGTATGTCTTAGAAACTCCTCGATACAGTTTTGTATATGACATAATATATTGTAATCAAAGTTTTATTATTTATTAAATGATTCCCACCACTATTATAAACATAGTTTATTTATAATACATATCAAATACGTGTAATTTTTTTCTTTGAATCTTTCATAAAGCGGTCGAAAAGTGTTTGAACCAATTCGTTTAGCTCACTCGATATCGCTTGGTCCTTTGCCTGATCGGTTATTGCAAGCTTCATCGAACACTCGGCATGTTTCCATCTGTAAAAAATATTCATACAAAAATTATTTTTATAATAATATCTTACTTAAAAAATAAATAACTATAGTATTAATGTATACTATAGTTATTTAGTAATAATCGAAGCGCGATAGTAAAATAATATTATATATCACCTGTCCTTAGAATCAACATGCTCAATGTTTATCGTTTTATAATGTGACAACGTCCAATAGTCAGTAGATTTTTCATCAGCAGGTGCCTTTACAATCAAAATCCCGTCGTCTTGCCGAATGCTCATTGAATTTGTAATTTCGAGTGCAATTTTCTGATCTTTCATCATTTTTCCAATTTTTTCTCGATAAGAAACATTCTTTAAAAGAATAATTTAATTATAATTTTGTTCCCCTGATGGGTTATGTAAAATCACTCACTTTTTTCGATTTTGTTGCATTGTTTTTTTTCTCACAGACCCTCTTTTGACTACCCGGTTTTGTTCCTGTTTTTCTATCTTGTATTTCTATCATATCCACCTATAACAATATTTAAGTCAAGATATATGTCGAATATTTAAAAACAAAGATGAATACCTTTTTCCCATTCTGAAACAAATGCAAGGTAGCATCAGCGCGAAAAACGGGAATTTAAGGGTTAGGTGTATAGAGCGATACCTACGAAGAAAACAATCGGAACCGGTGTTAGTCTTTTGGAACGGGAGCACCGACAAAGAAATAATTGTCGAACGGCTAGGATTAGGCCATTAAAAAATACTCAAGCTAAGTAGTTACGATGTTTTTAACAATAAAGTTTTTTATTTACAATTGTTAACACTGATAAGCGTCCTAGTAGATAGAGTACTGATACTACTATTTAGTATGTTGGCTGTTGGGATAGTCAGTCGGGTCTCTACAGCCGCACTGTAAAGTCGGCCTTTGTTAATTTACCATGTGTTAAATAAAGTGTAAAGTGTTTAAATGTTTAAGTGGAGTTAATAGTCAGAAGTGGGATAACCAAGAAGATGGATCAACAAAAGAACGACGACCAAAACATTGGTGCAAATATCACGCTGAATAATGAAGGTAACAAATTATCGACGCCATGTGATGAGGTTAATAACGACGGGAAGAACGCTAAGCATGGAAGAGAAAATCCTAACCTACAAAATACAGACCACAATTATATTAATCAGTCCACAACGAACACGAACGCGGTACCAACAGCGACGAGTGGTATAGACCCAACAATGAAGGCGCTGATAGACCAAAATCAGGTATTGATAAACAGTTTGCTTACCATGAACTTGAGATTACAGGAACGTGATAAAACACCGCCGTATGGACCCGAGTACGCTGTGATGCCGAACTTTTTGAGTACATTGCCCGAATTTGATGGCCGCAGTGACAAACAATCGGCAGAAGACTGGTTGGCGGCGATAGAGGGAGTTTCTAAGTTGCACCGTTGGCCAGATGCTTTCAAAGTGGAAACTGCGCGTTCTAAGATGACAGGCCCCGCGAGCCATTGGTATGTTGGAAGGAAATTTGCTACGTGGAGTGATTTTGTTGTTCAGTTCCAAGGTACTTTTGTCGGATCAAACTTGAATGTAGTAGAACGTATGAAGCGAATGTTGGCAAGATCTCAAAGTAATTCGGAAACGGTGGCCGATTATTTTCATCATAAATATAGATTGTGTCGTGAACTACACCTTTCATTTAGCGAAACAAAACAACAGATTGCAGCAGGATTAAGATCACGCGATTTATGCTATTATCTGCTTGCCAGACATCATGTTGATGAAAACGGCTTATTTTCAGATTTGATGTCTTTTGTGCAAATTAACGACACACGATCCGAGTACTTCAAGAAAAATGATGTAATCATTAAGAAACCACTGTATACACATAAATCAGATGAGTATAATTCGAAGACAAGAAACTTGCACACTAATACTACAACCGAAGATACAAGTAACGCTAACGCAAAAAAATTTGTTAAGTTGCCACCACGGAATGATAAAGATGAACCACTTTGCTTCAATTGTTCTAAGTATGGCCATGTTTCAAGATATTGTTTAAAACCTAAGAAACCAAAATGTACAAAATGTGGTAAGTTTGGACATGAAGTAAGCACTTGCGATACAAATACTGTTAAGACAGACTCATCCTTAGTATCACTAATAAGTTTAACACCGAATAAAGTGAATGAAAAATATTTTTTCGATGCACTCGTTAATAAAATACCAGTCAAATCATATGTAGATACAGGAAGTCAATTGTGCTTAATGCGAAGAAGTGATGCAGAGGATCAGGGGCTGAAAATTGAGTCATTGCGGAATGATATAGAGGTGAGAGGCTATGGTGATGGGAAGCTACTACCATTAGGAATCGTTACTGTACAGCTTCAAGTGGATCAAGCCACATCTCAAGTACCTATTCATATAGTTCCAGACGATGCACAAAATATTTCTTTAATAATTGGCCAGCCATTCATCGAACAGCCGCATATTGTACTAGTTAAACGCGGAGACACTGTGCGCATATATGAAGATCATAAAGAAAGTAATGACATATTTGGTATGGATATTCCTACTCTACCTCCTCGTGCAATGAGTTTGTGGGCAAAAAAATCTGAAGTAATTTCACCAAACCACGTAGGTGTAATTGAAGTACGGTCAGATAATAAGTCACTTGATTTATATGTCAAAGCACAAGTTATAGAAAATTGTTGCATTCCAAGTTGTGTCATAACTACAGACGGGCAAGGTAATGCACGTATACCAATTATAAATTTTTCAACAACGAATGTACGATTTAAGGAAAATGAAAAGATAATTAAAGCAATAGTTTGCACTGAAGTACAGAACAGTCGTGTAGAGGCGATAGAAAACGATAAAGACGTGTCAATTAAGCATGGAGACCAACTAACGGATGACGAAAGCCAAGCGCTTACAGATTTAATACAGAGATATCGAGGTTGCTTCGCGACAAACATGAACGAATTGGGTCTGGTCAAGGGCACAGAATGCGAAATAATAACAACTACAAATGAACCAGTTACTTTCCGACCTTACCGACTAGGTGACACGGAGCGAAAGTTGGTACGGGAGATGGTTGAAGATCTAAAAAAATGTGGTATAATTTCCGATTCAAGCTCTCCATATGCTTCACCAATTTTACTTGTTAGGAAGAAAGACGGAGGTAGTCGATTTTGTGTGGACTATCGAGCTCTTAACAAAATAACGGTGAGAGATCGTTATCCATTACCTCTCATAGATGAACAGTTGGACCGTTTATCAGGTATGAAGTTTTACACCAATCTAGATATGTTTTCAGGTTACTACCAGTTACCCATGAGTAAGGATGCCGTAGAAAAGACATCATTTATAACTCCAGACGGGCAGTACGAGTTTAAACGGATGTCGTTTGGGTTAGCCAATGGACCGTCTGTATACCAACGCATGATAAACCAAGTACTAGGACCCCTACGTTTTACTATAGCGATGGTTTTCATGGACGATGTACTAATTCCTAGCCGAACAGTTGAAGAAGGACTTACTAATTTGGAAACCATACTTAAGGTATTTAACGAAGCTAATCTTACGTTGAATTTAAAAAAGTGTAACTTTTTATGTACAAAAATTGAGTATTTGGGATTCGAGATTTCGGAAAGAACTATAGCACCAAGTAAACAGAAAATACTAGCTGTGACGAATTTTCCGAGACCACGTGATGTTCATAATGTACGTCAATATTTAGGGTTGACTGGATATTTTAGACGTTATGTACAACAATATACACAAATAACAAAACCACTTACACACTTATTACACAAAGATGTTAAGTGGGAATGGACTCAGGATCAGGAGAATGCGTTTGAAAAACTAAAACAGGTACTCACTAATAAACCAGTGTTACAATTATATGATCCACTTTCAGACACGGAAGTACACTGTGATGCTTCGCAGCAGGGTCTTGGAGCAATTCTTTTACAAAAAGATCAACAAGCTTTGATGCATCCAGTTGTCTATGCTAGTCGGCAAACAACTGCTGAAGAAGCTCGTTACCATTCTACTGAATTAGAAACATTGGCCATGGTATGGACACTTCAAAAGTTTCGCACCTATTTGATAGGAAAGAAGTTTAAAGTCGTCACTGATTGTGCTGCAGTTAGGTAGACTTTCAGTAAGAAAAATATTATACCCAGGATAGCAAGATGGTGGTTACAAACAATGGATTTTGATTTCGAAGTAGAACACCGTGCTGGTGACAAAATGAATCACGTAGACGCCCTATCTAGGAACCCAAATGAATGTGGTGAGATGGTAGATGAGACAGAAAAGTTATATGTCTTGCTGAACACCATGAACAATGAAGATTGGTTGACAATCGCTCAACGTCAAGATAAGAAAGTAAATGAGTAAATGACATTATACGAGTAGTAGGACTTGATAAAAAAAAGGTATTTACTAAAGCTGAAAGAAAGATACAAGATGAGTTTTGTGTAATAGATGGTAGATTATATCGCCGAAATGGTGATAGACTTCTGTGGGTGGTGCCAGAAAAAGCAAGAAGTCAGATTACAAGATTGTGTCACAATAACGTGGGACATCCAGCAAGTGAGAACACATTAGAGAGATTACGGCGTCATTATTGGTTTCCATATATGAAGAGGTATGTAAAAGGATTTGTTGGTTCATGTCTTGACTGTCTCTATAACAAGGTACCAGGTGGACGTCGACAAAGAGAGTTACACATCATTGACAAAATCGGGATACCTTTTCATACAGTGCACGTAGATCACTTAGGACCATTTATAAAAAGTAAATTGAATAATATATATTTATTTGTGTTAATAGATGGGTTCACTAAATTTTCTATTCTAAAACCAACAAAAAACGTTAAGAGTAGTACTACCACTAAGCTAATGGAGGAAATCATATCTACATTTGGACCTATGACAAGAATAATTAGTGACCGTGGAACTGCATACACTGGTAAAGAGTTTGAACAGATGTGTAGAGATCATAACATCATACATGTAAGGAACGCAACAGCTACTCCGAGGGCAAACGGGCAATGCGAACGTTTGAACCGAACTATTCTATCTATGCTGACAACCACATGTACCACAGAAACAGATTGGGATAAAGAAATAGGAAGAATACAGTGGAGTATAAACAATGCTCTTAATAAAGCAACTAAATCTACTCCTTTCGCTCTAATGTTTGGTTATACACCAAGGACGTTCGATGGTGACAGTGTGCAGGACCATGCAAATTTAGTTCAAGATAGTTTATGTGATTTATTAAAATTAAGAACGGCGGCACTTACTTCAATAGTTGAAGAACAAAAGAAGATCCAGGCTTATAATAATACAGATAAGACCAAAGCTCATAATTATAGAGTTGGTGAGTTGGTCATGGTGATGCGCCAAGTAGTAGGGCAGCCAGAAGAATCAAAAAAGTTGGCACTCAAGTATAAGGGACCTTATGTTATCACAGAAGTGTTACCCCATGATCGTTACAGGATCCAAGATCTACCGGAAATACAAAGGACTCAAAAGTTCTATGAAGGTGTGGTAGCCATTGATCAAATGAAACCATTTAATAACACATCATATGTGAGCAGCGATGAAAACCATGAAGGAAGTGATGGGGAACAGGTTAATGTAGTAGCGGAGGTGGAGGTTCAAGAGGAAAAAGCAACATCAATAGGCAAAACACGATCCTGCCGAAAAAAAAGAAAACCAAAATACCTCAAGGATTATGAATAATATGTACATTTGTTTGTCTGTTAAAATGTATGTGTTAATTAGCTTACAAGAGTATTATTACTATGTTATTACTATTTTATTACTATTTAATTACTATGTATGTTAATTATTTTTTATTTATTTGCAAAACTTTAATTTAAAATTTAATTAAAAATTTATGAGTTTTTATAAAATAATTAGATAAGAAATAAATTTTTACAACATTGTAAAAAAATGTGTTGTTATTAAATATTTAAATAAAGTGTATATAAATAATAAGATAAAAAAATAATAATTAATTGTTTTATCTACATCAACACGTAATAATATTTTCAGGATAATATACGTACTAATGAGTGTATATTCCGTTCACGGCATTATTCGATATGCTGATGAAAAAATAATCACCAAATCTGGATTGTACTTCGAAAATCAAGGTCCATTGAAAATAATGACAACGCAATGGAACCTGGTAGCTTTTTATGATTTACCTCATTCTCAAAGGAGAACAGAAACTTTCAATGAATATATTCACGCGACAGATAAAATATGTGCACGTATTAGAGAACTTAATATTCCCTTAACAAATTGTGACTCGATTAGTGAATTAATGAAATTATTAAAACAAGAGGAGGTAACAAAAAGAGATATTACGTAGGCTGTCCGATAAATAAGGTACAAAAATATACTGAATAATGAAAAATCAATTTATTACTTTAAAATTTTTACACAATAAATTAGACATATTTTTCTATTTTTCTACATAGTCACCATTTAAATTGATGCATTTTTCCCAACGATGGAGTAATTTGAAAATGCCATCTCGGAAATACGCAGCACATTTTCCATCGAAGTACTCGGTAACTGCGTTCATGACCTCCTCCTCATTTTGAAAATGAGTTCCTCCTAAGTGTTTTTTTAACGGACCAAACAAAAAAAAATCCGAAGGTGCCAGATCAGGACTATATGATGGATGTTCCAATACTTCCCACTTATATTTTTCCAGCCAAGCTTTGGTTTTTCCGGCTGAATGTGGGGTTGCATTGTCATGCATTTTCGGTACCCAGCGAGCACAAACCTTACGAAAATTTAATTTCTCATGAACAATTTCATGCACAGTAATCTTTGGGAGATCAAGTTGTGTGGCCATTTCCCTAATCTTGAGTCGTCTATCCGATCGTAGCAGTTTTTCGACTGCATCAATGGTTTCGGCGGTGGACGTGCTTATTGGTCGACCACTTCTTGCCTCATCTTCAACACTTTCTCGACCTGAATTAAATTTTGTACACCAAACCGATACACTTTTTCGAGACATTACTTGTGGGCCATAAACTTCGGTTATTTTTCGATGAATTTCAGTCGGAGAAATATTTTGAAAATTAAAAAACCGAATGACGGCGCGGACTTCTTCTTTTGTGCAAAATAGATACTGGTTTTCCATGTTTATAATTACGTAGCTGACGGAACACTAAACCATAATAGTTATATCACATAGAATATGTCGTTTGTTACCTAAATTATCAATTATGGAAATTTCCGGCCGATATGGTTCATTGTTTACGCTAAAAATAACTTTGTACTTTATTTATCGGACAACCTACGTATATTTGAATCAATAGGTCATTCACGCACAAGGAGGGGCTTTCCATTCAGAATGATTACAAAGGTAGCTCAAACCTTATTCGGCCTAGTGATTATTATTGTGTTCTTAAATCTATTAATAATATTAAAACATTAACTGATAAAAACACTACTGAATTAAATATGTTAGAAAAACAGCTTAGGGTTATTAAACTGGAGAATAAGAAAAATAGAGAAATTATAAATAAGCTTATTGTTGCCACTAAAGAGTTAGAAACTATGACGATCGAATCTAACATAAAAATATATTTAACAAGTCATTTTATTCAAGCTAACGTTATGATTGAATTATATTTATCCGAGACTAATATGTTATTCGACGTCATGCAGACAGCTAGGCTAGGCTTAATACATCCCAGTTTATTAACACCTAAAGCATTATTAAAGCAATTATTAGATATAAAGATCGGGTTACCGAGTGATACTGATTTGCCAATTGATTTAAATGAAAATAATGTACAGAAAATAATGCCACTCTCAGATATAACAATATTTTATTCAATTGACAAAATTGTATTTAATTTACGTGTACCTTTAGTGTATCAACATGAACTTACACTTTTTCAGCTTATACCAATACCGATTTGTACGGATAATAAATGTTTATATGTAAAACCTAGTCATAAGTATTTAGCTATAAGTAGGTCAAAAGAATTGTATTCTACTTATGACAAAATTGATCAAACATTATGTAAACATGCTAGTGATTTCCTATTATGTCCTGAATTTTATCCTTTACATCCAAGAAGTGTACGCCCCGTATGCGAGGTGCTACTACTACAAGATCCAAGAGAAGTTCCAGATAGCTGTGAGATCATGCATGTGCAACTACACACAAATTTGTTCCACAAACTGAAGTTCAAGAACGATTGGATTTATGCAACACCAGGTGAAACAATATTTATCACTTGTGATCACGATAAGAAAAGCGAAAACCATTTATTAGAAGGAGTAGGGATATTATCACTTAATGAAACATGTAAAGCGTATGCGACACGCGATCTATTAATTCCACACAAAACAGAAAATGAAGAAGAATACTTAGACTTTATTCCACATTCGAAAATTAAAGAAACAGAAGAAATACAAGTCGACTTACCGTCAACAATTTTAAAAATAAAACACGTGCATACAAATCAAATGTGCGATTTAAATTTAGTAGCAAAATCGACAACTGATATTAAAGAAATAATCAAAAAATCGGCTGAAGTAGAAGCAGCCCAAGACAGTAAAAATAGACACAATTATTTACTTTATGTAGTGAGTGCAATAACAACAGTGAGTCTACTGTTATTTATAATAACTTGTGTTGAACAATTACCGTGGTTCAAACCAAAAGCACATACAGAACCGGAACCAGAACCAACCATGTCACTGGAACCGACCGAAGAACCAGAACACACGGATATGATCGAAGATAGGCGATCTATAGTCATAGTTAATACAACACAAGAAACCGAAAATAAACAATGCACTACTATGTATCAAAACACGGGTTACTCAATGTATCCGCGGTTATGATACGGAGTATCATTTTAAAAGGGGAGGTATGTAGTAAACCGGTGTTTTTCACGTAAAAACGAGGATGCAAAGTCCAAACTTACAACAACATCACGCCACCGGAATAGGCCATTTATATAGGCATTTCATTGATTAGCACCAGAGCTAATACCAAAATCACCTTCCCATTGATGTCATTCGTCCTCTCCTTATCATAGCATGTTCCATATAAATAGGGGCCCTGATCACCGAGAGCTCCAGAGACTGTACAGCCGTCGAGCTATAGTCATTCCCAGTTTTTGTACTTGTATGAGTCGCGGACTTTGTAACAGCCGCATCGCCGCTTATACGAGTACTTCCCAGTACTAGACTATTTCAAATACTTTTTCTCCGGTAGATTTACATACAGTAAATCTGTCGAAACACTTTTTATATTAATTATAAGTTAACGTTCAATAAACAGTTATTACTTTACAAGGTGTTAACTTTATTTATACATATTACATTCAACCTCTACCTTCTACGCTGAAGCAGAACGACACGTGCCACCGTCGTAAAAGAAGTACATGCAGTAACTGAGTGGTGACAGCACTAGCACGAGGTTACTACAGCCGGGACATTTTATCGATATATGTTATAAGAGACAGAACGACGAACGACGTAATGATTTAAATTCGGGAAACGGGCAGAATTCTTACGCGACAGGTCGTAACACCGCTCACAATCACTTTTATATTTACTTACATTGTAATTTTGTATCAAGTTTAAACGTATAATAAAGATATTTGTACACTTATACATCAGTATTTCCATTCCTATACTAAACTAACCTCTACCGATGTCCTTTCAAGTCAAACACACTACTCCTCGGAGATAATTTTTATCATTAATAAACTACTTACCAAAAAATCTCCTTACCTAGACCTTATAACTAATCGTATTCTGAAAAACCTACCCAAAAAATCTATACTATTCTTAACTTATATCTACAACGCTTCACTGAGACTCTCATATTCCTCCTCTTACTGGAAAAAATCAAATATAATCTGAATTCTAAAACCAAACAAACCTCCTACATACTACATATCATATCGTCCTATTAGTCTTCTTCCAACCTTTTCCAAAATATTGAAAAAAATCATCCTAAACGAATATACCCGATTTTAATTCAAAATAATATTATTCCAAATACTTAATTAGGGTTTAAATACAAACACTCGACTACGCCCCAACTACATCAATTTGTCGATGTCATAGCATCAGCCTTAGAAAAAAAACTGTTCAGGGGTATTTCTTGACGTGGCTCAAGCATTTGACCGTGTCTGGCACCCCGGATTACTCTACAAACTCAGATTCTTACCAACCCCTTACTACCTCCTAATCATTCAATCCTTCTTATGCAATAGGCATTTCAGTCTCATACGACGATGCTTTTTCTGAATACCACAAAATTATCGCTGGAGTTCCCCAAGGAAGCATCTTTGCTCCAACCCTCTACAATATCTACATCTCAGTTATCCCACACAACAATAACACGACCTTTGGAACTTTCGCAGATGATACTGGTATTATCACCTCTGATACAAACCCTGAAACCGTATCATTTCTACTACAAACCAACCTTAACCAACTCCAAGGGTGGTTTATAAAGTGGAGAATAAAAATAAACGAATCCAAATCGTCTTACATAACGCTTTACGCCCCCGATTAATATTATTTCTCCCAATATATTTTCGGCTTCCTTTATCCACCACTTCTATTCTTTACCGTGTATTTGTCCAGCGGAGACTGGGAATATATACAGGTCTCTACCCGCTGTACGATTAGAATTAGTCTACTATCCCAGATCACCAGACTTAGCTTAGTCGCTGGGCCGCGCCCTAACATCGCCACTTTTCTAAGTCCATTCCCAGTATTACTTCAGAGCTTAGGTACAGGTTGTTGGACGGCGCCTTAACTCGCCGCTTGTATTCTGAGTCCAGAGCCAAAGTCTTAACTTAACTAATTTTTCGATCAAAGTTATTTCACTCTGTCCACAAACTTATTAAGTATATTACAATTAAAACATTTATATTTTTGTCTTAATACAATAAACCATTATTTACAAACTCAAACTGCTGTTGTTAAACTTATTCAACCAAACCCGAGCTTCGTCTAGTCACATACGACAGAGAAATATATGTATAACGCGTGCAGTGCAAGTACCTGAGGTCACTACGCGCTCACTACAAATCTAAAAAATTTTAATTTTAGTAAATGGCATAGATTAGACAATACAAATTCTTGGAGATATGTTACGATTAAGGATAATATTATCATTAAATGTAAAAATAATTCAGAAACAATAGTAGTAAATATAAACGGCACAGGTATTCTAGATTTAGACAGTCAATATGAACCGATACTGATGTTGGGACATTATTAATAGCAAAAAGGAAAATAAATCACACAAATGTACAAAGACTTTATCCCACGACTAGACGTGTCAATGAACTGGAAAACTTAGTTAAACATTAAAAATATAATTTTTAATAATTCAATTATTCCAGATAAAAGGAAATCTTTAGTAAAAAAAAAATTATTCAAACTAATAGAATAGGTATTCTAAATCACTAGAAGAATTAAAATACACAAAAACAAATAGTAATATTATGGACACAATAGGTAATGGATTATATATAATTATAACAGTAATTGTCATCAGTATAGGATTAGTATTAACAATATTTTTATATTTAATAATCAAAAACAAACATTGTAAAACATTTGATTCTGTAAAAAATCCAATAGAAAATAAGATATGACACTGTAAACACTCCAAATTATGAATATCCATTGCCTAGGATAATATAGTTTTGCAATAAGCAATGAACTTTCATTAAACCCCGGGGGTGTTGGGAACCCTTGCACACACTAGATTAGTAAGCATATTAAACAATAGTATAGTAGTGTAAACAATATTTTTTATTTTTTTTTGTAAGCGACTGCGTCGCCAAGCCAAGAATACGTAGAATAAGCAGTAGTCAGTCGTGAAAAAGTAACCGATTCATACAATACTGTATTGTTAAAATATCGTTATTTCGTCGTTCCGCTTATAGTACTAGCTGTGCGAGTCAATCACCACCGAATTTTTTCGTTGAAGTGTCTAAACATTCGTGTTGTCTCAACCTCAAACATAACGTCTACCTTTCTTTGATCGGATCCGTGGTTGTCCCAAAAATCGAAAATTGGTAACATATTTAATTGCTTACTTGGACGGCGTCCGCCCGCCCGTCCCGTGCGTGTCACCGGCCACCGGCTTATCGGTCTAATTGCCTACCGTTGCTCGCTATCTCAAGTCGACGATGCTCGATTCAAGGTGGTCGGGTAAAAATAATAATTCCGCTCGTGCTAATGTCTCGAGTCAAAATAACTCTAATCGGCCTCCCAAGCCGACCGATAAAAACGTAAATAAGAAATTAACTATCAATACTAACTTAAACAGCGACGTACGTAATCTCTCCGATGATTCCGATGACCAATCATGGTCTACTAATAAATCCAAACGTCTCGTTTCGCCAGGTCATTCTCCTAAATCTAAAGAGCTAAAAATCTCTAAAACTAACACCTCCAAATTCTCCACGCTAAATCGCTATGAAGCACTCAGTGAAGTGGTTACCCCCGACTCCATGGATACGGCTGAACAAACAAATGAACTTTCTCCTACAACTCCGCCACCTATCTTCATCACTACACCAGTCGATTTTAACGATTTTTGCAAATCCTTACTATCGATCACGGGCGAAAACGGTTTCGAATGCAAATCGTCTACCAAACACCTAAAACTCACTACGACCAAAATCGAATTCTATTGCCTTATTATACATCTGCTAAGCGAAAATAAATTCGAGTATTTTACTTACCAAGTCAAAGCTGATAAGCCCTATCGGGTTGTAATAAGAAATCTTCACCTAACGACGGACACAAATTACATTAAGGATGAACTAACTTCTAAGGGCTTCGCTGTAAGAAACATCTCTAATATCCAGGCAAGACTATCTAAATCTCCTCTCCTGCTTTTTTTCGTCGATCTAGACCCGGCTCCTGAAAACCCAAATATCTTCAAACTTACCTCACTTTGCTACACCAAAATTAAAGTCGAAGAGCCTCACTCCCGGAAGGACCTTCCCCAGTTCCATAGATGCCAGGACTACGGCCACACCAAAACTTATTGCAATCGCGATCCTCGTTGTGTCCGCTGCGGCCAAAGTCACCTCTCGGAACTCTGTGATACAAACCCTGAAACCGTATCATTTCTACTACAAACCCACCTTAACCAACTCCAAGGGTGGTTTCTAAAGTGGAGAATAAAAATAAACGAATCCAAATCGTCTTACATAACGCTTTACGCCCCCGTAACTGCCCCCCAATATACATCAATGACAGACAAACACTTATACTATAATTCGCTTTACTATTACTTAATTAATATCAAAGTATTATATATATATATCGACGTAACCATTTTACTATTGCTGTTATGTTAATATTAGTTAGCATATATTGCAATGATATCGCGAGTCGTCGTGACTATGTTGTTTTAGTTGATTACGCATAATGCGATTAACATAAAAGTAGGGGACAAGGTCCTAATAAAAGAACATAATAAACGCAATACATTAAGTAGGAATTGGACGGGGCCATACGAAGTGGTTGAGGTACATGATAACGAAAGCATAACTGTTAATAAAGGTCGCAAGGGTTACCGTATTCATAAGAATATCGTAAAATTATTCTATGAAACGGAACTTTAAATAATTTTAATATTAATCGTAGTAATTGAAAACACTAATTAGAAAAAAAATTTTAACCTAATTAACATTTATAAGTGCATAGATATATATATATATATATATATATATATATATATATATATATAAAAAAAATAATAATAAATAAATAAAAGATAAATAAATGTATATTTTGTTAATCAATTAAATTTAATTATGACTTATCGCTTGTACACAGAGCGGAAACGCATGAATTCGTAATAATGGACTTCGAATTTTCACTCATTGATAGATACAGGAAAATACTTATATCCGGAGTTATTTCAAATGATTTGGATCGATTTAAAATTTCAAAACTGGAGGGGAGACCACTTTATCTACCCAAAGGAGACGAGGAGGTCAAATCTATGAGCGACCGAGAGGCGAGACAAGCTATTAAGGAAATACGCCGGATATTCGTACGGAAACCAGAGCTCCGCGATGCATGTCTTGAACAATTTACGTTAAGTTTACAATCTAAGAAAAATAATTTGAATACTAATTTTATACGAAATTATATACAGAGAGGCGATAAGGAAAGTGTAATCGTGTTGTTTAGCGGGTCAAGTGATAGAGACATATTATTCAAATTGGATATTGACCAATATCCAATTCTTAATATATTGTGCTATGACACCACAAACACACGTAGATTTTATTTACAACTCGAAAATTTGCGTACCAGGAAACTTATTTATGAAATAGAATTGGGCAGTTATGACAAGCAAGGGAGACTACTAAACTTAGTAGAAACTCATAATTTCATATGTAAAAAGAAACATAAAGTAACATACGCACACGATCCGTGTACGGATGTCAAATATACTAAGTGTTTGTTCGATTTCATAATAAGGGACTTTCGTTATGGCAATATAATAAAACATTGTTAAAAAAAAGGGGGGGTGTTTTTGTTGTATAAAGGTGGAGGACTCAAATTTTGAGTAAAACCCAGTTTTTTTGTATGTATAAATATATAAGAGAAAAAAAAGGGGTCTTGTTAATAAGTCCTTATATGGTATACTTTATTATATTACAGTATGATATGGTTATTCTTTGGAATAAAACTGGCAATGGCACAATTACATTACAAAGACAATCAAATACACCAAGGATCAGGAATATATTATGAGAATTTAGGTCCTATTAAAATTGTAACTAATACGTGGGATTTAGCGATTTATCTAGATACGACCTGTTACGGAGAACAATGGAACGTTCTCGAGGACCGTATAGAGAAAATTAAACGCATGTGTACCGAAATTACAAAATGGGAGGAGTTACCAAACTGTGAACCAATGCTAACACACATGTCACTAATGAAAAGGAAAATATTCGAGCGTAGGGAGCTTTTTATAGAATCTGTAGAAACACGAGCCTGCCGGGGCCTTTGGCAACATGTGGCACAGGTACTCTAAATGTTATGTAATTTAGATTGTATGAAGAAATTCGATTTCTCTATTCACAAATTAAAAGAATCTAAAAATGATCAAATAAATTTAGTTAAAGAAAACTTACGAGTAATAAATATCAAACACGAAGTAGATGAACAACGAATCACGTACTTAAATGAGAATATTCGACAATTGGTAAATATGATTAATAATTTATTACCTAGGATAGAAGTTAATAAACAATTTGTAATTATTATTAACCAAATTATGATAATACAAATGATGAGGGTAAACACATTAGTCGAGATTGTACAAAGTGCAAGGTTAGGTCAGGTACACCCAAGCTTAATAAATACTAAAGCTTTACTCGAACAGTTTAAAGACATTAAACTAGTTCTACCTAGTGGGACCAATATTCCACTCGAGGTAGAATCTAATAATGTTTATGATTTAGTAAAATTATCAGATTTGACAGTATATTATAAAAAAAATAACCTTGTATTTATTTTAAGTATTCCTTTAGTATACCAGCACGAATTAAGTTTATATAAATTAATACCGTTACCGGTATGCGTTACTAATGATAAAAAAAATGTATGTACATTAAACCTAAGCATGATTTTTTAGCTGTTACTAAATCGAAGGAACTCTACTCGAATTATGATTATTTTAACCCCACAATTTGTAGAACTGCTCACGAATTTCTAATATGTCCCGAAACACATCCGTTGCACCCCAGGAGTATGAGACCTGTGTGTGAAATACTCCTGATGCAGGAACCTAGGGAGGTCCCGGAAAGTTGTGAGATACGTTACGTGGAAATGGCTACTACAGTTTTTCACAAACTAAAGCACAAAAACGAGTGGTTATATGTTACTAATAACGATTCTATGTTTGTCACTTGTGACGAAGATAAGGAATCAAAGAACCACATATTAGAGGGAGCAGGCATAATAGCACTAAATGAAACATGTCATGGTTACGCTAACAGAGACGTCCTTATACCCGGACGTATAGCAGGAAAAACCCAATATACCGATTTTATTCCAACATCTCTACTCAAGAAGCCAGACAACGACGTGGAAAATAGTCATTTCACCAAAACAATGAAATTTCACCACGTAAAAACGAACCAGATGAGCGATCTAAATGACATTACGGTCACACACGAACAAGTCGCAGAACAAATCCAACAAAAATAACTATACCAGCAGATGGAAGCAAAGTAGTTATCGTTGTTGGAATATCAACAATTACTGTTATCGCAATAATTAGTTGGACATTGTCATTACTATTGAAATTTGTAACAAAAAGATCGTCTCAAAAACAATGTGAAGAACCAGTTCAACCAAAAGAACAATGGACACAAATCGATATTAGCGATCTTCCTGAAGCCACAGCTCCTAGTGAAAAAGTCTTAGCACCAATCCCAGAGGAAGTGATTGAGACAACACTTACATTATATCTTAAATTAAAAGCTTAAGTAAAACAAATAAGGGGGATAAACAATATACGAGGTGTGTAAATTAAGTAATGAGACTGATTTTTTTATAACATTTTTATTAAACTAAAATGACTACTTTACATTGTCTCCTTCAAAGTAGTTACCCTGAGAATCCACACAGCGCTGGAGTCGATGTTTCCATTGTTTATAGCAGTTCTGGAACTCAGTTACTGGAATAGCTTTCAGTTCGTCGGTCACAGATGATTGAATATTTTCTAGCCTTTGGTAACGCGCGCAGGGTAAATAATGACCCCAGACAAGTTTACTATCGCAATACCATCGTTATCGTAAAAGATATCACTTAATGACTTCATATACCTTCCTAAATTTAGTTTGTCAATAGTTATCAAATAATTCCACCGTTATTTTGTCATTAGTGTCGCCGCTACGGTCAGCCGTTACAGGTGAAACCCGAATCCGGCAATTATTTACCCCACGCGCGTAGTTGTGTTATGGTTTTTGTATTAGTTCGTAGTTCGTATTAGTAGTATTACAATTTAGTTTTACAGTACGCACGTGTTGTTCGTTATTGCATTAGACATGGATGATTTTGAAAAAAGACGTATTGAGCAGTGGCGTGGCGTGGGTATTCAAAGGATGTAAGCAATGATATTTTTTTTTCAAAAGTGATTAAATACTATAGAAAATGAGTTAGTTCCAAAAGATTATTGTAATAATTGTTCTATAATACATTTACAATAATTATTATCGTTTAAATTTAAATTTGAGGTACTTGTCAATGAATCCATGTTATAAATTCGATAAAATAAAAAATGTATATTACATATTACTACAAAAGTTTATTTGGCGAATGACAGTGCACTGTGTAAATAAGAAGAAACGACTACAGTCTACAACGCGTCGGATTACGTGCTGGTCGCTACTTGTTTCTCGCGTAAGCAATATCAAATGTGCTTACAAGCGTTAGTTAAATACGTGACCCCTTCTATGCCTCTATGACGTTATAGGCTATTCGTAAACAACAGTCCCGCGTAAGCAATTTCAGAATGTGTTACACTACAAATCGTATTATGATATGGATTAAAAATAGACCGTCAATCGATAATTTTCCCTAAATATAGTAAACAGTGCACGACACAAACAAAACAATAGCAATAATCATTATTTAGTACCAATAACTTTAAATATTTTATAAATAAAAATAAAATTTTAAAAATTTTATCATTTATTATGTACCTATAATATAATATAATATTATATTCTTATTATTAGTCGTGATCTAATTAATTATTCCTTTGATTTTAAGTGTAAGCAGTGCTTCCAGTGCTTACATGCACGCTACGCCCCTGGTATTGAGTCCTATTTAGAAGAAACTGACCAAATTATTGAAGTTTGGGGAGGTGAATCTAGTGGTGACGAAAATGTCGTTGAAAATGATAATCGGTCTGACCATGATACCGACTCGGAACAATCTGTCTATGATTTAGAATACGATCATGAACGTGATGAAATAATGGTAAACGAGAAGGACTTCGACAACAGTTATAATGAATCAGATGATGATGTCCCTTTAAGTATGAGAGTTCAATATTTCGTTGGTAAAGATGGTACCAAATGGTTTCGTAAGAAACCTACTCAAAATATTCGCACTATTCAACAAAATTTAGTAACTGAAAAATCCGGCGTAAAAGGTGTGGCCAAAAATGCGAAATCAGAAATAGAATCTTGGGAAATATTTTTTTCCAATCCAATAATTGAAATAATTGTAAAATGTACAAATATATATATCGCTAAAGTCCGTTCTAACTTTGCTCGAGATCGCGATGCCTTGGATACCAACAATCGTGAAATAAAAGCACTAGTCGGTTGCTTGTACATTATAGGTAATTATAACATATTTATCCTAACATTATAATTATTAATATTAATAATATTTGTGATTATTCGTATTTTCCTGGGACAAAAGTTTTACTTGTAATAATTTGTGTTTAGGAGCTATCAAAGGTGGACATCGAAGTACATTAGATTTGTGGAAAACTGACGGACTTGGAGCTGAATTGTTACCATGTGTGATGTCCGAAAAGCGTTTTCAATTTTTACTAAGATGTATTCGTTTTGATGATATTCGTGGTCGAAATGAAAGAACTAAGGTGGATAAAATAACACACATAAGGTGGTATTTGAACATTTTATTGATAATTGTAAGAACGCATATTCAGTTTCGGAATATGTAACAATCGATGAAAAACTACAAGCTTTTCGAGGCCGTTGTAGTTTTAAAATGTATATTCCTAACAAACCAGCGAAATATGGTATTAAAATTTTTGCTGTATGTGATGCCATAAATTTCTATACAAGTAACTTGGAGATATACGCTGGAGTTCAGCCAGACGGTCCATTCAAACTTGATAACTCAGCATCAAGTGTAGTGAAACGGTTAGTAAAACCAATTAGAAATACTGGACGCAATATTACAACTGATAATTGGTTCACTAGTGTACCACTTGCAATTGACCTATTCAATAATTACAAACTTACTCTAGTAGGAACAATTCGAAAAAACAAACGACAGCTTCCAATTGAATTTACATCTACAAAAAGTCGTCCTATTTACACGTCTTATTTTGGTTTTAGTGAAGATAAAGTTATAATCGTATCATATACCCCTAAAAATATAAAAAATTTTTGCTATTGTCTACTATGCATCACAGCTCAACGATTGATGAAAGTACAAAAGAAATGAAAAAACCAGAAATAATAACTTTTTATAACTGCACCAAAGGTGCAGTAGACACCATGGACAAAAAAACCGAAAATTATACAGTTGCCCGAAAAAGTTATCGATGGCCACTAACTGTATTTTATTCAATACTGAATATTGCTAGACTTAATTCACAAATAATCTTTCAAGAAAATACAAATATTAAAATGTCACGCCTAAATTTCTTGAAAACTTTGTCTCGACAATTGATGGAAGAACAATTAAAATATCGCTTAACAATAGATGTATTGCCCAAGACCATTAAGTTCAGACTAAAACAATACGCTACGAAAGCTAATGAAGCTGCTGGTACCAGTCAGCGAGTTCGAGCATCAGGGAGATGTGCATTTTGTGAAAGGGCCAAAGATAGGAAAACCACTAAAGTTTGTACGAACTGTGCGAGATTAATTTGTCGTGATCATATAATAGAAACATGTCCGGATTGTTTTTTAGATATGTAATAAAATAACCAATTTAATTTAATAATTTTAGTTTTTGTTAGTTTAAAATTAACATAGAGGATCTAGTTAATGATATTTTCAGCTTCATTTTTTAATATAAATTATATTCTATTTATACAATATGTATATTATATTAATTGAAATAAAATATTTAAAAGTTCACATGTAATGTATCATAATTAAGTAAATTATTTTTGTAAATTGTGTAAATTTTCAATTGATTTTCATATGGGGTATAAAATTACCCCACGCGCGTAGTTACGTTTCTAAAAACCACGCGCGTTATCAAAGGCTAGTGTCCCAAAATGTCGTCCTTTAAGGTGAATTTTTATTCGTGGAAAGAGAAAAAAGTCACAAGGGCTCAAGTCGGGTGAATAAGGGGGTTGAGGGGCCACAGGAATATTTTTGGTTGCCAAAAACTGGCTGATTGAAATGGCTGTGTGACAAGGTGCATTGTCATGATGCAGCATCCAGGTGTTTTTGATGTTTGGTCTCACACGAATGACACTTTTTCGAAGTTTTTCAAGAACTTCTTTATAAAAGTGTTGGTTGACTGTTTGGCCTTGAGGAACAAACTCCTTGTGGACTATTCCCTGGCTACCAAAGAAATAAATCAGCATGCTTTTGATTTTTGACTTGTTCATTAGGGTGGAACGAAAATATTTATTTTGTAATTTAATTTTATAATAGTAAGGAAAACTTGTGTTGTAGTATGTATAATATGTAAAAATAAATTGTCAACATAGAGTGTTGTTTTGAGGTGCCGCCGAGCATTTAAAATCTATATATAGAAATAGGAAACGAAAAACCTAATTATCATAATTTTTATTACTTTACGATATCACTAAATTTATTTTGACCATAGTTATAATCAGTGATGTAAATTGTATAATACAAGTTGTATAATATTGTATTATACGTCATGTACAAAAAAATAAAATACGAATGGTATAAAAAAAAAAATAGTGATAAATTATAGGCTAATAACAAAGATAAAATATACGCAATGCATACATAGATATTATAAGATTCTAATAATATCTATGAATGCATAATGTTTCAATTGTTAACATTGAGATAACGGCGTAGAACGGCCCATAGAGTTATAATTATAAATATAATATTACTCTATGGCATGGCCCCACGAGTAACTTGGTTTTTGCATTTGTTGTTATTGATAGACAGTAGGCACGATTATAAAGAACTGTTTCTAATCGTAAATATTTATAACTCGTAAACTCGTAGACAGCAGTGGCGTAGTGTGTATTAACATTCGTATAGTTCTTTTTTATAAAACTACCTATAAGTTGCTATTAATTTTAGTTCTGAAACGTTAGTAAGTTACGGTTTCTTTTTTAAAATGGGTCGACCTTCGAAGCAAAAAGCTTATGTTGACAAATTTTTTACCAAGTATTATGTTGGAAATATTGAAAAACGAAAATGCTTATTTTGTAAAGAGTCGTATGCCTATAATGCATTTCGTTTGGCAAAGCATTTATTAGCATGTAAAAAAACTGATGCAATATTTTTAACGGAAAAAATAAAAATTGCATCATTGTTTAAATCAACCAACAGCGAAGAAGTAAGTTTTAGGACAAGTAATAGCACTAAAAAATCATCAAACAGTTTGGGTGCAATTATACCGTCCTCTTTAAAAAATGATTTTAATTCCGAAGATTCTGAACTTATGGTTGAAAATTTGGATTTAGTACAAAATTCAAACACAACTAATTTCTATGAAATTATTGATGAACATATTCCTTTTAGTTCTACAACTTCTTCTATAACATCATTAACATCAAATCCAAATATTTTGAAAAATGATTTGAATGTAACTAAACCAACAACTTTTTCAAACAAGATTTCAAATGAATCAAACACTAGAACTTTGGATGGATATGTTGATCGACTCATTAATATACAAGAACAGGTAATAACACTAATAAGTAATTAATTATTATGTTTACATAAGTAGAACAAATTATAGATAACTATGGCGTATGAACTATGAATACTATGATGTATTGATTAATTAATTAAATTTTAGTACATATTTTTAACATATCTATGGCCTATAGGCTATTAGTTATTGTTATTACAATGACTGATTAATTATTTTTTTTATTTAAACAAGCTTAATTAAAAAATTGGTTTTAAATGGTAGGTACTAGATATCTAGAAATAAAAATAAAATGTACATGTTTGAATTTAATTTTATAAAGAAATTTTTAATTTTTAACTTGTAGTATCATATTTATTTATTTTCACAATTTAAAATTAAATGTTTTTATCAATTACAATTTTGTTAAATTAATTTGTATAATTATGCTATATTCTAGGAAGAAATATGGGAAATTCTTGCAAGAGCTTGCTATGCATCTGGAACAGCATTAAGTTTTACTGAAAATGTTTATTGGCAAAAAGCATTTAAAAAAATCCGCCCATGTTTAAAATTACCAACACGATATCATTTATCCAATACACTTTTAGATGCAGAATATCACAAAGTAGAAAATAAAGTGACAGCAAAAATAAACAGGGCTCGTTTTTTATCTCTTCAATTGGATGGATGGAGTAATATTAGGTAGGTGATTCATAATTTATGTCAAACAATTTAATTAAATATATATTTTTTTAATTATAGGCAAGAACCTATCATAAATGTAATACTGACTACTCCAGAACCTGTAATTTTTAAAATTGTTGACACAGGAAGTAACTCACATACTGGAGAATACATGGCTAGTATAATAGAAGATGTATTTAACTCTGTAAGCATTAAGAAAATTATATCTGTTGTCACAGATAATGCTAAAAATATGACTTGTTCTTGGAAAATTCTTAAGGAAAAATTTAAAGATGAAAACATTTCATATTATGGCTGTGCTGCTCATGTCTTAAACTTACTTAACAAAGACATAATGCAATTAAATATTTTTTCACTACTGGGTGATTCTGCTAAAAAAATTTGTGTTGAATTCAAACAGTCTCACATATTAAATTCACTTTTAAAAGAATTTCAAAATTCTGATACTGACATAATTAAAAAAAAAATAACACTCAAGTTACCTATTGTAACCCGTTGGGGCTCAAATTTGCAATGTTTAAAGAGCCTTATTTTTAATAAACAATATTTGCAACAAATAGCTATTTCCCCAAAGGCTATTAAGTATTTAAGTAAAACTTCTTCAGCTAAAATATTAGACAATGATGTATTTTGGCCAAATGTTGAAAAACTTATTAATATACTTGAACCTATTTCTATTTGGATTAAAACTTTAGAATCAGAAACTAGTAATTTATCAGATGTTGTCTGTGCTTTTCATCAAAAAGAAGAAAAAATAAAAACTTCAGTTTCAGTATCTAAAGATCTACAAAGTATTTCATTAAACATAGAAAAAAGGAGAAAAATGGCAACTGAACAAATTCATTTAGCTGCTCATTTATTAGATCCTAGATACAAAGGCAAATATTTAACTAAAGAAGAAAGTATAGATGCTACACAATTTATTTATTCTCTTGCAAACTATATTAACTTACATCAAGCTGATGTTTTATGTGATTTGGCAAATTATAGAACAAATAGTGGTTTATGGGCTAGAGATTTTGTATGGATTTGTCTAAACACTAAAAGCGATAATAATCAAATGAGCATAATAACATGGTGGAATGGAATTTGTTCATCTACAAATTTAGCAACAGTTGCAACAGCAATATTACAATGTCCACCTACTTCTGCTTCTACAGAGAGATCATTTTCAACTTATGGACTAGTGCACACAGCTAAAAGAAATAGACTAACCACAGATAGAGCTTCTAAATTAGTGTATGTTAAGCACAATTTAAAACTACAAAAGAGTAATGATGGTGAAGATTTAGAATGGTCTGAAGATAATAATCTAGAAATCAATAGTTCTGAAAACGAAGAAGATGAGTTACTAGAAGAAGAAGAAGATATAGATCTAGATATCTAGATATAGATATAGATAAGATATTGATCCTGATGAAACAGAATCAATTTTCCAGGCTGTTAATAATAAACATAAATAATATTAATAATCAATATTGTTTACTACCTATTTATTTTATTGGTAAACAATTTACAATTATAATTTTTTATTACAAAAGAGCAAATGGTTATTTTATTTTATTTGTTATTTTATATTTATAGTTAAATATTAATATGTTTCAGAAAATTGTTTCAAAAATTCCTGAACAATATAAAAAAAAAGTTATTAATTTATGTTTTACTGTTTTACAATAAAGTTTTTTTTTTTTAATCTAAGTTTGTATTTATTTGAATTTAGAACTATAATATTCAGGATCTAGATATTCAACTTACTAGTCATATAGCCACTGCCCACTAGCCAGTAGTCACAGTTAATACTTACATAGGCACTAATTAAAATTATTGCAAATATTAAAACCTAATATTACTTAAATTAATAATCAAAATGCATCATTATTCATCAATAAACTGCAATAGTATTGATCTTACCACACTCGGATAGCTATATTTAATAATTATATAAGCACCATAATAATTTAAAAAAATACTGTATTATACACGCATTATACAAATGAAAAATAAAATACGGTATTTTTACATCACTGGTTATAATAGTTTAATAGATTAAATCAGCATTATAATCATTTGACTTACGATTAGTATCGCACTATTTACTTTATAAGATATGTAAAATTATTTTAAAATAACAGGACGTCATTCAGATGTAGATTATACATTATAACCGGAAACCACATGAGGGGGTGATATAGGAGTTTACATATCTTGAATGAACGAACCTTAGACATAAAAGTAGTATGATTTAGCCGATTCAAAAACCACCTCCTACTCTATATTCACTACTCCCTGAGCCGCCACCGTCACTACTCCTTGACCCACCGTAGCCGCTGATGCCGCCACCTCCTACACACTACTCACTGACCCCTAAGCCCTCGCCACCCAAATCCCTAGTATAGTTATATGTGCATTGATACATACAATAGACTATATTGTTCGATTATATTTAAACAAAAACATATAAACTATAAGAGTAACCGATATAATAACACAGAGCCAATTGTATTCAATAATATCACGTAATGTAACATTAATAATCATACATCCTCAACCGCCACTGCCGCTAACCATGCTCACTTTATTACAAATGTTATCAAATATTCTGGTTTAGAGTTGAACTTGATAACTCCGTTGAATTTGAAGTATATTAAAAACAGTTTTCGTTAAGTAGGTATTATTTAAAAAAAAATGTCAAATAAAAGCAGTCAAGTATATACTCCAGACCTATCATCAGGATTCGTAGATTTTTTAGAAAACGGTGAATTCGAGGAAATGGTAAATTTAATTATTTTGTATTTTAATTAAAACTACACAATTTATGTATCATTTAGCTATCAAGTACACCCCGTCAAACATACTACAAATGTTTATTAAGCCAAGATTCTTTTTCTGACATGGTTAGTATGACTTATATATATATAACCTTACCTCAATTTTCAACTTACATACTTTTGTAGACTTTTGAAAATATGTGGAATGGTGAAGATACAGATGAAAATGACGAGATATGTGTCAGAGCGTTGGACATGTTACTTTGGGGAGAAGAATATGAGCAAGACGAAAAACTTATATTAAAAACTTACGATAAATTGTTAACAATGTAATCTGGTTAATTGTAAATTTATTATAAATATAAAATAGTACATATTTTAATTCGATGTCTCGTCATCTATTGATTGAAGAAATTCGGGATCTGGTGAATATGTTTCAGACATTACCTCGTCGTCTTCGTCTTCATTACTATAAAATATTTTAAAATGTTAGAAAAATAAAAAACTTAACATTATTAATTCCTCGTCGGTTGATTCGGAGTCTGATTGTTAGGTTGGTATATTGAATTCATTTTCATATCTCTTTTTCCTATACCTTGAAAATTCTCTGGTGTTTATAAAACAATCAAGTAGAATTACGGCTAAATTATTACACATGAATGCAAACGTCTTTTCAAATATAAAATCTTTAATATACTGACTTAAAATTATTATTCGTTTAATAAATTTAATTTTTGAATCAATAGACTATATTGTTATTAAATTAAAAATATAATCAGTTCACATCAATAACCGATATTATAACATCCATTATATTCAATAATATCTCGTAATCAATTCCCACTCAGAATTCACAGTGAAATCATTTGTTTTTGTAAATTCCATGGAATTAATAAAATAAAACTGCACCACCATACGGCACGTATACTACCGGGTATTCATTCTGTTTGTATTAAAATCGGCGCTTTTTTGCTTTTTCTTTTTTACTTGATACTGCTAATGTCTAGCTTTATTATCCCACATTTTGACTTCGCTCTCCTAGTGTTTATTATTTTATTTTTACATTTCAAACATGTTTAAATGTGAACAGTGTCCTTCGACGTTCACTCGCAAAGACAATTTCGTCGATGGGCGACTAATAGGTCGTATCTCAAAAAAAATCGATTTTACGTTTTATACATCAAAAAAAGCAGGGAAAAATAATACATCTTTTGATAAAATAATATCTTATCATTATTTAATTTCAAAGAGGTTATAGACTAAATGGTAATATGGTCGTAACTCAGTTATAAACTTTTTGGTCGTGAAATATGTCGTATCTCATTTCATATAATTGTTGATAAACTGGCACGTTAATATTTAAGAATATCTCTATTCCTTTGCGACTTGCGTCAAAATAATTAAAATCTTTGTTTTATACTAGTCTTAGCTAACATTGTGCTAGTATAGCACAGAATTTCATCTATTCTGTAACTATACTACTATAGTACCTAAGTATTCTATCTCCCGAGTAACATTTATGATGTGCAACGTCGGTGCTTATGCACTGTGCTTTGAGCACAATTCACACCCGGTTCCAGTGTGCGGAAAAAATATCGTAAGAGTGCATAATGACAGCCAACGTGCAAAATCTTACCGTAATATTAAAACCTAATAAACACGGTTCTCATTCAGAACCACGGTGAAAAATTGTCTTTGGTCACCAACAATGCCGAGGTAATAGTTATTACCGTTCTCTCTGCGTTCATACGTTAAAAAGTGTCAATATTATTATTTTGATGCTCGTAAACCGTACTTATACAGTTAATAGGTGCAATGCACGCACGGTGTTATAGTGTTTACATTTACAATTAATATCCTATCTATATAAGATCGACGAGCTATTAAAATATATTATATATGTATACGTTTTGTGGTATATCTAGCCATTAATCCTATTTACTAATTAGTAATTAGTAATAACTATTATAACGATTGTATATGAGATGCAAATTTATTTTTATCACACTTAGCAACTTGTTGCTGAACAATTTTTATATTTGAGGCATAACAAAAAATTAAGTACCCATTTCCCCAAAATATTGTGTTTTATACTTTTATATCCTATAAGGCTATAAATATTAATTAATAACTAACTACAGTCAAAACTCTTTATAACGAAACTCTTTACAACGAAAAACTCTATATAACGTAAACACTACATAATAATGGTTGGTTTGCTATATAACCCATTAGACAATTCATTCTCTATAACGTATTAGTCACTCTCAATAACGAAACAATATTTTATGTTTCATAATACAATTTACGTGTTATCGTATCTATTACATATATAAACTATAAAAATAATCGGCAATAATGCCGACATTTCCAAGAACGATTACATTCTTTCATTATCTACTTTTAATATCGTTATTATCGATATTTAATAGGTACAATGTTCATTTTATTATCGACGTAATGTCTAACATTATACACATGACCACAGTAGTGCGCTAACATTCGTTATAGCAAGTAAAAGAAAAGCACTGTGTGTTGATCAAAAAGTCGCTTTAATACGTGCGATTGAAAAAGGTGAAAAAAAAAGTGATGTCGGGAAACGTTTTGGATTCAGCCCATCTATTATCGCTACTATCTGGAAGAATAAGGATAAAATATTGCATGCTGAAACAGAAGGAAGTTCTTGTAAAAAAATAAGGAAACCGAAATTTGAAGACTTGGACCAGGCCATGTTAACGTGGTTCCATAAACAACGTTGTAATAATGTACCTATATCTGGGCCTGTTTTGAAAACTAAAGCTGAACATTTTGCTCAACAACTTGGTATTATAGATTTCAAGGCCTCGGAAGGATGGCTTGGAAAATTTAAACAACGTCACAATATTACCTATGGGAAAATAAGCGGAGAAGCACTAAATGTCGACTTGAATGTTACTAACAGCTGGTTAATTAATGTGTGGCCAAAATTGAATGAAAAGTACACTCCGGATAATATTTTTAATGCTGATGAGACAGGTATTTTTTACAAAATGACCCCAGATAAAACATTAAAATTCAAAGGGGAAAAATGCGTGGGAGGTAAACTTTCTAAAGAACGTATCACTGCGTTTGTAGCAGCCAATATGAGTGGCACTGAAAAAAGAAAGATTATGGTAATAGGCAAATCAAAAAACCCGCGATGTTTTAAAAATATTAAACGGTTGCCAGTCACTTATAAAGCAAATAAGTCAGCGTTGATGACATCAATACTTTTTGAAGAAGAAATAAGAAAATGGGATGCAGAATTAAAGGGTTGAAAAGTTTTGTTACTCGTGGATAATTGTCCTGCTCATCCCAATCTATCTAACCTTATGAACATAGAGATGATATTTTTCCCAGCTAACACAACTAGTATCTTACAGCCTATGGACCAAAGTGTTATAAAAAGTTTGAAAGGCCACTATAGAAAGAAAATATTAATGGAAATTATCGAATCTGATGGCAATGCCTCTATCAATATGCTTGATGCGGTGAACTTCTTAAGTAAAGCCTGGGAAGAGGTAACAGCAGAAACTATACGGCATTCTTTTCGTCATGCTGGACTTCGAAGTTTTGCCAATGCTGAAGAAGAAATAGAACAATTTGAGAATGAAGATGATACACTGAGTGAGTGGATTGCTCAGTTCAATACTCCGCATACTTTTACTCCTGAGGACCTACAAAACTATGTAGAAATAGACGAGAATCTAGTTACAACAATATCGTTAACTGATGAAGAAATCCTAAATGCAGTGACAAAAGGCGAGGAGGAGCAAAAGGAAGATGAAGAGGAAGCACAACCTGACGAAGTCGTAATACCAAGTATTCAACAAGCACTTGATGCGGCTAAATGATTAGAAAAGCACTTATTGTTTCATGAAGATGATCCAAAGTTATCCCAAAACATGGGAGAAATTCATAAAAAAATACAAAAACAGTCTTGGCAAAATAAAAAAGTCCAAACTAAGATGACAGACTATTTTAAATAAAGTATAAATATGTATAGTATAAAAATTAAATTATATTTAATAAGTATGTATAATAATAATAATAATTTAATATAATACGTAAATATATATAAAATAATGTAAAAATAATGATGTGTTTGATATATAATATTACATAGGTACCTTTATACATAAATAATTAAAATTTTGTTTTTTTTTTAAACCCTCTCTATTACGAAAACTCTCTATAACGAAAGAAATTTCTTGGTCCCTTCAGATTCGTTATAAAGAGTTTTGATTGAAGAGTATCTATCTATAGGAATATATTGATTATTAACTATTGTATACATCTATAGGACTATAGACTATAGTTTATATCCTATATATTATGTGTTAAATAATAAATAATAACCAACATATAGTCGAATTCAATACTGATACACTGATACTTCTATATATTATACATGCAAATTACAAAAATACATATATTTATGTACATAATATCAAAAATGACAATAGCCATAGGCTCACTATCATTACCATCGTAGGTACCGATAATAAATTAATAACAGTGGATAGACGCACGGTCGCACGTATGGTGACATTACAATATTAATTCAAATTTATTTTTAGATGATATAGGTTTTCTCGGAGTAATAGCAATTTAGTGGTGGGAATTATCGTCCCTTTTGTGGAATCGTTCCAATCGGTACAGTTACAATAAAGTACCGATTCCAAAATACTCGTTACATCGGTACAATCGGTACATTCTTTCTTTAGTTACACTTGTACTCACATTCGTATAGTTCCTCGCGGAACGATAAAAATACATATATTCAAATGTTTACTCATTCTTGCAATGTATATTTAATATTTATGAACGAACATGCTTCGTAGCTCGTACTTCGTAGGCCCATTATACAACACAATTTTACCGTATTCTGGAAAAATTAACTTTAAATAATTAAATTTGTATCAGAAGCACTATGTTTTTGTAAACATTGTTTACAATATTATGAATCATTATATAAATATACATTTGAAATGCTTAATCATAATTATCATCGTTTTAATATTTTTCCAATCGCTACAATTATATTAAATAAACTACAGATTCAAAAAAAACTAACCACATAAATAATAAACATATTTATTTTCAGCAAAAATAATTGTAAAAATACAAAAAAAAATCACTTCACTTTACCCTAGAAAAAAAAATAATAACAATAAAATAAATAAACTCAAACTTCTAAAATTAACTTAGTTACTTGCCTAAGCCTAAAATGGATAAAAATTAAAAATTAAATAATAGTATTTAATAATTACTGTTTAAAAATATCAACATTTCCGTGTTTTTTGTTGACAATCTATTACGTCTTTCGGAAATGGTATAGCCAGCTTTTGAAAAGGTCCTTTCACTCGGAACTGATGTTGATGGTACACACAAACGCAATAGCATCAAATCAAATAAATTTGGATAGATTTTTTTTCTGTCATTCCACCATTTAAGAGGATTTGATTTTCGGTCTAGTATAGGTTCATTCAAATATCTATCCAACTCCACAATAGCCTCAGATGTTGGTGTGTTGATTGAAGTTGAAGTAGACACCTAAAAATCATAAACTAATTTTATAAATCACTCAAATATCAAAATATCAATGATAATATAATGTATGTACCTGAGAGTCAAACTGTTGCCAAATTTCAGAAGTTTCGTTTTCACGATCGGTCGGTATGGTTTTCTCATTTTCTTCATTTTCTGCTGGACTTTGATTTAAACGAATATTGTTTGCAACTTTTTGTACTATCTTTTCGTATGTTTTTTGATATGTATACTGATTATTAAATGCTTTTTTTTTAAACCGCGGGTCTAAAATAGTTGCTT
Organism: Rhopalosiphum padi; assembly: GCF_020882245.1. Taxonomy (NCBI): domain Eukaryota; kingdom Metazoa; phylum Arthropoda; class Insecta; order Hemiptera; family Aphididae; genus Rhopalosiphum; species Rhopalosiphum padi. Next base: position 48,801,349 of record NC_083599.1, read on the forward strand.
CTGTTAAAATAGGCTGGTTTTTGATATTTTCAAATTTAGCATTGGCTTTTATTACCATTTTAGAAAGCATCAAATGTATAGCATTTGGTAAATTTGGTTCTTTTTCTTTATTTTTTATATGTGAATGTAACGCTTTTATTAAAATTAACACTTTTGAAATCGAAATGCCTTTTTCGCTACTTAGTTCGATAGTAACTTCTTTAAACGGTTTAAATATCGCACAGTAGTGTTTTATTAGTTCAAAGTCTTCGTGTACTAAATTATCCATATTACCTATTATTGCAATTGTACTCATAAGAGGTTCTTTATTATCGATACACCGTTGAAACATGTCATACGTGGAGTTCCACCGCGTACAAACGTCTTGAATTAACTTTAATTCCGGGTATCCCATTTGTTTTTGTGCATTTTTAAGTTTTAAATTTGCTTTTCAGTTCAGTGCCGGCTGTCATTACGATCGCACGTACGTTCAAATTGTTGCTCCGTTATCGTAGCTATTAAAATATATTCTCTCCGCTTACGTATCGTAAAATTAAAATTAAATTAAATTATCTTTATTAGCACGCGTCCGTAGTCCGGCGCGCAGCCGTCGGTAATTACCGTGGCTGACTACCACCGTCTACGTTATCGCAAGACACGTAACAGCAATGACTACACTAAACACGGCACTCACAATCAAATAAAAAAAATCTATAGATAAATCGTCAACTACTATAGGAAAAAAAGTCCCATCAAGAAACACCAGTATACAGAGTGTATCCAGTGACGTGTTCAACGATTCAACAGAAAAGGTTGACGATGACTTCGGAACACCAAAAAAAACTGCCAAACGTCATCTCTCTGCAAAATCCGACGGCCAAGAGGCAAGTAAAAAAAAACCTATGTTTGTAACAACAAATAGATTCGCCTCACTCACCACCGATAACCAATCAGATCCTACCACCAGTTCGTCACAAACCCCCTTTAATACTGCTAATTGTGAAGATGCACCAAGTAGATCAAATTTACCTCCTCCAATAATAGTCCGCGGCGTCCTTGACTTTATTGGATTCCGCGATAAGCTAGTAAGACTAATCGGTTCCGATATTTTTTTCTTTAAATCATCGACTAACGACTTAAAAATACAAACAACTAAACCAGAATACTATCGAGTCATTATCCACTTCCTAAAAGAGAATGAGGCGCAATACTACACTTACCAACCACGTGAAGAGAAACCCTATCGTATTGTCATCCGTAACCTGCACCCGTCCACCCCTACGGTTGACATAGGAATAGCCATTGAAGAAGAAGGGTACACAGTACGCCAAATATCAAACATTATCCACAAGACTACAAAAGTTAAACTACCTATATTTTTTGTCGACCTCGATCCAGCAGAAATAAATAAGGACATTTTTAACCTAACATCTTTACTCCACACAAGAGTAAAAGTCGAAGAACCACACAAGAGGAAAGACATTGTACAATGTCTCAACTGTCAAGAGTATGGTCACTCTAGAAAATATTGTGCCTACCCACCAAGATGCGTCCGCTGTGGGGAACACCATCCATCAACCAGCTGCGTTAAAACTAGAGACACACCTGCCACATGTGCTCTATGCAAAGGCGACCACCCGGCCAACTACAAAGGCTGCCAAATCTACAAGCAAATCCAACAACTGCAATCATCATCAAAAAGACAAGGTACCAACTTGAAAAACACACCATATATAAATAAATTAAATAACACAAACTGTAAAATCACCCAGCAGACAACGCCCGTAGCTAACCTCTCTTCACTACCCCCTCGTTCTTATGCTCAAGCCACAAATAACCAAATTTTGCATACACCCCCTGCTGATCAAACTAACGACCTCGCCCTAACCAATTTTATTAACGAATTTAAAGCTCTGATAAATCCACTTTTATCTCTCCTCACCACCGTCCTTGACCGCCTACTTTCCCAAAATGTCAAATAATTCATTCACCTCATAATCCCTAGTCATCCTATTATGGAACACTAACGGCTTAGCAAACCATAAAAATGAATTAATAACGACCCTGAACGAAAAAAAGATCGATTTAGCTATTATTTCAGAAACCCATTTCACCTCCAATACTAAATTCTCAATCCCTGGCTACACCATAATCCCAGCAAACCACCCAGATAACACGGCCCACGCAGGTGCAGCGATTCTCATCAGGTCACCCATACAATTCACCCCCCTTCCTAGTATAAATGAAGACTTCCTCCAAGCTGCAGCTATAAATATAAAATTAAATCATGTCCCAATAACTATAGTTGCATCATATTGCCCGCCAAGACACAAAATTACGCAAACACAATTTGAAAATTTCTTTAACGATTTTAGCCAATACTTCATCATAGGCGGCGACCTAAATGCTAAACACCAATCATGGGGCTGTCACACAACTAATCCAAATGGACAAGCTCTACTAAAAGCTGTCAATAATAAAAAATTATCTATCCTCGCTCCTCCCAATCCAACATACTGGCCATCATCACCAAGAAAACGTCCCGATATCCTGGATATATTCATAACAAAAATACCGCCAAACTTAAGTCACTTAGTAAAAAACTTATTAGATCCATGTTCCGAACACTCCCCAATCCTCCTATGCATAGATGCCGCACCGCACCTTCAACCTAGCAACCCATCACTAATAAATAGGATAATGAATTGGGATCAATTTCGCGACGTTATTAACCAAAAAATAAAATTAAACATACGTCTGAAATGTCCAAAGGATATTGACGACGCTGTACTTAATCTTACTCAAATCATTCAATCAGCTGCATAGAACTCTACTACCCAACCGAATAAAAATAATAATCATAACCATTTATCGATCCCTGCACATGTCCGTGAACTAATAACCCAAAAAAGACGTGCCAGAGCCCGTTGGCAACGGTCAAAACTTCCATCTGACAAAAGTACTTACAATAAACTAACCTCATCACTGAAACGTATACTGCAACAGCTAAGAAATGAATCGTATAAAAATTGGATTTCTTCCCTAACGACAAAAAACAATTCGTTCTGGAAAGCGACGCGTAACTACTTAAAACAAAAACCTACCCAAACTACTCTAAAAAAACCTGATGGTACATGGTGCAAATCAGATAAAGAGAAAGCCGAACTTTTTTGTTCTCATCTTTCAGAAGTCTTCAAGCCCCACCAAACAATTGGCAACAGTACCTTCACAGAAACAATTGAAAATTCTCTTACTTCAGCCCTTCCACTTTATCTTGCCCCCAAATCCTTTTCACCAGCTGAGGTCCTGCACTTTATTAATACCTTTCCACTTAAAAAAACACCTGGAATAGACCTCATCACAGCTGAAGTAGCTCGCCAACTGCCAAAGACTGCATTGATTCACCTATCCCATATTTTGAACTCCATCCTGAGGCTATCGTACTTCCCTATTCAGTGGAAAATATCACTCATTATTTGAATTCCCAAACCTGGAAAACCTCCGGATGATCCGTCATCATATCGCCCAATAAGCTTACTACCATTTTTCGCGAAACTATGTGAAAAAATGTTCTTAAAAAAAATTTCCAAGATCATTAACGACAACCAAATCATTCCTCACACACAATATGGTTTTAAAAATAATCATTCCACTATCCATCAGATACACCGCCTGACCGACTCAATCGCCTACTCCCTAGAAAACAAATCTTACTGCTCAGCTGTTCTACTCGACGTTGCTCAAGCATTCGATAGAGTTTGGCACCCCGGTCTCCTACATAAACTAAAAAAAATTCTACCACCATCCTACTACTTATTTTTTAAGTCATATCTCGAAGACAGATTCTTTGCCACCAAAGTTGGTTCTGAAATTTCAAACTTGGCCCCAATCCTAGCTGGTGTTCCCCAAGGTGCCATCTCTTCCCCAATACTATTCAACATATACACAGCCGATCAACCAACCACCTCTCATACTTCGGTAGCCGACTTCGCTGACGACAAAGTTATATACATTTCAGAAAAAAATCCACACCTTGCTAGACAATACCTACAAAATCATCTAAACTTACTAGCAGACTGGTATTCCAAATGGAAAATAAAAATAAATAACGAAAAATCATCTCACATTACCTTCACTCTCAAACAAAGCACTGTACCCCCAGTTTACTTAAACAATAAAGTCATTCCTTCTTCCTCTAACGTTAAGTATTTGGGTATGACACTAGACAAAAGACTTACCTGGGCCGCACATATTAAACAAAAACTGCTCATACTAAATGCCAGACGAAGAGCACTCTTTCCACTTAAAGGGAAACAATCAAAAATTAACATTAATACAAAATTGCTACTATACAAAACCCTCCTTAAACCAATTTGGTTATATGGTATCCAACTATGGGGATCAGCAAAAAAATCAAATATTTATAAAATCCAAACTTTCCAATCAACCTCACTACGCATGATTACATGCGCCCCTCCGTATGTTTCAAATCATACCTTACATTCAGACTTAAAAATACTCACTGTCAAAGAAGAAGCCAAAAACTCCTACAAACGTTTCCGTGCCCGTCTTGCAAACCACTCTAACCCTCTAATCCTTCCTCTAAACTCTGAGTCCATTCCTGGGAACCCACCTAGAAGGTTAAAGCATAGCTGGAACCGTGACCTAAAATAATTCTAACCCTCTTGCCAGTAAGTGTTGCCGCTGGGTGATTACTTCATCAAGTCAATCATGTCATTAAACGTAATTCCTCAAACATGCTTATTGTAAAATGTATTTATAGATTGTATGTATTAAAAATAAAAGTTAAAAAAAAAAAAAAATTTGCTTTGGTACTTCGTTTAAAATATTCAACGATGGATTTTACTTTTTTGTGAACGTTTTTTATTTCACCTAATCCAGATTGTGCAATTAGATTTAAAAGTGTGCGCTAAACAGGGAATATGGCGCCAATTTTGATTCATGCCGATTGCTGATGTTATATTCGCAGCATTGTCACTCACAGCAACTTTTACTTTTTCTGTTATATTCCAGTCTTTAAAACAATTATTTAAAAATAATGACAAATTTACAGCTGTATGGGATTCCACCACGTTAAAACATCCAAGTAAAAATGTTTTTAAAACACACTCTTCTGGATCGATAAAATGTACATTGACAGCAATAAAACTATCATTATTTATGGAAGTCCAGCCATCAGTTGTAAATGAAATATATTTGGCATTAAATAAATTATTTCTAACTTTTTCTCTTGTTTTCTCATATAACTGTGGTAAAATAGATTTCGAAACAGTTTTCCTCGATGGTAACTGCTAAGGATTTAATACAGGATTTAATAAATACAGTAGAATCCGCTTATTTGGGACACCGCATAAAGGGGACAACCGCTTAATGGGGAAAAATTGTCATAGTCCCGAACGGATGTATAAGTTTAATGCAATTTAACTTCGTTTATCCGGGACAAACCATCGGTTATAAGGGACAAAAATAAAATCGTTTAACTAGATATTTTGGCCTAAATTATCTACGTTCTTATCGAAACTGTAATTATCTAATCTTTACGGCTCTATTATATTTTATATACGCACGTATATGTACATATAATGTACATAAAGGTAATGTACGTATATCTTACGTCAATTATGTCAATCATTTTTTTCTATTACCACGATAAGAGTCAACTAGCCTACGTACAAAATCGAAAACCTTTAGTTCACGTTCTTTCGTCGATGTGTATTAATGTATTAATTTTTATTTTTTATTAATCCCAGTTGTGTTAGTACGTAACAATGTCTCGTTAAGATTTAACATTGATTGAAAAAATTTCTATACTGGATAAAATTAAGGCTCAACCTCATACTAGTCTTCGTGAGTTAGAGAAATTAATAGGCACGTCTAAATCGGTACTAAACCGATTGAAAAATAATGAAATAGCTATTCGTGAACAATATGAAAAATTAAACGACAACAAAAGTGCACCTGTAAACAGAAAAAGAAAACGAGAAGGCAAAGATCCCGAAGTAGACAAAGCTATGAACGAATGGTTTTCTGCTGTTACAGAACGTGGTGTTCGTATTTCGGGCCCCATGTTAGAGCAGAAAGCTGAATTTTTTGCTCAAAAAATTGGACATAGTGATTTTAAGGCCACAGAAGGTTGGATAAGTCGGTGGAAGGATAGGCATAACATTAAATTCAAGCGATTTCACGGAGAAAAATCTAGTGCTGATACAAACGGTGCTAATGAATGGTCTTTAGCTAAATTACCGGAAATTCTTAAAAAATTTTCTCCTCAGGACATTTATAATGCCGATGAAACTGGGTTATTCTACCGAGCGACTCCGGATGGTTCTTTGTGCTATAAATGTGAAACACTTGAAGGATCAAAAAAAGCTATGGATCGCATAACAGTTTTATGTTGTTGTAATATGGCAGGCACAGATAAAAAAAAACTGTTGATAATTGGAAAATCCGCAAAGCCAAGATGTTTTAAAAATATAAAAATAACAAACTTACCTGTTTCTTATTTAGCGAATAAAAATGCATGGATGACAGCCGAAATATTTACATCGTGGTTGAAAGACTGGGACAAAGAGCTTGGAAAACAATCAAGGAAAATTTTATTAATTGTTGATAATGCTGGACCACATCCAAAATTGATAGATTTAAAAAATATCACACTTGAGTTTCTGCCTCCAAATACTACTTCTCTCGTTCAACCACTCGATATGGGGATCATTAAGAATCTAAAAACTCATTACCGTGGACTATTGGTAACATACATTTTAAAGGCTATAGAAGATAATTTAGTAACTCCATCTACATGTGCTATAGATATCAGTTCTAAACTAAACATTCTACAAGCAATACAATTTGTCGCTGACAGCTGGAGAAAAGTGTCGTCTGTTACGATTCAGCATTGTTTTGCACATTGCGGTTTCAGACCACTGATTGATCTACCTATTCCTCCTATTGTTTCTATTGAAAATGACGTAGGAAATGGAGAGTTATTTATAAAAATTGATGATGGTGTGCAGTGCTTCAATGAAAATGAAAATTACGATCATATTCTCGATGAAATTGCTGAAAGAAGTTTGCAAAATGAAGAAAGCGATGACGATGGCTATGACGTTCAGCCCGTAAAAATTACAACAAGAGAAGCAGAAAAGTGCATTGATCAGCTGAGACTATATTTTATGCAAAATGAAAACGGAAATGCACCAACAACTTCGCTAGACGTTTGTGCAGATTTTATCAAAAAACAAAGTTTTGATAAATTAAATCAAAGAACAATGGACGACTTTCTGCAGCCTAACAAAATATAAATACAATAAGTATGTTAATCAATTAATGTATCATAAATATCTATATGTAATAAAATAATAATCTAATTAATTTACGATATAATAATACTAAATAGTAAATATGTATAATGTATAACAGCTAATAATAATAATAATACATAATATGTAATTTTTAAATAAAGTATGAATTAAGTGTGTATGTATGTGTATTTTTTAAATAAAATTATTATGTATGTACATACATATATGTATATGCACTTTAATAGTTTCGGTTTATTAGTTATTCGGTTAATCGGGACAGTCGGATAATGGGGACAAATAGGTCACCGCCCGACGTGTCCCAATTAAGCGGATTCTACTGTATATGAATTTTTTAAATTCAACATTTTCAACTTAACTGAAAGGTTGGAATTCTTTTGAAATCATAACTCCCAGCTGTTCATCAATTGTTTTTTGTTTTGAAACAGAAAGTGGTTTATTGTTAATAAAATACGATTCTACACTTTTTTATATGGGACGAGATTTATTTATGACATTAATTGCATTGATTGATGTAGAAGGTTGGTTTTGATCATTATTTGTTTCTGGTGTATTTTGCTTACTCGGTTCGTTAACAATTTGTTCAATCATTTCATTCATACGCGGATGTTTTCTACTTTCATATTGAATTATGTGTTTTCGTTTTAAGTGTTTACTTAAGTTTGTAGTTGATCCGCCTTTATAAGACACCGAATTTGAACAATACGAACATTTAGCCATTCCGCTGTTAATAACCGAATAATGATTCCATACATCGCTTTTTTTTCTGTCCATTATTATAATATTTACGAAAATAAAAATAAAAATGAATAGGTCTAAACAATCTAAACACGCACGTTGTTAACCTATGGTTATTATACAGCCTACATAAAAATAATTTCTACAACGTGTATACACTACATAATAATCTAAAAATAATTTTACTTCAAATATTATTTAAACCTCATGATAAGAATAAAAAGACAATAAAATTATTATCGTACTCATATGATTTTGCATTATATCTATAATTATAGCATTCACTGTTCAGTGTCCACCTCCATCACCAGTCACCACCCTCTCACAACGATTATCAACAAATATCAACACAACTACACAACAACAGCAGCAGATAGAGTAAAGTAAATAGTAAACCCGAAACCGAGACGACATAGACGTATAATATATTATCGTGACAACTCGTTACTATTCGACCACCGTCGGTAATCGGTATTCGGTACCCGGACAGTGACGGTAGGGAACCATTTTGTAGTTGGAAACTTTGTACCGAATGTACCGATGGAACGAACGTGGAACGATAAATATACTCGTTCCTACTCGTTCCACTAATGTAATCGTTACATTGTACCGAATACAGCAGTAACTACCCCAATGTTGCTAGGCGTACGAACATTTCAACTAGTGTACGAACATATCATAAAACGAACATTCGTACGGTTTATTAATTATTACGAACATTTGAATCTGATGCAAATATGCATTTAAAAATCAAACTTTTACTCAAAAATGCCGAAATACAAATAAAATTAATGATTATCGATTTAGCAGTTTTCACTGATTTATTATAAAGCCTTTATATAAAATAAAATTAAAAATAAGTACCCCGATTACGACCGTATTGGCGTATAGCGTATTAGACGGTCAGAGTCCAGAGTCCAGGCCCATATCTTAAAATTTACAATTGTTGATATTTATATTTCTATTTTTAGATATAAGCGTCTTATAGTAGCTAGGGTCTCGTATCCGTGTTAGTAGTAATGTTATCATGGGTTTTATGAACCGGTATTCGGTAACATTTATTATTTTATAACAATAACGAATTAAATAGTAAATAGTAAATACTAAATAAGTTAGAAACTCGATGGCGGCTGGTTGTTGACGTTGTCGTGTACTCGTTTTGTGTTTGAATTTGTTTTCGTGTATCGACTATTAATTTAAATTAATAAAACTCAAAATACTTAAATTTAAAGTAATTTATTAACGGTAAATTCATAATTATGGATAAATTTGTCACAAAAACTGGGAAGAGTGTTGTAAAACCATCAACATCAACAATTGACCAAAAAGATGATACTTGTTCTGGATCCGATCGCAGTCTCACACCAGAGTACAAAAGAATTAGACTAGGTGATGGTAAGCAAAAGAAACATCGGAAACAATTATTCAGTAAGTCTTGGGAACAGAATCCAAAATTTTCGAAATGGTTAAGACCTGATGAAAAATCAAACACAAGTGCTAAATGTATTATTTGTAATACAGTTTTGGCTATAGAAATTACTTCAATAAACCGCCATTTAAATAGCAAAAAACATAAGTTAATGTCTAATAGTGTTTCAACAACTTTATCACTTTCTGATTCTTTTAAACCAAAAAATATTTCTTTACTCGAAAAAGTAAAATCAGCAGAAATTAAACTTACTGCTTTTGTAGCTGAACATAATATTTCATTTAATACAATGGACCACTTAACTGAATTAATTAAAAGTCTCGACCCAACCTCTGAAGTAATAAAAAATATACACTTGCAAAGAACTAAAACCACTGCAGTAATGAAACATGTGATTGGTAAGTCTCATAAAGAGTATTTAATTGACTGCTTGGTGCAAACAAAATTCAGTATTTTAACTGATGAGTCTACTGACATAAGTTGTATTAAACAAGCATGCATTGTTGTTAGGTACTTTAATCGAGACATCGGTAGAATTGTAAGCCATTTTTTTGAGCTATCCAATGTATTTGAACCAAACAATTATCAAAAGGCCCACGAAGGTGCTACAGTCAAAAATGTATATGATTGTTTGTATAAATCATTTGCTGAAAATAATATACCATTCAATAATGTCATTGGTTTTGGATCAGATGGGTGTAACTCAATGATGGGTGCCCATAATTCTGTTGCTAGCAGAATGAGAGAAAGTTGTCCTGGTATAAGCATATGGACTTGCATATGCCACTCGTTACACCTTTGTGCAAGTGAAGCATGTAAGGTTCTTCCAAAACGTTGTGAAGATTTAGCGCGCAACGTTTATTCATTTTTTTCAATGAGTTCAAAAAGATCTGCACAATTTGTGCAGTTTCAAGAATTTTGTTCTACTCCAGTACACAAACTTCTACTTCCTAGTCAGACAAGGTGGTTGTCTTTGCACTTAGTTGTGTCTAGAGTGCTAGAACAATGGGATGCATTACTTTTATATTTCCAAGATAAGCATTTAAATGAACGCCTAACAATAGCAGAATCAATATACAGCACACTCACAGACCCTCTCATAAGACTTGTATTTTTGTTTTTAGATTGGGTCTTGCCAAAATTCACCTCACTTAATTCTTTTTTCCAAAGTTCTTCTGTAGTGATAACTCAGTTACACGATAAAATGATTTCTACTTATAAAGATATTTTATCATGTTTTATGAGACCAAATTATATTAATAAAACTCCTATTAACGACATTGATCCAGAAAATAATAAACAATATATACCTTTTACACAAATGTACCTCGGCATAAGAGTATTAAAAGAAATAGAAAAACCTAACATTGCAAATAATAAATCCTTGTTAAATGACTTTTATTTAAGAACACAAAATTTTCTAAAAATCTCTTGCATACAAATTAAAAAAAAGTATAATTTTAATGATCCATTAATGTCAAAACTAAAGTTAATTGACCCTAAAGTAGTGGTATCTAGAGAAAATGCTTCTATTTTCCCCCTTTTAATTGTGTTACCTCGATTAACACAATCAAATGATAAATTATTACAACAAATTGATGATGAATGGAGATTATTGTTTAACTTTGAAATTCCTAATGAAATACTAAATCATTTAGAAGAACCTGATGTTTTTTGGTTTAAATTATCTAATTTACAGATGGGAAATCAAGAGTATCCATTTGTAAATTTGGCAAATTTTGCTATTGAAGCTTTATCTCTTTCTCACTCTAATGCCGATTGTGAGCGTATTTTTAGCAAGGTTAATCTGATAAAAGTTAAAACTAGGAACCGCTTAAATACAGATACAATTCAAGCATGCTTATTAGCCTCGCAAGAAATAAAAATAAAAAATAATACTTGTATAGATTTTGTACCTTCTAAAAAAATGATAGATTCTATGACAACAAGTAATCTTTATGACAACAATAGTAACGATGAGTTTTGTTTTGACGGATAGTTGTTTTGAGAGAGTGAATTAATATTAAACTTTTGTACTTAATAATTAAAAACATATTAACCAATTTACCTATATTATCTTTAATTAAATTAGTATGATTGTATATTTTTTTACAGGCTGCAGAGAAAGTGGGATTATCCGTTAACGATGATAAGACAGAATACTTAATTGTTATCCGAAATAGCAGAAATTACAGACTAGGACAACATATTGAATTAGAAGGACATATTTTTAAGAAAGTCTCACAATTTAAGTATCTCGGATCTATTATTACTCAAGACAATGAACTTAAAACAGAGGTGTCGTCGAGAATACAACTAGCTAATAAGGGATACTATGGATTAGAAAAAGTACTGAAATCTAGGACCCTCTCTAAAAATTTAAAAATAAGAATGTACATGACATTATTACGACCTATTGTCATGTACGGATCTGAGACGTGGGTACTGAGAAAAGCCGAAGAACAGAGACTAGGAGTATTCGAAAGAAAGGTTTTAAGAAAAATATATGGACCGATCTTTGATAACCAAACAAATGAATAGAGGAAATTGCATAATTATGAAATTCAAATGCAGTTTCAGAGGCCTGATATAATTAAGGAGATAACAAAAAGAAGACTCATGTGGGGAGGTCATGCCTGGCGTAAGCAAGGATCTCTTGTTAGGCTGGTAATAGAGGAAGAGCCTATAGGGAAAAGACCTTTAGGAAGACCCAGGTTGAGGTGGGAAGACTGTGTAAAGAAGGACATAAAATCGACAGGAATCAGATGGAGAGAAGTTGCAGAGGACAGGGACAGATGGCAAGATTTGTTTATAGCGGCATGGTCTTAAAGGCCGAAGCCAATAGAGAAGAAGAAGTATATTTTTTTAACATTTGCTATTAAACAAATCAAAGGATGATTTATCGTGTTAATACTTTTATATTTGTTAATTGTTATTTATATTATCAGATTAAGTTAATTTTGTTTAAATGGTTATATATTTGTTATATTGTTTTAACATTTGCTATTAAACAAATCAAAGGATGATTTATTGTGTTAATACGTTTATATTTGTTTATTGTTATTTATATTATCAGAAAATTTTTTAGGTACTTATCAACTTTTTTTACGATACGAACAAAACGAACAATTTACAATAATTGTCTGAACATTCGGCCTTTTTAACCTGGCAACACTGAACTACCCACCACTAAATAGCATAGCCGGGTATTCCGCTTTCGACGATGTCGTTTATTATTTATAATAATAATTTTATTTATATTATTATCAGTATTATTTTAGCGATATATATAACAAGTTGACTGCCTTGAGTATCATATATAATACACGGCTAACTATCCAAATTCGTTCTATACATTTTAACAAGACTTTTCAACCTTGCCTTGAGTATCATATATGCTTCTCACTTATCAAACCATTCTCATCCTAGAGAAATGTTGTAGTCAATCCAAGTTGGTCACACTACTTTTTTTGAATATTATCAATATTTTTCTACACACATTTATTTATTTCGTGATAAAAATTCAATTTTTGATAAAAATTAATCGATTCAAGTTGAGTATCATATTTGATACTCAGGCCCCAGTGGAATACTTATCAATCTATTTGTATACAATTTTTGTGTGTTTATATTTTTACATTGATTATAAATATTAAATAGTTATTTATAATTATTAATAAATTGATTAATCATTATGGATAACCTATTGCGCTATCATTTCAATTATTTTACCATTTCGACGGCAATAATAAAACGTTTTTCGTATTTGTTCAACAAAAAGTTAACTATGGATGAGTACAACATATCAGAGTTACTGGATATGTCTGATTGGTCCAACGATGATGAGACGGATGCTGATTCTGATTTTCAATTAGAGGTATATCTTTGACTGTACATAATTTGTACTTAGTGTTATCTGTACATTATAGTATTTTATTTTGCACTATTTTTTACAGAGTGATTCAAACGACGATTCGAATGATGACTTATTCAATGAAAATGATTTTGATTTTGTTACTCCGCCTACGCCTGATACTGTTCCTTCACAACAAAACAAATGTCATCAAGATGCATCAAACCCCTCTTGGAATGATGTTGATGATGCATTTCAATCTAACATATTATTCAACCCAAATAATGAGCCAGTGGGCATCAATCATGATATTATTGATACACTAGCTGAAGGTACCCCTTATGATTTTTATTCCTTATTTTTGGATAATGATGTGATACATTTATTGGTTAAAGAAACTAACAGATATGCAAAGTCTTTATTATCAACTAGAATTAGTCCAAAATCACGTCTACATAAGTGGGTAGATGTAACTTCTAATGAAATGAAAACCTTTTTAGGTATTATTATGTGGATGGGTTTATGTCCCCAACCATCAATTGCTTCATATTGGAAAAAAAGTGAAATATATGCATCTAAAATACCAAAATATATGACTAGAAAAAGATTCGAAATTCTTTTGCGCTCATTTCATTGTTGTAATAATGATGACTGTCCTCCTGGTGACCGTTTATTTAAAATAAGTGGACTACTTGACTTACTTTTATCAAAATATAAAATGGCACGTACACCAAAAGAGTCTATGTGCATTGACGAATCCATTGTTCCCTTTGTGGGTCGTCTTTCTTTTAGGCAATATATACAAAATAAAAGACACAGATATGGAATTAAGATATTTAAATTATGCATTGACAATTTCTATACTGTTGGGTTCAAAATTTATGCTGGTAAAGAAGCTGTTGTTGGCCAGAGATTATCAACAAGAATTGTAACTGAAATGGCAGAAGAATACCTAGATATTGGTAGAACAATGTACACTGACTACTGGTATAGCAGCTATGACTTAGCCACTGAACTCTTAAAAAGATCTACTCATCTAGTTGGTACTCTACGATCAAATAGAAAAAACAACCCCACAGAAGTTATAAAAAAAAAAATTAAAAAGAGGAGAAGTAATAGCTAAGCAATGCAATCAAGGTATAACAATACTGAAATGGAAAGACAAGCGTGACGTACTAGCTATTTCTACCAAACACTCTGCACTCATGGTTAAAACAACTAATAAATTTGGATCAGATATAGTTAAACCAAAACTTATATTGGATTATAATAAAGGTAAATCCCTGGTGGATGTGTGTGATCTTCGAAACTCATATCATAATCCATTAAGGAGAACATTAAAATGGTATAAGAAAATTGCATTTGAATTACTTTTAAATACTTCAGTTTTGAATGCTTTATCATTGTATGAAGAAATAACTCAAAAAAAAATAAGTATTACTTCATTTAGAGAAATATTGATTGAAAATTTATTAGAAAAAAAAGAAGAGATTCCAACTGAAAATTCACACAAATTATTAGAAACTAAGTCTAGAGGGCGATGTTCTAATTGTTATAAGCATATGGTGGCACAAGGTGGACGTAAACATGCTCAAAGTATTACTAGACAAATTAGAACTAAATGTTCTAGTTGTAAGCGGTTTTATTGTATTCAATGTTTTTCTGAAGAACACAAAATAGGTAAAACCAAATGATTTTTTTTACTATAATATTATTTTGAAAAGTTGATTATATATTAAAATGTCATGTTTTGTTTTTGTATTTACTATTAAAATTTGAATATCAGTTTGATAATAATTAAATTAACAAGTTTGTTACATTTTTTAATTTTATATGCTTGATTATTTGATTATATTTGTTAATTTTTGATTATTATGAACAATAATAATAAAAATAAATATTATAATATTATAGTATAATGATTATTATAATTGTTAAAACAATCGTTATTTGTGAAAACTTTTTCATTTTTATAATTTATAGAAAATAAAAAGTAATGAAGTTAGGCGAGAGGCCGAAACACCATAAGATTCAAAATATTGTGTAGTATTTTATCCAATTGTTATATTGGCATTAACTATCTTTATGAAGTTATAGTTTAATTAAATAAATGAGTGTATATATGATACTCAAGGCAACCGTGGCAAGTTGTGTTGAGAAGCAAATGTGATACACGAGGCGTAATTGGTAAGTTTGTGTTAATTTAGAAGGGCTACATTTGAAAGAAGATTGTGTATCATATTTGATACTCAAGGCGTTCGTGGCAAGATCAGTGAAATTTACAAGGCAGTTAACTTGATAAATATTCATTATTGTCTATTGAATTCAATAACGGTACCAGCGGGCAGCGGTATCTATAACATAAACGGTTATTATAAGCTTAACAATCGTCATGAATTTGTGAAGTGTGTTTTAAATTTTCATCTGCATTAGTGACTAGTGTATTCTGTAGCTGTATGTACGACATACACAATGTCGACCTATACAATTTGGTAAGTACTCTACCTATTATTTTATTCAATTTTTCATTTTTTGTACTCTATGGCTTAGATTTAAGTCCTATATTTATTATTAATTAACACCTAATAAATTTAGACAAAATAATAACACCAATTATAATATGCTTTAAACTTTAAATGTGTTAATGTGTACTAATATAGCATCGAATAGGTTCTATAATAGTTACTATATAAGTTTTTTATTAATCTAAATTATAATATTAATTATTAAGTAGGTATTTAAATGTATGCATTTAAATGAAGTAACACAGTCGCTACGCGAACGTCGTCCGCTACACATGTGTCCTATCTGTTGAACATAAATCGATTTTCTTTCTTAAGCCAGAGTTTACGGAACAATTTGATTTTACTACAGCTGGATGCAGGTGGGAAATCTGATTCAACCCGAATCTTCCTCGTGTGAATATATCACTTCTCGACTAGAAATCTACAAAAAACTGGTAATTATAATTAATCTGCCACACACACACGGTTTCCCTGACTGTCACAGTCGGCGGCAGCCGTAATCTCTTCTCTTACGTAACCCGATAACAAACAATGTCTAAAAATGGTAATGCTAATCTAAATCGTAATAATAACAGTTCAAACTATACCAAATCTAATACATCCCGTATACAGAGTGCTTCAAGTGACGATGTATTTTCGAACACCAACGAAAACAACATAAATATTCCTGAATATAAAATAGTACAGTGCAAAAATAAACGTAATCTATCAACTGATAGCTCATCGTCAAATTTAAATAAAAAAAATATCAAACCTATTTTTGCATCAACAAATAGATACGCTATTCTCGATAATGAAAATAATGAAAATAATAATACTGATTCAAAAAGTACTAAATCTGATGAAAATTCCAATGCTAACATGGACATGGACGAAATAAAAATCAAACCACCACCACCCATTTTCGTCCGCGGATTGTTGGACTTTGCCGCATTTCGTACTGTTTTAATCAATTTAGTTGGAATCAACAACTTTTTTGTCAAATCAACTTCCAAAAACCTAAAGATACAATCTAGCAACTCTGACACTTACAGATCGATTATAAAATACTTAAAAGAGTCTAAAGCTGAATACCACACATTCCAGGCCCAGGAAGACAAATCCTTCCGTATAGTTGTTAGAAACTTGCATCCGTCTACCCCAACAGTTGATATAGGTATTGCAATTCAGGAAATTGGATACACAGTTCGTAGTGTTACAAACGTTTTACACAAAACCACAAAAAATAAACTTCCGATATTTTCCGTTGACTTAGAACCAGCTGTGATCAACAAAGACATTTTTCATCTAAACTCGGTACTTAACACAAAGATTAAAATAGAAGAACCGTACAAAAGACGGGAAATTATCCAGTGTATAAACTGCCAAGAGTACGGTCACTCTAAAACTTATTGTGCATATCCCTCAAGATGTGTTCGCTGTAACTCCAACCACTCAACTTCAGCTTGTAACAAGACCAGCGATCAGCCACCTGTATGTGTACTCTGTGGGGGCGCTCATACTGCAAACTATCGTGGATGTCTAGTTCACAAGAATCTGCAGAAACTCCATCACAGCAAATCCAATTCAAACAATAAATTCAACAAAACCCATCATGTACCAACCACGAGATGTTGTAGCGGAAACTCAAATTTAAATATATTATTATAACTTTTATTTGTAATTTGAACATGTAACCAATAGAATATTTAGCTTAAAATAGATTTAAGTAAGCAAGGCGCATGTGGCGATATTGTATACTAGCGCACCTAAAATATTAAGCAAACATGTTATTTTTTTAAGATGTTATTTAAGATTTGGGGAAGTAATTTGTATTTACGAGGTCGCAGGGACTGCTTCCGTTTAACTCGGGGGGTATGTTGTACCCTGTATATATTAAGCACCCTGTATACGATATGTGTATTCGCTGGCTAACGCAATGGCCTACGTGACTGTGGGAAGAGCGTTGGTCAGCGAATTCATCGTGCGACAACCCGTACGGTTCCCACGGACGGGGCCGTGTCAGTAGTCGGAGTACGGACTCGAGTGAAGGAGAACCTCCATTAGTATGTAGACAGAACCTCTTTAATATAAGCGAAATCGTAGTTAATTAAATATAATCAAATAGTGTTTATAAACTTAAATCCGTGTTGTTATTTTAAAATTCCCTTTCTTTTCCTGATTTCAACGATAATACGGCGTTAGCACACATCACAATAATTAATAATAAATAATAAATTAATAGATCATTAATGTTAAAATAATCAATTTTATACAAATTTCAATATAGTTGAAGATGAGCTAGTATATTTTGATGGTGTGGAGATGTTATATTGTGCTGATGATAGTAATAATTTGAATATGGAATATGAAGTACCAAAAAGTAGAGAAAGTATGCCAGGTAGCTGGAAAAGAAAAGTCAATCAGAAATTAAGAATGAAAAGAGACCCATATTTAGGATATAGCAGGTCAAAAACAAATCAAGTTTTACATAATGTTGATAGAGTAGGTAAAAATATTAGACCAGCTTGTACTAGTGAAGTATGTAAAAATCACAAAAGAGAAAATGCAATAAAGTAGCTGAAGTAGATAGGTTAAAAATATTTAATCATTTTTGGAAAAACTTGAACTGGGATGAAAAAAAAACTTATGTAACTTCTTTAATAATAACCACTTCTGTGAAACAAAGAACTGTAGAATTATCACGATGAAACAGCACTATGTCATATAATTTAAAAGTTCAAGATGCATATTTGTGTGTATGTAAAAAAATGTTCTTAAATACACTTGGGTAAGGTGAAAAACAAGTTCTAACTTGGTGCCTAACTGCAAAAGATAATGAGATGAATTATGAGAAAAATAAAGAAAATAACAAAAGCTCTACTTTAAAAATTACTCCTGAGAAAAGAAAAAGGATATTTGTGACTGAATTTCTTAACAAATTACCAAAATTACCCTCACATTATTGTAGGAAATCTACCTCTAGATTATATTTTGAGCCATATGTAAAATCTAAGTCTCAATTATACAATATGTACAAAATAATGTGTGATGAAGAAAGTAAACAACCAGTGTCTAGAAAAATATTTATTAATATTTATGAAAAAACCAATTTTTCTGTGTACCATCCAAAAAAGGATCAATGTGACATTTGTTGTTCTTATCAAACAAAAAATATTGAAGAGAATGAGTGGAGTAAACATATGAAGGATAAAGATCGAAGCAGGGAAGAAAAAACTAGAGACAATGAAAAAGCTATGCTTAATGAAATTGTTGTATTCACTATGGATCTCCAGGCAGTAAAAATTTGTCCATATTTAAAAGCAAGTGCTTTATATTATAAGAGTAAATTATGTGTACATAATTTTACAATGTATAATTTATCCTCTCAGGACTGCACATGATATTGGTGGGATGAAACACAGTCAGACCTCTCAGCATCATCTTTTGTTAGTTGTATAATTGATCAAATAACTGAGTTTAATTTGAAAAATCCATTTAAAAGTATTATACTTTGGAGTGATGGTTGCTGTTACCAAAACAGAAATTGTGTCTTATCAAATGCATTATTGGAGTTTGCTATTAATAATAAAATTACAATTGAACAAAAATACTTAACGAAAGGCCATACTCAGATGGAATGTGACTCTGTCCATTCAACAATAGAAAATAAATTAAAAAATACTGACATTTATTTACCTTCTGATTACATGAAAATAACTAAAAGTGCCAGGATTAAACCATATCCATACAATGTTAAATATTGTGATGTAACATTTTTCAAAAAATATGAACTTGAATCATACAGGTTTGATACTATAAGACCTGGTAAAAAGCCTGGAGATCCTACTGTTACTAATATAAAGGCTCTTCGCTATAACTGTGATGGGAGTATAGAGTTTAAACTTAATTTTGATGATGATTATATAGATCTGAGTTCGATTCAAAAACAAAGAAAAAAAATAAGTAAAATTTCATCTCCTATAATATATGGGCCACTGCACACATCTGAATTAAAAATTCAAAAAACTAAGTGGGAACATTTGCAACAACTGAAATCTGTTCTCCCGAAAGATTGCCATGAGTTTTACAATAAAATAAGGTATTAGCTTAAATTTTAAATATTTGTTTTTTTATATACTACCAGTTTTAAGTTTTATTATAATTATTATTATAACTTTTTTTTTCTAATTATTATTATTATTATTACTTTTGTTATTTGACTTTTTAATATGTTTTATATTATAATATATATTTTGTTTGATTATAAAAAATATGATACTACCAAGTAGGTGTTAAAACATAATATTTAGATTTGAACAATTTTTTTTATGCATTTTATTAATTGTTACTTGTTTTTATAAATTAAAATAATTAACAACAAAAGGAATTTGATTTTACCAAGCAGGTACTAAAAAATATTTAAGTTTTAAAATTTTTATTTATATGTATTTTATTAATTGTTACTTATTTTTATAAAATTAAATTGTTAAAAAATAAAAGGAATGTGATTTTACCAAGGTACTGAAAAGTCTGAAAAGTTTTAATATTAATAAAGATGGAAATAAACTAAGTATGTCTGATAATATGAGCTGTATTATTTTATAATTTGTATAATTTTATACACTACAAATAAGTCGTATCTCAAAAAAAGAAAAAAAAAAGTTTGGAATACATCGTATCTCATGGAAAAAATTCTAATTCTAAATTATTATGAAAGTACCCTAATATTGTAATCAAAGATTATTATTAGTTTGATAAAAAAAAATATAATATATTTTAATATATATATTTATCAGCTAAACTTGATTTGTAGTAAAGAGAAAATGGACTGTGCGCGTAATATATATGTTTATCATTTCTTTATTAATTATGACTCAGTTCTGCGATAGCAGTCGTTCGATGCACACGCACGCCGTGTATGCTCCGTTACTAATGCGTTTTGTTATAGCTATCTTAAACATCAGTGCTCTTTGGTATAAAAGGTGCGCCATTATTAAATTATACGACTGTTTACATTTAAATTACCCTTTAATTTTTTTTTTTTTTTTACTTAACTTTCTTGTTCGTCGTTCAGATTATAAATTTATTAATATTCAACAACCGGCTAGTGCGATATATTTCGCATACGTCGTCACTCTTCGTAGGTCGCCGCGGCGACCTTGTTATTGTTACACATATATAACACTCACCGTCGATTATCGCTGCCTTCCCGTTTCTGGCTCTGTTATCTTAAAACGATAAACCGTTAGCATAGTATTTTTCAATACCAATTAAAATGGTTAATCAGAATAATCCTAATAAAAATAACAACACTGGTGTTAACAAGCCGGTCAGCCCGATTAAACTTAATAAAATAACAACGAACTCTTCTCCAAGTAATGAATGGACTATACAGAATAATAATAAAAGGAATCATTCTGACTCATCTAATCCTACCTCACCTCAAGCACCGGGTAATAAAGTACACAAAAAATTATTCTCGTCTTCAAACCGATTCGCAGTTCTTTCCCAAACCTCAAACTCAGACAATAATCCTACGGTCGGTCCGAACGCTTTTCTGGACACAAACTCTAATCGTGAAGATGACTCAATGGATTCTATTACAATTAAACCTCCTCCTCCAATTTTTGTGCGTGGAGTTGAAGACTTTCCAGAACTATGTAAAAGTCTAATTGAAAAAATCGGCGTCGAAAATTTTGTCTGTAAATCTTTTACTGACCGTTTAAAAATCCAAACCAGCACTCCCGATGCCTACAGATCACTTATCCATTTTCTGAAGGAGGAGAAGGCTGAATACCATACCTATCAATTACAACAAGATAAGCCAATACGTGTGGTAATAAGGAATCTACATCCAACAACTCCAATTAGTCTCATAAAATCTGAGCTAGAATTCCTTCATTTTGAAGTGAGATCTGTGACCAATGTTCTTCACAAAACAAACAAATACCCCCTTCCGCTCTTTTTCATTGATCTGGAACCCGTCCCTTACTCAAATGACATATTTAAGTTGACGTCTCTGCTTCATACAAAAATTAAAGTAGAGGAACCTTTTAAGACGAAAACAATAAGCCAGTGTGTGAATTGTCAGGAATATGGTCACACAAGATCGTACTGTGGTTATCCGTCACGCTGTGTTCGTTGCAGCGCTTTCCATCCATCATCTGACTGTCCAAACCCACCTGGTACTCCACCGAAATGCGCGCTCTGTCAAGGCTCTCATCCGGCCAGCTACAAGGGCTGTTCAATATACAAGGACCTCCAACGTCGTAAGAAACCCACAAGTAACTTTCCATTTGATAATGTTAGAGATAAGTCACGCGTTGTTCAAGATAGCCACCCTCCAAATCGTACACATACCCATGAAACCACATATGCGCAGGCCACTTCAGGCCAAAATGATAACCGCCCCTCTCCCCCTGCAGCTCCTGACGTTAACAACTTAATGTCCAGCTTCCTGCAAGAATTCAAAGCTTTAATTAACCCTCTAATAGCTCTTCTTACCAAAGTAATATCCTCTCTTCTTGATAAAAAGAATGACTAACAACACTTTCACAAACCAATCTCTCACAATACTTCTTTTCAACGCTAACGGTTTAAAAAATCATGTAAATGAGCTCCAATTCGTGCTTCACAATAAACGTATTGACATTGCGCTCATTACGGAAACTCATTTTACACAGTATTCAAATTTTTACATTCCTGGTTATAAGCTGGTGAAGGCTAATCATCCGGACAATACTGCTCACGGTGGTGTCGCCATTTTCATCAAATCTTCAATAATATTTCAAACTCTTCCAAATTACTGTTACGATCACTTACAATCGTGCACTGTACTAATACACTTAAGTAATATTCCTGTGACAATATCAGCATTATATTCCCCTCCAAAACACAAAGTTTTAAATGTAGACTTCCACAATTACTTTAGTACCCTTGGCAATAATTTTATTGTGGGAGGCGACTATAATGCCAAGCATCAAAGTTGGGGTTGTCGCTCAAATAATCCTCGTGGCTGTGTTCTTCATACCTACGCAAGTGCAAAAAACTTAAATGTACTTGCCCCTCCTGACCCTACCTATTGGCCTTCTTCTCCTCGTAAAAATCCTGACATACTCGATATCTTTGTCAAAAAATTCCCTCCAGTCTACACTCTTCTGTTGTTAACCTCCTGGATCTTAACTCTGACCACTCGTCAGTCCTATGTACACTCAATACCTTTCCGCTAACTCGCTCTGCGCCACCTAAACTATTTAATCCCTCTACCGACCGTTTAAAATTTCACAACCTCGTAAATCAGGGCGTTAAGCTAAATGTTAAACTTAAATCTACCAATGACATTGATCTAGCTATAAATAATTTTACAAATTTGATCCAGTCAGCGGCTTGGTCATCCAATTCACACACACATCATCCTCTAAATCAGACTTCAGTTCCTTCTGATATTCGTCTACTAATTGCAGATAAGAGAAGGGCTAGAGCTCTTTTCCAACGTACTCGCCTTCCCTCTCTTAAACATAACTATAATAAACTCTCTAATCTCCTTAAAAAAATGTTGGCCAAACACAAAGCCTCTTTACTTGAAAAATTCTTGACGAATCTGTCTCCTAATGACGGCAGTCTTTGGAGAGCCACTAAAATAACATGTAAACTCAATTCTCCTAACGTACCAATTAAAAAATCAGATGGATCCTTTGTCTGCTCCGACTGGGAAAAAGCCGAATTATTTAAAGATTTTCTTCATGAGACATTCCAACCCCATCCTGAAATCTTCTCTCTTGTAAATAATCTTGCTGTTGCCGAGTCTCTAAATTCGCCTCTTCCTGTTTCTCGCCCTGTAAAACACTTTTCACCAAGTGAAGTCAAATTTGTTATTGATAAGTACCCACAGAAAAAATCTCCAGGTTTTGATCTCATAACAGGCGAAGTTGCCAGATGCTTACCAAAAAAAGCTATAATACACCTCACCCACATTTTTAATTGTATTTTAAGACTTTCTTACTTTCCAATATTATGGAAATTTTCAACTATTATTATGATTCCCAAGCCTAAAAAACCTCCAGATACCGTATCTTCCTTCCGTCCTATTAGTCTTCTGCCTTTTTTCGCAAAAATTCTGGAAAAATTGATCCTTAAGCGCATCTTACCTAGTATCTCAAACTCGATTCTACCTGATACCCAATTTGGCTTCCGTTCTGCCCACTCTACCATTCATCAGGTACACAGGATTATCGATGCCATCTCGTACTCACTCGAAAAAAAACAGTATTGTACTTGTGCCTTCTTAGATGTGTCACAAGCGTTTGACAGGGTATGGCACGATGGTCTTCTTGTCAAATTAAAAAAAATCTTGCACCCTGTATTTTACCTAACCATTAAATCCTACCTGTCAAACCGTCATTTTCAAATCAGATTCGGTAATGCACATTCAACTATATCCAATATTTCAGCCGGTGTTCCCCAAGGGGGTATACTCTCTCCCATACTTTATAACATTTATGCTGCTGATCAACCTACCACTCCAAACACTTTAGTAGCTGATTATGCAGACGATAAGGCAATAATTTCTATCAATTCAAATCCGGTAATAGCTTCATACAATCTTCAAAATCACCTAACCCTTATGGAAGACTGGTATACCAAGTGGCGAGTTAAAATTAACCAGACAAAATCTATCCACACTACATTTACACTGCGTCTCTCTCCATGCCCCGAGGTATCTATATATGGTACTCAAATTCCTACTTCTTCCTCTGTCAAATATTTAGGACTTACACTTGATCGCAGACTTACCTGGGCTCCTCACCTTAAATCTAAAAGACAAAATTTAAACCTACGGCTGCGCTTGTTAAAAACTTTCTGCAATAACAATAAATACACAAACATTAAAACTAAACTTCTTATTTATAAATCTCTAATCAAGCCCATCTGGACATATGGCATACAGCTCTGGGGTAATGCAAAAAAATCCAACATCAACAAGATTCAAACTTTTCAAAATATTGCGCTAAGGAAACTACTTAATGCCCCACCTTACGTCTCCAACCATTCTATACAACAAGACCTCAGGATGAATTCCGTCAAAGACGAAGCAAAAATTTATTATAAGCGTTTTCACAGTAGGTTACCCAACCATCCTAACCCTCTTATAAAAAATCTGGCAATCCCTTCGATTCCGGGTAATCCCGCTAGGCGTCTTAAACGCAACTGGTGTCGTGACCTGCTAAATGCATGACCCCTAGAAAATCCCCTTACTAATCTGAAACAAAATAGGTAGTGTCATCATTGGGTGGCTTCTTCCGTCATATTTTTCATGTTTTTATTACTCATATCAAATTTACTTATTGTTCTATGAATAGATTGTAAATACCTTGTAAAAATAAAAAAAAAAAAAAATTATGACTCGTTATTTGCACATATTGCGCACACAACCACACACCTCAAATTACTACCTTCTTATATGTATATATATCCACCTTCGTCGATATATATATATAAGGATTTAATTGTATGGTAAATTGACTTACCTCAATTTGATTGGAGATCCGCTTGATATTAGATGGACGAAGGAAGAAGAAATGGACCTAAGTCAATAAGTCCAAAAGTATCAATTGATATTGAAACACTTTGGACTTATTTTTAATCAACAACACAACTTATATATTTGGAATATTTAAAAGAGTTTATTTATTATTTAACACGTAAAATATTATAATAAACATATATTGATACAATTTATTATGTATGACTGCCATCAAGGGCGAACGCGGAGAGAGTGAGACCCTGTGAATCTGGCCGGTGGTCGAAGGGTATCATCCGAGCACAGATTAGAACGGTTCTTGTAAAAAAAAAGAGTAAGGACATAACTATAAAAGACCACAGATGTTTATTATAATATAAATATCTGTGTGACCGTATTATGCAATGTTATAATATAATATATTATGTTGAGGGACATAATGATGACACTCTTTTTGTATTAGCTAGCTGTGAAGAGTGGCTATCATTACATCCCCCACACCTATTTTATGTTATGTCCTCATAACATTAAAGTAACTTAGAAAAAAGATGAACAATAGAATCTTATTGATATTACATAATTTTACAGTATAAAATTTAAATTGTATGATTAGATACATATTTTTATATAATATTATATAACTATGTTTGTACTTTTAATTGATTATTTAATAAGATGGATTTAAAGGTAGGCTAATCTAGTTTAAGGATACACATGTATGTAGTATTAATTGGTTATTGTGTATAAAGTATATAAAAAAAAAAATTCTTATTGTATTTATGTATTTAGTACCTACCTATGCGTTTTCATCCTTAAATAACTATAACTTAATATTACATTATTACTATTTAATTAGGTATTTAAATTTTAGATCAATGTTCTTAATAATAAGTGAATAGAATATAGATTTAAAAGTTAAGACTAAATAATAGGTAGTGACATTGAAACTGAAACACATGCTTCAAAATAATTTTAAGTAATGAGTAATGGTGAATGGTGATCATATCACAATAATATTGATAATATCAATAATCTTTATAAATGTATTAGGTAAGTGTATACATGGTAATACTATCGTTCTGTAGTAATACTAAATTTATATTAAAATGAGCCTTATCAATAGATACTGTAGATAATAGTGTTAGGAACCCTTGCACACACACTTTAGATTAGTAAGCATATTATACAATAATATAGTAGTTAAAGCCGGTGCTACACGATGCGTCCAATACCTTCAAACGTTGGTCACACGATAGTTCGCCACATAGTGTAGCCGTCATGCATGTGTCCAGTGACAAATGTTTGTGTCCAATGTTGGCGTTGGAACGATTGCCGCCAAAAGTCGGTATTTTTGACCCGCGTCAAAGGAGAATCCAACGTTGGAAACAAGTTGCAACCAGCATTTGGTATACAGCTACACGATGTGACATGTGTAGTCGTGTGTCCAGACTTGAATATAATCATGTGATAAGTAGTGATAGTAATGTGTTTTCTTCTACAAGAGTCTCTGTTTAGTTTTGTTTTTTTAATATTAACCTACAAGTGTTAATTTTTTTTTAAGTAGGCACTTAGTTTTACTCTTTTTTACTTTTATTCAGTAACTGGTAAGTATTGTTTTGATCGTTTATAGTATTTTGTAGAATTATATTTTTATAGTATTAATATCAATAAATTATACAATGCAAATGCACATATTAATTAAGTTGTATTTAAATAACGTCGATTTTAATCATACCTATGTACCTATATGTCTATAATAAAATGTAAATCTTAAGGGATGAGAAGTTATTGGACTCGCATACTTTTGTCTATGCATTATTGTTTTTAGATTCTGAACGGAGTGAAGAATGTATTGATTTTACAATGATGTGTGTTTTTTTTTTGTGTGTCTGTCATCACTTTTTGGAGTAGTAATAATGCTCCGATTTTTTACTTCAGCCCCTCTTTGAATAGGAAAATTTATCTAGTTGGTACTTTGGTGGGTCAAAAGTTAAAAATTTTCAATATTTTTTAAATGAGTCGGGAAAAACCCTAAAAAAATGAGGGAAAAACGGAATTTTTTAGGCAAAACCAGTTTTCGACAAAATCGAATTTTTTATTTTGCTATAACTCAAAAACTAAAAGATGTAAATACTTTAAATTTTCACCAAATGTTTAAATTAGCGTTCTCCATACACAGTTAAATTTTCAAAGAATTTTGACTTTTTTTGAGCTATTTATAGACAATTGAAATTTTCAATTTTTTGTTATAAATGTTGATAAAAAAAATTTAACTGGGACAAATTACTTGAAAATTTAATTGAAGGGTCCACATAACTTGTTTTAACTCTCATTCAAAAATTATAAAAATACATAGGCACAATTTTTTTTATTAGCATTTGAAGTTCAAATATTGACAAAAATTCGTCAAAATCATGAATATTTTTCACTATTTGGTAGTTTAAAATTTATAAATATTTTACTATCAAAAGCTAAGAATTGAAAATTTAATACTATGCTGTCCATAAGTTAAGCTTAGAATAATTATAAAAAAGTTTGATAATTATTCAATTAAAAAAATTTTACGAGTGTTTAAAGTTTTAATTTTAATTTGAAATCAAAAATACACGAGTAAAATAACGTTTTACTACTAAATAATTTTCGATTTTTGTATTTTTTAAAAAATTACCAAACGTAGGAGCTTGAGACTTTTACTTAAATGTTTGAATTTGTTTCAAAATAGAATATATGACAATATTTAAATATAATATATCCTAGACTGACCAATCATCTCCGTTCAGAATCCTTTTTCGTATACAATGATACCGATCATTGCATTCAAATTTAACCTACCCTAGTCCGAGGTCCATCCCACCCCCTAATGTACAGCATAGCGATACTCACTTACCCGCTTTTTTTAATTTTTTATTTATAATTAAAAAATTTATGTATATTTTGACAATTTTTCCTCCTATAATTTCTTCAAACATTTAAATATTTTATAAATGTCCTATTAGCATATTTGAATTTTAATTTTAGCTCTAAATTAATTTTTTTATGTATACATATATAAGTAAAATATTTATTCATAAGTAAATAAATACCCTATTTTTCTATAGTTGTATCATTTCCGTATACAAAATGGAGTGGAATAATGAATTAACGCTCGAATTTCTGGAAGCGTATGAAAAACATCCAGTTCTGTGGAACAGCTCTTATCCAGGACATAAGAATAAAAACATTCTACAGGATGCATGGAATAAAGTAGCTAATGAGTTGAGTGTTACAATGACAGTTGTTGCGTTGAAAAAGAAGAAAGAATCACTGATGTCGACCTACAGGACTTTGAGAAAGAAAGTAGTGGATTCAGAGACCACCGGAACGGGTTCACATGAGGTGTACTTTCCATCGTGGTTTGCCTATAATGCGATCGATAGGTTTATTAGAGTCCAAAATACGAAGATATCTTCTCTGAATTCGGAGGTAATTTTATTTATTTATTTATATTTTAATTTATAATCTATTATTTAAATATAAAGTTAACCAAACAAAAATAATTATAAACCACTAATCAATATAATTTTGCCATTCTACTGCTCCACTTGTCATACAGTATTCTCCAAACTCTCGCCGAATATCCTTTGCTTCCTCGGAGGGTTTTCTAGGTTTGTTAATCAGTGAATTGAAAGATGCCATCCCTTGTAGATCATTGCGCCATGTTCCGGGAATCAATTCACCATCCTCTTCATAATCGAAAGTACCAGGTGGGGTATAGTTTTTTCTTGATGTTGCGCTTCTTCGTAGAAAATTATGAAGTAAACAGCATGTCATACATATTAAAGTAGCTTTATCAGGTTGTAGTAACATAGGTGATCTGAATACTCGGAAAACTGATGCTAAAATACCAAACACATTTTCCACAACTCTACGTGCGCGACACAAGCGGTAATTGAAAATCCGTTCTAAACTTCCTTTAGGATGATTTCCTCTGTAAGGTTTCAGAAGAGTACTACTCATAGGAAACGCATCGTCACCTATAAAAACATATGGCATCTCCTTGTGTCGTTGTAATAAGGGCTCGGGTGGTGGAAACAGAAGTTCGTTACGAATTATTTTACGATAAATACTCGTGTTAGCATACACACCTGAATCGTTCATTCTTCCTTGCGCGCCAACATCAACAAATGTAAAACAATATTCCGAGTTAACAAATGCCATCACCTGTAGCCAGAAATCGAAGAGTGACTGCTAAACGCTCTTGAATTGTTATTGCCTTCCTCATGTTAGTATCTTGTTTTTTTATTTTCGGTCCAATTTTTGTAAGAATAATTTCAAAATCTTCGGACGACATTCGACAGAAGTTTAGAAATTTTCCTGATTTTTCTGTCCTTAGAGCCTGGAGCATATGTGAGGCATTATATCTAGCAAATAGAATTTATACGATTAAACAACCAACTCTGCATAAAATATATTTAAATAAAAATATCAATTTTAAGTTCAACTTTATTATTACCGTTCTCTACTTCTATTTAATGAAGTCATCCACCACCTCCTTGCACGTCTTTTTTTCTGTTTTTGATCAATCAATACCTTACTACAAGATAAAACAATTACAGTGGCTGCAGCTGCAATTACGTCATCCATTTTTTATATTTATTTTTAAGCTTTTAAAGTTTTTTAAAGTGTGTTTATATTCACATTCAGATATACACTGGAGGGAAATATTCACCCAACATTCCGACTTGACACTGGGTCCAATGTTGGCCACAACGTGTAGCTGCAACCGTTAGTCAAACATTGGTCCCAATGTTCAGCCAACGTTTGCACACCTATGTTGGACCCAACGTTCGACGCGTCGTGTAGCACCACCTTAAGCAATATGTGTATTTTTTTGCAAGCGACTGCGTCGCCAAGACAAGAACGTAGAATAAGCAAGAGTTAGTCGTGAATAAGTAGCCGATTCGTATAATACTGTTGTTAAAATATTCTTATAATAAAATAATTAATAAAATATTTTCTTAAAGTTAAACAGATTTTGTGTAGTGTTTTGAATACAACCCGTAATTGAACGAACTCTTTTACAACATATATATATACCTTTTGGCCTTAACCGAAAGAGTATATAACAACTGGTGGCAGCGGTGGGATAATACAAATTCTTGGATATATGTTACGATTAGGGATAATATTATCATTAAATGTAAAAATAATTCAGAAACAATAGTAGTAAGTATAAACGGCACAGGCATTTTAGATTTAGACAATCAATGTGAAGCCAATACTGATGACGGGACATTATTAATAGCAAAAAGAAAAATAACTACAAAAATGTATAAAGACTTTATTCCACAACTAGACGTTTCAATTAACTGGAAAACTAAATTAAACATTACAAATACAATTTTAAAAAATTCAAATATTCCAGATAAAGGTAATTCTATAGTAAAAAAAAATTTATTCAAACTAATAGAATACTCCAAATCACTAGAAGAATTAAAATACATAAAAACAAGTAGTAATGTTATGGGCACAATAGGTAATGAATTATACATAATTATAACAATAAGTATCATCAGTATAGGTTTAGTAATAATAATAATTTTATATTTAATAATCAAAAACAAACATTGTAAAACATCTAATTCTGTAAAAAACCCAATAGAAGGTAAGATAATATATGAAACCGTAGACAATCCAAATCATGAAAATCCATTGCCTAGAATAATATAGTTTGCAATAGGCAATGAACTTTCATTTAACCCCGGGGGTGTTAGGAACCCTTGCACACACACTTTAGATTAGTAAGCATATTATACAATAATATAGTAGTGTAAGCAATATGTGTATTTTTTTGCAAGCGACTGCGTCGCCAAGACAAGAACATAGAATAAGCAAGAGTTAGTCGTGAATAAGTAGCCGATTCGTATAATACTGTGTTGTTAAAATATTCTTATAATAAAATAATTAATAAAATATTTTCTTAAAGTTAAACAGATTTTGTGTAGTGTTTTGAATACAACCCGTAAGTGAACGAACTCTTTTACAACATATATATATACCTTTTGGCCGAAAGAGTATATAACAATAGTGTATATTTTTTATTATTGTAAGTTGTGATGTGTAAATGTGTATTAATAAATATTTAAGTCAGTTAAACATAATATGAAATATTCTACTTTAATTCTAAGTATTAAACTATTAAACTACTAAATATTAACTAGTGTACAAAAGGTGATTAGTGTTTGTTTAAGGGTTTGTTACCAACATTGGTGGTTTACGGATGCATTTTTAGATAGACATTTTTCTTCTTGGTGTTGTTTTTATTTTGTCTGTATGTGTTTTTGTCTGGAAAAGAGGTAATGTTGGTCCCTCATTTATAGTTTTGATTTTATCATATTTTTCCTTGTGTATATTGTGCATGATGTAGTGTGTTGTACTGGAGAATATTCCTGCTATGAGTCTTATACTCCATCCAAAGGTTTGGTAAAGTATAGTCATATTAATGCTGGTTTTTATTAATATTGATATAGCTTTCCAGATAAAAAATATACCTAAGAGTCCAGAAATGCAGGATCCAAATGTAGTGAACCATCCTCACATTTTATATAATTTGTCTTCGATTATATTTGATATGGTAATGTCATCAATTAGGCTTTTGAGACGTAAACCCTGATCTACGTATGAATAGCCCATGGATTGCCTGGCTATATTTTTTTGTGCTGTTTGGATTTCTTGTGGTAGTAGTAGGTGTTTTTGTAATGCTGTCATAGTGTCTTGGGTATAAATTCCTGCTGTCATTAAATGTTCTGGACTTTTGTAGTTCCAAGTCCATGAAGTAGAAGGTTTTAATGTTTGTGGTTTTTTTATTTCCCTGAGAGTTGGTGCAACACCATACCACTCTGAGTCAAGACGGAATGCCACAGGGAGGTATTCATTGCAATCAACTTGGGTGCCATAATTTTGTAGAATATTTGTTTTTGGTGCCATAAAGTATGTTTTATTATTAAGTGTAACTGGTAATTCATTATAACATGCATTTTGTTGTGCATATTGTACACCAACTGGTTTACATTTTATTAAGTAAATTATTTCCCCTGGTTTTATTGCTTTGTTTCCTGGACCTTGTCCCATAGCATATGCAAATTCATCTAGACTGTATGTGGCCAATGATAATTTGAATAATAATTGTGTTCTTTCTATTTCACATTGTTTCCTTATTAATTCATTATATAAGGAGGTTATTGTGTTTTTTAGGAAGTTTTCTATGTATACAAATTTTGTGTTTACATATGCCATGAGATCTGTGTTTTGAGGTGAAATCTTATTGGTGGAGAAATTATGCATAAATGCATTGTCTTTTAAAATGAATAGTTGTGGGTGTTCTGTTTGTATGACTGGCACTTCGCATGCGAATGTTCTTCTTTTTTGTTTTAAAACAAAGACTATGTTTTCAGTCTCAACTAAGAATGTATGTGTTTGTAACACATCTTCTAGTGTTGGTTCTGAAATCATTAGTGTTGCTGGACCATCATATAATACATCAAAATTATGTGTGTCACAATTTTGATATATGATATTGTTATTCCAGACTGTTTCACCTCTGTATGAATCTATCCCATACATTTCTGATAGTTTCATTCTGGTTCCAGTTGGTAAAATTAATAGGTCATCTTTACTAATTATATTAGCGATACCTTCACTTAATTGTATTTTGTAGTTGCCTTGTACAACAACATTTTTCCACGATCCTTTATCAGATGCATAAGATGTTCCTTGGCAGTTTCCGTTTTTGTCAATATTGCCAGCTACCGTGTGAGTGGCAAATGTGGTATGATTGATCATTAGCCCTGTTATAATGCCACCTGAAGGAAAGTGAAATATTGCTGTTCTGTGCAACCCGAGTTACCCAAAATAGTATTTCTGAAAAAAAACCATCTTCAACTACCTGTGCATTATCAAATGTTGCACATTTGGTGACCAGATAGTCTACAGAAATACTAATACTAAACTTAAACAAGATTTAAATGGTATTGTACGGGTGTCAGCTTTTTGTATTAGTTTGATTCTTGGAATTTCCATGCTAGTTGCGGGTGGTGGGGTCTTGCAGTGGTCCACTTCTAAGCTGTTGAAAGATGTTACGTTTATTCTTTTTTCATTGCAATCATATGCTATGAATCCATAAACTGGCACCAATGTTAGTATAACGTTACTAATTAACTTCTCATTTGGAATTTTTGTTGTGGTTTAATGTTTATTATTATTTTTATATTATGTTATTTAATGTAGTTTTAAATATATATATATTTATTTTAATCTTGTTTTTCAATTCTTTTATTTTTATAATTAAAATTACTTCTTTTTTAAATGAGTGAATATTTTTGTATTCTTATAACTTTTCTCTTTCATTTTTATATGTTTTTTTTTTATATTGTTTATCAAATTTGTTCTAACATATTTTGTTGTTACTAAGATAGGCAATTTTTGTTTTAATTTGTATTTGTTGTTTCTAATTTATTTATTAATTCTTTATCTTTTATAAGTATATACATTTTATTTTTGTTTCAATTCTCAATTGTATTATTTTATTGTTTTATATTTATTAATTATGTTTACAACATTGTGTATGCAATCTTGCATAGTATATTATCTGTTTGTTTTAATATTGTTTTTGTTTTTTTTTTTTTTATCTGTGAATGTATGGTTTCATTCTTCTGACATGAATTATGTCATCAGTTACTTTATTGTTTAATGTTAATTGAACTTTATAATTTAAATCATTTATTTTTTCGATTATTTTAAATGGCCCTTTATATTTAGAGGCAAGTTTTGGAGATTTTCCTATTGTATTGAATGGAAATTTGATTAATATCGAATCTCTTGGTTTGAATGTAAGTATACGATGCTTTTGATCGTGATATTTTTTTTTGTGAGTCTTGTGCAGTTTTTATTAAAGTTGGAATTTTGTCTCTTAATCTGTTTAGTTCTGTTAGTGATTTTTTTTATGTCATAAGGAATATTGGTTGGAATTATTTTGTTATCAATTGGAAAATATGGTTCAAAACCATACATGAGATAGAAAGGACTATGTTTAGTACTAGTTTGTGGGGTGGCATTGTAACTCAATGTAACATATGGTAAATAATAAGACCATCTCGATTGATTATTTTCATCAATATAGTTTTTAATAGAATTGCATAATATATCATTTATTTTTTCGACAAATTCTTGTATTTGTGGGGAATAACTGGTTGATAGTATTTGTTTTATTCCTAAATTTTCACAAACTTCGCTTACCATTTGGTTTTTAAAATGTGTGCCTCTATCAGATGAAAATTGGCGGAAACAACCCCATTGTGATATTATTTGAATAATAAAATTAATAGTTGATTGAGCCGTTGCTAATTCTACAGCTTTAGTGAATATAAATTTTGTGTTATTACACGCTGCTACTAAAACATATTTTTTATTGTTACTGGATATCAATGGTCCTAAATAGTCAAATGTTAGTCTATCTAAGGGTCTGTTTGAAAGGGGTATTGGTTGTAGTTGACCAACAGGTTTTCCATTTATTTTTTTATTTATTTGGCAATTATGGCACGACTTAATATATTGATTTGTGTCTTTAGTCAAATTGGGCCAATAATATTTGTTTTGTATTTTATTAAGGGTTCGTGTTATCCCTGTATGTCCACCAATAGGTGATTCATGATAAGATTTTAAAATTTTTTTTGTTAATGATTGTGGGACTACTAGCGGATAGTTTACATTGTTTGGTGATTTGTAATGTTTATAATGTAATATATCGTTTAAGATTATGAACTGTCTAGATTTTCTTTGAATACTAATTGGTATTTGATCGACATGATTATTATTAATTGCTTGTATGATTTGTGAGCAAAATTGATCATTACTCTGTTGGTTTTTTATATCAGTTAAATCAACAGTCAAATTATCATTATCATTTTTAATGTCAGTTTTATTAATAGGATTCCTCGATAAAGCATCAGCTACTTTATTTTCTTTCCCTTTTTTATATAAAATATTAAAATTAAAATCTAGTAATTTTAGAGTTAATCGAGCTATTCTAGCTGATGGTGTTTTTAAATTTTCATAATATTGTAAACTGATATTATCACAGAATACAATAAAGTGTCTTCCCCATAAATACTCCCGGAAATAAGTGATGCCGAAACATAGTCCTAATAGTTCTAAAGTTGTTGATGAATAAGTTTTTTCACTGTTTAATAATTTTCTTGATGCGTATGGATGTAAAATGTTGTTGTCATCTGGTTGTTCAAGATATGCTCCTAATCCTGTCAGTGATGCATCGGTTGTTAAGAATACTTTTTTACTATCATCAAAATGTTTAAGTAATGGTTGTGATGTTAAGTGTTTTTTTAATGTATTATAAGATTTCTCATGAATTTCTAGCCAATTAATTTTATTGTCGCCTTTTGTTAGTTCTGTGAGGGGGTGGGCTATTTTTGCAAAGTCTTTGATATGTTTTCTATAATATGAATACATACCTAAAAATGATCTGACATCTTTTTGAGTTTTAGGTTGTTTAAATTCAGTTATGGCTTTAATATTGGTGTTTAATACCTTCTTGTGAAATTACATGGCCTAATAATTCTATTTTTTTATTAAAGAAGTGGCATTTTGATGTTTTTAGGGAAAAATTCATTGAATCAATGATTTTTAGAGCTTTATCTAAGTTTATTAATGCCTCATCGAAATTGCTGCCGTAAGATGCTAGATCGTCTATATAAATGATTATAGATTTGTATAGTAATGCAGAAAATGCTTCCTTTAATACTCTTTGAAATATGGCACTGCTATTTTTAAATCCTTGAGGCAACCTAGTGAATGTCATTAAGCCATGAACTGATGTAAATGCCAATTTATATTGGTCTGTTTCTTTTATTGGTAACTGAAAAAAACCACTATTGAGGTCAAAAGAAGAAAAATACTTTGCACCCTCTAAAGCTCTTAGTAAGTCATTGGTCCTAGGTAAAGGGTATTGGTCTGTTTCAACTCTTTCATTTAATTCTTTGTAGGAAACCACTAATCTGTATGAACCTTTTTCTTTTTTTTTTACTAAGAATGCAGGTGCTGCAAATTTTGATATTATCGGACGAATAATATTTGCTTTATTTAGTTTATCTAATTGTATTTTGAGTTCATCTCTTTGTTGTGGAGACACTCTATGAGGAGCATGGAATTTTGGGTCTTTATAATTTTGTTTCATTTTTATTTCGCATGGCTTTATATTAGCTGGTTTTATATTAGATGCGTCTGAAGTAAATAAATGTATATATTTTTTTAATAACGATAAAATTTGTCCGTATTGTAAAGGATTTAGTTCATGGGATATTTTAATCGGGGTGCCTTCATTATCGTATATAATTTCTTTGTCGGAATTATTTGTAATAATATGGTCTACATTAGTTACGTGTATATTTTCTTTGAGTTCGTTATTTACGATAAGTTTCTTTATATTTTGGTATTTATCTTTTATTTCTGTGATTATTTGTTGTAAGGGTGTAAAGTCGTTTATTTCAATATAATTGTGTGGTAATTTGAGTGAAGGATTTATGGGTTTAGTGCCTGGGATCCAGTGCGTGTTTTTATTTGTATTGTACAGTACAATCGGGGGTCTTTTATAATTTTTATTACGGTGGATAACGGCTGTTTTTGAAGTCTCGTCGAAAATGTAAGTGTCATGATTATAATGGTTGGCAATGGAGGCCAATTCATTGTCGGACCACCAGTGTCCTGGGAGGTCAGATAATTGTAATAGTTCTAACAGTTGATATATGGAAATTATTTTGTCTTGTTTATTATCATTCAATGCGTTACATATCGCATAGAGACCACAGTTTCCATCTCCAGGGACATTCTCGCCGGGTTTATAGTTGTTAAAAATTGAATTGATTTCGTTATTATCGTTGACATTTTGGTTTGAATTATAATTGCAAGGCCGTATCTGGGGGGGGTGTCCAGGGTGTCTGGACCCCCCCCCCCAAGAAATTTCTTCAATATTTTACAAATGTTTAAAATAATTATTTATTTTTAACACCAACGTAAAAATATTTTCACTCAAAAATGACTTAAGCTCCAATTAATCATTGACTGTTTTTAGTTTTATATCATAATATCATATGAAAATATTATAGCGTCTAATAATAATAATCACAGACTTCTATACCAACGCGCGTATTACATAGAAATCTGACGTCTACGCTAATAATAGATTGTTTATTATTGATGGACAACGATCACTGTCGATGCCGGTCGGGGGTCAGCGACGATTAACAACAACAATATTAGATTTGTGTAAATTATAATTATATTATTATTTATTATACCATTTTGCTGTCTGCAAGACTGTGACAAACACGTCGTTTTCTAAATTCATCATAATGAGTAAACGAGAAAACAAAAATGTACTGTCAAATTATTTTTCTAAACTTCAAAGGTACGTTATATTATTTCATATGTTATGTAATTTAATTACCAAAATATTGATTCATAAACTTTATTTTAGACTGATAATGTTCCTATTTTTCTACCACAAATAGACACGCCAGCGCCATCATGTAGTCATTCACCCACATATTTGCAAACAAACGAAAATAATATATTAAAATTGGACGCGGAGCAAATAATTGAAGACAACGATATTGGCTACTGTTTCGGTAAAAATGTATGTGATGAAATAAAATTTAAATTATTAAATGATCATTGGTCACCAGACGAAAATTACAAATTTCCAATAACTACAAATCAAAAAAAAAAATTTAAAGTTTCAATTAGGATGGATTAAGCGTTTTCCTTGGGTTGTTTATTCGAGAATCGGTGAACAAGGTGCAGTTTGTAAATATTGTGCGATATTTGGTCGCGAATTTGGTGGCAAAGGCAGTCACCAGAAACTTAATACATTAGTTGTAAAACCTTTTAATAACTGGAAAAAAGCGATAGAGAAATTTAATGAACATAGTAAAACTGAATTTCACAAATCTAATGCTATGCGCGCAGATAATTTTGTAGCTGTTTATTCCAAAAGCTGTCAAAATATTATTCAAAAATTAGATTCAGCGCGTACTATTCAAAATGATCAAAATAGAAAGAGATTAATTCCTATTATTCAAACAATTATTATTTGTGGGCGTCAAGAAATAGCTTTACGCGGTACTAGCGATTACGGACCTCTCTCTTTAGACAATTCTGAACCCAAGTGGAATTCCCTCCCCTGCCACAAAATACGCACAATCATTCACACAGAACACATCAAGAATCTCCTATCCCTAGTGTTCCGAATAACACAACGGATCAACTCACGTTTTTTCTTCATGGAATTCAGATCGCTAATCAATAGGGGATTGATGAATCAGGGGGATATCCCTACTTACATCACTCATCGAAAAACTTATCTCAAACAATGACAGAAAATAAGTTATCCGCCTTAACCATTCTTCTTTGGAACGCAAACGGAATCACCAACAACACGGAAGAACTTAAACTTGTTCTCGCAGAAAAAAACATAGATATAACTCTCATCTCCGAATCTCATCTGACCTCCAGCTCAAAATTTAAAATTTTCGGATACGACTGCCTCCAAGCCAATCACCCCGATGACTCAGCTCATGCTGGTGCCGCACTACTAATTTCTACCAAAATCCCACACTCGCCTTTTCAACCTAAATCATGCAGATAGTCGCTACATCTATAAATATTAACTCCATACCCACGTCTATTGCATCAGCCTACTTCCCACCTGGATCACCTTTTCCGACAGAAGATCTGTCACTATTTATTTAAACACTTAATCACATATACATCATAGGTGCTGACTTCAATGCGAAGCACGAAACATGGGGCTGTCGCTCAAAGAACACTAGAGGTCGCACTCTACACAACTTTATAACAATAAAGCGCTCTAAGGTTATCTCTCCAGCCTCCCCTACTTACTGGCCAACTCACGCAAACCGTCACCCTGATTACCTTGATTTTTTTCTATCTAACCTCCCCAATCACATCCATACAAACATTTCTAATCTAAACGACTCTGCATCTGACCACACACCAGTCATCCTCAAAATTCAAGCAAATGTTCCCTTCCACCCATTCGTAAAAAAACGCACAGATTGGAACAAATTTCGCAATATTATGTCAACTTCTTCCTCTTTAAACATTAAGTTAAAAAATCCCACCGATATAGATACTGCCATAAACACCCTCACAAACAACATTCAAGATTCATTTCGAATATCTTCCACCACATCTGTAACTCAAGACAACTCTAGTAGAAATATCACTCCGGAAATAAGAAAGCTCATATCTCAAAAACGTTGGGCTCGAAACATTTGGCAACGAACTCACTACCCGATTGACAAACAACGTTACAACTATTTTTCCAACAAACTAAAGTCAACTCTCAAGAAACATCAAAGTCAACTATACACATCCCATATTCAATCTCTTTCACCCTCAAATGGGTCTCTCTGGAGAAAAACCAAATCTCTTTTAAAGCATAAATCTACCATTCCCCCTCTACGCTATCAGAACAACAATCTTGCTACCACTGACCAAGAGAAATCAGATCTTCTGGCTAACCATCTTGCAAATACATTTAAACCTCACAACATTTCCCCTGATGATACTCACATGCTTCAAGTTGAGCAATTCATCTCATCGCCTCTGCCCATGGCACTTCCAGCCCCCCAACTACTCCTGGCGAAGTTCTATCAATTGTTAAAAAAAACTCAAGAATAATAAGTCACCCGGCCATGATCTAATCAACAACAAATTAGTCAAAAACTTACCACTAAAAACCATCATTCTTCTCACCTACATCTTTTTTGCTATATTTCGGCTACCTTACTTCCCTACCACTTGGAAATCAGCACTAATTATTACTATACTTAAACCAGGCAAACAACCTGATATGCCTGAATCGTATAGACCAATCAGCTTACAACCCACGTTTGGAAAAATTTTTGAAAAACTTCTCCTCAAAAGACTTGTGAATATTGCACTCAAACAAAATGCCCTTCCCAGCTTTCAATTCGGTTTCCGTGCCAAACATGCAACTTTTCACCAACTTCACCGCGTAGTGGACCACATTGCTCCATCTCTAGAAACAAAAAAATACTACTCAGGACTTTTTCTCGACGTAGCTAAAGCCTTTGACACCGTTTGGCACGATGGTTTATTATTCAAACTTAAAAAAATCTTCCCGGCACCCTATTACCTACTTCTAAAATCATACCTAAACAACAGAACATTCAGAGTCAAATTAAAAACCACATTCTCCAGCACGCAAAACATTCTAGCCGGTGTCCCTCAGGGAAGTGACATCGCTCCTTTCCTATACACATTGTTCACAGCTGACATTCCTACAACGGAAAACACCCTAATAGGGACATATGCCGACGATACCGCAATCCTTTCATCTAGTCAAGACCCCTTCGAAGCAAGCAGCCTACTTCAAAATCATCTCAACAGCCTATCTCACTGGTTCAAATCATGGAAAATCAAGATCAACGACTCCAAGTCTTCTCATGTAACTTTCTCCCTCCGCCCAGGTGACTGTCCTCATATATCATTTGAGAATGCAATTATTCCCCACACAAATGAAGTCAAATATCTCGGCTTACTGTTTGACAGAAGGCTCACCTGGGGCCCCCACCTCAAAACTAAACGCAAACAACTAAACAGCCGCCTACATATCCTCAGGCCTCTCATGAAATCTAATATGCAAATCTCCAACCGTTTACTACTCTACAAATCCCTTCTGCAACCTATCTGGTCATACGGAAGCTCTCTGGGGTACCACTAAACCATCGAACACTAGAACCATACAAGCATTTCAAGCCATCTGCCTCCGCATGATTGCTAAAGCCCCTTGGTACGTCACAAATATTGCTCTTCATAACGACCTCAAAATACCCACCATTAAACATACAGCTATCAAATATTATCTTCGCCTGCACTCCAATATGGAACATCACTCAAACCCCCTCATCGCTCAACTTCATATCAATGCTCTTCCAGACAACTCAGCCAGACGCCTCAAACGTGAATGGCCCAGAGATCTTCTCAACGCACATTAATCTTAACCTTGTATATTACTATTTCCTCCTAAATTACCTTCCACGTAGGAATTGTGAAACTTCTACTCATTGTACTTTCCTCATTGCCACTTATAAGTTATAATTATTATCACATTTACTTATTGTACCATTTTGTATAGATTGTAAATTCACAAATAAACGATTTAAAAAAAAAAAAAAAAAAAAAGTAGTAGATAATGAAAAAGCTAACCAATTTGATATAATTTTTATTCAGTGACGGTAAAAAAAGTCACTATGTATATATTTCCAATTTTTCACGTCTTATTCGATCACAAACTACTTTACACGGACATTCGGTATATTATTGTAAACGATGCTTCACATCATTTGATAATCAAAATTTAAAATACAAACTAAGTGGACAAATAGCACTTGCACAACATAAACTTATTTGTGGCTCACATAAACCTATTCTACCCATAATGCCTGATGTCGACACAATGCTTGAATTTAAAGCATGGAAAAATGCACAACGACACCCTTTCACAATTTATGCGGATTTTGAGGCGCTACTAGTAAAGACCGACGACAGCCGAGGCGAGCATACGACTATAACACATAGGCATAAGCCTATGAGCTATGGATTTATAGTCAAGGTCCGAAGACGTACCGCTGGAGCTTGTTGAACAATTCAATATACCGACTTCTCCAATTATTTATCGTGGGAGTGATAGTCGAGAGGAGGTCACAAGGCATTTTGTTAATAATATTGTTGAAGTGGGGATTAAAATTGAAGAGTTGTTAAAGACAAATGTCCCAATATGTATGAGTGACGAAGATACACGTAGGCATAATGAGACTAAACATTGTAATCTGTGTAAATGTAGCTTCAATGAAATTGAAAAAGTCCGCGATCATTGTCACCTGACTGGTAAATTTAGACAGTCGTTATGCTCAAAATTTTGATTTAAAGCAACCGAAATTCGTTCCATATTTTTTCCACAACTAAACTAATTACGACGCTCATTTTATTGCTACTGAATTAGGATTAGATTCTAATACAATAAAAGTCATTCCTAATAGTGAAGA
The DNA here is from genome assembly GCF_020882245.1 of Rhopalosiphum padi. Classification (NCBI taxonomy): domain Eukaryota; kingdom Metazoa; phylum Arthropoda; class Insecta; order Hemiptera; family Aphididae; genus Rhopalosiphum; species Rhopalosiphum padi. The sequence goes on from NC_083599.1 coordinate 48,843,859, forward strand.
AAAATTTATTTCTTTTTCGAAATATATTAGTAGGTCTTTTACCATACGGTTCGTAGATACGTGTAGGTTTATAGCAACAAAGTTGGAAAATTTGGATAAAAATCTTTTGACACCAGATTTTTCGAAATTTTGTGAAACGTCAAAACATTTTTCTGCCGAGGATATGCCACTTGTTACCCGAAAGGGAGTATATCCATATGAATATACGGATGACTGGTCTAAACTTGAGCAAACAACTTTACCACTGATTGCTGACTTTTATAGTTCATTGACTGGAGAAAACATTAAAGACATTGAATATCAGTTTGCGACTGAAGTGTGGAGTCACTTTGATTGTGAAACACTGGGTGACTATTCAGATTTGTATTTGAAAATTGATGTACTGTTACTGGCAGACGTTTTCGAAAATTTTCGAGATGTGTGCTTGAAAGCATACTATTATACCGCACCCACCTACAGCTTTGACGCTATGCTAAGGCATACTTTAATAAAGTTGAAATTGTTGACAGACTACAACATGTTGTTAATGTTTGAAAATGGTGAGTTTTTTTTTTCAAAACGATTAAATATATTTTTTATCATTCTATAGGAGTTCGCGTTCGGCATCCGTCGCGCACACTGCTTGCGCTCCGTCTTGTGACATTATTTATTCTGTATATTGGTCTTATGTATCAAACTATACTTAATTACACTTAAAATATCTGCGTTAAATTAACATAGACTAAGTAATGCAAAAGATTACTTAGTTTCTCTAATTGTTCTTATAATCGATATAAATAACAAAATTAATAATCTCATAGTCGCTTATCTACGTGTTCACTATATCTACAATAACTTGTGTGTTCTCTTATCGCACGCCGCTGCGGCGGCAATAACCTCGACTTTATCGCAATAATAATTATCCCGCAATCTACATCCAATAATAAAAACACAAATTTATCCAGCACTAAACCTAATGACATTACCAAACTACAGCCTGCTCGCCTAAACAAAGTTTCAACTTCTGTCAACACTAATTACTCAGCCGGTAAACAAGACGTTACCATGAAAAATTCTTCATCCGGAAAATGGTTCGTGGCACAGTCAAAAATAAATCTAAGTAAAAGAAATCTCTCTTCTTCTTCTTCCGAACCAAATTCGCAGAAAATGCAAATCAACAAAAAATTATTTTTTACGTCAAATCGCTTTGAAGTGCTCTCACAAAATGAATCACAGCCCACCACTTCAACAGAACCTACTCCATCGATTTCTAACGAGTCGTTTCCAGAGAATAACATCAATGTCGGAATTAAATCAACCCTCCCCCCTCCAGCTTTTGTTAAAGGAGTAATCTGTTTTACAGATCTTTGTTCAGAACTAATTGAACAAATTGGAGTAGATAATTTCTCCTGCAAATCCTCTACTGACCGTCTAATTATGACAACTAACCCAGCTTCCTATAGAACGCTGATTCATTTCCTCAAAGAGCAAAAATCTGAATACCACACTTATCAGCTCAAGGAAGACAAACCAACGCGTGTGGTCGTACGCAATCTCCATCCATCCACGCCCACAGAGCTTATCAAATCAGAGCTTGTGTTGCGCTTATTTGAGGTCCGTCAAGTAACAAACGTATTACATAAAATCAATAAACACCCACTACCGTTGTTTTTCGTCGACCTCGAACCGACAATTCACTCCAATGACATTTATAAGCAGACATCTCTTATCCACACCAAAATAAAAGTGGAAGAACCATACAAAACAAAAACTATAAGCCAGTGTATCAACTGCCAGAATTAAAGTGATACATAATCGTACTGCGGCTATCCAGCTCGCTGTATCCACTGCGGTGCACTCCACTCTTCATCGGTCTGTCCAAATCCACGGGATACTACTCCAAAATGTGCCCTCTGCTCCGGTGATCACCCCTCAAATTATATGATCGTACAGCTGTGCCTTTGCAAATCAATGAAGGTGATAAAGTCATGGTGCAAGAAAAAACAAGTAAAGGAAAATTATCACCTAAGTGGTTAGGACCATTCACAGTGGTGGAAACTAATGCGGACTCTCCGAATGTGACCATCTTAAAAAAAAATAAACATGTAAAATTGCACAAAAATCTCTTGAAGAAATTTCATGAATAAAATCTAAATTGTGTTTCAGAACCTCAATGGTATGTCGTGGGCTTTCAAACTCTCAGAGCGGAAGTTTCCAAGTTACTTCATTTCAGAACTCATCGGGCTTATACTTTGAAGCAATGGGACCTCTTCGCATTTTCTACACCAATTGGGATTTCATCACTTACGTGAATCTGTAAACTTATTACATGAAGTACTAAATACTCCAGAAATTCCATGATCAAACGACATTTGAATACAATTGAAAAAAAGAGAGGATTCGATCTTAACTAGTGCGTGTACGGATTAAATACAATCCACGGTTCCGTTCATGCAAGAAATTGAATCAAATCTCAATTCTGTCATACGAGTCCTTGGGTCAGACCACAGAACCTCTGAACATCCGAACCGACAACCTCGTGGGTTGATAAATGCAGTAGGAAGGCTAGCAAACATTCTTTTTGGAGTTTGCTCCGATCAGGATGCAGAATTCTTTTACAAAAACATTGAACATCTAGCTCGTTCTGAGGATAAACATGTTCATCTATCAGAGGAACAGATACGCATAGTCTCTTCAGTCATAAATAACGTAAATTCCACCATGCATGAACTGCTAACAGATGATCAGAAATTGCAGCAGAATATAAACAGAATAGAAGAACAATCAAGGCGTTCTGAGGCAACAATCAATGTATTGGAAATACAAAACACCTTCCTGGAGCACACTGCAATATTGACAGTTTTCCTAAACCAATTCGCTTGGGAAACTCAAAACCTCCAATCCATTGTCAACTCAGCATTAAATGGATTGATGCATACAAATGTCTACCCCCCATCTCAATTGATTCATGAACTTAAACAAATACAACTGACATTACCTTCTACACTAGAGCTACCTATAACTGAATCTCATTTATCTATCCCGGAATTATTCCGTACATCCAAGTTAAGCGTAGAGTACATCCAACAGAATCTCGTATTTGTAACCCGTATACCCTTATTGTCCAACCTTCGGTTTAACCTGTTTCATAATATTCCACTTCCGATACTTACAAATAAAGGTAATATATTAATCATTGAACCACAAGCTCAGTACTTGGCAATAAGCGATACTAACGAATATAATTTCAGTCTAACCGACGATCAGTATGAAAAATGTGAAACATTGTTCTCTTTTAAGTTATGTGTAAATCCTGAGGCTATTAGTAAATCTAAACACCAGGATAATTGTGAGGTACCTTTGTACAATTTCCCGTATCAAACGATAGGAGCTTGTAATTTCAAATATCTGAACCTAAATACTACAATCTGGCATAAGCTTTATCTACAATACGCGTGGTTATATTATTGCATTTCGCAGGCAGTTACAGTAACATGCGCACAAAACTCTAAGCAGAATCCTACTCAACGGTACAGGAAAAATTCAAATTTCCGATAATTGTGTTATATATACAGAAAATCTGATTTTAACACCATCAAGAACCCTATCATCAGAAATTCATAGAGATTTCGTTCCAGAAAATCCGAATCTGCACGCAATATTAAAAATGCCAAAAATAATTAACAGCTGTGTTCCCGAGCAAATAGATACAAATAAATATTTTAAAAATTTTAATCAGTTAGCTGAAGATGCTAAAAAACTGAAAGAATTATCTAAAATGTACAACGATACCAACATATTTGTAAATCCAGATCATCATTTTATTATAGTTTATTGTATTGTCATTTTAATAATAGTAATAATTCTGTACATGTTGATCAAATATAAGTGTAATCTACCTCGACTCTACAGACCGGAAATAGCAGAACCCCAGAATGTAGCAGAGTATGTGCAATCCACACACTCCCTTCAAAATTCTAAAACTTCAGAGCATCAGAACTCACGGATGAAGTGAAACATGGTGATCATTAGACCCCCATGTCTCATGTAGTCCGGGGGTGTTGTGAACCCCTGTCTGTATGCTATACCCAGAATAAGATATAGTTATAATATAATATAATATAGTATAGTGTGTAAGCATATTAACATGTGAACCGATAGAGTAACACGGTTTTAGGGAATTCGCTGTGTGGACAGTTTTGAGCCCGAGCGAGCCCCTACCGTGTCTCGCCGTCTTTGTAATATTTAGTGTAGTCCTGGCAGACCATCGAGCAGAGCCTCTGTTATTTTCTTAAGTCTAACAATTATTCTGTGTAACTAATTTCTTTTAAAATTGATTATATTAATAAAGTATTAGTGATAACTTAAACACCGCGTATTTATTACTAACGAACAAACTCGGTTGTGGAGACCTCCATAACATACACATTATTCACAAACTACCAATGACACAAAGACATATGGCCTAATCAAAATTTATAATAAGAATAATTATAAAATAAAAGATAAAAAAAAATCCTTCTTATGTATATATTTGTAAATTGTAAATAATATTATTTTGCCTATGTGCCTTTGTATACTAAACTATAATTGTTTCCGAAATTAAAAAAAAAATCTACTAGGTACAAGTTCATCGCTAAAAATGTTTTGATGATCATTAGATTCAATTACATTCAAACCAACATTTGCATTATCTTTATTGCCAATACCAACAGTTTCAGTTTCAATAAAACTAACGTTATTAATGCAACTATCAGTCACCTATATTAATAAGTCATTTAAAAATTAAAATTATAAATAATATTAGACATATTTTTTCTTACATTTTACAACTCATTAGTTATTACTAGGATAAGAATGTGTTTGATTTTGCATGTTTGTTTTTAGGTTGACTATTAGCTATCATTCTCATATTATGGAAATGTGTTTCTAATAATTTTTAAAAGTACCTATCAATTAAATATCACAATAAAATACCTAAATAATTAATTCAATAATTATTATAAATTATAATACAATTATATGATGTAGGTACCTATATTTTTTTATTATTATTGTAGTAATAGATGACATATGTTGTTTCGGAACCAATTTTGAAGAAGCACTAACTAATTTAAAAGATATATTCAGTAGATTGGAAGAAACGGGTCTAAAATTAAAAACTAATAAATGCAATTTTTTTAGTTCAAATATAGAATTACTTGGACACTCAGTATCAAACGTAGGAATAAAACCATTAGAAAAAAATATTAAAGCGATAACTTCATTTCCAACTCCAAATAAAATAAAAGACGTAAGAGCCTTCGTTGGACTTACAAGTTATTATAGGAAATACATTAACAGTTTTGCAAAAATAGCAAGCCCTTTGACAAGTTTAACAAAAAAAGATAATAAATTTGTTTGGGGAAAAGAACAGGAAGAAGCTTTTGAAATTTTAAAAAAGGCCATAACCACAGCACCAGTTCTGGCACATTTCGAAGATGGATACCCAGTTTTTGTTACTACTGACGCTTCGCTAGAAGGATTGTCTGGTATACTGGAACAAGAAGACAACAACGGTAAAAGGCATCCTATAGCCTATGCTTCTAGAAAATTAAAAGGAGGAGAAAAGAATTATACAACAACAGAATTGGAAATGTCGGCTGTAGTATTTGCGACAAACCACTTCAGAGAATATCTCCTAGGGAGAAAAGTAACTGTGTTTAGCGATCATTCCAGCTTACAGTATTATCAAACGATGAAAAACCCATCAGCACGTATTACAAAATTTATTTTCAAACTCTTAGAATACGATCTTGAAATAAAACATCGCCCAGGCTCATGGAACACGGCTGCAGATTATCTCTCGCGTTACCCCGTTAACATAACGAAAATTGCTGATGTGTTAAACGATGACGACGACAATGAAAATATAGACACAATTAATTTCGACACAATACAACCTGAGACACTGAGAACATTACAGTCAACAGACGAATATTGTAAAAACATATTTTTATCCCTATCAGGAGATACTAAAAATAAATACTATAAAAAATCCAGAAAATACATTATTAAAGACAAACTACTATACTTCAAAAATTGGTCACCACATGGCATAAAATATTTATTAGTTATTCCGACTAAATTGGTAAATACTATCTTAAAGTCCTACCACGAATCCGTTTTTTCAGCACACTTTGGTATTACGAAAACCTTATCAAAATTGAAAGAAAAATATTACTGGCCAACCATTATACAAGATACTTATTCTTTTATAAAAACATGTACTTCATGTCAGCTTTCCAAAAAGCCTCCAGGTAAAAGCAACGGACTACTACAACCAATACCTTTAATTTCGGGAAAACCGTTACAACGACTAACATTTGATTATCTAGGCCCACTACCAACGTCCAACGGGAAAAAATATATTATTGTAGCAACCTGCAACGCAACAAAGATGGCTTTTTCAAAAGCAGTTACGAATGCAAACGGAGCAGCCACAATAAATTTCCTTATGGAACTGATAACATCCTACGGAGTCCCTAAATATTTTTGTAGTGATAGAGGCACTCACTTTAAAAACAAGGAAGTAGAGTATGCATGCAAAAAACTAGGAATTGAACAAATATTCTCAAGTGCCTACCATCCACAAACAAACGGTATGACAGAACTAATGAATAAAATTATTTGCAGTAGCCTAACGCACTACGTAAATGAAAATCAAAAACAATGGTCCTTATACTACAAAATGGTAGTTTTTGCATATAATACTTGTCCTAGCTCAAGACTAAAAGTCAGCCCATTCTATTTACTACATGGCATGGAAGCTAATCAACCATTGGATAACAAATTAATGTCTGGGGAAAATGAAACATTTAACCTTACAAAATCTCTAAAACAATTACAGATAATTAGAGAAACTATACCAGAAATAATAAAAAAGGAACAATCAATTCAGAAAAAGTTATACGATCAAAAACACAAAAACATTAACTTCAAACCCGGACAGAAGGTATTAATAAAATTCGATTTTCAGGAACCAAACAGTACGAAAAAGTTAGCTAACAAATATAGAGGTCCTTTTACGATTGTTGAAAAATTAACAGATGTAAACTATAAAGTAGAATTAATGCTAAATAACAAAAAGGTATTAGACGTTATACACGTACAACGAATAAAACCTTTCCATGAAAATGTATAAATTAGAATACAAATTATAAATACATTATTATAAGAATTATTTTACAAAATTAAACCAATTACCAACCAATGATCTGTTCCAGATGTTATCCAAATATATTTTAATTCTCATATCAATAACCAACGCATATGCTGAAGAAGATTTATCTATAACTGTGTCACCCGGAGCATTTTTCGAAGAAATCCAAGAAGCCATCTTATATGACAAAAGTATTCCTCTGGTATATACCCAAGAAATCCAAGATAAGAATCCAGATAACATCAATTATAGCTGGGGAGTAGAAAAATATTGTAGAAATAAAAACACCAATTATTGTAATATTATGAAAGAAACGTTAGAAACCCTAACTACCATAAATAAAAATATAGAGGACAACGACAAAGATATATTAGAGATCATAAACCTCAACCTTAAAAATAATAGATCAAAGAGAGGCATACAATTATTCGGGAACCTCTATCATTTCTGTTGCAATATAGCTACTGAAAAACAATTGAAAAATGTTTATACAAACGAAGAAGAGTTAAATCAACAAATTAATAAATTTAAAGATGTTTTTGTGTCAGATCATAAGGACTTAATTAATATTACAACCGAATTAAACAAATATACTAAAAATACAAATAATAATATACAATTGTTAAAAGATAATTTCATCAAATTCACAAATGAAGAAAAAACAAATAATTTAATAGAAAAAACAAATCACGAAAACACAATTCAAGGTATCCAAGAGATAATATACAACCTCATGAAAATAATATTAAAATTCACAAACTATGAAAGAGATACTAGTACTCACTTACATTGTAAGTTACAAAAAATACCACCAAGAATAATAGAGTCCAAAACATTGTATAATGACCTCATAAAACTAGAAAACACAATAAAGAAAGATGGGTACGAACTGGCCATTCCGTGGGAAAATCTTTCAGCGTATTATAATTTACCTATAGCTGAGTGTCAATTTTCAAAAACAAAAATTCTAATAAAAATAAAAATACCAATCCAAGAAAGATTTGTTAAATGGAAATTGTACCAATACATACCGATACACTTTAAATTTCATGACTCTGTCTGTCTTATACAATCAGAAAAAACATATATCGCAAATAATTATATAAATGACGAACATAGGATTATTTCAGGAATTGGATTACAACATTGTGATCCACCTATTACTGATTTATGTTACATCCCTAAATTCTCGTCCGATATCACCCTCTCACCAAAATGTGTAGAAGCAATATTTAAGAACCTACCATTAGACGTAATTAATCAATATTGTTATTTTCAATGTGTTAAACAACAAGGTGATGATTCTACAATAATTAAACAAATAGGAATACACACCTATGCACTAACAAACCCTCAGCCAACTCTAAAAATAAAAATTGAAAGATTAAATACAACAATTATAAAAGAACTTAACATAAACTATAGCTATCCAGGGTTAATTAAAATATCGTTACCATGTAATTATGAATTAATAAAGGACGAAAAGATTTTAATCCCAAAAATGTACCCATGTGAAAATAATAACCGAAACAAATTCAAAATTAATAGAATGTTACCAGTATCTTGGACAAAAATAAAATCATTAAAAACCAATTATGAAGAAACCAAAGATAATAATATGTACTTTACCAATATGTCAGAAATATTAAATACTGATTGGGTCAATGAAATACCAAACTTTCACGTCACTAAACAAATACCAAACATAGATAAATACTTAAATGATATCATCCTAAAAAAAAATAACAAACCATTTGTAGATGAATTCTTAGGAGACATCATATACTTAACATGGCTAACAATCCTCACAATCATAATAGGTTTCATGATTTACAAAATTTATCCTGTAATAATTAAAACCGAATTTATGACCTTACCACCACCTATTCCACCCAGAAATGAATAATAATAAAAAAAAAAAAAAAAAATGTATAATTATAATTTACATTGTATCATCGGCCAAAACATCAACAAAACAATACACTACACCCAGGATAACAGGATAACAGAAAGCAGAAGGAAACAATAAGGAAACTCATAAAATACATGATTTAGATTTAAAATCCCTTCCTGATACATCGCATTCCACTCCTGACAAAAAAAAAAAAAATGTACACCTACTCTTAGATTAAAATCTGTATTTTAAAAAAAAAAAAAAAAAAAAAAAAAACACTTGATATTTTAAAGCATATTAATATCATGCTATAAACATTTCAGATGTCGGACAACAACAAAAATGTGAATATGATAAAAAAATTAAAAAAATCAATAAAAAAGGTTGAATTCAACATAGAAAAATTAAAAAAGAATGAAAAACCATTCAACATTAATAAACATCGGAGACAATTAAAGAAGAACGACAAAAAAATAATAATAGACGAAAAGATCAAGAAAGGTTTTGAACAAATTGTAAATCTCTTTACAATCATCCTAAGCCAAAATCCAGATAATCCTAAATAAAAACTACATCCTTACTTGCTATAAATTCAAAATTTGTGATAATGTGATGATGTTAATACACATATATATATATTTTTAAATTGTAATATAATAGTATTAAGCATAAAATATGAGGGCATATTTTTATTAACATAGGGGAGTGTAGTAATAGGTGACTATGAGGAAATTCTATAGCGGTAAACGTTGCAAACGTTTGATAACGGAGAAATTCGGACTGTCTGTTTGCTAAACGAAGCAGTAAACGTTTGCAAACATTACAAACGCCATGATCCAGCGTTTGGTCTGTTAAGTTTAGTAACCGAAACCGTGGTTGACTTTGTTTTTACTTTTGCCGTTATCGTTATCACTATTCGTATTTAAATTTAAAATATTTGATGAATTTTTATAATTACACTTACAATATATTATATTATTACAATATTATTATTCGTGGTTGTGGATTAAGTTTGTTACTAAAAAGTATATTTATATAATTTAAAAGTTTTAACTGTTACCTATTAACTATTATGTCTCGAAATATATCTTTTGTTAAACACGCAAAAGCCAACCCACATAGCAAAATGACGATTATGGATAACTCAAATTTTATAATAGACAACTATATTGAGGAAGAAATTGTTGAAATCATCCCTCGGACCAAAAACAAGTCTGTGCGCCGATCACTATTTGACGATATTGATAATGATGAAGAAATAGTTCTAGATCAACAAAATCCTCAACAGTCTGAAGAAATAGATGAAACATCTGAAGGCATCATAAGTGTGTGGAATGATTCAGCTATTAAACTTTTAATTGAGCTTAGAAGAGAAAAAGATAAATATTTTTTATCAGCAAGAAACAAAAATAGATTGTGGGAAGACATCTTCAGAAATGAAAAAAAAAAATTATTGTTTTAATGCTAACGTCTGTAGTAATAAGTGGCGTGGATTAAAATATCAATTCAATAAAGTACACGATAATGCATCCAAAAAAGTTACTGGTAAAGGCTGTCAAACATGGAAATATTATGATATATTGAATGAGTTCTTAGGATCTACATCAAATGTTTCTCCACCTAAAGGTAACTATTATTTCATGTTATGTTAAATGTAGGAATGAACTTTTAGATATTTAATGTTAGATAACACAATGTTTTTAGAATGTTTGTCTTCTACATTATTTGGTTCACCAGTTTCAAGCACTATAACATGTTCTAAAAGAAAATCGCCCAAGATCTCAGAGAGTTGTCGTCAGAAACAAAAAATGTTAAGACTTATGGAAGAAAGGTTTGTAATTAAAAAATTGTATTTATTTGAATAGACCTTTTGTTCATGTTTACACAGTTGAATATTACATACATTTTCAATGTAGATATAATTTGTTCTGTTTTCATGCTGACTAGTGACTTGTTAGATATAAACTAAACTAACTTCAATAACTCAAGTTAGGTAAAAGTATTTAGCATCCCCCATAAAAAAATCCTAGTTACGCCTCTGAATACATAAAGTCTTAATTAGCATATTTAGAAGGGTTTTGCCTAATTAACATGTTTATGTATTTTTCTATTTTATTTGGTATATCTCAATGCATATATTGCCAGATTTTCTAGATTAATTTTAATTTATTTTTCAGGGCAACCAGAGATGAAAAGAAAATAACTTTTCATGAAAACCTTTTAAATAAACTAACAGAAGCAAATGATATAGAAAAAAAAAAGGTTGAATTGTTGGAGAAGCTTTTACTCAGTAAAAATTAAAAGTAATTATTTTACAAGACCATAGGTTGATCTATTTTCAAAGACTGAAAACTGCAATTTTATTACTACAATATTTTATTTTGTTTTTAATGTACTATTATGTTTGTTTAAATTTTAATTATTTTATGAACTATTTAACTACTAGTGCTGATTTATGTATGTATTTTCAAAGACTGAAAACTGCAATTTTATTACTACAATTTTTCATTTTAAGTTATTACAACTTATTAGTTTTGTTATGAATATTTTATTTTGTTTTTAATGTACTATTATGTTTGTTTAAATTTTAATTATTTTATGAACTATTAAATCTATAAATATAACTATTAACTAATAATACCAGGGCTGATTTATTTATGTATTTATAGATAATTCATTACAAATTGCATTTCTTTTATGAGTTGCAGTTACATTTATTTCAGAAATATTAAAATTGGATTCTTGATTTTGAGAAGTGTAATCTGTACAGTCAATTTGATCATTTTGGTCCATACATATGTTGTGCAAACAGCATGCGGCTGAAATAAAAGCACCACAAAAATCTTTGTTGTAAACTTCAAGGTACCTAGAAAATGTAAAAAATTAATTAGACATGGGTATGTTATAAAATAATTTTAAATCATTTGTATAACCAACGATATTGTACACTTAATAATATTATTATTTGCCATATACTTTACAGTGTTAAATATCAATATTTAATATTTCTATATATACATACTTAAACCGCCTGAATCGTCCCAACAACTTTCCAAATGTTAATTCAATAACTACTCTAGATGAACTGAGGATTCTATTAAAATTATGCTGTTCAGCTGTTAGTGCACCATTGTCACGATATGGAACCATTACATTTTGAGATAATGGATATGTAGAATCTGCTAAAATATAGCAATTTTCTGGCACTAAATTCTGTAGTGGATCATTTAAAGCAACACCTATGCTACTTTTTCTAAAAATCCTGGCATCATGTGATGCACCAGGCCAGCCCGCAAAAATATTTGTAAATTTTTGTTTACTATCACATATTCCCTATTAAGAATAAAATGTATAAAAATCAACTCAAGTGATAGTTTTCAACTTAAAATTTTGTAATGACCAACCTGTAAGACTACAGAAGCTACATGTTTGCGGTTGATATAACAACGTTGATCAATATGCCTCATTCGTCTACGTTTATTCCAGGGAGCAGGAACTTTAATATGGCATCCATCCAAGGCCATGAAAGCACCAGGGAAAGGCTTTGGTCTAAGATGTTTAAAATCCTGAATGGTTTGATTTATAGCATTTCCCCGAGGCCATTTAATAAACTTATGTTTATGCACTTCCATAATGGAAATAAATTTTCTGACAATACCATGTGCATTGCTTTTTGACACCTCAAATCGATCACCAAGTTGTCTACATAGTTTTAATATATTGTTATTTATATGTATAAAATCATACATATTAAATTCCAGCATATTCTACAGAAAAGTAAATTATAGTTGGGTTAAAAAAAATTAAAAATTTACTTGCCGGTCTAAAATTACTATATTTTTTTTTATTACTAAGTACCTAAATTTTTTTAATTTTACCTGTATGTCTCTAAATTGGCCATGTACCATATACTTAATAAAATGTGATTTTCAACTATTTTACTTTTTTCACCAACTATATTGTCCTCACTTAAATCATATTCTATAATGATTTCTTTAAACAACACCTATTAAAACAAAACAAAATCATTGACTATTTAATTCTAAACATTTCTTTGTTTTAAATTATTAATTTTAATTAATTACTTCAAATGATGATCGATTTAATCTAAAATGACTTTTAAAATCAGAATCATTTAAAATGGCGACAACATTTTGAGCATAGTTTTTAACTTTTGGGATGAGTTTTTTTTCACCTAAGACATCAAATATATTTTCATCATCATCTAAATAGAAATTAAAAAGAGTCAATCATTGAATGAAAAGATGGAAAATAATTTACCCAGGGCTGTCCTTTGAGGGTGGCATGGGGGGTATCTACACCCCCCAACAATTACAATTTTGTAATATTTAGTTGGCAAATTTGACAACGTTTATATATTCATGGCAATCAGTATCTCCAGTATTTAATTTAAAAATATTTATATATATTAACTCATATAATAGTATATTTATTATTAGTTATTATTTATTTTGTATAAAATATAGCTGACAAAATATTATATTCTCAGACTCTAAGTTCTGTGGTGGGTAATTTAAAGTAGAGGCTCAATTATTAGTAAACCTTTTACAATTACATAATATTATTTTCATTATTGCAGCCAGCCAGCTAGAGAGCTGGGATTTAAAAGGTGTTAATATGGTGATTCAAATACATTTAAGTCATTTAATATTCTTATAAATAAATCCGAACAAATGAAACACATTTTACCATAGACTAATAACATTTGTAAATTGGCATTGACTGCACCTGTAAGTGTCACAACAAATGAAAGATCATTTAGTAAACTACAAATAATTAAAAAAAATTTAAGATCATCTAAAGGTGATGATAGAATAGATTCCCTTATGATTTTAAGTGTAGAAAAAGATGTAGTAGATCAATTTGATATAAACAAAATAGCAACATTGTGGGGAACTTTGTAGAACCGTAGGATTAATATCTAATTGAATATACCTGTAAGCTATAGACAATGTTTAATTATTTTTAATTTATATTTTATGACTAACAGCAGTTAGGTAGGCCTTTTAAGAATTACAATCATTTTATGGTAAAAACCATTTTAATTATTTTATTTTTAGGGCTATTGCTAATAACACAGTACAATATTTAAAAAAAAAATTTGAGTCGGCAAATTCATGGTTCTAATCCCTCCATCCATGAAATATTTTTCGGGACAGCCCTGAATGTACCTTGAGGATAGTAACAATAAATAACAACCAACAATTCTTACTTAAGGCTACAAGAATTTCATTAAAGAAATGATTTATAGTATTGGGTCTTAAAAGCTCAGAATAAATAAAAGTATTCATTTAAAAAAGAATATTAAATAACAATTTTTTATTTATAACAAAATTAACTAATAAATTAAATAAATCAAAATTTTAATAAAAATAATTATACATAATATGAATTATTATATGTTACTATCACAAATAATATAATTGATTATATAATTTTTGTTAATATCACGACTTATCACAATTAACTTTTTATGTCTTACACCACGGTTAAATAAAATACCGCACTAAACCAAGCGCTCACGAATTTCTACCTTTTCAACGTTTCAAACGTTGGAGTTCATTCTGCAAAACGTTTTCCGCTATAGAATTTCCTCTATGTTTATAAACAAAATAGTAAACATATTTGTAGAGTAGGCCAGGGAAGCAAATGTGCTGAGGCAGCTAAGTTGTAAACTAGATATAAGGCAAAAAGTAGAGTAAGAGAGATAGTCGTGGTATGTCAATACTGCGATACGTTTGATTGTTAATTTTGTGTTTGTTTAAATAAAAAGTGTTTCCGATCCGAAAATGATATGTTTTGTTTGAGTAGCCACACAATTCTACGTATGCTTTAAATCCAAACTGTAACCGGTTAATTTATGGTCGTTGACGATTTAAAGTATAAACGGTGAAGGTAGTCCAACGTTAATTGTATTCTTTCAATCTGATCTGTAACCGGTTAATTTATGGTCGTTGAAGTTTGAAAGTCTAAACAGTAAGGTAGCGATATCGACGTCTAGAGTACCAAACTGTAACCGGTTAATTTATAGTCTTTTGGTTACTCAAGTGTCGATAGAGGTATATCACTGAAAGGTGCATATACGACACTACTTTCAGGTCAGAGTTGGTACATCCCTATCGGATATAGCAAAAATCAACTCAGGTGTTCCTCAAGGGGGTATCCTCTCTCCCACCTTGTTCAACATTTACGCGTCGGATCAACCCACCTCTCCAAACACTACCGTTGCGGAGTTTGCAGACGACAAAGCTATTATCTCAATCCATGAAAATCCTCACATAGCTTCCCAAAACCTACAACTCCATCTCGATCTCATGGCTGACTGGTATAAAAAATGGCATATCAAAGTTAACCAGTCCAAATCGCAGCATACGACTTTCACTCTTCGCATTCCTCCTTGTCCTTCAGTTTCCCTAGACAATATTCTAATACCACCATCTCAATCGGCTAAATACCTAGGCCTGACAGTTGACCGCCGCCTAACATGGTCACACCACATCAAAATTAAAAAACTGGCCCTAAATGCACGTCTCCGCTTCCTTAAAACCCTAATCTCAAACAACAAACATACCTCTCTAAATGTCAAACTCCTAATTTATAAATCCCTTATTAAACCAATGTGGACCTACGGCCTCCAACTCTGGAGCAATGCTAAAAAAACCAACATAAATCAAATACAAACCCTTCAAAACAAAATTCTTCGCAAAATCACAAATTCTGAACCGTACATCTCTAACTTAACTTTACACACTGACCTAAAAATCAAAACAGTTCATGAAGAAGCAGTTACCTATTACAAACGTTTCCATTCTAAGCTCCCCTCCCATACCAACCCACTTATCTCAAACCTCTCCTCCCTCACAATTCCTGGAAATCCCCCCAGAAGGCTTAAAAGAGATTGGTGCCGTGATCTTCTTAATAACTAAATAAAAATAAACGATTCAAAAAAAAAAAAAAATATTCCAAAATGATACACGTTACATGTACTGCTCACGGGCTACACAGGGTGGCTGAACAAGTACGAAGCCAATATGAATCTGTTGATCAGCTGATTTCAAATATCAAATTTTATATTTAGAAAAGCTCCATCTCGCATGCTTCTTTTTAAAACTGAGGCACCGGATTTACCTTTACCTCCAGAGCCAGTAATAACACGATGGGGCACCTGGATAAATGCAGCCATATATTACTGTGAACACTTTGAGATAATTTTCAATATTGTAAATAAATTAGATTCAGAGGATGCTTTGAGTATAAAAAATGCAAAAAAATACTTGGCAACACCTCACATTAAAAATGATTTAGTCTACATAAAATCAAATTTTAGTTCTCTTACTACATCAATTACAAAATTGCAAACTGAAGGTGTTTCTTTAGCTGATTCAATTGAAATTATTGACAATGTAAGTGTTGCAATGAAATGTCTTACTGGGACAACTGGGAAAAATATCTGTACAAAGATGGAAAATGTATTGAAGAAAAATGTTGGTCTTGCTATGCTAAAGAAAATTAAAAACATTCTTAATGGTGAATTAATTGACATGAAAGACTTACCAGAAGACTTAGATATTAATGATCTGACATATTTTAAATATGCTCCCATCACATCGGTAAACGTAGAAAGATCATTTTCCGCCTATAAAACTTTACTTACAAATAATAGAAGGTCTTTCAAAGTCGAGAACATAAAAAAACATTTGATAATCCAGTGTAACGCAAGTAAGTACATAATTAGAATTATAAAATGATTATTTTTTAATACATAAAAATTATAATTGCTAGGTATAGAAGATGCTGAGTGTTGAAAAATCCAAAGACCTCCCATTCAACAGTTTTTACATTTTATTTTAGTAATATAGCATGTATAAAATATACATTTTTAGTCATATATACAAGATATGTTTTTTTTTTAAATTAAATTTGAATAAGTATGTATTTTTTAATTAAAAATAAATGCATATTAAAGCGCATATTTTGATATTTTTTGGTGCATATGTATGCGCATATCTTTAAGATTTTAAGCATATAAAGTCCCGAGCCCTGCTTATAAGTTATAATGATTATTTATTTTCTGTTATAAATGTATACTGATATATGCGTTATATAGTAATATTTCTTATTCATGTTAGTTATTGACCTATTGCTTTTTGATCGTTATTTAAAAATTGCAATTCTTACTATGAGAAAAAATTACAAGTTAAAATAAGAAAAAAACGTCTATATCTAATTGTTGTTACTTATTAGTTTGCGACAGGTCACAGCCGTAGAGTTTGGTAGCGCACGCGGCCCATCGGGAATTTCCCGATTTCCCGATGGCCCAATCCGTCCCTGCTTATCCGAGACCAATATGCTATTCGACGTCATACAGACAGCTAGGCAAGGCTTAATACATCCCAGTTTATTAACACCGCGTATTGTATTCATACGCTGATATTTTGTGATTACTTTTCTTTTCATAGTGAGGCTATAATAAAAAAAAAACATTTTTTTGAAAACAAAATTCATTTAGGAGTGATGATGAAGAATCCTTTGCTGTAAGCGATGTAAGTATAAAAAAATATATCTATATATTTTTTTATATTGTAATAGAATCAAATATTAAGCCATAGTTGGTAAAGATAAATATAACGTTACTATTACTTTTTTAAATGTTGAAATTATTAAACATTTAATTAAAACTGTGTATAAACTAAAAAACATTAACTAATCGCTTAAATATTGTTATAGGTGGATATGATAGAAATACAAGATAGAAAAACAGGAACAAAACCGGGTAGTCAAAAGAGGGTCTGTGAGAAAAAAAGCAATGCAAAAAAATCGAAAAAAGTGAGTGATTTTACATAACCCATCAGGTGAACAAAATTATAATTAAATTATTCTTTTAAAGAATGTTTCTTATCGAGAAAAAATTGGAAAAATGATGAAAGATCAGAAAATTGCACTCGAAATTACAAATTCAACGAGCATTCGGCAAGACGACGGGATTTTGATTGTAAAAGCACCTGCTGATGAAAAATCTACTGACTATTGGACGTTGTCACATTATAAAACGAAAAACATTGAGCATGTTGATTCTAAGGACAGGTGATATATAATATTATTTTATTATCGCGCTTCGATTATAACTAAATAACTATAGTATACATTAATACTATAGTTATTTATTTTTTAAGTAAGATATTATTATAAAAATAATTTTTGTATGAATATTTTTTACAGATGGAAACATGCTGAGTGTTCGATGAAGCTTGCAATAACCGATCAGGCAAAGGACCAAGCGATATCGAGTGAGCTAAACGAATTGGTTCAAACACTTTTCGACCGATTTATGAAAGATTCAAAGAAAAAAATTACACGTATTTGATATGTATTATAAACAAACTATGTTTATAATAGTGGTGGGAATCATTTAATAAATAATAAAACTTTGATTACAATATATTATGTCTATTTACTCTGTTAACGTAAACCAATCAACTATTTTTTTATATTCTAATGATAATTACATAACATTATCTCACGTTGATCTTCATTGTTTAAAACAATTACAACATTGTATAGACTTGTAAATAGTTGAAAAACAGAAAAAGTTGGAATCATACCAAAAAACATTCGATACAGCTTACGCGTTAATCAAGTCTGACGTAAACGGGTTACCATTGTCTTGTCAACGAAACGAGTTTACAAACCAATATATTCAAAATTATGATTTCAGCTATAGCAATATACAAAATGATGATATTTCATTCATGTACGAGCTATTACATTTTCATTATTATTTTTTTTATTTAAATAAAATAGACATAATATATTGTAATCAAAGTTTTATTATTTATTAAATGATTCCCACCACTATTATAAACATAGTTTATTTATAATACATATCAAATACGTGTAATTTTTTTCTTTGAATCTTTCATAAATCGGTCGAAAAGTGTTTGAACCAATTCGTTTAGCTCACTCGATATCGCTTGGTCCTTTGCCTGATCGGTTATTGCAAGCTTCATCGAACACTCAGCATGTTTCCATCTGTAAAAAATATTCATACAAAAATTATTTTTATAATAATATCTTACTTAAAAAATAAATAACTATAGTATTAATGTATACTATAGTTATTTAGTTATAATCGAAGCGCGATAGTAAAATAATATTATATATCACCTGTCCTTAGAATCAACATGCTCAATGTTTTTCGTTTTATAATGTGACAACGTCCAATAGTCAGTAGATTTTTCATCAGCAGGTGCCTTTACAATCAAAATCCCGTCGTCTTGCCGAATGCTCATTGAATTTGTAATTTCGAGTGCAATTTTCTGATCTTTCATCATTTTTCCAATTTTTTCTCGATAAGAAACATTCTTTAAAAGAATAATTTAATTATAATTTTGTTCCCCTGATGGGTTATGTAAAATCACTCACTTTTTTCGATTTTGTTGCATTGTTTTTTTTCTCACAGACCCTCTTTTGACTACCCGGTTTTGTTCCTGTTTTTCTATCTTGTATTTCTATCATATCCACCTATAACAATATTTAAGTCAAGATATATGTCGAATATTTAAAAACAAAGATGAATACCTTTTTCCCATTCTGAAACAAATGCAAGGTAGCATCAGCGCGAAAAACGGGAATTTAAGGGTTAGGTGTATAGAGCGATACCTACGAAGAAAACAATCGGAACCGGTGTTAGTCTTTTGGAACGGGAGCACCGACAAAGAAATAATTGTCGAACGGCTAGGATTAGGCCATTAAAAAATACTCAAGCTAAGTAGTTACGATGTTTTTAACAATAAAGTTTTTTATTTACAATTAAAAAATATGCGGTCTAAACGAATAATCATTTCTGAAGAAATAGGCATGAAGATAAAATGGGCGGTTTCCATTCAGAACGATTACAAAGGTAGCTCAAACCTTATTCGGCCTATGTGATTATTATTGTGTTCTTAAATCTATTAATAATATTAAAACATTAACTGATAAAAACACTACTGAATTAAATATTTTAGAAAAACAGCTTAGGGTTATTAAACTGGAGAATAAGAAAAATAGAGAAATTATAAATAAGCTTATTGTTGCCACTAAAGAGTTAGAAACTATGACGATCGAATCTAACATAAAAATATACTTAACAAAAAAATCATCCTAAACGAATATACCCGATTTTAATTCAAAATAATATTATTCCAAATACTCAATTAGGGTTTAAATACAAACACTCGACTACGCCCCAACTACATCAATTTGTCGATGTCGTAGCATCAGCCTTAGAAAAAAAAACTGTTCAGGGGTATTTCTTGACGTGGCTCAACCATTTGACCGTGTCTGGCACCCCGGATTACTCTACAAACTCAGATTCTTACCAACCCCTTACTACCTAATCATTCAATCCTTCTTATGCAATAGGCATTTCAGTCTCATACGACGATGCTTTTTCTGAATACCACAAAATTATCACTGGAGTTCCCCAAGGAAGCATCTTTGCTCCAACCCTCTACAATATCTACACCTCAGTTATCCCACACAACAATAACACGACCTTTGGAACTTTCGCAGATGATACTGGTATTATCATCTCTGATACAAACCCTGAAACCGTATCATTTCTACTACAAACCCACCTTAACCAACTCCAAGGGTGGTTTCTAAAGTGGAGAATAAAAATAAACGAATCCAAATCGTCTTACATAACGCTTTACGCCCCCGTAACTGCCCCCCAATATACATCAATGACAGACAAACACTTATACTATAATTCGCTTTACTATTACTATTATATTAATATCAAAGTATTATATATATATATATATATATATCGACGTAACCATTTTACTATTGCTGTTATGTTAATATTAGTTAGCATATATTGCAATGATATCACGAGTCTCACTGGCTCCCAACATTAACAGCAATTGCCCCCCCACCACTTCGCAGAGCGAGTGCCTTAGTTAAAGAGCTCTCAAAAATAAGTCTCAATCATGAACTGCCCATTAATAATTTTATTGACGACGCGACCAAAACACGATTGAAGTCTAGAAAACCGACACCAAAAACAGCTAAGGACCTAATCGATGCAAACTTCGACATGATGACGCAATGGGAACAAACGTGGGCAGCCGTGGCAGAGAACGACAACATCCTATGTAACATATCACCAGGACATATACCCACAGGATTTGACCTACAGCGAAATCTATGGTGCACACTTAATAGAATACGAACCTCACACGGTAGATGTGCAGATTCCTTGCACAAATGGGGCATGAGAGACTCACCAAAATGTGATTGTGGAGCAGAGAAGCAGACCATCTATCACATAGCATTTGTATGTCCTATCCACGCCTACCAAGGTCCCAGAATCGACTGCCTCACAACCCCTCCAAAATTTATTAAATGGCTGGAGGAACTAGAACTAGATCTCTAACACCTTATCGTTACCTTATTAATATTACTCATATTTTCTCTTTTTTTACTTGTTTATTTTCATTTTATTCATCTTTTATATTATATTAATTAATTAAATTTACTGTACGTTACCATATTATAATTCTAATGCATGTAACCACAAACCATACGCTAAATAAATAAAATATCACGAGTCGTCGTGACTACCTATGTTGTTTTAGTTGATTACGCATAATGTTACATATGTTACATTAATTAGATTTCGATTTTAAGAAATAGACGATAAACAACCTATATGAAGTAGAACAATAATAGTTGTACTATTAAATCATAATTTTAGAAAGATTAATATTAGTTCTCCCAATATATTTTCGGCTTCCTTTATCTACCACTTCTATTCTTTACCGTGTATTCGTCCAGCGGAGACTGGGAATATATACAGGTCTCTACCCGCTGTACGATTAGAATTAGTCTACTATCCCAGATCACCAGACTTAGCTTAGTCGTTGGGCCGTGCCCTAACATCGCCGCTTTTCTAAGTCCATTCCCACTATTACTTCAGAGCTTAGGTACAGGTTGTTGGACGGCGCCTTAACTCGCCGCTTGTATTCTGAGTCCAGAGCCAAAGTCTTAACTTAACTAATTTTTCGATCAAAGTTATTTCACTCTGTCAACAAACTTATTAAATATATTACAATTAAAACATTTATATTTTTGTCTTAATACAATAAACCATTATTTACTAACTCAAACTGCTGTTGTTAAACTTATTCAACCAAACCCGAGCTTCGTCTAGTCACATACGACAGAGAAATATATGTATAACGCGTGCAGTGCAAGTACCTGAGGTCACTACGCGCTCACTACAAATCTAAAAAATTTTAATTTTAATTTTAGTTTATGGCATAGATTAGACAATACAAATTCTTGGAGATATGTTGCGATTAAGGATAATATTATCATTAAATGTAAAAATAATTCAGAAACAATAGTAGTAAATATAAACGGCACAGGTATTCTAGATTTAGACAGTCAATATGAACCGATACTGATGTTGGGACATTATTAATAGCAAAAAGGAAAATAAATCACACAAATGTACAAAGACTTTATCCCACGACTAAACGTGTCAATGAACTGGAAAACTTAGTTAAACATTAAAAATATAATTTTTAATAATTCAATTATTTCAGATAAAAGGAAATCTATAGTAAAAAAAAAATTATTCAACCTAATAGAATAGGTATTCTAAATCACTAGAAGAATTAAAATACACAAAAACAAATAGTAATACTATGGACACAATAGGTAATGGATTATATATAATTATAACAGTAATTGTCATCAGTATAATGTACATAGTTAAAAATATATTTTGTATTTTATTTTACACATTATTAAATCCTTTTTTTTTACTATATGCGTTTACAAATATTAAAAAATTCCTGGCCGTGGCCCTGTTTGCGTTGAAACAGTGTAACATTGAATCGGCGTCTGTTATGTTGAACTTTGACGTTGAAAAAAATTTAAGGAAAAATCGTCTGTTGAATTCGGTATTGGATAATATGTATTGTTTGTTTGCGTTATATTTCACTTGGGCGACGATAAGCTTGTTAAACATGCTCGGTGTTACGATACCGTTGTCCTCAAATATAAACATATTGTAATTGGTAGGCTTGTAGTACAGCGAATGGAAATCAAATGGTATGGCCAGCATTCTAGTGAAAAAATGTATTATAACGAAATCCGATAGCCTATAGATTGACTCTCTGGTTGATATATCCAATTTCATTGTTGTAATGCGATTGTCGTATAGTATATGACATATAAATTTAGGTACTATAGTCCAGTAATATATAGTGATGCGTTAACGTTGATAGTAGCGCGTTATCCATGACACCGGGCGATTATGGTACCCCGACAAAATATCGCCGGTAAAATATCGCGTGACCAAAATATCATAACTAAAATATCGCGAAACCATTATATCGTAAAGAAATAATACAGCCGTACATTATTATCGCGTCTGTAAATTGCGTTTGATTTAATCTTATCTAATCGTATTCACCTTTTAGCTAGCAATGCATTCAAGTATACTAGTTTTTCATTTTATAATTTTTATTTAGTAATACTTCGTACTGTCACCGTAATGTCATTTTAAATATTAAAATTAGATTTTTTTGTTAAAAATAATCAAATTATTTTTCCTTTCCTAACATACTTTGAGGAGATTTGGATTGGTACTAAAAAACGAGGACGAAGATATCCTCCGTTATTTCCTATACCTCTATGGAATGTATATGAGGCAATACAAAGTGACTGGGATAAAACAAACAACATATGTGAAGGATTTAACAACGGATTTGCTCGTTTACTTTCAGCTCAACATCCTTCAATCTATAAATTTATAAATGGTTTGAGGCGTCAACAAAACCTAACGGAAATTAAAATCAGTCAAAGTATTGTAGGAAATCCAAATACGCCAAATAAAAAGAACAAGACAGTTAGTTGGGCTGAACGAGTAAAGAAAGTAGTAGCAGATTATCATAATCGAGAGTTTGAAGATTATCTTCAAGGTATTTCTTTGAATAAATACTTCCATTAATTAATATACATTTTTTTTTTTTTTTAATACTAATATCAATTTTATTAAATTATACATATTTTTATAATTTTTATCAATTCTACTATATATTAATACAACAATATTATATGCTTGAAATATATTATTTATTTATAGTTAAATTACTGCTATATTTCATGCTGGCGATATATGTACTGGCGATATTTATTCTATGCGATATCATGGTTTCGCGATATTTTACCGGCGATATTTTGTCGGTGATTCGGCGATTATATATTGTTTATATATAATTTATATACAATCGTTTATAATAGCGATGGTGCAATATTACAACGACGCGTGTCACAACAGTTACGATCGCATCGAGTACATACATACATACTGTCGCTGTCAATGTTGCCATAAAGTGAAACCAATAATAAGCAAATAGGTGATAAAAAATATGCTAGATAATGCTAGATAAAAACTCTTGCAAAAAAGCTAGAAAAAGCTTTAAATTTTAATGTTGTTATAAAAATAAAATAATTCATTCCAATAACCAATTGTAAAATTCATAATAAAAATCATTTATTACTACATAAATATAGGTAATTGTATTAAAGTATTAATAATAACATTTTAAATTAAAAAAATTAAAATAACACTTAGCTACTTAGGTATATATTACTGTTAGTATTACAGGTCCACCTAAATGTATGAAATCAACCTTCCTTGACTAAATAATAAATAATAAAATAACAAAAACTAAGGTAACATTTAGACTTTAGAGTATTATAGGTTGATCTAAATCTATCAAATTAGTTACATCTTCGAGTAGTCTGTCAGTCTCTTCGGATACTTTTGCAGGATAATAATTTGAGTTGGAAATATTTTTTAATAAATCTTTTGATAGCTCATAATCAGCACAGCACTTGCCATTTCTTTTAAGACCATATCTTACAGTTAAAATAGAATCCAATAACTTTGGTCCCATACGATTCCTTAACTTTGTCTAACTACATTCATTTGACTAAATAGTCTCTCAACATCTGCGTTGGACCAGGGAAGAACAAGAATGCGTGGACTGAGATCACACAGCTCAGAAAATGGATTTATGTAAGAAGCATCTCTATAATCACTTACTTCTTTCCAAAATTTTGTTGTGTTGGAAGTATCTAGCCATTTAATATTAGTAATATTTTTCCATTGTTGATTTACTTTATCAACGGTAGATTTTTCATACATGAAAAGTTCTGTTAAGGGTGATAATGGATCTTTAATAACATGTAAAGCATTCTTCACTGAAATAAGAGAAACTTTTTCTAAGATATGAATGTTTTTTGGTAATCTTTGTTGAAATTGTTTTAATAAAACTTTTAAAAATTGCAAACATCTACTTTTCAATATATCTTTCTCATTACTATCTTTTACTAGATCTTCAAACTCTTGACTAAAATGCATTACTGGTACAACATAGCTGTTCAAGTTATTAGTCAGTGGGTCTAGCCGGCAGTGGGGATTGATACAACGGTTTGCAATTGAACGCGCCAACAAAGATAAATCGCTTAGCAATTTACTAGGATCAGCATTGTTAGATTCAAATGATTTATTAATCAACTGAATCTCTAGCAATATTGGGTGTAAAAATGTTAGATATGCAAAATTATTATTATCATTGTACATTTGATATAAAATTTCAACATTGTAACACTTCTCTTTATTCCTAGCAATACTAAAAAGTATTTTTAGCTCAATCCATTAGTTTATAATACGACTTACAGCGGTCTCAATAGACAACCATCTGGTGTAGCAAGACTTGACAATTTTTAATGGGCTGTGATTGTCGTTGATTGCCTTGTACAAGTTCTTATATTCAGCTTGGCGCAACGTTGAATGAGCAAACCAATTTTACGTTTCCTTTATGAGGTATTCAATGTTTCTGGGAAGGGTGTCATTAGCTGCTGCTGAAACAGCTAGCTGAAGTGAATGACATACAGTAGTATGATTTAGCCGATTCTAAAACCTCATCCTCATCCGCACACTCATCCAAACTCATCCGCGCTACCTGCCGTCGACCAGACTCACCCCACCACCGCCTGCCGACGACCAGACTCATCCACCGCCGTAACGCCCACCGCCGCCCGGTCCACTACGTAACCGATATATATTTTTCCCGCATGCGCATGTGACAAGAATTTCTTATCAGTTATCGCGTACGCCATACATTTGCCGCGGCAATCACTGTTATCAAGTGTTATTACTTTTTATCATATATTATTATTTTGCCGCCAACCACAAACTGATTCATACGTTACCTTGGAACAAAAATATAATATTCTGGTTTAGAGTCGAACCGAGTGTTATACTGAAGATATACCGATGCGTTAGACCTAATAGCACAGACCTATATCCTGTCATTAGCAAACGACACACATCCGCCAACATTTAGTACCACCGATGAACATATTATAATAATATAAAGAATGTATTGATACTTGGACATATTAAGGACTTCCACCACCTGGCAGACTATAATTAATTAATACATATTATTCCCACCAGAATTGTATACAAATGCAATTTGGCTCAGTCTGCCCTCAGTCTGCCTGCAGTCGTCCAAGTGTCTTGCACAGTGTTTTTACAGTGTTCAAAAATTTTCAGCAAAAATATTAAACATGGCTAAGAATTTAATCGACTGTAACACATTCTTTATCGGCAACGATGTTTACATACATATAGGCTTAGATCCAGAATTTTTATTTAATTGTGTTGTTTTTATTTCAAGTAAGACTCAGTGCGTGAAAATGAGTGTTGAGTTGTTTAAATCTTTAAATGCAGTTCTTAATATCATAAACTTTTCAATTCCGTCGCACGTGATGTTAAGGGAACTTAAATTGATAAGAATTGTAGAATGCAACGGTGTCAATATTCTGTCAATCAAATGTTTGCAGCAAGACCAGGATGTTAAGTTGGCCAAGGAAAATATCAAAATTATTTTACGATTGAGGGATGCAATGGAAGAAGATATACAGAAGAAAATTATGCACGACCGGCCCGCTTCGCTGCTCCAGGCCTGTAAGATTTCAATGTTTCTTGGGAAAGAAATGCCGTTACCCAAAGACACAAACATAGACGTTGTTGAAGATTATTTGCACGTGATGTTAAGGGAACTTAAATTGATAAGAATTGTAGAATGCAACGGTGTCAATATTCTGTCAATCAAATGTTTGCAGCAAGACCAGGATGTTAAGTTGGCCAAGGAAAATATCAAAATTATTTTACGATTGAGAGATGCGATGGAAGAAGATATACAGAAGAAAATTATGCACAACCGGCCCGCTTCGCTGCTCCAGGCCTGTAAGATTTCAATGTTTCTTGGGAAAGAAATGCCGTTACCCAAAGACACAAACATAGACGATGTTGAAGATTATTTGAACCAAATCGAGGTAAAGAAATTGAAAGAACATATTCCAGTCACAGGTACTTGCTTAATAGCAGATTTGAAGATTAAAGCACTCAAACAATTGGCAAGAGGCTGGTTATTTTCTTCGTCCGAAACCGAGGTAATACGAATATATTTTTATATAATATTGTACAGTGAAACCTCTATTAATGGACACCTCTCAATAGTGGACCCTTCCCAATAGTGGACACTTCTAAATGCCCCGGCAAAAATGTATGCGTATAATAGGAGTTATAACCTCTTAGTAGTGGACACTCCTAATAGTGGACGTGGACACAATAAACTGGTACCAAATTAAAAATTACCTCTCATAAATGGACACAATACATGTACATTTCAAAAACGTTTAATAAAAATACTATATTTATCTGTTATATATTCGTTCATATTTTATCTTATCTTAATGGTTTTCCTAATCGAAAAATTACTAATGGTTCGGTTATGTGTTCGGTCGTTAGTTGTGTGCAGCACATTGTGTGAACACGTACCTACGTTAAAATGAATAATAATAAAAGAAAAAGATTGAACTTAGAAGAAAAATTAAATATTATTAAAACCAAGGAAACAGAAAATCTAAGTGTTCGTGTTTTAGCAGAACGATTTTGCATAAGCAAGTCACAGGTAAATTTAAATATTTAATTTAAACACATACATATTTTGTTTTAATTTATCTAAAAATCATTTAATGAAAAATACAGGTGAATAACATTTTACAAGATGCGTGTAATTTGAAAAAATATTACGCTGAGAACGGCAATGAAGATATGAGGAGAAAATTTTCGAAGACATCGGATGGAGCACTTGTAGATAAAGTTACATTTGAATGGTTCTGTAGAGCCCGTTCATATAATTTACCTGTTTCTGGACCATTGCTCCAAGAGAAAGCACGAGAAGTTGCAAATGAGGTAGGTCTAGAAAACTTTAAAGCTTCAAATGGTTGGCTTCAAAAATTCCGAGAACGTCATAACATTTCTTTTAAAAATATATGTGGTGAAGGTAACTCTGTTGATACAAGTGTCGTAGAAAAGTGGTTAGAAAAATTGAAAACATTAATTTCAGATTATGAACCAAAAAATATATTCAATTGTGATGAAACAGGTTTATTTTTTCGAGCACTTCCTGATAAAACATTGTGTTTAAAAAACGAAATTTGTCGTGGAGGTAAAATAGCTAAAGATCGATTAACTGTTTTACTATGTGTAAATATGATCGGGGAATTTGAAACTCCGTTAATAATTGGAAAATCACTAAAACCACGTTGTTTCAAAAGTGTAAATGTATCAACGTTAGGTGTTAATTGGAAAGCTAACCGTAAGGCATGGATGAATCGAGATTTAATGACAGATTGGCTAATGTGTTTTAACAGAAAAATGGAGATGGAAAATAGAAAAATTATTTTATTTCTAGATAACGCTAGTTCACATCCTGATACATTAAACTTAAAAAATATAAAACTAATATTCCTACCTCCAAATACGACTTCGATTTGCCAACCACTAGATCAAGGAATTATTAAAAATTTTAAAGTTCATTATCGCCAACGATTACTTCGTCATATTTTATCTAGAGTTGATCAGAATGTAGAAAACAAATCTATAAACGTTTTAGATGCAATTTTTTGGATAAAGTCCGCATTAAAAAATATAAAACCAGAGACAGTCAAAAATTGTTTTAAAAAGTCGGGATTTTTTTCGTTCGATACAGCAGAATATGTAATGGAAAATGACAATGTTGCAAATTTGGACTTATTCTCAGAACTTGTACCGAGTACTATCGAAATTGAGGACTATGTTTCTATAGATAATAATATCCTTACAGAAGACAATACATTAATCATATCAGATATAATCAATTGTAATCTAGACAATTTTAGTGAAAAAGAAAACGAACAACTCGAAGAACAAGAAGAAGAAGATGAAGACGATTCGATATACAATCCAACGTTTGAAGAAGTTTGGAAAACAATAAATAATTTAAAAACATATTTTAAAAATAAAGAAGATGAAATCGCATTATCAATGGTAGCCAATTTACAAATTCATTTTGAAGAGCAAAAAAAATTTACACAAAAAAAAATTACAGATTTTTTTAATTTTACATAATCATTAAACATTTTTATAAGCATTTTTATACTACATAATTTTTTAATACATACATACATACATTAAATATACATACATCTACATACATATTTATATTATAATATACATACATAATAAATAATAAATTAATATTCCAATGTATATGTTCATATACAGTGTACATATAACCTGCAATTTCCTATAGTGTCTCCCTATAGTGGACATTTAGTAATTTTTTGCAAATGTCCACTAAGTAGAGGTTTTCTCAATAGTGGACAACTCTCTATAATGGACAATTTTTAATTCCCCGTGGCTGTCCACTATATAGAGGTTTCACTGTATACTAAAGCAAACATTTTTTTTTTTATAGTCTGAAGTCAACCGACCAAGAACAAGAGCATTCGTAGCGCGTGAAAGAGCAAGACGTAGATTAAGTTATCAGAAATAATTAAGTATGTAATATTTTATTTGTAATAGAATCAGAAAAAAAAATGTATATTATTATATTTTAATATGTCAAATAATTAAACAGCAACATATTTTTTTTATTTATTTATTTTCTACAAACTATTTACAATTTCCTTACAAAAATCGTCTAGAAAGATAGTAGAGTCAATGATTGAAAATGTGCGGCGGCAGACGCATTAGCACATCCAATAGCCATCTAATTAAATGTATAGAATTTATTGATACTAAAATATATTAGGGTTTGCACATTATAGCAAACGACACACATCTGCCAACACAGCCGGGTGTATAAATGTATTCATACTTCTTAATTTGTTTGTAATATTCCAGATTGTCGTTAAGGTATACATTATGGAATGTACACATTAATGCTAAAGTCTAGCAATTATACCACCGAAAATGTAAAGAATGTATTAGATTTAATGTATTGATACTTAATAGCATGAATATTATATATAATGAACCAATTTAAGAGCCTGTCCGAAAGAGCCGGCAGCTCTTCAGTGTTTCTCCAGCCTTATAGCTCTTCGCACCACAACCGTTCTCGCGCTCCGTGTTTAAAACGTTTTTATTCAGTGTTCTTCATTTCTCGTATACTTTTAATCATGGCCGGTTCAATCGCTAACATGAAAAAACACTACAATCAGAAAACTTTTACATATGTACCACCAACACCGCCTGCAGAGCTCATCGACTGTGATAATTTCATACTCGACTTCGATGATCGTAAGTTTTTAAATGTTGGATTTGATTCGGAAGACAAGTTCAATATTGTTATTCATATAATAACACCGTCACGCTATGTAAGCATATACGAGGGTTTTTTAAGACGAACATTCTCGCTGATGGGGAATATACTGTCATTCATATTAGATGTTCCACAAAAAAGTAGAATCTTGGCTACAAAGTCAAACAAGTCGTCAACGTTCTCCAACAACTCACTAAAAAACCATTACCCGTTTTCTTCATTGACCTAGAACCCAATATATGCAATAGCGATATATTCAAAGTAAAATCAATCTGCCACTCTATGATCAAATTCGAAGAACCTAGACCCAATAAACAGGCAATCCAATGCCACCGCTGTCAAAATTTCGGTCATACTAGAAGTTACTGTAACCATCAACCCCGATGTGTCAAGTGCGATGGCCTTCATTCAACCTCCGAGTGCCTGAAACTCAAAGAAGACCCGCCCAAATGGGCACACATTTTCCCCTCCCTCCCTCCTACTAAGCCCGTCCCCAGGAGCCTACCTCCCCTGAGGAACTCCGCGATCATCGTTAAGGTCCCATCTGGGTCCTCTTATGAGGATACAGTCAAGTCTATACGCCAGTCAGGAATAAATCCCGAAGATTTCGGTGCCACGGTTACCGGGATCAGGAAGACAAAGGGGGGTGACGTCATCGTCGATTTGGGCAGAAGCACCAAATCCAGGGCGGCAGTAAACCCTCTGAAGATTGGGCTCTCAGAAAAGATAGCCGGTGCCCCCATACTGCTGGTGGCCTCCGGCTCCAAGGTCGACATGGAGGTGGTAGACCTCGAATCTACCTCTACTATCGAGGAGGTTCTAACAGCAGTAAAAAGCGCTTTCAAAGCCTCAAGCAAAGGTGATGCTGCAATCGAAGCGGCGGCAAATGATATAACTCAAACTTCCATGTGGAGGCTGAAGAACGGCCAACAGGTCGCAAAACTTAGCGTCCCCAGGGAAGCTAAGCCCACCGAGGTAACCCGCGTTCCCGAGGATCCGCCGACCAGAAGCGACCAGGTGCTTCAGATGCCACGGCTTCGGGCACACCAAAGGCTCGTGCTCTGGCCCTGACCTCGAAGATGCCTGCCGGAGATGCGGCAGCAGGGCTCACAAGGAGGAGTGCACTGACACAGCAAAGTGCGTAGCCTGCGACAGAGCGGGCTTCAAGTCTGGGCCTCACAGACCCGGCACCGCTGCTTGCCAAGCCAAGCGCGCGGCCGAGTCCTGGCGCTCGAACAACCGCCGCAATGATTAATTTCCTCAAAGTTAATCTTAACGGTAACTGGGACGCTCAACAGCTCCTGGATCAGACAGTCGTCCAGAGAAATGTGGATGTTCTCATCTTGAGCGAACCGCACTCAAGAGGTGCGTCCGGAGGCAGAACTTGCCTCAGCCTGGACAAAAAGGCATCAGTGGGAACCACCCCTGAGGCCGGTTTTGTCCATGACGATGCTGACTCCGGAAACGGCTTCGCCTGGATGAGGCTGAAAGACTTAACAATCTTCAGCTGCTACTGGAGGCCGGGCACTACTCTTGCAGAGTACGAGACCATTCTAGGAGACCTCGAGGACTCCATCAGGGCTGCAGGCGACTCCAGGATAATACTCGCGGGCGACTTCAATGCCTGGAACGTCGAATGGGGATCTCGGACCAACAACCCGAGAGGTGCGCTTCTCTCAGACCTGGCAGCAAGTCTAGGGCTCTCTCTGGCAAACACGGGAGACACTCCCACGTTCGTCAGAGGGGAAGCCACGTCCGTAATAGATGTCACCTTCTCCAGGGGAGTGGACATCAGAGACTGGGCTGTCCTAGATGAGCTCAATCTTAGCGACCACGCTTATGTTGCTTTCTCGGTGGACCCACAGTCTAACAATCCTCACCCGGGTTGGCCCCTCGCTGACGAACCTGCAGCCGGACACCCGGGCTGGGCCCTCAAGAAGATGAACCTTGAGGCGTTCTACACGTACGTCACTACTAATCCCCTCACGAGGGGTAGAAGAGTGGAAGGCGTCTTTTCCGCTGAAGCAGCTGCCGAGTCCTTCGACAGCTACATCACGGAAGCTTGTAACATGTCGATGCCTCTCAGGACCCCAGCTCCCAGGGGCAGGAAAACCATGTATTGGTGGACGGATGACATTGCAGACTTAAGATCGACGGCCCTCTCTCTCCGCAGGAGGTACCAGTCCTGTTTAAGGAGGTACGGACCAGATGGCTCAGCAGAAAGCAAGGCAAACTACACCACAGCCAAAAAAAAACCTAAGGAGAGAGAAAAGAATATCAAAGGAACGAGGTTGGAGGGACCTTTGTGCTTCAGTTGACGCCAACCCATGGGGGCAGCCTTATAAGCTGTTCATGAAGAAATTCGGAGACGGCTCAACCAGGTTAGCCTCCAGGGGTCGCGAACAAGAGATAGCGGATCACCTGTTTCCGGCGGCGCCAGTCACTGTCTGGGAACAGCAGCCATCCCCGGCGGCAGTTAACATCCTCGGAATCCCTAATCCGGATGAAGAGGACCAGTTTAGAGTCAGGGACATCCCAGAGTTCACCCTGGAAGAACTACTGAAGTCAACCAAGAAAATGTCATCGGGTAAGGCAGTAGGTCCCTCTGGTATCCCTAATGAGATACTGAAGAGGATTGTCCTTGCCAAGCCTAGATCCACTCTAAACATATATAACGCATGTCTCAATGAATCTAAGTTCCCCTCCACCTGGAAGAAGGCCAATCTGGTGCTACTTCATAAGGGACCGGGCAAACCAGTGGAAGCTCCCTCCAGCTACAGGCCCATCTGCCTGCTAGACACACCGGGCAAGCTCTTGGAGAGACTCCTTCTCCTGAGACTGGATTCATTTCTAGACTCTCGCAGAGATGGACGAGCAGAGAATCAGTTTGGATTCCGTAAGGGGATCTCAACAGAGTCAGCTGTAGAAGTGGTCACCAAGCTCGCAACCCATGCGGCCACTGGAAACTGGAGGCAGAAGGAACTCTGCGTCTTGGTCACTCTCGACGTGAAGAACGCTTTCAACTCTTTGCAGTGGCCTGTAATTGACGAATCCCTCAGGAATAAGGGTACCCCGAATACTTGGTCAGGATGATTCGGTCATGGCTATCTGGGAGACAACTCCTGGTAGGCGAACAGAGAATCAGCAGGGCCGTGACGTGCGAGGTCCCTCAGGGTTCGGTTCTAGGGCCCACCCTTTGGAATGTTGCCTACGACTACCTACTGGACATGGAAGTTCCTCCTGGGGTTCAGTTGATTGGCTTCGCCGATGACCTAGCGGTGGTCGGCATCGCCAGGACTGGCCAACTTCTGGAGGACCTGGTCAACCCAGTCCTAGAAAGGATAGACGGATGGATGCTAAGCCGAGGACTCCAGCTAGCTCATCACAAGACGGAGGCTGTCATGCTGACTAAGAATCCACCTCGACTCAGAATTGGGGGGACCCAAATCCAATTGAGCTCTCACCTGAGATACCTGGGGGTCATCCTCGACTCCCGTCTATTCTTCGTGAAGCACTCCGAGACGGTGGCCAAAAAGGCAGCCATATCAGCTACGGCTCTTTCTAGGCTAATGCCTAACATCGGAGGGCCTCTACAATGGAAGAGGAGACTTCTGTGCTCAGTGGTAGAGAGTCAGCTTCTCTACGCTGCCCCTGTATGGTCCTCGGCAGCGAACGCTACGGCTAAGGCAAGGAGCATCTTGAGGAGACCGCAGCGGGTTGCTGCTCTCAGGACCATAAGGGCTTATAGGACGGTGTCCGATGAGGCCGCCCTCCTCTTAGCCCACATGCCACCGGTGGATCTCATAGCTGGGGAGAGGGCTAGGATAAAGGCTAGAGTCTCGGCGGATCCTCCACCAGGCGATCCACCTCTCTCTAGGTACAGAATAAAAAGGGAGGAAAGGAAGATCACTATCAATGAATGGCAGAGGAAATGGTCGGAATCCACCAAGGCCTCCTGGACCCGTCGTCTTATCCCGAACATCGTAAGATGGGAAAATAGGACGACCCCGAAGGTTCCATGGACCTACCATATGACTCAGGCGTTAACAGGTCACGGGTGCTTCCAATGGTACCTTCACCGCATGGGCAGGGCTGACAGCCCACGCTGTATGCACTGTTCTGGCGGTTCGGACACAGCGGAACATACAATCTTCCATTGCGTAAACTGGAATGGCCTACGCGAAGACCTTCGTAACCGTCTGGGACATCCTTCCGAGGTGGGTGATGTGGAGAACATTCTTTGCGGGACCCTCTTTGAGGATCTTCCAACGGACTCTCAGGAAAAGACTCACGCTCTAATGGAAATAGAGGAAACGTTCAGGCTCTTCTACAAAATGGTAGAGGACATAATGACACTCAAAGAAGCAGAAGAAAGGGCACGGCAGGCGGCAGCGGCTGCAGTAGGATAAACGACAGTACGAGTTCTCTAGAGTGGCTGGATCTGTCCGACTCGAGAAGAGGATAGGCCGTACGAGAAGTCTAGGACGGCTGGCGCATGCCGGTCCGAGAAGACTAGGAACGAACGAGATGTCTAGGACGACTGGCACGCCGGTCCGAGAAGACAACTCAATATAAGCCAAAATATATTTAAGTGAAGCCAGGACACCTGGTTTTCCCTAACCAAATTGTAGTCAATATATATTTTATGTATTTTTTTTTTTTTTTGCGTTTTACTTTATGTTATATTATTGTATTATATTGTAAGGCATCATGAGTTCTAAACAAACGCATACAAACCAGTGAACACTGAGGAAGGTTTGTTTAGTCTCGTGCGAGCCGAAATCAACGTAGTTGTAAATTTTTATAAATAAACGATGCCACATGGGAGCTAAGCAATGTGAAAACGGTTCGGCTCCTATGTGGTGATATAATATAATAAAAAAAAAAAAAAAAAAAAAAAATGTTTTTTTCCTGTTACGTTCGTAAACAGTGTCAACATGTATATTAAATTTTATGGATGTATTTAGACATGATTGTTTCAACTTTAAAATTAGCTTATCTGAAATATGACTAAAAAATGATTTATAATCTGTATATTTCTTATAGTTCTTGATGATGAAAGTTTTTGCACATTTTTTAAATCTCTCGATTTCAATCAGTCTGGTTCCAGACGTATTCATACGCTGATATTTTGTGATTACATACTTTTCTTTTCATAGTGAGGCTATAATAAAAAAAAAAAAATCTTTTTTTTTTCTCTTTAAATATATATGTATATTTTATTTTTATTAAATAAAAAAAATCATTAAGTAAAATAAATAATATCTAATGTTTCAAGTAATATAAATTTAATTTTTTTTTTTTTTAATCAATAGGTTCTGTTAGTGCTTTCATGTCGCGTAACAATACATAAAATTTATTACATAGGTTATGAGTGGAATTATCTCTTTCAAAACTTGTATAAGAATAAAGGGCATAATAATGTTTCACAAGCTGTTGTGTTTCCTTTAATTTTTTTATTCTTTCTTTTTTCTGTATCAAATGAATATGTTTTTGTTAAGTATTTTTCATATTTTAACATTTTTATATCTCTTTTAATTAAAGTTAACGCAGTTTTTTTTTCTCTCTGATCTAGTATTTATCGTTTTTCGTTGTTATCCATTTGATTTTTTAGTCTTTTTATTTCGTTGTTGATGTGATTAAATAATTCCTGTGAATAATCCATTCCTATATCCATTTTTCTATAAAAATTATTTTTTGTATTATCATATATTTTATCCGAAAAAATATAAAAACTTTTTTTAAATACATTTTACAAACCAATTATCGACTTGAATAAAACTTAGTTTTTAAAAAGTTTCATATGTTATTTAATTAAAACTGTTTATAAACTAAAAAACATTAACTAGTCGCTTATTATGGTTATAGGTGGATATGATAGAAACGCAAGACAGAAAAACAGGAATAAAACCGACTACCCGGTTTAGAAAAATGGATATAGAAATGGATTATTCACAGGATTTATTTAATCACATCAACAACGAAATAAAAAGACTAAAAAATCAAATGGATAACAACGAAAAACGAGAAATACTAGATCAGAGAGAAAAAAAAACTGCGCTAACTTTAATTAAAAGAGACATTAAAATGTTAAAATATGAAAAATTCTTAGCAAAAACATACTCATTTGACACAGAAAAAGAAAAAATTTAAAAGAAAGAATAAAAAAATTAAAGGAAACACAACAGCTTGTGAAACATTATTATGCCCTTTATTCTTATACAAGTTTTGAAAGAGATAATTCCACTCATAACCTATGTAATAAATTTTATGTATTGTTACGCGACATGAAAGCACTAACAGAACCTATTGATTAAAAAAAAAAAAAATTAAATTTATATTACTTGAAACATTAGATATTATTTATTTTACTTAATGATTTTTTTTATTTAATAAAAATAAAATATACATATATATTTAAAGAGAAAAAAAAAAGATTTTTTTTTTTTTATTATAGCCTCACTATGAAAAGAAAAGTATGTAATCACAAAATATCAGCGTATGAATACGTCTGGAACCAGACTGATTGAAATCGAGAGATTTAAAAAATGTGCAAAAACTTTCATCATCAAGAACTATAAGAAATATACAGATTATAAATCATTTTTTAGTCATATTTCAGATAAGCTAATTTTAAAGTTGAAACAATCATGTCTAAATACATCCATAAAATTTAATATACATGTTGACACTGTTTACGAACGTAACAGGAAAAAAACATCTAAAATTGATTTTTACACACTTTTTTAAAGAATAATTGTTTTTTTTTTTATTGAATAAGTGTTCCTGTTTGATTAAAATAAAAAATAATTTATTAATATGTTTTTTCATATTTTAACATTTTTATATCTCTTTTAATTAAAGTCAACGCATTTCTTTTTTCTCGTTGATCTTGTATTTCTCGATCCTCGTTTTCGACCATTTGTTGTTTTAGTCTTTTTATTTCGTTGTTGATGTGATTAAATAAATCCTGTGAATAATCCTTTTCTATATCCATTTTTCTATACAAATTATTTTTTGTATTATCATATATTTTATCCGAAAAAATATAAAAACTTTTTTTTAAATATATTTTACAAACCAATTAATTAACTTGAATAAAACTTAGTCTTTAAAAAGTTTCATATGTTATTTAATTAAAACTGTTTATAAACTAAAAAACATTAACTAATCGCTTATTATGGTTATAGGTGGATATGATAGAAACGCAAGACAGAAAAACAGGAATAAAACCGGGTAGTCAAAAGATGGGCTACGAGAAGAAAAACAATGTAAAAAATTATCTATTTACTTGTCAATTATGCGTATCGTGATACTATAGTATGTAACGTATATAGGCATTGTGAAGGTGTTGTTAATAACTTTACAGCTATACATCATGAATAGGGCTGGGATTTTGATGCAAAGGCATCTTTTTTTCTGGTGTTTTGAAACATTGGTCCGTAAGTATAAAATGTGTTTTGGGTGATACTGATTATTTTAAAGAATTTTTTATTTTGCATTTTTTGCATTTTTTGACAAAATTAACTCTTAAATGCATTTTTAGGACATTTTTTATGTTTTTAGTGCATTTTCTTGGTTTTTAGAGCATTTTTCATAATTTCTTCATAAAATGAACGAAAATTGTTGCGATTCACAAAAAACTTTCGGCAAACTGCTGACGGTACGCTAGGGTTTTCCCCGAAAATTATCACCGTTATATTATACCTATTATGAATTATTATTTTTATTACACCATACATACATACATAGGTACAAGTTATCGTCGATAACAATTTTATCATAGCTAGGCTTAGATAACTATTACTGAATTAGTAACCAATTAGTACGTCCGCCGTCGTAGTCTCGATAGCATTCGTTGTGTTTCGTCGTGTCGTGTTTTTTCGTGTGATTCATAAGTTCAATATGCCGAAAGTAAAAACGTCGAAATCAAATCGATTAACGAAATATGTAAATGAATTCGGTAAAGAATTTTTTTCTACAGACGGTGAAATATTATTTTGCAAAATATGTGAAATAAAAGTGGCTTCTGAAAAAAAATTTACCGTTGTACAACACATTTCCCGAGATAAACACGTTCAAGGATTACGTCGCCGAGAACTTAAATCGGACCAACAGGTATCCACAATGCAATTTATAAATGAAAATCAGCTATCTCCGTTTTCTTATGATTTGACTAATGCCTTTCTTTCGGCCAATATACCACTTAATAAACTTGAAAATCCAATATTAAAAGGTTTTTTAGAGAAGTATACCAATAAATCAATTCCTGATAGATCGTCAATTAGAAAAAATTATGTAAGTAAATGTTACAATAATACCATGAATAAAATAATTCAATATGCAGCAGATAAAAAAATTTGGGTTTCTTTGGACGAAACAACCGACGCAGAAGGACGTTTTGTTGCAAACTTCATCGTAGGTACGTTAGAAGTCGGTTGTCCTGGAAAAACATTTCTTTTAAACTGTGAGGTATTGGAAAAAGCGAACCATTCTACTGTTGCTAAAATGTTCAATAATTCTCTATCTTTATTGTGGCCTGGAGGTATTCAATATGACAACGTATTACTATTTGTAAGTGATGCAGCACCTTACATGGTGAAAGCTGGAAAGTCAATCCAGTCATTTTATTCAAAAATGATACATGTGACTTGTATTGCACATGCCCTGCATCGAGTCGCTGAAGAAATAAGAGGGAATTTTTCGAAAGTAGATAAATTAGTTTCAAATGGGAAAAAAATATTTTTGAAAGCACCTTCCCGCGTAGAGAAATTTAGAGAAATAGCAAAAGGTATACCTTTACCGCCGCAACCAGTTATAACTCGTTGGGGAACGTGGTTAAACGCTTCAATTTATTACTGCGAACATTTTGAATCTATCAAAGAAGTTGTCAATGCACTTGACAGTGAAGACGCTATTTCTATTAAAAAAGTGCAAACAGTAATTAAAAGTTCTAGCTTACACAGGAATTTAATTTATATAAAAGCGCATTTCGGTACATTGCCTGAATCGATTACTAAATTAGAAACTCGTGGACAGACTTTATCAGAATCTTTAAGAGTATTAGAAGATATAAGAGTTTTAATAAATGAAGCACCAAATGAAATTGGTACTGCAATAAATAAAAAAATGGAAAATGTTTTGAATAAAAATAAAGGGTTGAAAATACTACAAAATATTTCAAAAATTATAAATGGTGAAAAACCAGATGAAAACAACATACCGGAAGATATAACGACGGACGATATTTCACACTTTAAATATGCTCCAGTATCATCAGTCGAAGTCGAAAGAAGTTTTTCTACTTACAAAAGTATATTGTCCGACCAACGACGATCATTTTTATTTGAAAATATAAGACAGCATATCATTATTCAGTGCAATAGCGATTTTGTTCAGGTTAGTATTAATAACAACTAGCAAAAACAAATTAAAATGTTAAAATTTTTTTTTAAATTATTATTTTAGAATGAATGATTAAGAAAACAGAAGCATAAAAAAACTAAAGAAGCAACAACGTACAATAAACAAAAAAAAATACATTACTGTAGTATAATTTAAATTTTTTTCTAATTTTTAACCTATAATAAATATAATTTAAATGCATTTTTTTAGTGCATTTTTTGAGTTTTTTAAGTCATTTTTGCATTTTTTTAAGGGCATTTTTTGAGATTTTTTAGGGCATTAAAATCCCAGCCCTAATCATGAATCTTATTCCAATATTACATCCAATCAATTTTATCAATATACCGGTCAGTATTTACGTGATTCTGAATATGGATCGTATACTATAACACCCACGATTATTGATGTTGATCCATACGATTTCACATCATTCAATTCGATAATTTTATTATTAGCTTCAGTATTTGTGTATGTGGTATATCATAAAATAATGGAGAGATTCACCACACAATATACACCATTGTAGGGTTAAATATATCAATAAAATTTATCATTTATTACTAACACAGTTAATTATCAATTATATAAGAACAATAGTATAAACTAAAGTACACTATGTCTTACCCAACTCGTTATATATATGCAAAAGGTGTGTAGCCTATTCGTCGTCCTAATTAAACTAGACCAATCGTTGTTCAAACCAATGAACGTGTTACTGTTGCACCATCTGATAACAGAATAAAATCCAATAAGAATAACAAGAAATCAATAAAACGGACAAAAGCCAAATCTAAATCTAATAATAATAATAATCAAAAGAAGTTAAATTATGTCTACATCGATGGATTTGTTCACAGATTTCTCACACGATTTGGTACTGTTAAGTCTGACCCTTTTGTTATGATTACTATGACCGCTCTAATATTTATCATTTACGTTCATTATTATCATGTAAATGATTCATATCTGCATTTATTCGTTATTAAACTCAACGCTACTAATACTACACAACCAATATCACAGTGGGTTGACATGAATTCTAATCGCATTTTTGGGATGATAGTGTCAATAATAACATCGTCGCAAATACTCGACGCATATAGGTACACCACTTTGCTTATTTCTCTTATTATTAAATTAATTGTTCCAAAACAAAACATAGTACTTTATTTCTCAGCATCAATTATTATATTGATTATTTCATTCATAATTCTGAATTTAATCATATATTATGACGATTATATAACATATCATTCACAAACGCCCAACGTAAAAACAAATATAGTTTACAAAACATGACCTTAATGGTTTGGTCTTTATTAATCTTATTTACTTTAACATAACATACACATATTCTAAAAAACTAGCGCATTAAACGCTCTAATTTGCTAATTTGCTAATAACATGGAAGGGATAAGCCTGCCGCCAGAGAAGAAATCAGGAATGGCACAGTCATTAGGCCCATTGACATGCCTGATACCATTGGCCAAAAGTGATCTTATAAATATTATTTCATAATAATTTATCTAAATTAAATTTTCATAATTTACTAAACAAAAACATTTTATGTAATTTATTTAGATATTGATATCGAGAGCTTGCCTATTGAAATTTCCCAAGACAATGATGAAAATATAGTTTTATCACCATCTGTTAGAGTAATACCCACTAGGAAGAATATAAAACAGTACCCAACAGTTCCTCAGACCACATATGTGCCTCCCTCAAAGTCTAAAAATTTACAAAATATTAAATGGAAAGTTGGAAATTTAATAACCCCTGACCAATGTTTGTTACATGAAAAAACTATTTTATCAGATGCTATATTACAATTGGACACCCCATTACAGTTTTTTTCATATTTTTTTGATGACAAATTAATTGAAACTATATTAAATGAAACACAACTTTATTCTCTTCAAGTTGATGTGGATATAAGTTATTTGTGTTGTGTGATGACGAAGGCTTTTCGTACAAATTTGAAATTTACACTGGTCAAGAGAATGAGGCAAGGTTTCGTCGTCAAAACGAACCAGATTTGGGTGCAGGTGGTAATGTAGTTATAAGACTTACAAGAGATGTGCCACAGTACAAAAATTATAAAATATACTGTGATAACTACTATTCTAGTATTCCTCTTATGGAATATCTTTATCAAAAAGGAATATATGCTTTGGGAACAGTACGGCGAAATAGACTGCCAAATTGTCAACTACCAAATGATAAACAAATCAAAAAATTATCAAGAGGCTCATCAATTGAACAGGTAACATCCTATGAATCTGCACCTATATCAGTAGTGTTGTGGAAAGACAACAAGACAGTGACTCTTTTATCTACGTATTGTGGAGAACTTCCAAAAGTAACAAAAAAACGGTTTGATAAAAAATTAAAAAAATAAGTTGAAGTTGATTGCCCACATTCGATAAAAGAATATAACCATCACATGGGAGGTGTAGACCTCCTCGACAGCCACATTGGTAGATACAAAATAAAAATTAAATCACGTAAATGGTACATACGACTTTTTTATCATTTATTGGATATGACCGTTGTCAATTCGTGGATATTGTATAAAAGAGTATGTCTCGCATGGTATGCCGTTCGATGCACATAAGTGTATATTTCTTATTCACTTTATTATTTATTTCTACTTATATCAACAACTAAACGTGGCGTTTCCGGTATCTACGGATGCGGAAAACGAAACCGAACACACTCAAACCTCCAAAAAGGAACTCAAAACAACATCAAATCGGATTTTTTTCCAAAAACTGGTAAATATAATTGGTTATAAAATACGTACAAGAGTCCCCGACATCCGCCGCGGCTGGCCTATCGCATTTTTTCCCTTATCGCATTCCGATAACGTAAAATGCACAACTCACAAAAACCAATTAAGAACGTTGTCAATTCAACAACTAATTCAAAAATAAATAATGGTAGCAATTCAAATGTTTCTCAAAGAGATCGTATACAGAGCGATTCAAATGATGTTTTTTACTCAAACTCACCAAATGTTGACACCGATTTTAAACTAGTCCAACACAAATCTAAACGAAATCTTTCTTCTAACTCAAATGGAAAACCGGAAACAACTAAAAAAAATAAACCTATTTTCGCATCTTCAAATAAATACGCCGTACTTGCAAACGTCGATCATGAAACCGAAAATTCCGATGAAATTCTCATTGATATCGACTTGGATACCGAAGCCGAACAAAAAGTCAAACCTCCTCCACCCATCTTTATAAGTGGAATTTTGGATTTTTCTGCATTTCGCTCATGTTTAATAGAATTAATCGGTGCTGACAGTTTCCTTGTTAAATCAAATGTCAACAACTTAAAAATTCAAACCAACAACGCAGACTCATACAGAGCAACCATCCATTTTCTAAAAGAAAGTAAGGCCGAATATCACACATACCAAGCTCAAGATGAAAAACCTTTCAGAGTAGTAATCCGAAACATCCACCCATCAACTCCTTTAGCGGAAATAGGCATAGCAATAAACGAAATTGGACCTTTCTCAGTCCGAAATGTATCCAACGTATTAAATAAAACCACTAAAAATAAACTGCCAATTTTCTTTATTGACTTGGAACCTGCGGAAATAAACAAAGAAATTTTTCATATCACCTCTTTATTAAATACAAAAATAAAAATTGAAGAGCCTGTAGTAAACCGACGTTTTTACACAAAAACGTCGTTCCAAAGTACAGGCGGCTACAACAATATCACGCCACCACAACAAGCCACTGATGCTGCCACCGCATTGGTTAATGCCGATTTAGGCACATCACGCCATTTCCTATGACGTCAATCACCCTTTCCTTAACCACGACATGTACCATATAAATAGGAGCCTTTTTTTAGAGAGGACTTCAGAGATAGTTAAATCTTCAATCCCAACTTATAGTACTTGTGCAGGTCGCGGACTTTGTAACAGCCGTATTACCGCCTACATCAAGTACAAATCCCAGTTTTAGTGCTAATATCTACTCTCCGGCAGAATACTTTATATTCTGTCGAAACACTTTAAATTCTAAACATTATTCTAATTTGTTTTATAAGTAATAAATATAATAACTTTAATAACTTGTGTTAATCAACTTATTTATCAACCTAAATACAAACCACTTCCGAATCAGAGTCGACAACGTGTACGTGCATTCGTCGTTAAAGAAGCGTGAAGTAACCAAGCGGTGAGAGCGACGTGGTTACTACATAAAATTTGGTGTCAGGTGTGGGGTCGCTTCATCAAACGAAAGTTTTTTTTTTTGAAAAAAAAAAAGT
The DNA here is from genome assembly GCF_020882245.1 of Rhopalosiphum padi. NCBI lineage: Eukaryota > Metazoa > Arthropoda > Insecta > Hemiptera > Aphididae > Rhopalosiphum > Rhopalosiphum padi. Next base: position 48,888,380 of record NC_083599.1, read on the forward strand.
ACTTTGAGACCCACCGACGAAACCACGTTCACGACCAGGCGAAGAGGAAGAACATTCAGAGCATTCCAAAGGCAACATTCGGAGCATTCCAAGGGCAACATTCAGAGCATTCCAAGGGCAACATTCAGAGCATTCCAAAGGCAACATTCGGAGCATTCCAAGGGCAACATTCAAGACCAATTTTAAAGAAACGACGCGATATGCAAAAATTGTAAGTCATTTAAATATTATATTGTATGTCTGACGGTAATTGGCAAGTAGTAGCATATAACCCACATACGCTAAGAATCAAAATGGTTAACTCAGATAAATTAGGTTTTGAGGGGGCACTCAAGCTAGTACCTTCTTTCTCGGGAGGATCAGAATCCGATTTAGCTTCATTTTTGGCTAAATGCGAATTCATATTTAAAAATATCCCCGATGCTTTAAAACCAAATATACTAGAAGCCATATTAACGCAATTAAAGGGCAATGCATTCGAAGCCATAAGATACAGGGAAATTACAACCTGGGACGAATTAAAAAATTTATTTAAAACAATTTTTGGGTCAGCACACTCGGTGTCGTATTTACAAGTACAACTGAGTCAAATGCGACAAAACACAAAAGAATCAGTTAAAGAGTTCTCAATTAGGATCGAAAAAACTGCTCACGAATTAACACACGCGCTAACAATAGGTAAAGAAATAGCTGAAACAAACATAATAGCACAAACGGTTCGAGCACACGCACTAAGCGTATTCATAGCGGGTATTCCACAATCGATAGGAATAATACTAAAAGCGCGAAATATAAAAGTATTTGAAGAGGCAGTAATAAACGCGATGGAGGAGGAGAAAACAACTGAATATTATAATAAAGCGATCGTGAATAATAAATCCCAGAATAACAAAAATAAATTCGATAAAAAACATTTTAATGATAAAAGTACGATTAAATGCCACCGTTGCGAGAGATTGGGTCACTACGCGAATGAGTGTAGAACGAGCGAGCATAAATTACCTACTTTTAGGAATCCGAATAACGGTCAAAGTACCAGTACGGAGATTAAACGAGAGTATTCGAACAAGTTTTGCAAATATTGTAAGAAAAATAATCATGACATTAGTGAGTGCCGGAAATTAAAGTATAACGAGAAAAAGAAACTCGAGGAAACAAAGTATAAAACAGACAATCAAAATAGGTCCATTGAGGAAATACAATCGGGAAGTAATGTGCGTATAATAACACCCATAAGTCAGGAGCACATAACATGTTTTTCCGATAAATTTGTAAAAAACGAAATTAAATTCTTAATTGATAGCGGTTCTGAAATGAACATCATAAAAATCTCAAGTTTAAAAGGGCACATCATCGTAAATGAAAAGGATAAAAAAAACATTAAGGGCATTCATTCAAGTCCAGTAGAAACAGTGGGATCAGTAGTGATACCGATTTATATTAAACAGCAACCTTTTATAGTTAAATTTGATATTGTGCAAGATAACTTCCCAATACCCGAGGCAGGTATAATAGGCATAACATTTTTGAAATTAAATAAAGTTGTGTTAGATTGGGATAAGGAAATTTTAATTATACCAGAAAAAATAAATAATAATGCAATAATTATTCCACCAAGGAGCAATTGTGTATTGCAAATTAGAGCCGATGAAAAAATCGATCACGAATTAATAACGGTAAAAAAATACGAAATCAATGAAGATGTGATTATCGCTAATAGTATCAGTCCGGTCAAAGGTGATAAAATAATTAGTAACATCGTAAATATATCCGAACAACCGTTTATAATTGAACAATTAACTACAAGTAATTTGAAATGGGAACCGTACCACGATAACGTATTTATTGCTAATGAGGGAAATCACTCATTTAATCGAATAAAAAAAATTAAAGAAACCATTAGTACAGAACATTTGAATAACGAGGAGCGCGATAGCATATTAGATTTATGTAGTCGGTTTTCAGACTTATTTTTCTTAGAAGGTGATAGATTGAGTGCTACAGATATAGTAACACACAAAATTAATACACCTAGGTGCGTAAAACCGATTAACATACGTCCTTATAGGCTACCACACGCGTACCAAGATGAAATAGAGAAACAAGTAAAAGAAATGAAAGAGGCAAATATAATACGAGATTCGGTATCACCATTTAACTTTCCGCTGGTAGTAGTGAAAAAGAAAAAAGATGCAGACGGGAAACAAAAAATGCGAGTGTGTGTAGATTTTCGTAAATTAAACGAGGTTACTGAAAATGAAGCTTACGGATTACCTAATATTCTCGAAATATTGGAATCACTAGGCTCATCTAAGTATTTCTCAACTTTGGACTTGGCGAGTGGTTATCACCAGATAATGATAGATAAAGGGGATACCCACAAAACAGCTTTTTCAACAAAATCAGGTCATTACGAATTTCTAAGATTACCATTCGGACTAAGTTCCGCACCGGCAACATTTACGCGAGCGATGAAATCTATTTTAATGGGCTTGAAAGAGTTATGCACAGCATATCTGGATGACATTGTCGTCCATGGGTCAAGTTTAAAAGATCATCAAAACAAGTTAGAACAAGTGTTTACGCGATTACGATTACATAAGTTAAAACTGCAGCCTAATAAATGTGCGTTTCTACGTAAAGAAGTTTTATATTTAGGGCACGTAATCAGCGAAAACGGGGTAACACCAGATCCAAATAAATTAACATGTATTAAGGAATATCCGAGACCTTTAACCGAGAAAGACGTCAAATCTTTCTTGGGCTTATTAAATTATTATCGCCGTTTCGTTGATAACTTTGCTAAAATCGCTAAACCCTTAACTAACCTATTGAAGAAGAACACACCATTCGTGTGGACGGACATGTGTGAAGACGCATTCCAAGAATTAAAAAACGCATTAATGAACCCACCTTTACTTATTTATCCAAATTGGGAAAATGGAAATTTTAACTTAATGACAGACGCTTCCCAATATGCAATTGGGGCTATCTTATCACAGGGCGAAGTACCAAAAGACCAACCGGTTGCTTACGCGAGTAGGACACTCAATAAAGCCGAAACAAATTATAGCGTAATACAAAAAGAATTGTTAGCAATAGTTTGGGCAGTAAAATATTTTAGACCATATTTATACGGAAAAAAATTTAAAATAATAACTGATCACCGACCACTAACATATTTATTTAATATAAAAGACGTTTCGTCTCAATTAATGCGATGGAGATTACAACTCGAAGAGTACGATTACGAAATAATTTATAGAGCAGGCCCACAACATTCGAACGCTGATTGTTTATCACGTATACATGTTGTTACGAACGATGAGGCAATAAGTGAGTTCGAGGAATTTAAAATAGCGGAGAACAAGCCAATTTTTAACTCTAAAATAAAAGAAGTAGAAGGAAGTATTAAACACGTAAAAAGCGGCGAAAACATAATTTTACCCATTTCGAGCGATAAAAGAATAACACATCCAGCGATAAGGGAAATCATAAGTAGCAACGAGTTGCCGCAGCAATTAGAATTTAACGATTATAACAAATTCATTGTGATTAATCGATTAGACAAATTAATAATATTTTATAATCTAAAAAACAACCATTACGCGGAAATTAACGCTGAAAGCTATTATAATACGATAAATGATATAAAATTATTCTGTATCGAAAAACAAATTAAACAATTCTCGATAATTAGGCTAGAAGGGTTAACGACATTGACCTGCTACGAGCGCATACGTACAATGTTCCGTTACCTATTCCGAAACACCGATATCGAAGTAACAATTTATAAAGAACAATATTTTACGGAAGAAGAAAAAAATCAAATAATTAAAGAATATCACGATACACTGATTGGGGGTCACCAGGGAACCTCCCGAACTGTAAAAAGATTAAAACTTAAATATCAATGGAGAAATTTGAAACAAGACGTAGAAAACTATATTAAAAAATGTAACGTTTGCCAGAAAAATAAGTCGGGTAAGAAAGTAAAACAACCAATGCTAATCACTTCAACCGTGACTACTACATTTCATAAAATATGTTTGGACATAGTAGGTCCACTTCCAATAACTACTACGGGTAACTCTTTCATTCTGACAATACAGGATGAATTATCACGTTACGGTGTAGCAGTAGCTTTAGCCTCGACAGATGCAACTACGGTAGCTCAAGCTTTCGTAGAATGTTTCGTATGCATATACGGCATTCCACTTACGATCTTAACAGATTGCGGAACGAACTTTTTATCGAACTTATTTAAAGACGTGTGTAAAATACTAAAAATTAATAAAACTAAAACGACACCATGGCACCCGCAATAGAATGGATATCTCGAACGCTCACACAAAACGCTAAAGTCATATTTACGCAGTTTTGTGGACAAAGACAACAATTGGGACACTTTAATTAGTTACGCAATGTTTTGCTATAATACCACAGTACACACATCCACAAAATATACTCCATATGAATTAGTTTTCGGAAAAAAACCAATAATTCCAACGGGATTTTTACAATCACCCGAACCCCAATATAATTACGATAACTACGCGTTAGATTTAAAAAGAATAATGCAAGAGACCCATAAAACGGCAAGGGAAAACCTAATCGAAAAGAAAAATGTAAATAAACAATATTACGATCAGGGAGCCAATCAGATGGAATTACATGTAGGAGATAAAGTTCTATTAAAGGAACAAAACAAAAAGAATGCATTGAGTTTAACCTGGACAGGTCCATACGAAGTAATAATGTTACATGACAACGAAAATATAACAATTAAGAAGGGGAGGAGGGACTATAGGATCCACGTAAATAATACGAAAAAATATTTCGAGACCGATTTATGAACACTTGTGTCATAAAAAAAAAAAAAAAATTATTATATTTAGCTATAGGATCCTCTAATTTTCTTTTATTGTTATAAGTAGTCATAAGTTAGTCTTTATTATCAAACATTATTAGTATTATTATTGTTTTTTTTAGTACAAATAAAAAATTCATCGTTATGGATTTCGAATTTTCCATGCTCGACAGGACAAACATTGTACTCGTATCAGGGGCAATGTCCAACAGTTTAGACCGGTTTAGGACAATCAAAATCGAAGGGATACCCTTACTCCTAACCAAAACAAAACAGGTCAAGCAAATGAGTGAAAAAGAAGTAATAAGAGCAATTAGAGAAATTTGCAGGATTTTTAAGGATAAAGAAGAATTATTATTCCCAGTTTTAAGACAAATGAAACAGAGCATAAACTCGAAAGAAAGTAACTTGAATATGAAAAGTATAAAAAAATATTTAGGGAAAAATGGGAAAGAACCCGTTGTGGTGTTCTGGAACGGTAGTACCGACAAAGAAATAATGGAACGGTTAAATCTAGGAAATTATAAAATGTTAGAACTAACAAGCTACGATGTTTTTAATAACCATATTTTTTTTCTACAATTAAAAAACATGAAAACAAAGCAAATTATAGGGCAGGAGGAAATAGGCTATGCCGACAAAAACGGGCGCTTATTAAAATTAGTCGAAACACACGAACTAATATGTAATAGGGATCATGCGATAACGTATGCACATGACCCATGCACGGACGTCATATTGACCAAGTGTCTTTTTGATAAAGTAATACGCGTGTGTAATCGAAAAAACATTAATATTAACGACTATGTATAAAAACATTCTATATCTATAATGAGAAGTTTTGTTTTCATAAAATATATATATTGTATAATTCAGAAGTATAAATAAATAATAATAAATAAATTAGTAAATAAATGAAACAAACGTTGTTCTAATAAAGCACATAAATGAGTCCTGTAAATAACTTTTTCAGAATAATGTATATGTTAATGGGCGTTTATTCCATACACGGCATTGAAAGATATACGGACGGAAAAATTAATACGCAAGCTGGTCTATACTTCGAAAATCAAGGTCCGATGAAAATCCGGACTACCCAATGGGACTTAGTAGCGTATTATGACATATCGTCCTTTTATCAAAAAACGAAAGACGTAAACACATATCTTGAAGCAATGAACAAGTTATGTAATCATTTAAACACGATAAATATGTTTCAAACAAATTGTGAAACTATTTATGCATTAATAAAATTACTAGCAAAGGTAGCGGAAGAAAAGAAAAGAATAATTTACGATTCAATAGGTCACCCACGATTAACAAAAAGGGGGATACCATTCAAAGCAATAACCAAAGCTGCTAAAATTTTATTTGGTCTATGCGATCAATTTTGTGTTCTAAAGTCCAATTTAAATGTAAAAAAGTTAGCTGATAGTAACCAAACGGAGATAAATGTTTTAGAACAACAACTCAGAGTTATCAAACTTAATCAAGATAAGGGGGAATTAGTTTTAATTAACCTACAGGACGCTATGAAAGAAATTAAGAATATGACGACCGAATTAAATATAAAAAGTTACGTATAATTTCAGTTCTTACAAGCTAATCTAATGTTAGAATTATATCTTTCCGAGACCAGTATATTGTTCGACGTCATACAAACAGCGAAATTAGGATTAATACATCCCAACTTGATAAGTCCACAGGAGTTACTGAAACAATTTTTAGATATTAAGATAGGGCTACCCAGTGGTACAGACCTACCTCTGGATTTAAATGAAAATAACGTACAAGAAATGATGCCTCTATCAGACATAACAATCTATTATTTAAATGACAAAGTTGTATTTGTTTTAAGTGTACCTTTAGTATACCAACAGGAATTAACTCTTTTTCAGCTAATACCGATACCAAGTTGTGAAAAGAATAATTGTTTATATGTAAAACCTAATCATAATTATTTAGCCATAACCAGGTCAAAAGAACTGTATTCCACATATGATAAAATTGACCAAAATCTGTGTAAACATGCTAGTGGTTTCCTGGTATGTCCTGAAATCTATCCTTTACATCCAAGAAGTGTACGCCCTATCTGCGAAGTACTTCTATTACAAGATCCAAAAGAGGTTCCAGACAGTTGTGAAATAATGCATGTGCAACTACAGACAAACTTGTTCCATAAGTTACAGTTCAAAAATGAATGGATTTACGCTTCTCCAGGTGAAACCATATTCATTACATGCGACCATGACAGAAGAAGTGAAAATCATTTTCTACAAGGAGTAGGAATTTTATTTATAAACGAAACGTGTAAAGCTTACGCAACACGTGACATACTAATTCCGCATAAAATAGAAACCGATAATGAATATATAGACTTTATACCAAACTCACAAATCAAAGAATCAGAAGAGAGATACGTAGGGTTAACAACCAATATATTAAAAAATAAACATGTGCGAACCAATCAAATGTTCGATTTGAATATCGTTGCAAAATCCACATCCGAGATTAAGGAAATAATGTCAAAGAACATCGAAACAGACGAAATTAGAAACAGCAAAAATAGACATGACTATTTATTATATGTAGTCTGTGCAATAACAATTGTGTATCTTTTCTTAATCATAATAAGTTGTATAGAAAAAACACCACGGTACATGAGAAACCGCACTATGAGATCAAGAAGGGTCATCAACCGGAAACCAATAACTGAACTAGTACAATTTCATGTACCAGCACCAGTCAACGAACTAAAGCAATCCAACCCAGTCGATGACAACCCAACAACGACAAACTCCCAAAATCAGCCGAAGGACGACGTTACTCAACCGCCGACCACATCTCCAAACACGGGATATTCCGTGTATCCACGGTTATGATACAGGGTATCATTCTAAGAGGGGAGGAGTGTAGTAAACCGACGTTTTTACACAAAAACGTCGTTCCAAAGTACAGGCGGCTACAACAATATCACGCCACCACAACAAGCCACTGATGCTGCCACCGCATTGGTTAATGCCGATTTAGGCACATCACGCCATTTCCTATGACGTCAATCACCCTTTCCTTAACCACGACATGTACCATATAAATAGGAGCCTTTTTTTAGAGAGGACTTCAGAGATAGTTAAATCTTCAATCCCAACTTATAGTACTTGTGCAGGTCGCGGACTTTGTAACAGCCGTATTACCGCCTACATCAAGTACAAATCCCAGTTTTAGTGCTAATATCTACTCTCCGGCAGAATACTTTATATTCTGTCGAAACACTTTAAATTCTAAACATTATTCTAATTTGTTTTATAAGTAATAAATATAATAACTTTAATAACTTGTGTTAATCAACTTATTTATCAACCTAAATACAAACCACTTCCGAATCAGAGTCGACAACGTGTACGTGCATTCGTCGTTAAAGAAGCGTGAACTAACTGCCAGGAGTACGGTCACTCCAAATCATACTGTGCCCACCCTCCAAGATGCGTCAAATGTGCTGCCAATCATTCTACTTCCACCTGCACAAAATCCAAAGACGAACCACCGGCCTGCGCCCTCTGTGGAGGTAATCACACAGCTAACTACCAAGGCTGCCAAGTCCACAAAAACCTTCAAAGCTTCCAATACGGTAAAAACACTCCAAATAAAAAATATAATTTAAGAAATGATGTAAAATATAATTCTATTGTAAAGAAGGGGGAGGACACCGGTGTCAAAACCAACCTTAACCCTCCCAACTTAAATGACACCTCATCTTTTCCAAAGCTGCCCTCACAGTCTCTTCATCCTAACACACCTAAACATACTCTCCCAAATGATACTGAAAATCAATCTGAATCTAACTTAGCTACACAACTTTCTTCCTTCATTTCTGAATTTAAACTAATAATAAATCCGCTCATATCGCTACTTACAACTGTAATAAATAAACTTATAAACAATGTCAACTAATAAACCAAATTTAAACATACTGAAATCATTACTATGGAATGCAAATGGATTAAAACAACATGAAACCGAATTACTGCACTTATTATTAGAAAATGATAGTACTGCTAACCCGTTAGTATCACAAATCTCATCTACTCAACCCATAAATCCCATCCATAGGCTCAAAAGAAAATATTGCAGAGATTTGTTAATCTAAAATAAATTCACGTTCGGTTCCATCACTGGTTGGCCTCCCTCTTCAAGTTATTCAAGTTAAATAATGTACATAAATTATCAAATTTACTTATTGTGATGTTAAACACAGATTGTAAATATTTCATTTTTGTAGTATGTGAAGTTAAAGGTCAGGTTTCTCAATACACACTTGCTGGATGGAGAAAAGACTTGGCCTATACATTTTCTAAATTTGGAGAAATTAGACCAACAAAAGGAAGGCGATCAAGCTCACTGGAAGTAAAAATTAAAAGTACTCGTCCACAATCATTTCGACCAACAAAAGACATAAGGACAGATATGATATCGCATTGGCAAAAGTTGGTAGACAAACGAGGGAGATGTAAATTTCCAGGTTGTAAAGGGTACACAAATACACAATGTGAAAAGTGTCAAGTTTTTTTGTGTTATAATAAGACACAAAATTGTTTTAAAAAATTCCATTGTACATAAATCAATAATTAAAAAAAATTATATGCATATGTATAATGACAAATATCAAAAAGTTATGTGATAAGTGTTAAGTTTTTATTTTGTTAACAAGTACCTAATAAAGAAATAGTTTCAGTTCAATTATATTCTTTATTTATATTCAGTTTTAAGTTTTTGTTATGTTGCAGATTTCAAATTGATTTTCTTTTAATGCATATTGTTGTAATTATGCAACATATTAAAATTATGATTTTTTTATGAAAAAAAATTGTTGTACATTTTTTTAATTATTTAAAAACAATTTTTAATGTTTTTAAAAACATTTTTTTTTTTTAATTTAAAAAAATCATGCATTTAAGGGTTAACTAGGAAAAATAAAAAGTCTGTTAAAAACTAATCATTATATTACTATAAAATACTTATAAATCATTCCATGTGCAATCCATGTTATTATATATCATTATTCTTATTATATTTATTATTATTTATTAAAATTAAATTGTTATAACTAAGTATTAATTTTATATTACTTGAAACATTAAGTATTATTTATTTTACTTGATGATTTTTTTTTTATTATAGCCTCACTATGAAAAGAAAAGTAATCACAAAATATCAGCGTATGAATACGTCTGGAATCAGACTGATTGAAATCGAGAGATTTAAAAAATTGTGCAAAAACTTTCATCATCAAGAACTATAAGAAATATACAGATTATAAATCATTTTTTAGTCATATTTCAGATAAGCTAATTTTAAAGTTGAAACAATCATGTCTAAATACATCCATAAAATTTAATATACATGTTGACACTGTTTACGAACGTCCAGTAACACATGATATTCAGGATATGGCTTTTAAAACTTCAAACATTTTAGCTTGTAGTTCAAAATAGCAAATATAAAGAAAACACAACAGCTTGTAAAAAATTATTATGCTCTATATTCTTATACCAGTTTTGAAAGAGACAATTCAATTTATAATCTACACAAGAATTTTACTGTATTGTTACGTGACATAAAAGCACTAATAGAACTTTATGATTAAAAAAAAAATTAAATTGTTATAACTAAGTATTAATTTTATATTACTTGAAACATTAAGTATTATTTATTTTACTTAATGCTTTTTATTTAATAAAAATAAAATATACATATATATTTAAAGAGAAAAAAATATGTTTTTTTTTTTTGCTGCCGAGGTGGCCATTGGCTGACATTGATTACATTGTTTTTCATAATTTAAATTTTCACATAATTTTTACATAGGTGTTTTGATTTTACATATTATTATATATTACTTAATTACAATAAATTATCGATTTTCGTTTCTTTTATGAAGTTTAGTGTCTGTTTGATGGCTGATACGTCTGGACCTAGTGATTGGAATAGAAATTCTGGGATGTTGTGTTTGGTATGATATAAACAATACCAAGGTAGCCGATACCTCAACTTCCCAAGGAGTGTCAGTAACCGACAATCATAACGCAAGCACTCGGGAAATGATCACGGATACTTTTGAATTGGAACTTCAGGCATTGGTAAGAAAACATAAAGATTGGAAATTATTTAGAGGTTCTGAAGATGAATATGTGCTGAGAAGGGTTGTTGTGGCAGCTCTTACTCCCGAGGTAGAGGATAGTTCAGCAAATGAGCAGGGCCTAATTAAAGAGTTGGTCGCCAGTAGGCTAGGATTGATTTGGCACCCTAGTATAATTAAAAAAATATTTTGTGGCGCCCCCAATTTAACATTGACCGATTGGCGCCCTAGGCTGTAGCCTACTCAGCCTATTGGCCCTGCAAATGAGTCATCCTCAGGGGACGATTCAGAGTCAGATTCCGATCCTATCGCCGACATTGTCTATTTAAATTTCAAGAATTTCAAAGGGAAGGTGACTCAGTATGATCTACTAGAATATGTTTTTTTATTATAGCCTCATTATGAAAAGAAAAGTAAATGATCTCGGTATTCTACCTGTTATAACTGGAGTGGAACTTTTTTACATACGTTTTTTTGAAAGACTAGAAAATCATCCTAACCCACTAAAAAAAAAGCTACACACCTTCACACTCCCTGGAAATCCACAACTTAGACTCAAAAGGAAAATATGGTGTCGTGACCATTTAAATTAAATATCCCTCCTTAATTACCCTATATAAAAAAAAAAAAAACACCTAGCTAAGTGCCACTAATGGGTGGCTTCTTACTCAAGAAATCCATGTTATATAACCCTTATCTTATCTTATTGTGCAAAATTGAATAGATTGTGTATGTGCGTTTGAAAAAAAAAAAAATATATTACTTGAAAAATTATGTATTATTTGATACAGAAAAAATATTAATTTAAAGGAAACACAACAGCTTGTAAAAAATTATTACAGACTCCAGTAGACGTGATTTACCAGAGTTAGCGCAAGCACCTTCATATAAATCATCAAAACAAAATAAGTATGATAAAACTTTTTAAGGAAACAACAAAATATTATTATCAATTAATTAAGCATTCAACTTCTATACAACATAATATATTTATTATATTATTATATAATCAATACTTCACATGAATCAATCATCTGAAAATAGAAAACGGTTGTTTAAAATTGCAGTTAAATAAGCAATATTTATATTATACAGTATCTACCAGTTATTCATTGCTGCAATATTATAGTTAACAAATAATACAACAAATATTATACATACATAAATATATATAGAAAGAGATGTTTTATCATAATTTCAAATAGCATTCTTATTAATTATTACCATACCACAACGGATACTTTTTATGTGCTTGTCAGTCACATCCATAACAATATTTTTCAGTTTCTAAATCATATGCAATGTCTATGAGCTTACAGGTTGCTAGACCATGCCAGGGGCTCATCCATGTGCAATAACTTTTTTGTTATTTTGTAATACTTTACTAAGTTATTTTCAATAACTTAGGATTTGTCAAACACCAGCAATTCGACCACACACAAATTATGTAGTTGTAATTAATTATACAATACATAAGTATGTAGTACTTAATGGCAAATACTTCCGTTCAGGCTATTGAAATATTAATGAATAAAACACCCATATATTTATATACATAAATCATTTTTGATTCAAATCACCTATCAATGAATAAACTGTTAGAAATGTATATATAAATAGAATTATTAACAATTAAAATGTGAAACTTAAGTTGATATAAATAATTTATAAAATAGTTATTAAGTTAAAATATGTTGCCTTTAAAAATTTATCACACATTGTATTTGTCAAAAATATAAAAAACAAAAGTTTAAAAAAAACACTAAAGCTTCCTTAGATAAAAGTTGTATATAAAATTACTAATTGGATAATTTAATTTAAATAAATTTATGTCGGATTATTTTCAGATGTACCTGAACCATTGGTTTCACAGTACTTTCATGCCTCATACTTTTATACACTTGTTATATATGACTTAATTAAATTAAATAAACAAAATATTAACAATTACAATAGACTTAAACAATCATTTTAAATCCATGACTTGAGAAGACAGAAAGTATGCACCTACATACACAAAAAATTAATTATACACAACAAGACACAAGAAAAAAAGAAATCTTTAATAATGGCAACTTGATTTATTTGATAACAGAAATTTTGACATCAACCTATTAACATAGGTAGTTTTTTTTTTTTTTTTTTGCTGACTTACATATGTACCTTAAATTATAAGTATTTCTAAACATATATAGACATTAGTTTTTTATATTTGTCATCAATGTGTTTAATGCAGTAGATTCCAACCAGAATAAATAGACTGTTTTTTTATTTCAGTAACAGTTCAAAGGCTGGGTTTATATTATAGTATCTAAAAACTTTATAAATAGGGTCCAAGCATAAAAATTATAATTTAAAAGTATTCATAAATATATAAATCTTAAAGTGGTTTTTTTTTTAATCATCTGTGCCAACTGCCTATATAATGGAATATCAACATTAATTTAAGTTTAAGTTAAATAAATGTAAAAGTATCTACTAGATATCAAAACTGTAAAACAGCTGCTTTAGCTACTCGGTCAAATGAAGAAAATGAAAATGTTGTACAATATGATAATGATCTATCTGGTCATCTTAATCTTATTAATAAATTAACATTATATAATTAATCATTTCTAAGGACCATAAAATAAAGTTAAATAAATAATATAATTTCATAGAACTAATTGATGATATTTGTACTTTTATTATTTTACTTTCTTTTATATTTATTACTCTCGAAACATAAATAAAATACAAATTCACTTTGTCCAGAAATTTTAAAAGTATTTCAATATATTAATTATATTTTCAACCAACATCCTCAAATCCTAACATGAGACCAAGCATTCTCAGAGGTTTTTATTAAGCGTAGTACAGTAGCTGTGGTCACTACATAAATAAAAAAAAAAATCCAGTTATAAACAGCTATCAAATGTGCGACCAGACATTTCGCAAGTACTAAACAAGAATAATTCACGCGTTTCTACTGAATCACGTTTTTGTAGAAAACCAGAGTGCACTATAAAAAGGACGCAATAATAAACAAAAAACACTAATTAATAAAAACGCATCAAACAAAATCAATAAAAATAGAAGTAATAATAACTAAAACTGAAGGAAACAGGTTGGAAAGCCGAAAAATTAAGCAAATATTCGGTTTGTCCCCAAAACAAGCAGTTTTAACTTTTTAACAATGAGGCTACAAATAGTTGGGTTAAATATTCGAATGCACTGCTACCGAATAATTTGTAATAAATTATATAACTATTTGAATACAAACAAACATAACATGATTTATCTACTAACAAATAATTGAGCGACTGTCAATTGAACAGTTCGATAGAGCATTCGGTGGTATACAAAACCCAAATAACTCGTAAAAATAAAAAAAGGAATAATTTAGGGATATTTATAAAGCTGTTGGTAATAATCTGCACGTTTGTTTCCATTCGACCCCTGCAAGCACAGGCCAAACATAATATCATTATTCTTTATTAATAAAACACTAACCTTTAATGTTAAAACCACTGACAACAACCGACGCCTATTAATGGAATAATTATTTTTGACATGTCAGCCAAGTCACGACTCATCATTAGCGCTGAAAGAACAGGGGCTCCAGAATGAACGCTTCTAAGCATATGGACTGCGGCGATGGCGTCATAGCCAGTTATATTTTATTAAGACGTTTAAGTTTCAAATGCGATGAATTGAAGACCAATGAAGAACAAAAGCGCCGAAATGAAAAACATTATGGTAAGGTCAGAGAGAGCTTGTGTAAGGTATATAATATGACACGTTCACAGAGCCATGGCCTCAACCGACAACACAACTAACAATGTGAACGATGGCGATGGCGATGGCGATGGCAGTGGCGGCGGCGGCGGCAAACCGGACTCCGAAGAATGACGGACCGCCAAAATATTACATTACACAATGGAGTTGCCTGCACTGCGTCTCACTCTGCATACATTCTCTTTTCTATTCTCCGATCTCTCTAACTACTGCGTAGCCCGTCCGCACTCCGCAACTCGCATTCTTGCTGCTAGGAATACGCCCATGAAACACCTGCGTTTGGGAGAAATTAAAATATTATATTAAATAAAATATAAAAATATTATACATCATACATAATTTGTCGTATTCCAATATTCCATACGATTATAATAATTATTATAACACACTCATGTTTTCGTATAATAATACTCAATCTATCATATATTCATTATTCGAGCGTTGTACAAAAAACAATACCATAATAAATTGTTATAACATTAATTACCGACATATGGCTACACATTATTAATATTTAATAAAACTGATTGACTGACGCAATAGCAACTTTATAAAAATATTATAATTAATAAACATACGAAAAGCCGCGTTATACGTACTTTGTACTGTAATGAACTATCATATAACACACTATACTACTAGTTGAAATAATCTCGATTCTAAAAGAATATAATATATTATCGTTAAACGCGCTGGCAACTTAATAAAAAAAAAACGAAATAGTATGCAAGGCCAAAGCCACACGAATTTCTTCAACTTTATTTAAATGAAGAATATATTCAACTTATTGATTTGCATGAAAAAATACTTATAGAATTTCAAAATACGTGTCTTATTGTTGATATTAACATTTATACATTAATCTTAATATATTAAAATGTAGAATCAAATAATATACTAATAATCAATACACTCATACACTTTAAAATATATATGATAATTATACTCAAGTATAAAATGTCCATTATTTACATAAGTACATATTTTTATAAATATTTTAAAACCAATATTGTATTTAATTGCAGATTTGTATCTCGTTTAATATTTATTTAATAAGAAAAAAAATTCTATAGATATTCATGTCAAGGTTCAGCATTATTAGAAAATAATGAATAAAATAAAAATTACATTCATATTATAGGAAATAAGGCTATTTGAGGTAATTGAAATAGTAAAAAACAAGAACATTGTTTACAAAGAGGCAAAAGTGAGACTATAGATAAACAATGGTAATAAAAACAATATTATAATAATAAGACATATATTTTGCTAAGTTCCATTACGTTTAAATTATAATTTTAGTGAGAAATATTGGGATTGCATACTGAAACTTGATTTGGTAATCGCACATAAAAGACTTGGAACATATGGCATACATTGATTCTGTTGGCTCATATATTAATATATACTAACAGAAATTTGTAATTAATTCATAATCTAATAGCATAGTACAACTCACAAACTGTAACATATGCAAGGTGTTTATTTTATCGGACAACATTCATTATTTCAAAATATATTAACATTTTTAAAAATACTTTTTTTTACATTATTTACAGTCAAAAATTCAAAATAAAACAATATTTTATATCATTATATACATATTTTTTTTTTTTGAATGACAACATATTTTTAATAAGAATTTTTTTTTGTAGTATTTCAATAAATAAAAATCGAAATTTAGATAAATAGTTTATGAGTTATTAAGTTAAGGTGAATACTTCTACTACAGTTGTACAAGATACCTACCTTGCAAAATGTTTGTCTACTAATCTGCTCACCTAAGTTTTAAATACTTATATCTCATTAACTACTAGACCAAATTTCGATTTTTATGTATCGAAATACTCCGAAAAATAATCTGCTTCAAAATATGAAATTAAAAATGTATGTTGTCGATCAAAAAAGTTAAAAAAAAATATGTAGTGAACCTTAAATCCAGTATAGTTAATTTATGAATTTAAATATATTATGGGTAATAAATTATAAATATAGTATAATTTAGTTATTAATAATCAATTTATGTAGTACATGCAAAGCGTAAATAACAGGAAGGCTAGAGCAAAGGTAAAAATAACAAGTTATCTATAGATATTTACAAAATACTGCAATTCAACTGTAACAGGAAGTATTATTAGAATATAGGATATTGTGGCACTGCTACGTGCTATAATATTCTATATAATAGTACATTACACTCAATAGTTGCTCATACTTGGTCCGCTACAGCACTATAAGTAGATCACTAGAGACATTAATAGTGCCTTACTATAAGCCGTTGTAGAACCCATAATATAAATATGGGTAGAAGGTAGAACAGCTAGTATAATTTAGAAGATGGTCAGTATTATTCAAAGGTCTAGTGAGCTCATATCTAGCTAAAAGATTACAACATTGAAAAAGTTTAATACTAGAAGAATCGGTTAATTGGTATTAAGGATTTAAGGAGCATCTAAACCAGCGGTTCCCAAACTTTATCCCATCGCGGCACATTATTATTAGTTATTATAAGTAACGGCACACTTTAGATAAATAATAAATATTATCTACTTATCGAATAATATGTATATACTATATAATGATGTCGAGTATTATTATCGTTATTAGATAATAATATTATAATCTCCCAATAGTTGTACTATGTATATCACAGAACTGTTATGTGCATTATACATTATTGTACTTTCAATATTAAATGATAATTCGTTATATTATTCTTTTTAATTTTATTTTAGATGTTATTAGAAATGAAAACAAAAAAAAAACAAAGATGTTGGAAATAATTTTGACATCGACAAATATATTAATGAACAGCTAGATAATTTAAATTATGATGCTATTGAAAATAATAATATGGTTCCATTTGCTTTCGAAAATTAAAATGAATACATGAATAATGATAATAAAATCTCTACAGAAAATATTAGTAATATTGAAAATCAAAATGAGTTTACAGAGAGTACAGAAATCTCAGGTTGGAATTTTAAAATTAATGTTTAGTATAGCTACTAGGTTATTAAGTATTATTTTTTACTGTAGATAGTAATAATGATGATATTATTGAAAATAATAATATGGTTCCATTTGCTTTCAAAAATTTAAATGAATACATGAATAATGATAATAAAATCTCTACAGAAAATATTAGTAATATTGAAAATCAAAATGAGTTTACAGAGAGTACAGAAATCTCAGGTTGGAATTTTAAAATTAATGTTTAGTATAGCTACTAGGTTATTAAGTATTATTTTTTACTGTAGATAGTAATAATGATGATATTATTGAAAATAATAATATGGTTCCATTTGCTTTCAAAAATTTAAATGAATCCATGAATAATGATTCTATAGAAAATCAAAATGAGTTTACAGAGAGTACAGAAACCTCAGGTTTGAATTTTAAAATTAATATTTAGTATAGCTACTAGGTGTTTAAATATTATTTTTTACTGTAAATATTAATAATGATGATGATATTATTGAAAATAATTATACGGTTCCATTTGCATTTAAAAATTTAAATGAATGCATGAATAATTTTAATAATAATGATTCTATAGAACATTTTAGAAATATAGAAAATCAGTTAGCAGTACGTACAAGGAAAAAAAGATCTAAACCCAAAAAATTGGAGTTATAACATAAACAAAAAAAATAAATTGAATGGCAAAGAATATTATGGTAAGAAAAAAACAAATGGTGTATGGTCATACAATATACATAAACCTGCAAAAGTTTTGAAATGTGTATGCAACTGTAAATTAAGCTCCAAAAATAGTAAATTGAAATGTAAAGAAGTTAAAAAAGAGGAACGGTTGAAAATTTTTGAAGAATTCTGGGAATTGTCCGAAAGTGAAAAATAACTATACATTAAAAACTATACAAAAAAAATTCCAACTTTAAGGCTTAGAGGGTACAATGATTCCTTCAAGGAGAAGTTCATCTATCCAATACTATTTACAAACAACTGATGATAGAGTAACAGTTTGTAAAGTACTATTTTTAAATACAATTGGAATTAGTGAAAAAGTTTGTTTAAAAATTCTCAGTTATAAAGACAGCAATAATTCAACTTCTGATCATGATATTGATGATAATTTTAACACCACAGAAGATGCTTTAAACATTTCAAATAATCAACAAAGTACTAAAACCACTGTATCAGAGAAAAAAGTTTTCTTTACAAATTTTTAAACACTTTGCCCAAATTAGAAAGCCATTATTGTAAAGCAAGTACATCCAAATTATATGGACTTCAAAAACTGAATTGTATAATTTTTTTGTAATGATTATTACACCACTCATAAAACCACACCAATGAGCAGCTATGTATTTGATAAAGTTATAGAAGAACAAAATATTGGATTGTTTCAACCTAAAAAAGATGCCTGTAATATTTGTACAGCCTTTGATACAGGTAATTTATCTCAAAAAAAAAATCATGACAGTATGAAAAAAGAGGCAAGAATGGAAAAAGAAAAGGACAAAATGTCAGAAAATGAAATCTTTACTATGGATCTGCAATCCTGTTCTCTTATGTACAAAATCAAATGTTTCTTCACTTTATTATAAAACAAAACTTATAGTGCATAATTTTACAGTTTATGACTTAAAAAGAAAAAATGGATTCTGTTTTCTATGGAATGAAACTGAATGCGGGTTATCTTCCAATGAGTTTAGTTCTATAATAATTTATTTTTTAGAAAAATATATTATAAACTCAAATACTGGAAATTTGAATTCTATTATACTATATAGTGATGGTTGTACTTATCAAAATAGAAACACTACTTTATCTAATGCATTACTTAACTTATCAATTAACTCAAATGTGACTATAATACAAAAGTTCCTTCAACGTGGCCATACACAAATGGAAGTCGATAGCATGCATTCCACTATTGAAAGAAAAGTAGGAAACAGAAAAATAAATGTACCCCCAGACTATATTTCAATTTGCAAATCAGCTTGTATAAAAAATCCTTATACAGTAGAATATTTAACTCATGATTTTTTTAAGTCATTCTCTTCTATACATTTCTGTAAATCTATTTGACCTGGAAATAAGAAAAGAGATCCTGTTGTGACAAATTTAAAAGCTATCAAATATGAACCTGACAGACAAATCAAATATAAATTGAGATTTACTGAAGAAGATTGGAGTACTCTTAAACTTAAAAATAGCAAAAACATTACAGTTAAATATGATGATCTACCTTAATTACACAATGATAGACTGAAGATAAAAAAAAAGAAAAATATGAGCATCTTCAACAACTAAAATTAACTATGGAAAAAGACTATCATGCGTTTTTTGATAATTTACCTAAAGAGTAAAGATATTTTAGCTCAACGATTATTATTATTATCATTTTTAATTTGTTATAATGTTACTTAGACATTTTATTTAAAAAGGAAAAATATTTTATTTGTTTGTTATTTTTAGTTTCTTTTATTTAATTTGTATAATGTTATTATTTATCAAGGTTATTACTTTTATTTTATATCTTATTACACTAAATATTATTTAGTTCCTTTCTAATGTTGAACTTATTATGCTATTTATAACATTCATTTTATATTACACTTTAATATTTTATACTGTGATGATTAATAGTAATACTGCTTATCAATATTGAATAATATTCTTTATAATTTGTTGTTATTTAGGTTAAGAAGTTGTAAAACTTCTAATAAATACGAAGTCAAAATAAATCAAGTAATAATAAAATTTATAATCTTTTAGAAATAAATTAACTTATATTGTTCTCAAAATTATTTTTGAAAACAATAAAACAAAATTTGGAAATGTTCAATTAACTGGATTAGCCTTAATGACAATTCATAGAAATATACCATTGCAAATCGATGACATTGTAAATAGTTCTATAAAAAAAAAAATAGAAAAAATGATTTTTAGGGGAGGGGTGAAAAGTTTATAATATTATATTATATTTATGTATCTAAATGTAGTCAAATTATAAAATTAAGCGTTCTGTTTTTATTTGCTAAATTATCAATCACTTGATCGATTTCAAATGTTAACTGTCGGTGAATTGATAATAAAGTCAATTAAGTCTTTTCATTTTGTTTCAATACCAATTTTTTTTTTAAATTTTCTATGACCAAATCTGCTAATCCTGCTCCAGATAAATCATAAGTGGAAACAAACTGTAAAAAATCTCCCCGTAAAATGTTTTTTTCTAAATCTACGTACCTAGCACATAACGAAACTTGTTCGACACCCAATAAATGGGTAGTTTAAAAGAATCAATAATAGTGTTTTGACTTACGGGACTAATATATTTATTTCAATGTCCTAGGTTTTCAAAAACATTTCTCAAATGTGTATCACCAAGTGCCCTGTATCGTAATATCTCTCAGAAATTTCCTTCATTATCATTCTCAGATAGTTCTATAATATGTTGACTATAATCTTTGTGTCCTCTAAGTGCTAGATCTTGTCTTTCCCATAAAGCTATGGCTTCAATAATAGGCTTAATATTCATCTGATTTTCCATGACTTGTCTAACTCTGGCCGTATCTACCTGATTTATTATTACTTTACTTGGATTATTTTTTGTTTTTATAAAGTTACTTGATAAATTAAAAATGTTGTTCAATAAGTTTAAAATAAAGGATTGTTTTAAAAAAAAAAATCCTAACCTGGGGGGCTGGTTAGGTTAGGTTAGAAACCTGAAATATCTTTTTCCATTATGCGAAGCATAAAAACATGATTGAATACTTATATGAATATTGAATATAGATACAGCAACTAAAGCTTTTGTATTTTGAACATAGAAAATTAAATTAGTATAAATAACAATCAATAGTGAAAACCTCGATGAAGACATTAATTATTTTTGAAAAAATTGAAACATATACAATCACATTAAATATCCTAATTTATTAAATTATGTTAAATTATCTCGTTAAACTTAACAAATTATAGTTATTCTTTTTAAATAATAAATGTAATATGTTAAACTTAAATTATTATTAAAATGTATATGGTATATTTTGTAATGAAATAAATCCATTTATTTATCAAATATGTTATAAGTATTAATTATGTAGGTACGATACTAGGGACAGAATTTTAGAAATAAAAATATTCTTAAAATAAGGAACATATAATTATATAATATCGCCTGCCGCAGCGAAAAAGGTCGTATCTCACTTTTTTTCATTTTCGAGTTACGACCGTATTCGATTAAAGAATAATTTTTTTTACTACCCACGAAAACTATCGTATCTCTAGCTATCCAAAGAGCTTAGAAAAACAATTTAATTAAAATGCACCGATAATGTGATTACCAACGAAAACAGATGTATGTTTAGATACGACTTTTGATAACAAATATTTCCCGCGAAAAATGGCGTATCTCGTATCACAAATATTATAGTGATGTCAATTATTATTAATATTTTGTAATTAATATTTAATTGTAAGTAGCTTACAAGCTTACTAGTTGTACTTAATTACTAAAGAGTCAATGAAGAACCAATTAGGTACAATAGGATATTAATATGGACTTTAGCGATTCAGACTGTGATAGCATACTCGATACCTATGTTTATGGGAATATCAGTAGTGATCCCGATGAGCATGAGGATAATGAGGTTAATAATAATTGCAATATCCCAATACCAGATCAGGTAATATTAATATAACTAAAATATTATAAAAATGTATTTTGTTATACTTAGGTAATAATAATAATATGCTTATAAATTATATTATTATTATATTGATTTTTTAACTACCAGGTTTATTTTGCATTGAGGATAGTGGTTCAGATATTAATGATAGCGACAAAGACCCAGAATACACCCTTGAATTAAACAATTTAAATGTACTCAATAATGATAATACTTTTGTAAATGATGACTATGGAGTTGGTGATAATGATAATATAAATGATGTAAATTATTCAAAATCTTATTAGTATTTAATAATAATAATATATTATATTGAATTATTAGTAATAATGGTCAAAATAAGTAAACAAATAATTGTTATAATAATATTATTATTATGAAGTTTTGAATTCATAATAGGTACTTTTGGTATTTGTTAATATTTATTTAAATTATTTGTTAACATAATATTATACTAATAAATAATATAATAAATTATTATATTTTAATATTATCACATTTTAACAAGGGTACCTTTTTTAATATTTTATACATATTGTATTTTATTTTGTTATGGTAGAACCCTAGTAATGTTGTGGATGTTCCAAATAAAAGAATAAAACGTGTTATGACTCCCAGTGTAAAACTTCAGAGGAAGCGCTTGAGAAATGTTGCTAACTGGAAGGATGTTAAATCAAAAAATGAACTTAATTTAGGATTGGAGCATAATAATAGATCAGGCAAAAATAAAAATGCAAAAATTATGGGTCTATCTTGTAAGTGCAAGATGAAATGCTTTGATAAAATTAGTGACAATATGAGAAAAACCGTATTTGATGAATACTGGGGTTTAGAAGATCATGCCCGACAATGGGATTTTATAGCCAGGTGTGTAAGGATAAAAGAAAAAAAAGTAGCAACCACATCATCAAATTCACGGAGAGCATTTTCCAGAGAATATTATATACCCATTAACTTTGTTGAAATAAAAGTGTGTAAAGTGATGTTCTTAAATACTATTTCAGTATCTGAAAAAATCATTAGTACTGTTTCCAAAAAACTGAATAGGTCTCCTGTAATAGAACATGACATGAGAGGTAAGCATACAAATCGATCACATGTGATTAGTGCAACAGTAATTGATTGCAGTAAGGAACATATTGCAATGTTTCCAACTGTTGAATCACATTATAGAAGAGCAACATCTCAAAAAAATTATTTGGAAGCAAAATGCTACAGTCAGGCAATATACAGACATATTTAATACTTTTAATTTAAGTTTTTTTAGACCAAAAAAAGACTTATGTGACAAATGTGAAGAATTTAAACTTGCAACCGAGGAAAAAAAATTGAAACTACAACCAAGCCACAACGAACATTTGACATACAAAAATATAGCCAGAGATAATAAATCTGTAGATAAAAAGCGAGCAGCTAATGATCCAGAATTGTGAGTTGCGGTATTTGACTTAGAAAAAGTATTGACCACACCACAAGGTGAGGCCAGTAATTTTTATTATAAAAGAAAGTTTGCCGTTTACAATTTTACGGTGTATGATATTGTTAACAAAGTTGGTTACTGTTACATGTGGGATGAATCTGATGCAAAAAGAGGTTCCAATGAAATTGGAACTTGCTTGTTAAAATTTTTAAAAATGATGAAGGAGAAGGGTTTCAAAGAGTTTAGTTTTTACTCAGACAACTGTGGTGGCCAGAATCACAATCGTTTTATTTATGCAATGTGGGAGTATGCGGCCTTTACGCTTAAAATAAAATTAGTCATACATTTTTAGAAAGAGGCCATACTCAAAATGAAGGTGACAGTATGCACTCATGTATTGAACGTTCAAAAAAAGGGAAATCGATCTATGTTCCTGCCCAATGGATTACTCTAGTAAGGTGTGCTAAAGTTACAGGCAATCCTTATATAGTATTTGAGATGGACAATACTGAGTTCTTGGATTTTAAGCCTCTTGTCGAAGAAAATAGATTTAATTTTAAAACAACCTGTGATGGTGACTTAATAAGGTGGAATAACATAAAAGAAATCAAAGTGTCATTTGAAACTCCATTTGAACTAAGCATTAAATATGATTTCAATTCTCCAGACTTTATAAAGATAAATTTCATTAAACAAAAACAAAGGGGAAGATTTCAAAATCATAGTATACCTAAAAAAGTGTATGCTGGCAAATTGCCAATTGAAAAAGCCAAACACAAAGTTTACTATCACTATGTTCTATGGGGCTTATCCCATCCAGATACCATAATTTTTATAAGTCTCTTCCATCAAAATAAATATAATATTCTGTATACAAAAAAGACTAGTTAATAATAAACGATTAATAATATTTTATACTTTTGTTTATATTATATTTTGAAAAAAAGGTTTTTTTAAGTTTTTTTGTTTTAATTTTATTATAACTTTTTATTGTTATATTATATTTTGTTGTTTTTTCTAGATTTTTTGATATTATTTTGAGCAACACAATATTGTCAACACTAATACAATACAAAAATTACAAAATAAATCACTTTTGTTTAGGTATATTATATTTTGAAAAAAAGGTTTTTTAAGTTTTCTGTTTATATTTATTATAACTCTTTGTTGTTATATATTTTGTTGTTTTTTCTAAATTGTTTGATATTATTTTGTATAAAACAATATTGTCATCACTAATACAATAAAAAATGATAATATTATTGTATATTGATTATAAAATAGGTAAAGTTTTAATACAGTATTTATAGTCAATGGTAGTATACAGTAATATGGCATGTCATAAGTCTTTGGGTGGTGGGGTCTGGGCCGATGTAGTCCCCCTGAATTTAATTTTAAAATAATGTAGGAAATAGTAAAAGTTATGACTTATTATAAAATAATTATATTATAATAAATTATAATAATATTATTACTATCATAAATTATTCATATGAATTTCCAACGAAAAAAGTCGTAATTATAGATACGACTAGGTACAACTTCGTTCTAAAGGTCGTATCTAGTTAAAAACCACGATCATGTGATATTTAAAAAAAAAAATAACATAGTATTAAGAGTCAGCTAATTGGTGATATAAAATTATGCATACCAAAATTTTAGAAATTAAAACAGAATTAGAATTTATATAACCATCATAGTTTTGCTCCTCCTGAAAAGTTGAGAAAATAAAGTTACGACCTGTTTTGCTGTGGCAGGCGATATAATGTATATTATTTAATTATAATGGGCGCATCAAGCATATAAACTCTACCACAAATACTTTTTATTCAATACAAACTCTGCCAGAAAAGAATATCAGGTAACAGTATAAAATTAATACCTAATACCTATGATATATAATTATGAAAAGAATTTATAATTGTTATAATAATAATTGTCCACATCAAATAAGAGTTAGGCACAAATCAATGACACATATTGTAATGTACTGATGTGTAATACGTTAAATAATCATAGTAATCATTAAATATTACACTCATTTTTTTTTTTTAATTTACTTGGTGTAGATGTACTGTTAAGTTTTACATATTAACTTTAGAAATTTTGACGTATGTCATTGCAACGGATGTTAAAGTACTTATAAGTACTGCTAAAGTGACAAGGCCTTAACACTGGCGGAGTTTCCACATATCCATTACAGGTAAGAAAATAAAACTGGCAGAGTTTACAATCGCCCCGATTAATAAAAAAAACATTTGTTCTATTCACACCACCTCTTCATAGAGGGAAACTCATTATATATTCTCAAAAAATAAATAAAAACTACATTCTATATTTTAATTATTTTTTAAATTACAAACTAGTAAGATACAACACAATAAAAAAAGAGAATTAATAATTTGTATCTCTTGGAATGGACTAATATATTTTATGCATTGGGCAGCAATAAATAAATAAACTACATAAAAAATGAATAAGATACCTAATTTATATAATTATGAATTTTAAACATACCTCGATTAATATTGGTTATTTTGTTGTTAATCTGACAGCACACGACTTGAAATGTGAAATCACCGTGAATACTGCGCTCGTTTTCACTCTTTCTTAGCGTCATTGCATATACCATTTGATTAATATAAAAATGATGAAAAATTAGGACGCCTTTTATTCGCAAAAAATAAAGGTCGTAGTACGCCAGTTTTGGACGTTGGTGTGAAAACTGAAAAGTGAATAGGTACGTCGTCGCCGGACAATGGCAGACCAGTGACGCGGGGTACTAACTCCGCCAGAAGTTAGCCACATCACCAAACGGTAGTTTACATTGTAAGTTGTAATGATGACGTGTCGACGTGTACCAAAACCAAACGCGTTCCCGATTTACGCGTACGTTCATATTATGCTGTTCACGGTGGGATAACGTGAAAGTGGAACACAATACTCGTGAAGGTGAACATTTTAGAAGGACGCCGCACTACGTCATAATACATAGTGTTGTACTGATAAAAATTACCGGGAAAATATGTCGCGTCCGCCACATTGCGCGTGGTGTCCTTTTGACATCGCCGTGGTAGTAATGTCGTTTATATTATGTGTACGGCACGTAACAACTCAACAACTGACATTCTCCACTACAGAATACCGATACGTCCGTGCGTGTACGGCAGGGGTCGGCAACCTGCGGCTCTTTCGATCTTGAGTTGAGGCTTCATACGCAAAAATAATTATTTTATAATTTAAAAAATATATATTATTTTACATTATATCTTTGTTGCTTTTAAGAATATGAAATACCTGCACGGGTCATCTTCATAATCAACTAAAATTAAGTATGTACCAAACTTTCCGAATGCATGCAAAGCCAATGATCCCATCGATGTAACCATAATATTATAACCATCTATTATTATTTTTTTTATTATTGTAGCCAAAACATTAAACATTTGAATGTATTTTTTACTAAAATTGTTTGTATGTTTTTACATGAATAAATATTATTTCATGCATAAATTCGTTTATTTTAAATCGAAAATCAATTATGTATAAGCAAATACTAAAATATTCAAACAAACATTTTTAATGGCTCATTAAAAACTGGGAAATTATGTAAATTGTAACTTTTGGCTGTTGGCTCTGCTGTCTCGAAAGGTGTCTCTGGTGTACGGAAATGTCAAACGAAAAGTAACCGAGCAACCGGGCCAGAAATATTGAATAGAATACTATGCGGGCCGTACTTAGCTATCGTAAAAAACAATTTTATACAAAAAAATATGCATAATAGTTATTATCGTTGGGAAAGTACATGTTAATACTTTATTCATAATTTATTAATATTCATGTACTATTACCTATACAATATTATATCTTTCTCTTGGTAATCGGAAAAAATGACAAAGGTAAAAAACGTTAGATTATATTATTTATTACGAAAACAGATGATGTATATTGTTACTAGCTCATACAGCCAAAAACGATAGGTAGTAGGAAAAACTTGATTATAAAATAGTATACATATGTAGGTCAAAAGGTCAATTATAGTAGGTACAGGTATTTTGCATATTCTAATATTTATCACTATATAAAAATTAAAATATGATAATTAAAACTGCGAATTGAATGCATCAAAAAAATAAAAAATGCACTATAAACATACTACTATTATCTATTAATAACCATAATTTAAAAAAAGGTAGACAAATGGAAACTATTCCATCAGCATCAGCTCCTCTATACATTAGGTGTCGAATGGGTCACTATTATGGGTGTGTTAAATTACTTAAATTTGAATTCAATGATAGATCATTGTACACGAAAAATGATACAACAGGCTATATCACCAAGAAATTTTTTTTTTATTCAATTATTGGTATCTCTAAAAAATATTCATAATATAGGCACTAAAATACTAAAATATACGAAAAAAAAATCGTATGAAAAAAATGATCAAGCTTATTATTAAAAAAAAAATTGGTTTCCATCTATAAGTATTACCAAGTTACGTCGCGCATCGCTAATATTTATATAACTAGGGCTCGGAAGTTGATGTATTTTGCATTTTTTTACATTAATTGGTGTTTTTTACTTTATAAGTCATTTTTTGACATTTTTAAGTCATTTTAGCACATTTTTAGTCATTTTCAATCATTTAACATAAGTTTACTTCTTATTATTTTTTGTTGGCCATTATATCGATAACTTACTTAAAACTTTGAGATTACCACAGACTAAGATTAGTACCTCTCCGATTACAATCGTCGTTGTCGTGTTGTAATGAAAATTATTGTACTTAAATTTTATTATTTATTCGTAATGCCAAAAATTAAAACGTTGGTTAGTGCTCGTCTACGTCTACTATATTTGTAATTTTTTTATTTAATATTTAAGGGCATTTTTGTCATTTTTATGTCATATTTTGAGTAATTTGTAAGAGTTGATAAATGTATGATATTATAGAATTTTATAGTAAAGTAGAGTACAATTTAAAAAAATATATATTTTTATTAATTTAAAACAAATATTTGTAATTTTTTAAGGACATTTTTATGTCATATTTGGATTTTTTAATATTTTTAAGGTCATCAACTTCTGAGCCCTATATATAACATAATTATTAGATGTAATATTATAATAAAAAAAATAATTAACATGAATTAATTACTAATATAAAATAAATAATTAATACAACTATAATAATTACTATTTGCTAGTTATTATTAAGAAAAAATGTTTTAAGGCTACGGAATTGAAAAAAAATAATAATAAATATACAAAAATAATGTTGGCAAAATAGAAAAAAATCAAAATAGCACTTATACTTCAAAATATGCAAAGATATGCAACATAAAATTTCGTATTTACCTTCTTGGTTATCTGAAACAAATTATAACTTACTTAGGTATCTCTATCTACTAGAACCTTTCAAAAAAAAAAAAAATGCAAATGCTAGTAGTTATGAACACTGATTATTATAATAATATAAATGTATACAATATATTATATCAACTATATACAACAAACTCAGAATTTAATATTATTTTTGTTGAAAATATAATTAATATATTACATAAGATCACACCATAATGCATATTTGTTGCATCAACTTGTTATTGTAAATGTAAATCATGTGATCGTTTATTTCTGTAACAGGGTCATAAGGTTACTAATGTTTAATATATAAAAACTACCAAATAAATACAGTCTATGTTCACTGCATTATAATATTGTTAATGTGTACATCATGTTGTCATGTATATCATGTAAGCATAACAATAACATTGTTAGAAAACAATTTAGCTGTCATACTTAGATATGTGTTTAGTTATAGTGAAATATTACTTATTTTAACTAATTGTGTTGTTTATATTATCTTTTGTTGATCCACATTATTATCCTTAATCAATCATTTTTTTGTAAATATTGTGGTGATATATCACTTAGTGGTATAGTTCATAGATCATCAGTAATAATTTTCAACATTTAATATTTTTAAAATTCAAACTATTGATTTAAAAATAAATTAAGTGTTTTTGATAGTTTATTTTATGTTTAATTCTATTCTTTTTATTTCCTAACAACTATACTTTCTTTTATACAATCTTTAATTCCCTCCAAATAAACTCCGGGTTAAAATCAAAGATAAAGATAAAGATAAATAATTTATTAAATTTTAATTAAATATTTTAAATAGCACTTTATGTTAAATGTAACAAATAGAATTACATATCCAAGACTTTATATACACATATTTTATGTTAATTTTTACACTACTAATAAAAAATAAAAACAATTATTATGTAATGTATATTTAAAATCATAACAACATTATTTTATTTATTAAATATTATCTTCAAGACTCAATTTTCAAAACAAAAATTAATCTATAAATAATCATAACACAGATAGAAGTAGTTCGTTTTTATTGATAATAAAAATGTAATATAATGAATAATAATAATAATGTATGTGTAAATACTGACAGATTTTTTATAGTAAGACAATAATTAGGTATTTCGGAATATTTAATATAACCATATATTCTTTTTTACATTTTTAGATACAAGTTTTATATACTTTTTTAATTTAAAACTTTACAATTTTAAAATACCTATAAAAAAAATATATTCCGAAATTCATTAAGTCAAATAATAAAAAATCGGCTGTATAAATATTTTAATATAATTAATGTACCGAAAATAAAAGTTGGAAAGGGAATGCATTTTAAGGTTTAATATAAAATACGACCTAATCTAAATTTCTTATAGCTAATGTCTTAATATTTCTATACTTAAATTAAATTATAAACTATACATAATAATATAATCAGAAAAAAGTGCAATTATGTACATATAATTTTATGAGTATCTAATAACAAAATGTTTTTTTTTACTTTTATTTATTTTTTTTATTGGAAATACAACATAAATATTATTGGATTAAACTCATAAAACTTATAACTAAAACTTAACATAAATATTTTATTTTTAATACAATAAAATTATACATACATAGTTCTATTTGTATTGATACAAACTGAAATTGTATGATAAAATTAACTGCTTTATACAAGATAGATATTATAGTAAAATATAATATAAATCAAACCGTGATAAAAGTTGGTTCATGCAATTTTTAACATTTGCTTTTATGAAGATCAGTAGCAATTTACTATTATAACAGTATTATACTGCAAGTAATTAAATGCACCATTATTAACATGACGAGTAAGTGAACAACTCAAATTTTAATTAATGTACATTATAATTAATTAAAATGATTTGTTTTATTTAATTTAATTCTCAGATGACTAGAAGTAATATTTATTTCAAACCAATCTTGTTAATATTTAAGAGTAATATCTTCTCAAATTATTTTTTGAGATTTATATATAAAATGTCTTAGTTTAAAACATTATCACATAAATTACGATTTATTTAGGGACCCATTTTAAGTTATGGAATTATTTGAAAATTATATTAACAAAAAAAATGACTTATTAACTTTATAAAGTTATTAGTTTGACTGATTATTGATGAAACCTAGAACAAAGATTCCTTGAATTATAATATAACTTTGGCATCAATCAGGTCTAATAAGTCACTTAAATCCCGACAGAAAATAATTAAGATTCAGTCCAAGTTATACTACCTACCAAAATTATTAAATTAAATACATCAAAACATAATATGAATTAAATAAAAAAAAAATTAAACACATAAATATATTTGGTAAACAAAAATGTTATGATACTAAACACTTTAAACAAATTGTTTTTTTTTTCGTATGTTTATTAATAATTATAATATAAAAACATGATAATAATACGTAATGATGTTTTCCATTTTCTAAACTACATAATATTGTTATAATTTGTAAATTTAGACAAAAATATTTAAAATGGTACCAGTTTACACAAGTGGTGTCAAATTAAAAAGGGAATGTTACACATAGTATAAATTATTAAATTAAACATTTAAAAATCTTCATCGCAACTGTTTTGTTGAAAACATTTGATTTGCGATAAGATATAATTTAAGGGTGGGGAGATGATGTGAAACGCTTATAGGATCTACGATTCAATAAGTTAGAAATAATATCAAGAATTGATTATTATAATATGACTGGTGAAAATAATTTAAAATAAAGGGAAACGACGAGGTCGTTATAAATTTAAAGGGTTTGATTACATTTAATATTACATTTTTTTTTTTATCATACTGCTAACGTTATTAATTTAAAAAATACTAATATGGAAGAAAAACATTACCCAGTCTTATTTATTTGGAAACAACAGGTAACGAATCGAGGAATCATCATTTAAATTAAATTAAAATTAATACTATAGGAGAGGGTGTTGGTAGATTCACCATCCTTGAAGTCTGAAATAAAAACATTTTATTAATTAAAATTAAAATTAAAGTTATATCACAACTACTTTTATAACAATATTTACCTCCGGTCATCCTGTATGTTGTGATTATGAATAACAATTGCTCTAGTATAACTGTCAATTCCGGGGTCTGCCATCTGGCATTGATGGTCCATAATGATGTTCGTATAGACCTAAAAAATGAATTTAAGTAAATAAATTTAGTATAAACTAGGTAAATTCAGGGTAATCATTGATATACATCTCTAAGACAATAACATTAAAGTGAATTGCGAAAAGAAAGTACATAATTTATAAACTAAGATAATGAACATTATGAACCATAAATATTAAATTAATAATGTACAAGGTGACTCTTTTATCTAACAACACTCATTATAACATTTTTTTTAAATATACATTTTTGAAGTTTTCACTTTTTTTTTAATGATAACATACATTTTTAATAGCATATTCCTAAGCCAGCAGTTCCCAAAGTGTGTGCCACAACATCTCAACTCTAATCGTTATGTTGTTCAAAAATAAATTTAAAATGTTCTATACATTATTTTATCTAAAAAAAGGGACGCCATGAGAAAAACTCAGTTCTAAAAGGGTAAGACAAAAAAGTTTGAGAACCGCTGTCCTAAGCAGAATATTTTTTAGGGTACTTCAATGTATACAAATTGAAATTTGAATGAGTAGTTTTAATTTATAACTTATAAGTTATAAGCATTTAAAGTTTAGATGAGCAGTATGAAGTGGCAGAGGGTACCCCGAAAAATATTGGTCCACTGCTCTGCTCATATAAACTTTAAATGCCTATAACTCAAAAACTACTCATTCAAATTTCAATTTGTATATGCACTGAAGTACCCAAAGAATATTCTGCTTAGGAATACTCTATTAAAAATGGATGTTGTCATTAAAAAAAAGCAAAAATTTAAAAAATGATGATCATGAAAAATAGTTTAAAAATATTTTTTATTGACCAAATTATGTAAGAAAATATTTTCAAAAACTTTTATAGTATTACTAATATTTAGTTAATATTTGAAAATTGTGTAAATTATTTTATTTTTTTCAAAACTATTTGTAAAACAAATATGCTATTGTTATAACTGATTTACCTGAGAAGAGCTAAAGGTTACTTGAAAATCTAGAAAATTGTACTACTTTTAAAATGTTTTAAAGACATATATGAATGCAGTTAAAATGTAATTTTTTGCATGATTATAAAATTAATCTGATTTTTCATTTAATCTACCTTTACTTGTTATTTCTTCCATTGTCAATTCAGTACATTCAGCTCCTGTGTGATTCTGTCCTCCACAATTATAGCATGATACTTTTGGTGGATGATATGCTAACACTTGAGGTTGCATTAAGACGGGTGTAGTAGTATAAAATGTTTGTGAAGAAGATGGATAATAAACAAATTCAGTAGGTTGTTGGTAAACTTGCTGATACTCAGGTGATTGAACAACATGTTGTTGCGGTATATATTGTCGTGGCATAGGAGAAAAACCTGACATTGGTTGAGAAGTTTGAGGTTGATGAACATAATATGCTTGAGTATTATAACCTCTAGCACTTGCTCCATTATCATACGCCATAGTATAGAATTGTTGACCATTGTTAGGTACTTTAAGATGAGTTTTATGAATATTTTCCCTACCAGGTTCATTGAAGGATGATACTGGAAGTCCTCCTGCCATAGATTTTCTGAAATAACAAAACAATATACTTTTATCTATTTACCCACGTATTTATAAAAAGTATAAAGAACATTTAAGTAAATTTAAAAAAAAAATAGATATTAAAATAAATGTTTATAAATAGATTTATTGATAATGATAAATTTTAAGTAAGAAACAGTTTATTTAATGAATGTCAAGACAAGAATTCTAAAAAAGATATAAAAATATTAAAGTAAAGTATAAAGTTTTATAGACAAAAAAATACTGTCAAAATAAAAAAATGATTACTTTTACTTTTTATATTATTTTATTTTTTTAATTTCCAACTAATTATATCTCAATTATCTAGTAATAATACTTAATACTTAAAAATATAATATTTTAAAAATTTTCAATAGTCTTTTATTAGTACTTTAAATAACTGTTTGACCAAATTGAAAATAAACAAAAGTATTATTGAGATTTAAAATATAAATTATCTATTAAATTTCATTTAATTCATATTAATTTTTCATAGAATGAAATAATAATGTTTATTAAAATTGAATTTTACCTATTATAACTATTATTTATATTTCCATCGCGTGAAGTCCTTGGTTGAGATTGTATTGGACGACCCTTATAATATTTACTGGTTTGCGCATTATATGAACTATTGGTTATTGAAGTAGTCATTGGTTTTGCAGTAGCACCAGCTATTGGTTCTTTAACTTCATATACTTTTGTTGTGTTAGTTTCAAGTTGCAATGGATTTTCTATAAAAATGAAAAATATTTAAAATAATTGTATCATTAATTTAAATATAATATAAATTACTTGTATTTTGTGGTCTGTGTTCAGAATTAGATTTGGACTTTTCTTCAATTAATTCATTTGGTGCAACAATAGACTTTTCCTCTTTATTTTTACCATCATCCAACACAGATGAAAGTGTAGAGAGATCAATATTTTTTATGGATTCACTTCTAGGAAGCCCTACTGTAGCAGTTGTTTGCTGATTTGTATCTGAAGTACAGAGTGTTTGTTGTGAATTTATGGGTGGTGAGTTTGTTTTTGGTAGTGTTGGCTGAATTGTAGAAATGGTTTGTCCACCATTGTCTGTTTTTATCTTGTTTTCAAGAGTAAGTTTTGAGTTACACACTTTTGCACTACTAGTTTGACATTGGTTTTCAGATTGAACCAACTTTGGACTTGCATTATTAGAGTTACCCTGAACTGCATGCTGAGGAGAAGCTCCCGACATTTTATCCGAAATAGATGAATTAATAGATTTATAAGAGCTACTTTGACTACAATCTTCTGAAGATTTTGATGACGATGGCATCTGATTATGTGTTTCAAGAATAGGTTCGTTTTCAATTGTAGAGTTTAATGTGGCATTTGTTAAAAGAGGCTTACTCTTCACTACAGTATCAACTTTATTTGGAGAAGTAGACTGTAAATAAAAATAAATTCATAAATAATACATTTTACAATAAATTTTAACATTTATTTAAATATTATACCACAGGCACTGGCGGCGGCATTTGGCTTTTACATTGATCTTGATGTCGATTAACAGTTGAATGTTTAGTTTTTGTCCCATGTCCTTGGTAGTTACGACCCATGGGATTTTCAGGATAAAAAGAAGGGACCTAATTAAAAAAAAAAACTTATTTACTTTTGCTATTTATTTTAAATAATATAATTTTATGTATTTAGAAATTTAAAATAACATTGAGTATTATTTTTAATGTATAAATGACCCTAAAACTAATTAAGTAATAATACCCAATTTTGAATACTATAATATATAATTGAAACAATTTTAATTAAAATATTTCCTGATATATTGAAAAAAAATTACCTTAAATATTAATACTAATTATACTTATTAGTATTTATTAGTTAAAAATAATCATAATTAAGATATCAATTCTATAGAAAATTTATATTCAATAAATAATACAAATATATTTTAGTAATAAATATTATTTTTATTAATACGTTAGTAAGTTACTGCAGTATTGGTTGAACTGGGTGTAACATTTTGATCAACACATGACAGTCCAAGGAAATGATAAATAAGTAAAAATAATATTAATATTTTATTGGCTAATAAATGCTAAAAAATAATCTGTGCACCTCTACTTAGAAGCTGTTTTAAATAATATGACAATAATGATACAAGCCATACAAAATTGTTTATCTTATCTTTAAACCAAAAAATGAGTAAAATATAATAAAAAAAAAAACACTGAGTAGCAATGAATGTAATAATTGAGGCTCGGAAGTTGATTTTGCATTATTTTTTTGAAACTTTTTAGACGATGCTCTCATGGCCACAAATGTGTTTCTTTACCATGTGAATCTGAACAACTAATTTTTATTTTACATTTTTTGATGTTTATTACTTTTTAAGTCATTTTTTGACATTTATAGGTCATTTTCCCACATTTTATTCATTTTTACTGATTTCACAATAGTTCACTTCTTAACCACTTTGAAATTACCACGGACTAAGATTAGTACCTATTTTATCTCATCGATTATATTGGTTGTTGTCGTGTTATAGTGAATAATATTGTACCTACATTTTATTATTTTTTCGTAATACTTTCGAAATGCCAAAAATTAAAACGTTGGTTAGTGCTCGTCAACGTCTACTATATTTATAATTTTTTATTTAATTTTTAAGGACATTTTTTGTCTAATAAATGTTTATAGAATTTTATAGTAAAATAGAGTACAATTTAAAAAAATATATACTTTTATTAATTTTAAACAAATATTTGTAATTTTTTAGGTCATTTTTCAATGTTTTTAAGGTCATCAACTTCCAAGCCCTAGTAATAATATAAGTCTCTCACCGAGTGGAAAAACAAAAAGAAATAATTTTGTTATAGGCCGGTACTTTTGGTAGAGGTTTGAAAACAATGTGTTAAATTATATACATGTACCCATTACATGTTGTTTAACTAATATTTAAAATTTTGATAAAATGAAGATTGTTGGGACAACAATTTATAGTAGCTAAAACATCTATCTATGTCAAATTAAATACAATTAAAATAACTATAATATGGTATCTTTTTAATATATTCAAAAAATTTGGGTTTTGTGATAAAAAAATAAATCAATAAAATAATGCATGTTTAATGTCTTCATTTCATAGTTAAGGGTTAATTAAACAAGGCTAATTAATAATTAAAAGTAAATTTAAAACACTAAAATAAATAAAAAAACATTTTTTTCACACGAGCTTGTTATTATTAATATTTACCTATCACTAAATAGTAAAATAAATGTATGATAGTAACACAACCATTTTAACTATAATATATAATATACTATGATAAATCAAGTGATAAATAAAAAAAGGTAGGTTTCACATAACATTTGGACCTAGATTTAAGTAAGTTCTCAAGTTAAATCTTATAATATTCAGTTTTATAAGTATGTAGGTATAGAGAAATTTTTTTATTTCCAATGTTTTAATTGTAAAACAATGGTTAGTTTTTATACATTTATTTAATTTATAATATAACTTACCATTCCTGGTGTATAATTATAATTGGCATACATATTATGTGGTGACATTTGATACATGTTCCAATTATTCCAAGTTTGTGAAAATGGATAACTAGGATCTGAAGGATTACGATATCTCGGTGGAGTAGGATGTCTTTGCTTTGAGTTTATGTTTGGTGGTTGATTACGTGGATTTATTTGGAATGTGCGTGGAGGCCATGACACTGGGCTTGGAGATTTTGAAAAATTAGCTTGATGTGGTCCTCTAATTCCTGAAACTGCTGTTGGTGGTGGAAAGTCGTAACAAACTTGCATTGGTGGAACATTCACAGGAGGAAACGGATAATCTGAAATGTAAATATTATGTTCAATTTCTATATTTTTTTTAATTTAAAATATTGCATATTTTTATTTACAATGACGTGGATATAAATATCCATTTCTATTCAGAGGATAATTTGATCCTCCTTGAGTTTGCTGATACATATAGTTGGGTGGTGGAATCATGGTGTTGATATTCTAAAACAAAAAAAAAAACAATATCAGCTTATCCTGGTGCTTATTTTTAATAATATTTATTATCAAAATAGAAAATAATACAAAGAATAAAGATACTAAATCAAAAACATTAATTTTATTTTTTATTTAACTTAATAAAATAAATAAAAAATAAACTTTAAGAAAATTAAATCATAGTTATTACAGCCATAGAAAATCTACAGCAGTATAATAATAAATAAACTATGTATTGTTTATTTTAAATAATAATTGCCATCCCATGTATTTCTATTATCTATTCAATGTTTATTTCAAAGGGTGGCCGTGGTCGGTAGTGGTAATACATCCCCTCAGAGAAAAATGTAATGTAAAAATGTATTACTATTTACTCCTATAGCATATCCCCCTGAACATTAACTATAACCCACAGGATAGAAGGTCTGAAATAAGCACTGATATCTATTATTTATATATAATAAGGTATTGATGAATTAATAGGTATTTAAGTAAGAGACAATTTAAGAGATCCCAATTATATATGTATAACTATAAAGTGTTAAATCCTAATACTACATTCTTTATCACATTTTTAAATTAAATAAAATCTTAATTTAAATCTTTATAAACTAAATATTATTGGTAAGTAAATCTAATAAAACTTAAACAATTATATATTTTAATACCTTTTATAGATTATAAGTAAAAAGAAGTGATAAGTGTTTTTGGAAGAGATACAAATTAATAAATTAGAATTATCAAAATAAACATTTGTCAATTTTGTCTTTATGGGTTTTAATTCTTTTAAAGATTTATTTAGTAAAAAAATACAAATAGATAAGTTAAAAAAAAATGTGATATGGAGTTTTTCAACAACTAAAATTAATATTAAATAAGACGCATTTAATTATGTTAACTTTTAAAAACCAATTTAAATAAGCAATGTGTGATTAAGGAATTGTTTTTTTTTTTACTAAATATATTGAAACATACAATATTTTAATTTAAAATTGATACATGTTTGGATTTTATACTTGAATAGGATATTAAAAAAATTAATGTTTATAATTTAAATTTAAAGTTTTCAATACAGAAAAAAAAATGTTTAGCTATCTATTTGAAATTAAAATAGGTATATATATCTTATAGTAATTGTGATCTTTGACAATCAAGATAAACATATTGTTTTAACTATTAGCTAATCGTGAGTGTTAGAGATAATTGAATTTTGCTGCTAACAAGACAAGGTCATTTGATTGCTACTTATAAATTAATCATGTACATAATATAGGAGTAGAAACAATTATAATTCAAATCGTAAAACAAATTGCTAAATTCAACATAGCATTTGACACAATTAAAAAATAATATAAAAGTATATTTTTTTGAAAAAAATTATTTACTCAAATAAAAAATATTTATAATTATATAAGTATGTAATAAATATAGTACTCTAATAATAGGATACTCTTTATTTTTTTATTTTTAATTAAGTTCATATTTGTATTCAAACACTTAAAACAATAAAATTAAAAAAATTTTATTAACAACATTTTTAAGCTATGATTTTTTTTTAAATGTATGATAACTGATAAGTTTTTATGTTTAGATAACTTTTAAAGTTAGTTTAAGTTGTAATATTCAAAAACAAAAAAAATAAAGATATTTAAAATTATTATAAGTCATTTTAGATATATAATTTATATTTTACCTAAAATTGTATTCAATACACCAAATAAAAATCACTATTCAATACTTTAAAATGTTGATTATACTCATGATCTCATGGCTTATTAAAAATCCAAAATAGTTTTTGATTAAATAGAATTTATTGTCTAACATACCTACACAATTTTTTAGTTGTTTTTTTTTTTATTATTTTTGAGTCAAATATTTGTATATTTAATTAAATAAATTAAATAATCAACATTAGAATTGATATCGTTTTCAAATAAAAACCTATTTGATGATATGCTAGGAGAAAAAAAAATATAAATAATTTGTACAAATTTTATTGAAGTTAAAATTATTAATATAATTTTGTTTCAAGTATATTTTAATAATTTGAAAAATATAAAATTGTTTACAAAAGAGTAATAAAATTGTATATACTCATACAAAAAAAAAAAAACATTTTTATTAAATTATGTTACATTTAAGTAAATTTGATGTTTGTAGAACATTAATTTTTTTAAGGTTTTTTATTTGATCATTTCCTTAAATAATTTAATATTTAAATAGTCAATTGTATACTTTTATGTTTATTATTTTTAAGTTTAAGTAATTTTTTGCCATTTTTATTAAATTTAAAATAATAATTAAATATTTAACATTTTAAATACATGCTTAAATATAAAAAATATATAGGTAATAGATTCCCTTTATTAGTAGAATTGTATTTTTTTTTTCAATCAAGTATTAATAATGTTTTAAATTTCTAAAATGATTTAATTGATATTAATCTAGAAAATACAATACAATTTTCAGATGAGGAAGCAACCCAAAATTATTGATGGGTAGCACATTTTTATAATATTTAAAATGCAGAATATTATTAATTTAAAAATAAAATTTCTTTTTTTATTGCTAGTTTTGTGAACTATGAATTAAAATTAATTTTCTTAATATTCTAGTTCATTCTATCATGCTATCAGATAAAATGTACAAATTAATAAGTATCTTAAGTTTATAAAATAATGAAAAAAAAAATTATTAATGCTAAGAATAAAAAAAAACTGATGTTATCTTCATTATATTATTTTAAGTAATAATATTAAAATTAAAAGAAAACACAGTACCATTATAATATATTGACTTTCATGTCAAGTAAATCCACATTTTTTTTCAATATAGGCTATACTGAAAATATGTACATGTATATTACAGCCATCAATTTGAATGTATAAAAGTTGTATTGCCTACTAATCTTAGTAATAATCTAACAATTAGATACTACAGTAGAAGTTAACCGCTTATCATTTACTATTCAAAATTTAATAAAAGATGTTAGCTATTGTTTAATATTATGCATATTATATGTATATTATTGAAAATTAATTTAGAGATATTAATATAAGCAGTATACATACCTCCAAAATATCAGAAGATTCTTTGTCTAGATCACCGCCTTTCTTTTTGGACAGTTGTCTCTCTTTTTCTTTCTTAATACAGTTGAATATGCTATCTAGTTGAGTTTTTTGTTCAAATATAAATGCTGGATGATTTACAGCTAATGTGTACAATACCATAAGCTCCTCAAATGCGTTTTTATCGTTAAAGAACACTTTTGGACACTTAAATATACGTTCTAGACCTTTGTCGTCTGTTAGCGCTTTATAAATTAGTTCTGAACACTTAGTACTATTAGTGTTTAATACAGATAAATACTTGATAACCGCTGCCCTAACAGTTTTATCGCAAATACACTTGCAAGCTACTTCACTAACGCTGGCTGGATCGTTGGCTTCAAGTTCCAATTTTTTCAATATGTGAATATCTCTTTTAGACAAGTTATCTAAACAAGTGCCGAGGTACCTCAATTCAATTGGAAGACAGTGGCTTTGGAGTCTACACATCATCCAAAGCCGTTCGTAGCTTTTAAGTGTTTTGAAGTAAGCAACTACTTCGTCTATACAAACCATTTTCGGGCAACATCACAAATGCGATTGAATAACTAACACAACATGATAAGATTACTATTTACTAATGTGATCGATCGTTCACTAAGAGCACGGGAAACTAGAAACTATAAATAATCGATAAACTCGAATAACTCGGGTACGAAGAAAAAAATTTTTGTTCACAAGTCAGAGTACCCCTCGTCGTCCGTCGAATGCACAATGGGAAGATGATTGACCAACGACAAAAGATTAACCGGAAAATTCCCTTAATACAATTTTTCTCCCACTAAACATATGGATCATTGTTCAAATTTCGTACATAAAAATTCGAAAACAATTTCATAATGAAAAATTATTTATTCAAACGCTATTTTAATGCAAAACATATTTTATACAAAAGAAAATCTTTATTTTTATTAATTTTTAGTTTACGAAATATGTATTTTAACATCGGCATTCGGGATGCCTACACTGCGGGTTTGTTGATGGGCACGTGCTGATATCATTTATTTTATCTGATGATAAGAAATATTAAACTGATACAACTTTATTTGATTTTTATCATTTTCATTTTTTTTTATTATGTATTAATTGCATTGAAATATACAATACACTTTAATTTTTCCAAGTATTGATTCATAACACAGAATCAATGGTTACTTTTTACATTTAATAACAGAATGATAGTAAAAAACTATATAAAAGGATTGTTTAGCCGCTTTGTACAAACAAAAAGTTGTGTACGAAAAAACTCTACTGCAAAATATTGTTTGGAATTAGTTAGGTAAATATTTGTGCATAACATTTCCACAATACTTATAATACTATTGTTTTTACTTGAAAACAATACATAGACTTCAATGTATAAAATATTATTTGAATAACACTGGTACAAATGTTATTATATACTAATTATTTACAATACATTTATATATTATGTTGATACTTTAAAGTTATTTAATTGAAAAAATTAAATTTATTTCTGCTTATCATAAATAAATTAATAATGATCTGAAACTAAATTTTAGTATTATACCAATATTACTTTATTTTAAGTTATAACCATTGATATTAAACTTATAAATGCGATTGCGGCATTTTGTAATATTCTGTTATTATGTTTAATTTCTTTGTGCATCCTTATTATTTTTGTATAGGAACTCCGTTTAACATTCCTATTTTAGATACTACCTCACACTATTTATTTTCATAAATTAACACTTCATTTGATAATATATTTAATTAGTTTTATTATTATAAAAGTAGTTGTAATTTTGAATTAATATTAATTTTTCTTGTGTAATTTATTAGGTACAAATCATAATTATGTAATGTAATTTCTTTTAATTATTATCATTCAATAAATATTATATAAAAACATACATAAAAATTGAATATCAATAGATGAACTGTGTGCAACATCAAATTTTAATAGTTAAAAAAATTATTTCTTGAATAAATTATGTGTATGATTACATTTCTCTCCATTATTAAGCTGTTGTTTTTTATTTTCTCTAATGTTGCTGAAATTATGTGACAATAACTGTTTTTAAAGTATATATATTTTTAAATTATCTAATGGATCTTTTTGAAAATTTTTACAGCTCTAAAAAAATTGTAGAATTATAAGATAAAACATGTTAATTTAAATATATATAATCTAATTGTAAACAAAATTTCAATACCAATAACCCTAGATTACACATTGCACAACAATTATTTATTAACAAAGATTATAGTATAGTATAAAAACATGTTATGCAGTTACTTAAGCAATGAGGATTATGAAAACATATAATACACTGTATTGTATAAAGGTCCTTGTTATTCTGATCAAATATTGAAAAAAAATTGAGCAATAAATATATTTCATACACTCTATAACAATCATGTTACTGAAATTGTATTTATCCATGAAATATTATAATTATATTAAATGTTTTATTAATATCATATTTATAAAGAAAGTCAAATTTTAATGACGTTAATATTTCTTAGTCTAAAGAACTTCTTATTGACTTTAAATCTTAAAATTAAGTAAAATTTAAAATATATTAAACATATTTACAAAATTATAATTACTACTAGATTTTTATTACCAATAAAAAAATTTTTAACGTTACATACTCAGCCATTGAAGATATGTAGTTTTATTTAAAAACTAATTGATAAAATGTTATCTATAAGTTATTAAATAATTATTTAAAAAAAAATTGATAACCTTTCTTAAGAGAATATTCATTAAACAATTACTATCTCTGTCAAACTCGTACAAACTGTACTACTATGTCAAAACTATTCTTGGCTATTTTGTAACCAAACTGCTCTAACTATGTAAGCATAACATATTAGACAATTCACTTAAGTGTTGGTGTTCTATAAATTAGTTTTCAACAGTTTGAATATTAATTAACTATTATTAACTTCAATCTGTTATATCTATTAAAAAAAAAAATAATAAAAACCTATTATGTAGCAATAGATTATCACTTAGTACATTTTGTAATAGGTCATGCTTACATAATTTGAACACTTGGCTACCAAATGATAAATCCAAAGGGTGGATTTTCTATTATGAGGATGTGAAATATTGGGATAGAAATGCTAAACTTACATTATAATTATATTAAAATATATATTCAACTGTTCACAGAAAACATGATTTTGAAAATTATTTATGTACCTTATTATTACACAAAAATATTAGAAGAACCGGGTTTGCTATTAGAGCATTTAATATTGAGATAGCAACTCTTCAAGATCAAATAAGTGATATGAAAATTGGAGAAATGCGGTTTAAATTTTGGGAGACATCTTTAATTGAAATTTATAAAAATAAAATCCCAAAACATCCTGTACTCATTGAACTTTATACAG
This sequence comes from Rhopalosiphum padi, assembly GCF_020882245.1. NCBI lineage: Eukaryota > Metazoa > Arthropoda > Insecta > Hemiptera > Aphididae > Rhopalosiphum > Rhopalosiphum padi. Next base: position 48,932,814 of record NC_083599.1, read on the forward strand.
TAAGTATTGAATAAACTATTTATTTATATAACAACAATAATAATTTTAAAAAATTGTTGCAGGCAACAAAAACACAAAAATTAAGTATTATATATTTGAAACGTTTAATCTCATCTCGAGAAAATTATATGTTAAATTCATCTCTAAAAACTATTGAAGATTTAGAGACTTATGCTGAAAACTCTGTTTCACCAGTATATTATTTATTTCTAGAAGCAATGGGTAAATATTTTTTAATAATTTTAATGTTATATTTTGTCTGTGTATTATAAATATTATATTTTTATTTTTTGACTTTCCACAATAAAAATAGTTGTATACTACTTAAAGAAAATAATGTATTTATGTAACAGCCTTTATAAACAAAATTAGGCAAAAAATCTAAAGGTATTAAACATAAATTAATAATAATATTTTTATTTTTATTTACAATACAATAATATCATCAACTTTTGATTTTTATAACATTATAAGAAAACAATGAAATATTCTCTTTTAAAAATAGAAAATTATATTATAAAATCAATGTTACATATTTAGTAGTTAATAACTAATAATATAATAATTTATTATGTTATTTTTTTTTCTAATATAACTATATATAGGATGATTCTTTTATCATTAAACACTCATTATTTCGTCAATTATAGACTTTTTCAATTTTTTTTTTTATTGATTTTTAGTTTCTTGCTTTTTTAAAACTATATAACATTTTTATTTTTTTCACCTTTATATTTAATTCACTATTAAATAGTGCAAAATAATACATTTAAATTATTATAATAAATAGATATTTATTCAAAAATATACTTGGATATTATTACAGGAATTAAGGATATGACAATTGACCATACTGTAAGTCATCTAGGTAAATGTCAAGGAATTGTAAACATTATTAGAGGTATTCCTTATAATTCAAAATCTGGGCGTATATCAATACCACAAGATATTTTATTAAAATATAAAGTTTCCTATGAAAATATCATCAGAAATTCAAGGGAACAGAATGTGCGTGATGCAATTTATGAATTGGCTTCAAGAGCTAATAGTCATCTAATGAAAGTAACTTAAAAATAACTTTAAATAATAATCAACATATTGTTATAATGTATGTGTTAATTTTAGGCCAGAAAATTGGAAAAGGAAGGAAATAAACGTGTTAAATCAATATATTTACCATTTGTTCCTCTTCATTTATATTTGGAAAAACTTCGACAAGCAGATTTCAATGTATTTGATAAAAAACTACAAACACGAAATAATTTATTACCTATGAAACTTTTATGGCATAAAATAGTTGGCTGAAATAATTATTTAGTCAAATAGTTTTGTTAATGTTTTTACAAATACACTTTTGTATACTATGATTAAAAGAACATTAAACTACTGTTATTGTCTCTATCTTAAAAAAAGGAATGTCAGCAAATTTGCGTTCAGTAAAACTAATTTGGTTTTATTAGCTTTAATACTAGAGCAAATTATACCATTTATAAACTTAAAAATTAGAAGAAAAAATTTTTTTACAATATTTTAATTTTTAAGCAATTTATGAATATTTACAAATTGTAATATTTTATACTCATAACTGACTTAAAAATGTATAAATCTTACTTACTAATACAGATGATGTTTTTTCCCTAAGTTTGTTAGAAGATCATTTCACTTTAATATTAAAGCTAACAACACAGAATTGGTTCTGCAGAACTCAAATTGTTTATGTTGTATAATATTTGTAAAATTTAAACAACACATACAGGTATAATTTCCTCTTTACTTGATTAAATTTCTAATGATTATAGTTATTTAATTAATTTTAACAATTTAAAGATTAGTCTATAATATTTGTTATTTATTGTTATTATGAAATAAAATTGTTGTACTTACTTATTTGTTGTAGAATATGATAGATAGCATGTTCTACTGATGTATCATAAATATAGTGGGAAATTGAAAAATACATTGACATAGTTTTTTCATCTTAGGGCCAGCATTAAACTATTTTTCACCTCTATTATATTTATTTTTGGTATTGTTGATAAATGATACTATTAGAGCCTATAGACCCGGGGTCAATAATAGGCCCATTGAGGGGAAATAACTGGACCACCAAAAACACTTTTTTTAATGCTGGTTTTTAGCACATAATGTAGATAATATTTAATCTATTTTTATTATTATTATGTATATTTTGGAGACTACGATAGGCGATGGCGTTCATCGTTTATCGCCGTTAATAATAATAGTCATGATAATATATCAGTTATTAACTAATATTTAAGTTTTTTCTGGCCCATGAAAATTTTTTTTCGAATTATCTAAACCGCCATAGAATTTAATTACTGACCCCTGTATTAGACAATGCCCAACTTATTTTAGCATCTATATTTTTATCAACTATTTTGTAAATAAATAACTAGGTAATTCATTACAAATGATTGTTAGACAAGATATCTAAATATCTAATAGTACCAAAATGCATTAAGTATAGAAAATAATAAACCCAATCTTATTATGTTTTCCATACCAATGTCTAATGCATTAAAATAATTATTAATAATAAAATATAATATACATTATTCATTACATTTTGTAGGTTAATGATTATCGTGACCATAACTTGGGATTTTATACATTTGTATATTTGTTAGGAACATCTGCATATCAAAAGTGTGTGTTGTGTATTTTTTATATTTCATTAAATTTAAGATATTCTGCATATTTTAGATTAAATAAATATAAACACATATTTTGTTAATAAATTAAAAAAAAGATGATAGTATTATTCTACTTAAACAATAAAAATAAAATAATATAATATAATATTAAATCTAATTTAAAAATAAAAAGCCTTCAATCACCTCTATGGCCATCTTTGTTTTAAATCATATAAATATAATAGATTTAATAATTATTAAGTTTAAACTAAAGTTAATAATATGATGCATAGCTGCCGCATAGGTATTATAGCAGTGATTCCCAACCTTTTTTATTCTACGCCCCTTGTAAATTTACTAAAAATCTCATTCCCCTTCCTCAAATTAGAGTTTAGGCGAATTTTTTTTTTTTTTTTTGTGAGCAATACAAAATAAATATATATTACATAATATACAACTATTTACTTTTATTATTTCCATCATCTTAAAAATGTATTATAAATCAACTTATGAAGTAATAATATTAAGTACAAGAAAAAATTATTGAATATAAAAACAAAAATATTTATATAAAATATAAATAAAACAAGTAAATTTAATGAGAAATTTATAATATATAATTGTTATCGATGCCTGATAACCTGAAAACGAATAGTGATTTCAATTTTACACATTGTAAAATAACATAATTATTTTCGTGATTCCATCATCACTATATCCCCCCTCCAGCAGGCTCTAAATTCCCCTCCCTCCACGGTTGGGAACCGCTGTATATTATAGCATATTATCCTAAGTTAAATAATATGTCGTGTACACTGTTTTTTAATCCGTAACACCGGTAATATCTCCGAACATTATTTAATCACTAAAATTGTAAATCACGTTTGAGACTGTAAGGTGGTTTATCGGGAATGTGAGGATGTAGCTATGTTTTTAATAAGCAGATTAGTAGGTACCTACATACCTACTTGAGGTTAATTTTGTATGAAAGCGGTTATAGTGGAGTTTAGTGAAATCTGAGACATTTTGTATTAGTAAATCTTTATGCGAATATAAAGGTTGATCATGTATTATATAGGACACCAATTAAAGTAAATACTGAGAGCTATATCACCTACTCTACGAGACTACGACACTGTTCAATACAAATAATATACACAGGGGTGTTCCCATAGGGTATACTACATATACGCCGTATACTCTCAAGATTTTTTTTCAATATTATGGGTAACTGCGTATACCCATAAATCCATAATACATGCGTATTTGATGATATAGTATACTCTCAAAAAAATTCATGGGAACACCACTGAATATACATATTATTATTGGCTAAAAATGAACTCGTCGATCGTCTTGCATCAGATTATAATTTATAATAGATAGTAGTACTATATAGTAGTAGGTTGTAGGTATATAATATATTATAATTATAAATATAATGAAAAACATAGTTTGGCAACAATTTACAAAAGCGCCATGGTAACCATAAAACATGACAATTTATTATTATGGATCTAAACACAAAAGGCGATGACACGTACACTACCAGTGACACTCAACCCACTGTGGCGGTGATGCGCACCGATCAACCCGCGTCGGCGTCGTGTGAACTGAACTATTCGCCGAGTGATGTTGCGAAATGGACGAAAAAATTTTTGGACGCTAAAACACTTAAACAGAATACTATAACGGTGTTCGGCATGCCGCGACTAGTGCGACCGCCGTTTCAGGAACACTATACGGTGAGCCGGTACTATGGACCAGAAAAATTCGTTCCGCTCATTTATCGCGCAGAAGAAATGTTTCCGAGCTCTGAAGGCATTCCGCATATTGAACAGTAAACTAAAGTACAACATAAAACCTACTTAAAACACCTCATTATACGTACGTACGCTATAATGCTATATATTAGGTACGTCGTATGATAAAAGCAAATAGATTAGGTACCTACTATATAGTATAATAAATAATAATATATTAATACATGCATGTGTTTACATCGATGTTTTATTTATTGGATAGTTTTTGTTCAGCTACCTGCCGATTTGTAGAAAAATACATTAAATTTAGTTTACTTTAAAACATGACATCCTTAAAACAATTAAGTTTAAATTATATGTACTTACCATTGTCCATTAACCATTATACCAATCAATTTAGTTTTAAATTTTTTTGCATTTTTCATATCTATTTATTTATTAAATAATTTTTATTTTTAGTAGTTTCCATATTCTGTTAATTAAAGTATTAAACTTTATGCATATGTATCATATATGTATATGTATTTTTTAATTATTCTTTATTAACTGGTTTTTACGAACGCCGTACCTACTTAATTAACAATACCTATCTTTAATTTAAACTATTTTACACTTGATAGATTTTTATATTTGTTAAATATTATTTTATTTATTAATATATTATTATGATTATTATTATTATTATATTTTATAAATCTACTCCTAACGGCTTTTAACACAGGTATCAACAAATTAAATAACAATATATATATAAGTAGTTAAAACAGTAAATAATGAAAAAGTTTAATATAATAAGAGAGGTAACTATAACATAATATATTTCTTAAATATAGGTATACCTATTTACAGGCTACAGTTCGTTTTCTACTGAATTTATTGAAATTATATTATAATGCATTTACAAAGTTTATTAGTACACTTTTCTGGATTTTATACAGTATTGTTCGACATTTTTAGTTTATTATTAAAGTTTATTTTTAATGCATTAAATGTACAGCTCTAGCTCTATAGTTATAACTTATAATTATTATTTTAGCGTAAATGTGTATTATGTGTACTTTTCACGTATTTCATTTCTACCAATTATAAATTATAATAAATATATTTATACTATTTATAAATTTTTTTTAAAATGTCCTTATAGTTTTGTTTATAATTTAAAATCATAAAAATACGTTGTTATCTACCTGTTTGTATTAAAATTAATTTAAATACAGCCTAATTAGTTTTATAAGTTAATAAAAAAATAAAAAAATATGTAGTTTAAGTACCTATACCTAAATATCTACATTGAAGCCATTGATATGGCATAGATACAATAGCTTAGGTTATTAGATGGGTACTACGCTGTACTAGTATTCATAATCAATAGTGCTTATATGTCCGTGAGCTACATGAATAAATACAATGATACCAAAAGCCAAAGTGTTTATAAATATAAAATAATAATAAGTAAAGTTTGATTTTTTATGATGCGAACCGTATCTGACTTCCGAAAACCATAAACTGGGCCCAGCTATTCCTGTTACAAAAGATAAACGGTAAACCTATCACCTACATACATATTAATATATTATATAGAAAAAATTATTACGTAAATTTGTATGATTTACACTACTTACATTGAAGTAAAAAATACATTAAAAAAGTATTTATTTGAGAAATATAATACAAGTGGAGTAATGGAAAAACATTTTGCGGGGTAACCCCGTTCACTACACCCCGCGCATCTAAACTTTAAATACGTTTAACTCATAAACTATACTCACCCTAAATTCGATTTTTATGTATAAATACTCAGAAAAATATTCTGCTTTGGGATATGAAATTAAAACTATGTTGTCATTCAAAAAAGTAAAAAACTTAAAAAAATATAAGGATAAAAGATATTTAAAAATTTAATTTTTTAATAAAAACGTTGTTTTTTAACAACTTGAAACTATGCAAAAAAATATTTTCAAAAACATGAATACTTTTTGAAATATTGAGTGTTTTATGATAAAAGAATTACCCCGTACAAATATCTGTAAAATTTCAAAATAATAGTTCAAAATTAGTACCAACTCATCATGATGTTGGCATTGTAATACCTATACTAATATAGCAACATGTAAAAAGATTAGATTTTGCTGTGATTGTTTAAATCGTTTAATGCTTATTTTTATAACAATTACAAATATTTAAAATTCAAAATCAGAAAAACAGAAAAACAGTATTTAAAAGAAAGTAATCCATACAGTATAAAAATATAATGTAGGTACTTACTTAAATATTTGTTGATAAATGATAGATAGTATTTAAAATACTTTACAATACTGACGATTTATAGATACCTATTAGGTAGGTACATATATCATAGAATATATATATATTCTGTGCATATATTATTAGTTGCTTTATTGATAGCTAAAAATAAATTTATATTTGAATATTTACACTTGAGTAGTTGAGTACTTATTTCAGGATTTATAGGTAATTAATATGTTACAAACAGCAAATAAATGAATGACAGTTTAGTTTATTTTTATATTCAAGTAACACAATATAATATTAGATAGATAGGTAGGTAGTTCCGGAATTCGATTAAAATCCACCATTGGGAGAAAGTATAGGAAAGTATTATGTAGGTAGTATTTATGAAGGGATACTTGATTACAACACACACGAGCACACTTTCAAACACTCACGATTTTGAAATCGCGCCTAAAAAATAATATTAAATAAAATAGGGGAACTACCGTACAAATTTGTATTAAAATAAAAATAAGAAATGAACAATTTTGAAAAAAAGTTGTTTCTTTCATTTATAACTTATTCAGAAGTCAACTTCTTTATGTCGCCATTCAAAGTATCAACGCTAGATTGCATTGCAGTAGCATTTTCGTCCATTTCCTTGCATTCCGAAGACTTCTTCACGTTCTTTTGATGCATCTCTTGGCAACTAATAGATAAATGATAAATATATATAATATAAATATTTATGTAAATCAGGCAAAAAAAATAAAACAAAACATTAAAAATATTTATATCATTATATCAAATAACAAATAATAAAATAAATAATACAATTATATTAAAGTTAGAATATGTATCAGGATCTAGGATCGGTTACTATTAAAATGATCACTTCCAATTAATATAGCGTATATGTAGGTACGAGGTACTGCGTGGTACGACATGCATTCAGGGCCAGTCTTAGGCAAATTGGCGCCCCAAAACTGTATAATGAACTTTTTAGGAAAATTAAGATAAGGAAAATTTTTTTTTAATAATAGTTAAGTTTAATCAAATTAAAATTTTATACAAAAGCCTTTACAGAGGCACTTTTCTTGCTTTAATTTTTGCAAAGCCATTCAACAAACTTGACAAATCAAGAGTTTCAGCAATATCGTTCTCTATAGATAAAATCGCAACTCGCAAGTGATGATAGTCTTAGTCTAAGATATGTTTTAATGAGTTTTAATTTTTAAAAACTACGTTCTCCAGACGCAACTGTTACTGATATTGTCAACAATGCGTAGTGCAATCTAAATATTTGAAAATGTTTCTTTCATATCTGTGTCGAAAATGTACTGTAAAACATGATGTGGTGTAATTTTTTTGGTTGATAAAGTATAACGAATATGTTCTAGTTCATTTGCTACTTTGCTAGAATGCTAGATCTATACCATTTATATCTGATTTACCCCCTTCCGATAAAGTCAATCTAAGATCCATGCAATGAGTGATAAGTTCTTGTTTTTCAGGTAATTTGTCAGATTTATACAAATAATAAGTAAACTACAATAACTGTAAATGTCTTGGTAGTTCAATAGTATAAATACATAGTAAATCAGTAGGTATTTACTATTTATAGGTACATAATGATGAAAATTAGTAATATTTATTTTTACAATCTGACGGAAATATAAGTAAGTCGTTGGTATAGTATAATAAAAAATACAGTTTTAATATTTAACAAAATATGTCAAATAGATTTGGTTATATACCCTGTAGGTAATCCTTTTTCTTATTTAAAAAAATATATCAAATGATACTTTTTCGCTTATAGGTAACCGTATAATAAATTAATAAAAAAAAATTAAATTTTTTTCAATGTGTAAAATATATTGTAACTATGAACTTAACTTTAGTTTTTAAGTATTTACTACTTAGTTTAATATATTTCGAGTTTCTATAATAATAATATATTAAATAATAAGATTAAATAAAACCTATTTTAGAGAGTAGTCAAATTTCATATTAATTGTATTCTATACATCTGATGAGCTGCTGCAATCTACATCAAATATTGCAATTTTATTTTAAACTCAGTATTTATAAACGTACTTAAAAAGACTAAATGATTTTAATTTTGAAATGAATAATATTGTTGCTTACGCTTTGCCTAAGCCGGTATATACATTCAACACATAATCCAGCTCATTTTGTTTATCAGCAATCTCTGCTTTCAAATTGTTGATCTTAGAACGATAGTATTTGGACGACTCTTTGGATCCATGTGAACGTTTCAGTATAATCGTTTGTTTCTATAAAATTAAATATACAATTTAGTCAATTCAATTGTTTAAATGATATGTAGGTAAGTACATGAATATAAAATATTCAACATTAAATTATATATAATTATATATTAAGTATATATATATATTGTATTTACTTCTACGATTTCAGTTTGTTCTTGTATCTTTTCCATCATTCGCTTGGTGATCTCAGCATGGTTTCTGAAAAAATGATTCTTATTAGAAAATAAAAATAAATACTTAATTCATTTATACAAAACTTATACTTTTATATATACATAATTAGTAATTTAGTTTAAAAGTAAAGACAATGTGGTTGTAATCACGTACAATTTTTATATCAGCGATAGGTGGAGGTATAGTATAATAAATTATAATATATTTAGACACATATATTTTAATCTCTAATCGATAACTTACTGAGCTGCTTCTCTATCCTGCATGTCTACCATGAGCGAATTACTGCGTTTTTGATTGATTTTCTTCATTAAAATTTCACTTTTAGCTTTACGCTCATTAAGTTTTTGTATCAAGCAATCCAAGCTTTCTTGAGCCGCTTTTAACATCGCTTAATAATAAACATTTATAAACTATTATTAAATTATTCTTAATCATATAAATGTATATAAATATAAAATTAGACTAATACTTTAATACACTAATAGTTAATACTAATACTATTACAGTGGTTGGAAAATGTTTATACTCAGGCTACATTCAAAAATTAAAATGGTTTCGCGAACTGGACAAAAATAAAAAGCTGATACCCTTATTTTAAACATATTTTATTTAATTAATTAACTATAGATTTAATAATACTACAGTTTATCTATAACAAAGTTATGTTACATATAAATGTACAAAAGTATAGAAATTTCTAGTGGAGATAGTCATTTACTCATCTGTTAAGCGTGATGGGTACGGGGTACCTATATATATAATGAGTTTTCAAATTTTTCCATATAAGAAAATATACCTATTTACCCAATATGTAGATCCAAATATATTCAAGTATTTTGCAGCTATATTTCTAATTTTGAAAATAAAGGAAGATGAACACAAAAAAAAAATAGATTTTTTTATTGAGTTTTTAACAAAATCTTGTAAATGTTGACTGTAAATACCTAGAGTAAATCTATTATTTTTATTTAAAGCTTAAATGCTTAACATCAATATTAAGTATATTGATGAGTAGTTGAAAATATTTTGAACATAGTTTGAAATTTTTAATGATTATTAAATCCATATTGTATAGTAGTCTTTAAACAGCTTTGATAAATAATTTAATTATTAAAAATTAAATTGTTAACGATTCAAAAAGATTTCATCACTTTGAAGCGAGCCGCTGTATGAAATATATACAAATAGACACGCGTGGGCCGATTGTATTAGTGTCTAGTTAATTATAATATAACTTAAACAGAAGATAATAATAATTTTCTAAATCTAATTTAAATTTATTTTATGGGTAATTATTAAATTTCGAAACATTTTAGTGTCATATATATTAGGTATATATATATATATATACGCATTTTGGTTGTTTAAAAAATAACGCTAACCTATATAAACTATATAACTAATTGTAAGTAATACTTAAAATTATTTTATCAAAAAACAGAATAATGTTTAAAAATATTACCCTCATTCTCCTTTTTTTTTTGTAATGTTGCCTCCATCAACTTCCTAACAGCATACTTTTCCTTATTTTCCAATTCAGCCAATTCACGTTTTGCTCTTTCTCCTTTGATGTGCATAGCTCGCATTTCCTGAAGACAAAAATGTAAAATCAATAATTTAAATTGCTCGATTATATTTAAATAATATTCAATATACATAACACATTAACACATAGTTTATATTAAATTGGTTAGTATACTTATTTGGAGTATATTGTATATTACAGGGCTACAGCTATATTTTTTATTCATACGCGCGTACCTATAGACGCAACACAAAGATGTACATAGTAGTATATAGGTTCATAGTGTTCATACAATCAGATGTAATATCAATACCCATTTACACATTTTAAACGAAAAAGTTTAACAAAATATAAAACAATTGAAATAGAAGTGAAACGTTGACTTATTAAATCCTATGAGTTCGATCAATTTCCTTTAAAGTAAAAACTAAAACATAGTTCATAACTACAAATAAAAGTCTATTATAAATTATAGTTGGTCAATAATAACTATAGATACCTAATCTAAACTTGGGTATAATTCACTAATACTAAAAATTAGTTCATATTTAGTTATTAGTAAGCACTAGAAGAAATCAATACATCTACGATCTACCTATATAATATATCAATATCAGAAATAGTAGTGATATTGAGTTGAGGTAACGAGAATGAAAAGATTGTTGTCAACTGAGGTGATATTTTAAAGATAATTATGATTTTTAGTTTATATTGCTTATTATTTTCAAAATATCAAAAGTAAAATTAATTTTTTTCTAAGTGTACTTTGAATAATAAAATCTATATAAGTATATTTTAAAAAATGACTTAATTTTTGATCATTTAAATTTCGTTATTTTTGAGCATCAAACATAATTAATCTTTGATATTTATAAAATAAAAAAATAGTTATTTTTATAATTTCGCATGTATTGCAACGTAGTTTTTATGTTATACCGTTTTGATATCTACAAGATTAGATTATTTCATTTACTCATTAACCTATTATTGCATATAACTAATATGCATTATAAAATCTATGAATAACTATGTACCTAACTCAAATAATTATGACACAAAATAAAAATTATATTTTAATATTATGTACACTGTCTGATTTGTACCTATTTGCAATTTATTAAAAATAGCCACTTGCAACTAACCAACTATTTACCTATTTTCAATGTAGATAATTCAATGGACTAAAAGTATAAACAGAAAATTAAAAAAATATGCCTTTTAGCTTTTTGAATACATAAAATACTACATATGGATCAAGCTGACTAAACAAGATGAGTGTATACTGTATAACTTGCAAAATATTAAATTTTACACTTCGTGGTTAGGATTTAAATTCAAAAATATATTTAAGTAAATAGGTACTAAAATGTATTTGTTCCAACACCGTTTATAATGTAAATATCACTAAAAAAACGAAGGTATTAACAATATCAGATACTGGAAGACTAAGAGTATTTAAAAAAAAAATTAATGGGACAGTAAGTGAAGAACGAAGACAAAGGATCAAAAACACAACGAAACATAACAAATTTTAGAAAATAAAAATATTGTGAGGTACATAAGTCATAAAGTCATATACCCGTATAATTAGATGGATGATTTACATCTATACCCAAAGTGTCGATAGCAAGATGGTAACAATAGAGAAACAGCTAATCAGTTAGTGGAGAGTATAATCGAATTGGAAGCGTGATATGGACTATAATGCACTGCTTAGTAGTTACTAAATACTAAATAGTAGTAGTATATTACTTATTAGTAACTATAGTATAAATATTAAAATATAAATACTATTATGTATAATACAATATTTATATATATTATAATATGATTTGGTCATACCAATTGTAGAGATAATGATAGTCGAACCGGCTAACATCAATATATATAGGTAAACCGTATAAATTAAAATTATTCATCATTGAATAATGAATGGTCATATAGAGGTGTAAATAATAAAATTATTATTTATAGTAGAATGTAGAAGTCACAGCGATCATTCAACAATAAGTTAAGTGCAATATTTTATAGTTGAGAATAACATTGTGCACTACTCTATAAATGTATGAACTTTTTTTATTATTTATTTAAAATATGGAAATTTACAATCTGTACAATAAAAAATGAATAAATAAACTAGTTTTGTGATGGTAAGGCGTGAGTGAGGAAGTCGCCCAGTGGTGTCACCCCAGAACTTATAAACCTATAAATTATTACTTGCGTTATGATAGTCAAGTTATAAGATGTTAAAATAATTGACACTTTAAAATTATCATATGCGCATAGCTGAATAAATTTCTTTGGGATCTATAATATCGATAAAAAAATTACGTGAAAATGTCATTACTCATACAACATCGAAATATAAGCTAATAATATTTTAGTTTAGTAGGTATACTATATATTATATGGAAAAGGCAAAATCCACAATTATTTACAGTTATTGCAGTCTGCATGCAGCCCTCAACTCATAGAGTATAATAATTATTACCTAACCGATAACAATACCACCACTTATCAATTATCAGAATTATTACAAAATTAAAAATAAAGTTTTAAATTGTTACGATTATTAATTTTATTTTCAAAAAAGCATACACTAATTATAAATTAATTATCTGCCTATTCTGCCTACTTGATATAAGTCACCCTCAAGTCTATCATATATTTTGCTTTAATGAAAATTGCTCTAATATAAAATTTGAACGAGTATAATAATTGTAAAAACGTAAAAATAATAAAACAAACTGCAATTAAAGAACATTTAAAAGAGATTGATATAATGATATAGGCGATATAGCTTTTGAAAAATAATATGAATAATAATTGTAATATATTAAATATATAATTAAATGGTAAATTATACTCATTATAGGTAAGCAGACTTGAAAAACTCATCGCAATTTATAAGATTTTATTATATCTTACTATACGTAGATACATTGGTGAATAATAAATAAATAAATAACTTGTAATATTATTACGATTATTCTGTTTTAATTATATCGTATTATTATTATCCGTGTATATTTAACTAACATAGTATCATTTTTAAACGCCTTAAAACAACTCTTTGTACGTGATAAAATATTATAATTAATTACACACAACAATAAATAATGAACTATTGAATCTAATTTAATTTGTTATCTTTTGTCAATGATTTTTTTTTACGTCTTTGGTGTAATTTAATAAAACGTTTCTACTATATATAGAAAGTAACGATAAATGGTCTTGATTTGATTATATTTTAAGTGGTCGATTAGTATACAACCACCTTACTTTTTATAATATATTTATGTATGTAGGTACAAATGGTATTACTACAATAACCACTGCATACATAGCTCACTGGAGTTTGTAGTTGCATAAATAACAATATTTGTTTAGTTATATCATTTTTAAATTAAAATATTAATAATATATTATATTTTAAAGTGTTGCAACATAAGTAATTATGTAATTTGTATAATACGTATAATCGACATGGCGTTGCGCGAATCCCGTCGACCCGATTTTAATTAGGTATAAACCTACATAAAGTTATAAGTTATACGTTTACCTATATATGGGTCTATGTGCTATAACCAATCAAATTATTGAACCCAATATTATTAAAAATATTTTTCTACGCGTACATAATAATATATACTATGATAGTACTATTACTTTATCATCAATTCTTATATTTATTACCAGCTGTGCGTCAACTGCCAAATCGTATCGTATTTAGCGCGAAAAGCACGAGATGTACGCGCGCACTACCCACCTACGTAATATTATTTCTGTGCAGACATACAGGTAACAGGTAACAGGTAGGTGGTACTCAAGCCATACCCATATAATCGTGGTAATACACGTATTTTCACGATACGCGCAACAGTTACTACTTAATATATATTACATTTAAATATTACGTCCGCCGGTGTCGCGTAGTTTTCGCGTATACTGCGGGTGTGATGTATCTACGTACCTTGGGAAGGTCTTTCAAAATTTGATTCATGTCCATGGCGGGATCGGGTTTGTCCGTTTCACCGTTATTTCGCAAATCGAGTAGGTACAATATATAATATTATATTGAATAACAACGATAAAAGCGTATAATACTATATAGTTAATTAGGTATAATTAATGAATGTTGTATTGTATTTTATTGTCGGTGTTCAATACAGGGATGTAAGAGATAGATAGTATTATATAAGAGGACGTGGCAGAGAGTTAACGCTCCGGTTTCGGGTCCGCCGGTGTTCTGGGCAACACTACGACGCTGCTGCTGCTGCTGCTGCTGCTGGCGCGTCTGTCCCTGCCGCCGCCGCCGCCGCCGGCTCTCCCGCCTCTTTTTTCCACTCATTTCCCGCGTGACCGCCCGCCGCGGCGGCGTACCGCGGGGACGGGTACGTGGGCCACGGCGGATGGGCGGGCGGACGGGCGGGACACGCGCGATCTCGCCGGAGAACGCGCGGCGGCGACGCGTCGAGTTCGCGAAATAATATAATCAATACGTCGTATTTGCTCGCCGTACCTACACATACACGTCGTCATCGTCAGCGGCGCGTCGGCGGCGGGCGGCGGACTAATCTGGAAATAATAATATTATATTTGTTGATTCTCAGTATATTCGCGCGCACAGCACCCTCCGTCGTTTCGGTTGCGCCGTACGGACCGCGCGCGCGATCATAACACACACACACACACACCGCGCGCGCGCGCGTCACGATATAATAATAATGTCATGTGTAGACACATGTAGGTACCGGCCGCGGAGCGTCGATTATCCGCACTACGAAGTTTTTTGTACACATTTATGTATTTATATAATCCGGTCTTATCGTTATTTTATTATCCATACTGCGGCCCGTATACTGTTTAATGTGTCCGTTGTGTGTAATCTTCGGTTTAGTTATTCATTCTAATTCATTGTAGTTCGTAAACGCGGTCGAGTTTAACACGCGTTTGAATAAAAATGGGTTCCAGAAGAAAACATAATGTGTTAAATATTGAAACAAAAATCGAAATAATAGAAAAACTCGATAAAGGAGAAAGTGGATCTTCTTTGGCTCAATTTTATAATGTAGGTAAGTCTACTATTGGCGATATAAAACGTAAAAAAGAAACTATTTTATCATATGCATCAAAGATGGATTCGTCTGATGGCATTAAAACTAGAAAAGTAATGAAATGTGCCGCAAATGTTAAGTTGGATGAAGCACTTTTTTTGTGGTATGTACAAAATAGAAATTTAGGTAACCCCATATCGGGGCCTATATTGTGTGAACAAGCATTAATATTTAATAGCAAAATGGGCAGTACATCTGATTTCAAAGCTAGTTCAGGCTGGTTAAAAAATTTTAAATCGCGACATGGAATAAAAGAACTTAATATTGAGAGGAAAATGTTATATAATTCTACATCTGAAGAAAAATTTAAAGAATTATTTTTGAACGTCATAAAACAAGAAGGATACACAAGAAATGACATTTACAACGCAGATGAAACAAGTATAAACTGGAAAGCATTTCCGCGTAAATCATTAGCACCACGTCGTGAATCGTCAGCCCCTGGTTATAAAGTTGGTAAAGATAAGATTACTGCAATAGTTTGCGCCAATGCTAGTGGAGATCACGCTTTACCATTATTAGTCATTGGAAAGACTATTAAACCACGGTGTTTCAAAAATGTTCCTCAACTTCCAGTGAAATATAAGGCGCAAAAAAGTGCACGGATTAACTCCGATTTATTTTATGAGTGGTATTCTGGTGAATTTATACCTAGAGTTAAACGAGAACGTGAATGTAAAGGAAGAAAAGGAAAAGTTTTGCTTTTATTAGATAATGCACCATCTCATTTTTCTGTTGAAAAATTGAATAGGGTAAACTCAGATTTTAATGTTATGTTTTTTCCTGTAAGTACTACTGCTATAATTCAACCTATGGATCAAGGCGTAATTGAAAAGCTTAAACGAATTTATAGAAAACAAATATTACGACATTTACTGTTAGCGGATAGCGTAAAAAATGTCGCAAGTTTTTATAATAATTTTAATTTAAAAGATGCATGTTATATGTTAGCTGAATCTTGGCAATCAATTACAACACAAAATATAAAAAATGCCTGGAATAAATTATGGCCAATTGCAGAAGTAATTCATGAAGAACAAAAGATACAAGAAATTTCAGAAATCACAAATTTACTGAAATCTATTCCTGGATTCGAAGGAAATAACGAAGTCGATGTGAACGATTGGCTAGAAAATGATGCGAATAATTTGGGATTCGAGATTTTAAACGACGACGAAATTGTTGATTCTGTAAAAAGAACAGAACTGTCTTTTGGAATTGAAAATGATACAAATGAATATGAAGACGTGGAAAATTATAGCGGTCCTATGCCTGGTGAAGCATTTACAGCATTAGAGACGGCAATGCAATGGTATGAACAACAACCAGAAAGTAATTCAACCGAACTTTTATTATTAAAAAGAATAAAGGATTTAGCAGCGAAAAAGAGAAGTTCATTAGCAGTGCAAAAAAAAATTGACTATTATTTTGAATAAATCCAAAAATGTATTTTAATTTTATATTTTTAAATTTAAAATTTAAATAAATGATATTATGTACTTTTAACAATACATATATATATATATATATATACTTATTTATTTTATCATATTATACTTATACGTTATACATTCAGTATATAAGGTTTATTGATAGTTACATAAAACATTTACATAAATGTATGTTAATTGTGTATTTTTAATCATTATTTGATTATCTGCACAAATCGTTTATCTGTAACCGAGGTCCCAATTAGTGCGAATAATCGATGATCTACTGTAATAATGTTGTATATTATTATATAATAGTACGTATTATACTAAAAACGTATAATATTATTATTATATTATTTAAGTACTACATATATCTAAATTTTAGTAAATTATTGTGTTTAAAAGGGAGGTATAAGAATAAGAACCACGTATATATAGGTACAGTATACAAACATTACATACGTATCTAAATACACCATTAAAAATGTTCATAATAAATTCACTCAAATTAATATTATTGAAATGTAATAAATAATAGTTTTTACAAAATTCTTTATTTTTCTTTGTAAAATATTTTGATAGATTCCTAACTAAAATCACAATCATTTGAATATTATTTTGTTCTTGAAAATTTAAATACTAAACTATAGACATTAGTTTTAAAGAATAACACAATTTATTTCCAAAGGTGCATTAAAGAATTTGGCGCTAGGTACACAAATTATTGTCTGGTAGCCTTTTATTAAAAATCCCCCTTTTTTACATTAAATTGACAATAATGTGGATGATTTACATGTCTATATCAAAGGGCCTTTTTTTAAATTAGCTCACTTAAATTTTTATTTTTATATTTAATTGAATAATTTTGAAATTTTTGGGTTAGTATGGGCTAGTCAATACAATATACATTTATATATGAATACATGATAAAATATAATTGTTAAATGAACTCTAATTTACTCTATTGCGCGATGTCACGCGGATAATATGGTTTTTTTTTTAGTTATGTTGTTTACAAACACAATTTTAGTCTAAACACTATAAATCAGTGGTCCTCAATAAGTGGTCTGCAGATCCCCAGGGGTCTGTGGGTTAATGATAGTAGGGTTGTGCTTGTCCGAACGACTAAATCGCGAGCAATGTTTCATGACAACGACGATTCACACGGATACAGAATGTTTTCTTTATTTTTATGTCTAAACTAAATTGAAATGTATACTTAATTACTATATGTATACGCAGAAAGTGGAGAATTTCCATAAATATTTTTTCATGCATATACGAAAAAGAGGTTAAGTTGTATTAAGCTGGGGTCCATGACTTAATATTAAGCGGAAATCACTGCTATCATCTAATACAAGCCTACAAATATCAACAATGATGGTCGTATCTAAAATATGAGCTAAAAATATGGCTTGGAAATGAAACGATTAGTTAAAGCTTAATTAAAATACAGCCATTATTTATTTAAGTATATAAATAAATAATAAAAAAATTTAAAAAGCGAGAAAATTGGGTAATCATAAACTAAAACTTGTCCCATATGTTATACACACGCATATAGTATATTATACATTAAAATATTATAAGTACGTGAGTATTAAAATAATGGTCTTAGTATAGGAAAGGGAAAAAGGGTGCAAACTATCATTGGTATTGTGTAAATATTTTCATAAAAGTTCTACACAAAAATAATGTTTTTAATTCATAACAAAATAATAAATATCATATTTGTAGTTTAAACTTTGAATATGCAATTTCATCCGAATTTGAACATTGTCTATAAAAAAAATTATGCTTATTTATTTTTTAGATTTTTTTGGTTTTGAAGATTGTATTAAAATTTCAAGTTTAAGCAATACAAATAGTACATTTTATAAATGTTCAACTAAAATAAAATAATAACACAATATACAATAACTTTTGATTAAAGCACTTGAAACAAAAAATAAAAAGTGGGCAAGTGGTTATCGCTCTGCTGTATAGTAGAAATGGACTATATGGTCGTGTGGATGTGTTAAATTTGAATGCAATGACAGGTATCATTGTATACGAAAAACGATTCTGAACGGAGATGATTTGTCAGTTAATGATAATTAGTAGGATTATATTATATTATTACCTATATTTAAATTGTAATATTTCGTTATTTTATGCAATTTCGTAAAAAATTAAATTTCATACGATTATAAAATTTTTTCTATATTGACGCAGATATATTTTTTTACAGTTACTTGAAGGAAAACTTATGGATAACATTGTATTGGGTTTTTTAACCTTAGGTATAAAATTACAAAAATTTTATGAATTTTCAACTTCAAAATTCCTTGCAATTTTCCGCGGTTTTGATATATTTCGTAAACAATTGAACTTTAAATGCTTATAAACAAAAATTGTGACTAACGATTTTTTATTACGATAAGTACAACTTATAATAAACCTTGTCTTAAATTTTAAAGATTTTTTTGGATAGCCAATATTTTTTTTATTGGAATTTAAAGAAAAAAAGTCAAAAATTTAAATTGTCTATAAGTAGCTTAAAAAAGGTCAAAATATTTTGAAAATTTAATCGTAAATATAGATAATCATAATATAAATATTTGGTGAAAATTTCAAGTATTTACAATGAGTACAATGAGTTACAGCAAAATCAAAAAATCGATTTTGTCGAAAAGTGGTTATGCGTAAAAATTCCCGTTTTTTCGTTACTTTTTCTGGACTTTTCCTAACGCTTTTGAAAACTATACTAGAAATTTTTTACTTTTGACTTCCTCAAAGTACCAACTAGATGAATTTTCCTTTTCAAAGAAGAGCTGAAGTGAAAACTCAAAGCATTATTTCTACTCTAAAACGTGATGACAGACACAAAAAAAAAATTTTAAAAAACATACATCATTGTAAAATCAATACATTCATCGCTCAGTTCAGAATCTAAAAAACAGATTGAACATTTTTCAGACCTATAAATAACTCAAAAGGGGTCAAAATATTTTAAAAATGAAATTTATAATAGAATATAATGGTCAAATAAACATGGGTATAAAGAAAATTTTAAATAAAACTAATAACTGCTGTTTTTTTAATTACCTACAACAAAATATCAAAAATCGTTTGAGGAAAAATAGTTATTACACAGATAGAATATCCAATGTCGTAGAAACTTTAATAAACGGTTATTTGACTTTCCTGTAAACTTTTTTTTTGTATAGATTGCAAAATGTTTTTAACCTCGTCATAAATTTTAAAATTTTAAATATAAAAAAAATGACTATGAATTTCCAACTATAAAATAATTAAAATGTTTTCGATATTTCACATTTATTATTTTATAGTAATTTTTAATTTAAATGTTTTTCGAAAATGTTCTATATATTTTAATTGGTAGTATATTAGGGACCATGTATTACATTTTCAAGCATTTTTGTCCAGCAAATAATTGTTAATAAAAAAGAAACTAAAAAAATGAAAAATTTCTAATGTCTATAATTAGTTGAAAAAGAGTTAAGTATTTTTTTTAGATCCATACCCTCTCCTCCATTGGATACCCCATTGAATTACCAAGAGTAGCATATTATTATACCTATACCTAGACCTATAATACCCGTGTCCTATTTCTAGGTATTAATATAATAATGTACTGACACTGTATCAGCTCGGTGGAAAATATTTTCGTTTTTAAAATACAAAATACATACATATTCTACAATTACTAGTATTATAATAATATGATTATACCTTCAAAATGAATGGGTCTCGAATATTTCAAATAATTAAGTATAAAATACTTTCTATATAGCCGTAGTTTTAAATAGTGTATTTAAATATATAGGCGTCAAGTACTATATATTGTTCATTGATCGAACCATTTACTATTTATCTATCATATACTTTATTTAAAATATTGCACATTCTTGTGTGTCAAGCATGTGTACGATACAATTCATATATAGTAAGTATAAAAATATTAATAGTATCATAATGATATCGTCGATTGTGCAATAATAATAATATTTGCCTAGAAACAGCAGTTATGCGCCATAATTAACTACTCGTTCGAAACTCGATTTGTATAGGTCAAAGTTCTCAGAAAAATATTTTGTTTGGAATATGAATTTAAAATTGCTTGTGCCGTCATTCAAAAAGTAAAAACTTAAAAAATTATAACAATGAAAAATAGTAAAAATATACTTTATTTGTAAATTTATAATGAATAATTCAAATTATGTAAAAAAAATTTTTTTAAAACGTTAGTATTTTTCGAGAAGAAATGAATAGTACTAAAATAATCACTCATCTGTAATCTGTTTATGCTCATTTTAATCTTTTTTCATTCATTGTTCGGCGACGCGGACTCAGATTGGAAATAATAGTGTCTCCCTACCCGCCGACTCATTACAACGATTTCGGTTTCGTACAGTACCTATTTTGTGTATATAGTGTTTGTTACATTATTACTTTATTAATTATTATTCTAATATATATTACTATAGGCTACTGATGGCTATCAGTATAACACTATAATTAAAAATAAGTATAAACAAATTTCATATTATTTTAACTGAAGAAAATTCGTATTCTAATTTATACATTTATAATGTAAATATTCAAAAGTGCAAACTGTTTGCTATAATGTAACACATTATTATAATAAACTGCAAAAAGTACTGATTTATAATATCCCAATATAATTCCAATTGGTATGTATTCTAAATTTCTAACTTAGAACTATGTTATTTTGTATAATGTATATATTATATAATTATGATAATATATTAATTTACTTTCATATAAACAATGATTAAAATGTAATTTAATTAAGCCAAATTATTTTTAATTGATTATAATATAATACACGATTGTATTTATTAATGTGAATTATAACAATATTATTCAACAAGAATTCGGTATTAAAAGTTATTTTAACCTTTTATTATATACCTAGTACTTATGTTGTTGTGCAAGCCATGTACGATAATTTGACGCTGGTAAACAGACGATGCGCAAACAATAACCGATAAATACGGTAACTTTTAGGTAAACCTCCTATCCATATAGTTTTTTTACGTTAGGTGACACTAATAATTAATAGGGTTGCGTATGCTTAGTATAAAATATAGCATTAAATAAGTAAAAATTACAAAATGTCTCATAAAGTTATGTTTATTGCGGTTATATCGTGAATTCGTTGGCATTGACTTATATGTGTGCGTATCACGTCGTACTGCATAGTGCATTTTACTGTGCAATTTGCATTATTATTATTTATTCATTTTGAATCGATATTATACAAATTCAAAAATTAATTTACCACGAAAAAGTTATAATTTTTTTTTTTATTATTAAGGGAGGACTAAGCTCCTTTGATAGTTTTTATGAATCTGTACCGTCCGTTCAGTGACCGATGTTTTAAATTTGTTTTTAAATTCCGTATCAATGTCGTTCATTTTTATAATAATTAACAGATTAGTTAATAATTTATTTTATTATAATTTATTTATTTTAATAATTAGTTGTGACAGGCACTATCAGTTTGAAGTGAAGTTTTTTAGTTATTTGGGTAATCCCGTGTCGTTGTGAAGTTGTTTAGGTATTTTGCATAAACCGGAGTCTTTAATGATATTCTCAAAAACTTACTATAGAATAGATGACTTAAGGATTTTATTTTTGTCTGGGAAGCGGCTGCCCATATTGAACATGATACATTGATTAGTAGCGTTCTTATTATCATACCATGTATAAGTTTTAGTAGGGAACATATAATTTGTATAGTTGAACAGGGCAGGTGGAAGGGGGTGGCAAACTCGCAAAACCTAGCGCCTGCCCTGTAGTTGAGCTGCGGTTTAACAACTTAACAAGGGGTATACCGTATACAATTCTCATTCTCGTGTATTCTTGATTATAAGTAAAATTAATTTTTGTTTAGTAGACGGAACAATATTACTGCCATATTATATTTTCTCATTTTGCTAGTATACTACTCAGCCAAGGAATTAAAAAAAAACTGTATAATATTCTCAAGTTGTAAATTTTGCTTGCCTATTGTATAAGAGGGTGTATCAGGGTGAATATTTTAAGGGTGCAAAAGTATATTTATTTAATAAAGTTCACGGCTCGCGCGTAACAACATCATTATCGTGAAAAATATTACAATACGGCAGCGTGTCGAAAAACCCTGTCCTTCCACTCGCCATCGTCATCACAGCCGACCCATCGCCGCGGGGCCAACTACACCACTCCTTTACAGCTACTCGCGTCCGCGCCATCCATCGTTCGAAGTTATATTATTATATGTGTAACAACTGTGGATGTATATATGCAGTACTTATTACCTTTTATTGTTACATTTGCGCGGGGACTGTGTTCGGAGGTGAGTAGGTATATAGACGTCACACCGGGGTGGGTTTTTCATCAAATTTCAATCGGTATAGAACAACCAAGTACCTATACACCTATAATTCGTAGTATTTTATTAACCAGGCTGTGAAAATTTAACGTACTAGAGAAACGCGTAATGTGTACTAAAAATACCAACATTTTCCAAGTTATTTTTCAAAAAACATTTCCGAAAAAATATAAATTTACAATAAATATTATGTTTATGACTTGAAATGTACCAGAATAAATAATATTAAGCATAAAGTATTAAAAAAATAAATAAATAAATGTTCTATAAAATAAGCTTCTAAAAAAAATGCCTAACTATAATGTTAAAGTATTAAGTACACATTTGTTTAAAACGACAATTCCATAATTTTTTCCCTAAAACCAACACTTTAAACGTAAAATAATAGTATAGGTAAGAGGTAAGTGTATATCGCTCTGTTGTACATTAGGTGTTACTAAGTGTAAAGTTGATCACTATTATGGATGTGTTAAATTAATTGATTTAATGATAATTGATATATCACAAATATAAGAATAACTTGTATGGGATATCTTGTATTAAATTTTCAAATATGTCTATACCCTGCAGTGAATAATTTTCAATCAATATTTCTGGATAAAAAAAACTAAAAAAAATTGAAAATTTCTCAAACCTATATAGCTATATATTAGCTAAAAAAACGAAAAATATCATTGTGAATAAAAAACAAAAATATAAATATTTGGTACTAATGTAAATTATCTATAAGTTATTCGTTTCTGTTACAGTTACACACACAAAAAATCAATTTTGTTGAAAATTGGATACGCGTAAAATCTCTGTTTTTTATTTGTTTTCCTGATAATATAATTTACTTTTAACTATTAAGTATTTTTTATTTTCAGCTCTCTAAAATATCAACTAAACATTTGAATTTTTCATATTTTTAGATTTTTTTTATAAATGTTAATAAAAAATTATTTCCGGGATAAAATTACTTGAAAATTTAACACAAGATTCTTCATAAGTTTTTCATTTGCCAATTAAAATATATTGTATATAATTTATTTATTTTATTTATTTATTTAATTTAATTTCATATACATATGAATACTGGGCCCCACTGAGATGACTCGTGTGGAGGCCCAGGAGTTCAAAAATATAATAATTACATATAAATTACAAGTATATAGTTAAAACGAAAATATATAAAAAGAAATAAGCGTATGAAGATTTAAGGTGTATACAAATTGAGTTAGGTAACTTATAATAGAATTAACAATTGAAAATAAGTACAGAAATATTATTATAAATTTAATTCATAAGGAGAATCCAATAGCCACTGTAGAATGTTCCTTTTAAATAAGTTTATTGCATTATAATTGATCACAATTGAATTAATCACAATTATAATTGTATATAATGATATTGTATCATTGAATTCAACTTTAAGACACCCAGTACAGCAATCCACTGGAAGCTAATGTACAGCAGAGCGGTACCCACTGCCCACTGGCCTACTTATTTTTAAATTCTGAATGAAGTTCAATTATACAATGATGCACAACATAATTTAATATTATATTATAACATGAAGTGTTACTTTTTGGTTTTAGCAATAGGAGTAGTGTAGCATCCAGTCTAGGTAAATCTATATATTTCCACGAAAACGTATTACAATAAATCAATATTATTGCGTCTGTCCGTTTTACTCTCACGAGTTAGCTCCTCCCTAATGTACACAGGTAACTACGTATTTTACTTGTTGATATACTCACATACACATACCAGCTATGGCTATACAGTATACATATGTATATTTATATATTAAATGTACAAACTGCTGTACAAATAATGTATATATATACAATAGCACTATACTACTTACTACTATAGCAGTGTTAAATATATTGATTATACAGGTTGAATCGCCTAACACATTCATCTCAAATTTTCTTCTAATAGTGTATTTATTCAAACCATCGTATTTAATTATTTTCAATTATTAAAAATTTGTTTGGAGTGCTTGGGGAACTAAACGTAATACAAATTTTTTTCCTGTAAATTCAGATATTTTTTTTCTTTTTGAAAAATGATGATATAGTATCCGAATCAAAATGAAAAAGAATATTTAGAATTATAAAAATGTATAAAGGTACTGACTACTAAGGATAATAGCACCTAAAATGGAATGGGTTTTATAAAAACATAAAATATAACATGAAATATATAATGTAGTATTCATTATAATCGGATAATTTTTACAAATTATTAAAAGTGATAACCAATAAATAAATATTAATTACCTACTATAATTTTTAAATTACCATAATCCCTAATATAGGGATTCCCTATACCTATCAACGAAATTTATATTATCATGGGTATATATTAATCATTCTAACCTTTTATTATAACACAAAGTTATACAACAACTCAAAAATTACTTGTTCGAAATTCAATTTCAATTTTAGTTATATCAATATTTTCAAAGAAATCATTTACACGATAATTTATAGGAAAAATGGGTGATTTTAATTAAAAAAAAATATTTAGGTATCGTTGCATAGAAATCTCTTAAAATATATACAAATCTAAATATCTAAAAATGTGGTATACTTTAGAATTTGAATATTAAAGTGAAAATGTGGCGTGGCATCCCTGTTTACTGTAAAGCCACGTAAGAATATATTATATGTAGGTATACCTACACAATATTATTGAACTGCGCGTGTTATATATTGTAATGGTAGGTATATATTATATACCTATTTACTTTTAAAGTTTTACACCTATATATATTGGCGTGCGCAGACTTGAATTTCTGATGACGTGTTCACTACCCAGAAAGTATATTTTTGATCTCTTTTTCTATATTCGTGGACCCCTCTGGCCACCTTACACTGGAGACGAGTAACTCTAAGTTCTAACTATAATTTTATATTGTAACGTTATAATGTTCCTTGAAAAATGTGTTAAATTATGTACCTAACAATTTTTAGATTACACAAAAATATTTTTTGGTTTCGTTAATCGAAATATTTAAATTAAAAAAAATTAAGATTTTTAAATTGGATTTTTATTTTTTCCTATATTTTATTAATAAGTATCATGATATGTATGTTTTATTGGGCGACAACGCACTATTTGTTTTCTTTATTTTACCCATCTACGAAATTTACCAAATTTAAGTTTAACAGATAAAGGAGTATAGAACCAATCAAAAAAGCTTAAAGTTAGCTTTAGTATTAGAATATTAAAGTGATTTGACCTTTGAATTATCAAATTTAGGTTCAAAATATTATCTCTGTGCTCCTATATTGACATTTTCACGATACTTCAATTTGTTGTACAAGTTATGAGTATATAAAATGTTAAAATTCACTTAAAAATTCAAATATCGTAAAAAATCATTAAGACAACATAGATAGTGTTCTTACTAATTTTATTTTTAAGTTTGACAATATCTTTCTATATTTTACTCAAATATTTAAGCTAAACACACAAAATTGGAACTGTTCATTAAAGGTAGGAATATTATCTAGGGAATCATGTAGGCTTTTATTAGTATTTTTATTTTAAAATGAATTATAAGTATTTTAAATTGTTAAAGTTTTAATATTTTACATAGCTATAGAATGAAAACATCAATAAAAGCCTACGGGTGCCTTAGATAATATTCTTACCTCTAAGTTAATTTTGTTAAGTGCTACAAGTGGGTGGCTCCCTATATTATTCACACAACTCTAATAATGTTTTTTTCACGAAACAAGAAATTAAATTTTGAAACTTTTAACTTAAATGCGAATCATAATTATTATTTTCAGTAAAAAAACTAACAAAATTGACAATAAATGTCAATAAGTAATAACAGCTAAATTATTTTTAATTGTCATCAATATTCAATCAAATACTTATTAACTAATTACTAGGGCTCGGAAGTTGATGGTTTTAAAAACATTAAAGATGACCAAAAAAAAATTACAAACATTTGTTTTAAATTAATAAAAATATATATTTTTTTAAATTGTACTCTATTTTACTATACAATTCTGTAAACATTTATCAAAGCTTTCAAATTACTCAAAATATGACATTAAAATGACAAAAATGCTCTTAAAAATTAAATAAAAAAATTACAAATATAGTAGACGTAGATGAGCACTAACCAACGTTTTCAAAAATATTTGTACATTTTGTATGACATTTCATATATTTTGGGATAAATTTGGACTTATCCCGCCACATACTGGTTGAGAAATACTAGTATAGAATATAGATTTGAAATTTTCATGAAATGTTTATATGATCATTTTGCACAAACTATAACAATATTTAATTATTTTTAATTGATATATCACTTGAGTTAAGTATTTATAACTTTATTTTTATTGCAGACTGGCAGGCTGCTGCTATAGAGTTGCAAATTTTAATTTCTTAATTAATTTAATTATTTTGTAGTCAATTAATTACAAAATTATCTAATAGTCCATTAGCACACACTTTTTGATCTAGTAATGTTTATTTTCTCCTAATATTATGAACACAATAGGTATATTCAATATTGTTTTTTTAATTACCAAATAAAATTATTTATTTTTTTGTTTGCTGTACCTATGAAATGATGACACCAATTAGTTAATTTGTATTTGTCAATATTTATAAGTTTTTTAACACTCCTTTAGATTAAGAGGATTTAACATTGACTGTTTTTAAAAAGTTCAATAATTAACATTTTTCAAGTGTGTGAGTGCCGAGTGTAGGTTGTTTAAATGATTCATGAGTATTTGTTTTTTTCTATGGCATAATAAAAGTTTCAGTGCTAAATGCCAACTAAAAATGTATGCATTATAGGTAGTTGTATGCAAAATGATAAACATTGGAGGGCCATAGGGGATCACAAATCCAATACTCATAATATTTATGCTACTGTTATACATCTTCGTTACCTACAGCTTACAGGCTATTGTCATCTATTTTTTTTGAAAAACTAAATTTAAACACAATAAACAATATAATATTTTCCATTGAAGGATTTAAAATGTTGTTTAATTTTTAATACAAAAGAAAGCAACATTAAACTTAATTAGGATATTCCTAATTTAATAATTTTTTCTTCTGTTTTTGTTATTTAGTTGTTATTCAGTTATTAATTTTGCTATGTTGGTCAAAGATTTTCAGCAGACCTTTGTCTTAATATCAATAATTTGATGGCATACAAATTGACTAGTCAATGATTACTAACACATATTGTAATTTACATGTTTTAGTGTTTTTTTTTTTTAAATAAACTTAGGTATGTGTGTCTTTCTTTTTTGATCAGGAATTTCTTTGGTTTCAAAAATATCCAATAAATTGTCTTTTAGTCTTCAACCGGTGGGTCGCGTAAGCATTAAAATTAGGTTTTTTTAAAATAAAAATTAAATTTATAATATTATACAAGGTAAAAAAATAATTTTTTAATTATTAAACTTAGAAAATTAATAAATGAAAATACCTACTAAAATGTAATTTTTATTTATTCAGTTTTAATAGTACTACTGCAAAGCATTAAGCAATTTTAGCTTTTATATAAAGCTTACTTGGGTCGCAAAAAATGTAGGCCTAAAAAAGTGGGTCGCGTGTCCTAAAAGGTTGAAGACCACTGTTCTAGTGGGCGTAGACCGTTTGGGCGAGGGTTTAGTCAACTAAAACTACCGTTTGGGCGAGAATTATTCAATTAAAAAATACCGTTTGAGCGGTATGATTATAATATACACTCAACAATTAATTAAACAAAATCATATAAAATATGAATAATTAATAATAATAAGTCAAAAATCATATAAAATATAAGGAATCTACAGCCAAAAATCATATAACACATAAATAATTAATAATAAGTCAACAATTATAAATAAAATTACATGTAATATTATTATAGTAGGTACAGTTTAAAGTAATTTATTAGCCTGATATTTTAAACCTAAACATTTTATGTATACTAATTGGCTAATGTTCTCTCTTTCATATTTATTCCATGTTTCTTGCACAAACTCTTTTTTTTTTATAGTTTCTTTTCGTTGAGCACTACACATAGCAGACTACAGTGTTATTAATTATTATGTACAACTTGGACAGCGTGTCTGAATCGTTATCTTATTTTCGATAATAGTGATTAATAACGATTAGCAATATTGCAATAATATCATCAGTACCTATCTGTCACCCAGTTTTTACCTCGCATGCAAATAAAAATAATTTCACTCGTCCAAACGGTACAAATGATAGTCGCCCAAACGGACTATTATTTTTTTGGTAAAAATTATTACCTTCGCCCAAACGACCACCGCCCATTCTAGTTCATTAAAAATAATAATTCCAAAATAATTTTTTTAACCTTTACCTTGTTATTTATAATTGAAAATAAAAAGTATTTAAATAGATTATTTTTTTACAATACACAATTTCAGCGATAATAAAGGTTTCCATATTCTTTCACTTATAAGAATAATAAAGAAATAAATTCAATCATATAATATGGTAGTCTTAAACTACCAGTAAAAATATGTTTAAAATGATGATACTTATATAGCAAAAATCAATTTTTTTTTTTTTACAGCAGCACTATTTTTCTTGTTTGATAGCATTAAACTCTGATTCTCAACTTTAATCTCTAATAAATTTTTTCTATGTAAACTGGATCATTGACCTCTCATTAAGCCTGGACCACATGGCATAATGTACATTAAACTTAATTATTACCAGACAATATAACATTTTATTTTACAAATATTAACAGAATATTAATAGTATAATTATTGTATTCTTATTAATAATAAATCATTTAACCATTTAAAAAAATAAAATAAAATTTAGAAAAATATAAAAATTTACTTAACTTAACCATTATTGAACATTATCAAAAAAAAATTTATTTTCATTACTCATGAGAAGAAAAAATTAAATAAATTTCTTAGGTATGTGTAAATTAAGAATATTTTCACTATTACATAGGAAATACATTAAAATCAAAATTAAATAATAACATTATATACAAAAACAAAAAATACATAACAGTTCATTTGACTATTCTTCAAACTAGATCATTTTCATTATCATAAAAATCCTGGAAATTAAAAAATATCTAAATATCATATAAAAATTATTAATGCAACTATCAAGATTTAAGAATATACATATTATATTGTATATAATTTTAGTAATATATTTAATTTAAAACCACAACATCCAAGTAATATGTTTTTTTAAATAGAATACTTAAATTAAGTTAATAATAGTACAATATTTATCTTGGATTTGATTTAAACGAAACAGCTTTTATGAAGTATGCACTGATGTATAAAAACATTTTGTTTGATAATAGAGTCAATTTCATAACTGAAAATCTAGCTAATTGCATAGTGTTGTTAATTCTTTTTTTAATTTAAATTAATTTTCGATTTTAAATTAAATTTTATAACCAGTTTAAGTAAATTTTTGGTCATGCTTTTTTTAAAAAATTTTATGCATTTTTTTTTTTATCATTTATTGTATTTTAAAATCCAATAGTAAATCATGAAGTCAATAAATAATAATCCAAGGTAGTTAAAAAATAATTATAGTCAGACAATAGCGACAAAATAATAAAAATGTATAATAATTTATAATAATAATTGACAAAGTATCGATAACATAGGCACTAGAATACTAGATGGTAGCACAAGTGCAACACCATAGCTGGTTCTAACTATATTAAGAAAACTACTTCCAATTGCTAGTTGAGTACCCACACAATTGCGTACGATGCACCTTTCTGGGAACACAATTGCAAACGTTAACACAATTGCATATGTTAACACAATTGAGTACGTTAAACAATTAACTTTAATATTTACCCCAAAAGTCAAACGATTGCATATGATTTGCTGTGCAAGGTTACCAGTCTTACCACATTTAAGTTTTTATTTGTGATCAGTAAAAATTAAATTTTTAAAAAAAGTGACACAAGTCAAAATCTCAAAATATTTAAAAATAATAAAAGGTTAAAATAATGAATTGTAAGTGTATTTAATTTAAAATTTTATACCTTGGACTTAAATAACTTATTTTTGATAAATGTTATAATATTTTTATGAATTTTGTATTTATTATATTCTTTCATGGTAAATATCATACCAATTAAATTAGCATTTTCAATGTTTTTGATTAGACTTTTAAATACTGATTGCATTTTTGTATATGTTTCCAGAAAGATGGGAGCTATGCAATTGAGTGTTTAAGTTTGATGAAAACTTTCGGATTAATTTTAAATTGTACATTCTATTAGTTCAAATCAAATGGCAACAGTGCTTCAAAGTTGCAGATAAAAAATGTACAAAATCGTGTTTCACTGTAATAAATTAGAAAACTACTTCCATTTGCTAGTTGCCAGACCTAATAATTTAAGGTTGTTGGTATAGAAGCTAAACTATAGCTGAGTTACCAAAATAATTTCTTATTAAAAATTTAAAATCTGTTAGTGAACGGATTATTGGAAATGAAAAGTATAAACACCAACATTCATAACAAAAAATAGTTGTTTCTGGTTTTAAAAATAGCCAATAGGTGTTGTCATTTAAAAATCAATAGTTGGTATTGAGTTTGGATACTATGCAAATAACAAAAAAATACAATAACAACAAAATTATAAAATTTTATCTATTAAAATGTTTTTATTTAAATTATTTTAAGTATTAATTTATTAAAATAATGACTGTTATTTTATAAAATAATCATCATGTATATGCTATACTATAGAATGGATGATTATATAAATGATAAATGGCAACAAGACCCATTATGTATTTTCCCAATTCTTGAATAAAATAAAAACATAATTTTTATTTTAAATAAAACAATATTAAAAGTTTATATTATCTGTACTAATGAAATTAATTTATTATATTACTTGTGTTTGTGGTGATATGATAGAGTTAGCCAATATATCATCATAAGAAGCATTTTTGTTTAATTTTAGATCTGCTGCTGAGAGAGGTAAATGAGCATTTTCAATTATCTTAAACAAATGATAAAAAATACATAGGATAATGAATTATTGTTTTGTAGAAATACATATTAATGAAGTAATAAATAATAAGTAAGCATTACCAATTTTGAACCATCATTTAATTGAGCTGCCATGTGTTTGCCAGGTACAAGGTTTAAATCAGTAAATGTATTTATGTGAATACAAATATTTGACATCCACTGAAGAATGCGGGCTTTGGAACATTTGAATGAAATATTTCTTAATTCATGGTACTACAAATAAAATATACATTCATAAAATCAACTGGGAAATTCTATCTACTGTGTACAAGATTTTATGTGTATCTACTTGATAAGTAGATTACTATAATGGATGTGTATATTATGAATTAAGTGATAAATCATTAAATAGTACTTATACTGAATAAAAAATAATTATATGTATGTTAACCAAAACATTAACAAAGATTTTATTTGAATGGGGATCGGATCGTGTTTTAAATATTTGAAAGATACTATTTGAGAATACCATGTTCTTATATTTTATACCATAATAAAACATGTATATTTATAAATATAGTATTTAAGAATAAAGTGAACTGTTTAAATTGTAATTACTTTAAGAAAACTCAAAATCACATTTTTAATACTCAATATAACACTTACCATACAACCAAGCCCTTGTCCATAAAAATCAGATTCTAAAATGTTACAAACTGAGTTTCTTGAACTTAAATTTTTTTCATCCAAGTGTAGGTTCATTTTTTTTTTTATTTCTAACAATAATTGCTCAGCATTTCCTATTTTGAATGTAGACTTACAACGTTCAGCATCAACTATAAAATTTGATAAATATTTAAAAAACTATATAAGTAAGTTAGGTTAAAATAAAAAATAAAATAAAATGTCAGAAATCGTATTACTATATCAAACTTTTGTAATTTTGCAATTATTTATATAATACCTTTAAATAAACACATTAATAATTAAATAAATTATTATTATGGATATTTATTAATCCTATCTAAACTACTTTAATGACTTATGTATTAGATTGCTGTTTAATACTGTTGGTTAGGTGGTTAAGATTATTAAAATTATAGCTATGTTAAACAAAATGTTTTTCAACAATAGAATTATTAGGTATATTGTAATTAAGAATGATAGATGATTTTAAACAAATAATGTAACTAAATTGTAACAATGACAAATTATAAATATTTTTTTAAAGTTTTTTTAAGCATGCTCACCCCCACTTTTATGCATAAATTCAAATTCTAAATTTTGGAATTTTTAAATGTAATTAAAGACGGTATTTTGGAATACATAGATTTTTCACAACATTTAAGGAGGCGATACTAACTTTGGTTTAAGTACTTGAAAATATCATCTTTAATTACATTTAAAAATTCCAAAAATCAGAATTTGATTATATGCATAATTTAAGCATACAAATAGGGTGTGCATGCTTAAAAAATTCTTTTTTATAATATAAATTTTAATTTATTATTATTTGGAATAGTTTTTAAATACTTGTTAAAAAAACCAGAATTGTTACTTAAGAGAATGTCGCACCTGCATGTGTTGTCTTCATCTTACACACATACTACATAGTACATTTTCGTTCACCAGTTTCAATAGTGTGCTTTTAGTTTTGATATTAGAGTGAATTGACCTATTATCAAACTTATAGGTAAGAACATTATCTGTGTTCTCCCATTAGTTTTTAATGATATTTTAATTTTTAAGTGAGTTATGAGTATGAAAAATATTTAATATTTGAAAATGCTCATAACTCACTTAAAATTTAAAATATTGAAAAAAACCAACGAGAGAACACAGATAATGTTCTTAACTGAAAGTTTAATAATAGGTCAATTCAATTTAATATCAAAACTAATAGCACATTATTGAAACTGGTAAACAAAAATTTACTATGTCATACGTGTATAAGACGAAGACAACACACATGGGTGCGACGTCCTCATAAGAGGATATCAGTGACGGCACCACCATGATTTTGAGGTACAAGTGTCCCAGACAAAAATTTGGTGGGTGAGCGGTTGGAAAATATCAAAGTTGGCAAGTTTTATTTTTTCAATGGCCCTGGATTAATTATACCTGATAATTATAGTTCATAGATTTAGTAGTATTATTTCATATTAGTATTAATACACCAACGTACCCCACAAATTAAAATAGTTCGCGGCGCCACTGGAGGATATTATACCATAATATGTTATTTAAGTCAGTGGTTCCCAATTGGTGGTCCGGGTGTTGATGTTAGGGGGTCCATGGTTATATAGTACTGAAATGATATTTTTATTTTATTTTAGTGGAGTTATTAAACACGTAGTAGTCAAAGTAATCACAAATAAGAGGTCCCCCGTCCAATTTAAGTTTTAGCTAGAGGTCTGTGGCTCAATGCTAATTGGGAACTACTGATTTGAGTTGTTTTTGTTTAAGTAACCATTCATTTAGATACAATATACAGGATAAAATATATAAACTTAAGATTAATTTACAACAATTTATAGCAATTGTATTAAGTGCAATTAAACTGCACTGTAGATAGTATAATATTATTCAAAGAGGGTGATAGTAATAAATTTATATTAATTTTATTTACCTTCTGGAAAAGCTGTGGAGTATAGTCTTTCTAAGCTATTTTTAGCTTTCATCATATTTACACCAATTTCTGACTGTACAGTATATAGATATGGTAAGTCCAAAGTACCTTCTTTTAAATCTGTATGATTGATTATTCCATCCTAAAGTAATATAATTAAAAGTTGAAAATTATCTTTCTAATTATTAGATTTACCTTAAGAAATGTTGAAAATTCAAAAAATATATTTTGATAATCATCCGGATGTTCATCCCAACAATTAATTTGATGAAATTGATCAGAAAATACTCTCATACCTCCAGCATAACCTTTTGGATACATTTTAGCTATAAACATAAGTTGAGTTAATTTTTTTTTTTAAGAAAAGAATTTTAGTTTCATGTTATTAACTTATTAATAAGTTAATTGGCCCTCTAGTACAGAGATTATAAGTATGTTTAAGAAAAATTTGATACATCATTAATGAAATATTTAATTATTAATAATTTGTATTATTTTTATTATCTAACATTATCCTGTGCTAGAGGACCTACATTAATACTGCTATAATATTTTATATACTTACAAATACCAATAATTTGATGATAAGTGCGAGAAAGCCCATTTTTTAAATTAAATTCTAGTGCTGCTATTTCAGCAGGAAAATAATACTGTTCTCCATCATGAGAATGACAATTTATGTGTAATAAAATAAACTTTTTATTTAATAACTCTGAAAATTAAAATTATTTCAATTTATTACATGTATAATGTATATTGATTAATAACAAAAAATATTAATCTAATGTTTTATTAAGTATTTTATTTATAGATTATTTTTTAGAGCTTGACCACCTTAAATTTTGTCAAATATCAATAACACGCCGACTGACTTATGTTTATCTGTACAAGATGTGTAAGTAGTTCAAGCAGAAGTCTAAATTGAAATATCTCATTACTTTTAAAATAACCAGGAAACAATACAAACATTTATGAATACAGTAGAACCCCTCTCGTCCGCCACTCATAGTATTATCGATATAAATAATTTAAAAATACATATAGATTTTCCAATTTATAATAGATATTTAAAATTAATTGCTAGTTTAATATTTCCCTTATCAAGCTTCTGTATATTCTGATAATCTGACCTTTTTCGCGTTCCGACCACATCCCAATCACAAAGGTAACAGATTAGAGGTTTTACTATATTTTAATATTATTATTAAAATAATTGAGGAAATATATACTATAAACTATAATAATAGTAAGAATAAAAAAGAACACAGGCAACCGTGGAACACATGACAAATTTAAAACATCAAATACTGTTACTATTTAGTTATTGTACAGCTTATTTAGCTTGTCAAAAAAATCAGATTCAATCCAATGTAATTCAGCAGAGAAATTATCAAACTTACTGTTATTATTTAATTAAAATTTATAGAACTTGGTCCCAATTCAATATAATAGTTCTTACCTTGATCATTAGGTATGTATTTAAACATGTTAGTTATTTGTTTCTGCATGTTCCAAAAATCACAGCTATTTTTTTGTACATCACTAATATAATTCAATGGCTGTTCTTTATTACAATTTGAATTATTTGAATTATATTTATGAGCAAGAGCTTTATATTTTTTTTTTTCATCTTCAGTCATATCCTATAAAATAATAATCGTCAATATTAACTTGAATAAAATTCCATATCATACTAGAAGTGAACTATTATAAAATATTTATCATAATGTATAAATTATAACTAAAGCAATTTGATTTATTGTCATAAAATTGGTATAGGTAAAATAAAAATATACAATTTTTATGTTTTTTTTTTAAAAATAGGTAGTATATTTATAAGTAAATGATTCAATTTAGAGGTTACTTACATTCCATATAGGTGATAATTTAATATTTAATTCTTGGTAGCTGGATGGTTTTTTTCCTTTCTTAATTTCATCATCTCTATAACAAGCTAAGAAAATGAAATATGCAGATTTCTTGGGAGCCATATTTATCTATAAAAAGAAAAAAAGCGTTACACTGAAAAGTTGTTTACCGACATATCATTATAGATGAAAAAAAACATTTGTATAGTTTCTTTATAATTTAAACTATTATGATGGTTCTCTATTTTATTTCTTGGGCAAACTTTAGGTAGAGCATTTTAAACATTAAAAAGCCTTAAAAATAAAATTGTTCATGTTAACAATTAAACAAATTAATATTGTTAATTGGTTACATTAAAAATAAAAGTATATTTTATTTATTACATATTTTATTAGTTTTTACTCATATTTTAAGACTACAGTTGTGTGCATAAATATCTGTGCTTTATCCATGAAAATACTATTTACTTTTACAAGTCAGTTTTGAGTTTATATGTTATATTTAAAATGTATAGATACATGGTACATCAATACCATAGGTGTCATGTACACAGAAGACAGAAAACTTGGGCACCCATAAAAAATATTGCAGATATTTATTTATTATTTTATAGAAGTAATGATATTGAAAACAAGAGATTCCATACCAATTATTAATGTATCTTATAATATTTGTAAGTGTAGTTCTCCAAAGAAGAAGGACAAATTTAATGTTTTTCAAGTAGAACAAGATTTAATTGTCAAAACCTTATGACCATTCTGTTCAACTTGATGGTGTATGTGTCGTAGGCCATATGGAAAATTAGTTTTTGTACAAAAAGACTAGGCTCTTTGCAATGGGGTAGCCCGTTTGTGAACTACTTATTATTTTTCCAAACAGCCTGCTGTTTTTCAGGCTCATTGCATACAGACTAACAGAAATTAGGCCTTTTAGGAACTACAATCATTTTATGGTAAAAACCATTTTAATTATTTTATTTTAAGGGTTATTGATAATAACACAGTACAATATATGTAACATAAATGTAACATGTGACATTATTATCCATTACTTATTACTTATTAATTTTGTACAGTTGTTGACTATTTGTTTGATTGTTATCATATTATATTGATGTGCAAAATGTATTGTAAATATTATTACATTCAATTACCATTATATAAAATTCTTTTTTTGTATAAACTTTTGTAAGATGTCATCTCTACTAGCGCAGCAAGTACTAAGTCATCTTGTTGTAGAAATTTGAACACATTCTTTTATAAAACTTCAAATCATGAAAAATATGATTATCAAAATATACGAATAGATTATGTAAGAGTAAGTGAATATTAATATCATACTCATAGTAGGGATTTATATTGTTATCATCGCATTTATTGCAGTAGGTATAATATTGAAGTATATTATTATTCAGTCATAATTAATAATCATATTTGAATTTTAAAACATCAATACTTGACTTAGTATTCCCTACACATAGTAAGTTATAATAATTGTTGAGGTATTATACTATTATTATAATACCTCCATTACTAAAATATTGAAATAGTTACAGATTTTAATTTATTATAGATTTATTTATTGATTTTCTAGCATAGGTAATATTTTATAAGACTGTTCTTTTCAAAGTTATTCATAAACCAAGTAGATACTAGGTACCTAACTAGTTTAAAAAAAATAGTTTGTATTGATCAACATAGTATGATAGCTCTGATTTTTATAAAACAACAAATTAGTGGGTGCTATTATAGCTAAGTAATATGTGCAAAAAGTGTCAAGTCAGATATTGTTTGTGTCATTAATGTCAAGTCACTTACAAAAGTCTTATAATGATTTAAAATTTTAAGTTAAAATGAAAATCTAAAAATTAGTATGTCTATGAGATAGAAATAACTATTTTAAAAATTTAATAAGTAATGAATAATAATGTTACATGTTACATTTATTGTACTGTGTTATTATCAATAACCCTTAAAATAAAATAATTAGAATGGTTTTTACCATAAAATGATTGTAATTCTTAAAAGGCCTAACTGCTGTTAGTCCGTATGCAATGAGCCTGAAAAACAACAGGCTGTTTGTAAAAAAATAAATAGTTTGCAAACGAGCTATTCCATTGCAAAGGGCCTAGTCTTTTTGCAAAAAAACTAATTTTCCATATGATCTACGACATATGCATATCAAATCTTTAACAATGCTGTACTACAATTATATAGTTTTAATGAAATTTCTAGAAAATATTTTAAAAGAAAAATCTGAAAAAAAGAGCAAAAACCAGTGATTTTTGTAATTAAATAATTGATTTTGAATTTTTATTTTATACAAGTTATATTTATTATTTTTGAGAGTTGAAATTCTCAAGACAAAACTTCAAAAAGTAATATCATTGAGTTTTCATTGTTTTCAAGAAGCATACATAAAAATTAAAAATATTATCATATTGATCAGTAAAAAAATTATGATATATGGGAAGAAGTTTTATAAAAATCTAACGAGTTAAAACTGAAAACACTAAATCAATTGAGAAAAAAAAAATTGTAAAATATTGTTTCAAGATAGTGAAGGGCATTCATTTTCATCAATAAAAGAAAAATATTTAATAAGCTACTAGATGTTACACTGTCATTATTAAATAACAAATTAAAAAAAAATTTTTTTTTTTATATGTTGATCATTTGTGTAAGCTAGAATTGTTTATTATTGCTAAAGAAAAATAACCAACAGATATTATTTATTTTTATGGAACAGATTTTACTAGGAAATATTTTAATGGAATTTAATTAAATTTTAAAAATTATTTTAATAATATCAGTTGTTTTCTTACACCGTAGAAAAGTATTTTTCTGCATTCAGAAGATTAAAAATATGTTTAGAAGGTTTACAATGACTCAAATTGATTTAATGATATTCAAGTGCTAGCTTGAGATATTTTTATTTAATTTTTAAAAAACGTCCTTAAAATATAGTTCATAAACCATTTTTATTGTTTTACACAATTTATTATTGTAAATAACTTTATTATTAAAAAAAATTTTTAATTATATAAAAAAGTCATAAGTTTTTATAATTTTTCGAGCACCTTAAAATGTGCTTCTAGTGCCTCAATCTGGAAGCGCCCCGGGCAATCGCCTGGTTTGCCTGTGTCTTGGGTTGCCACTGGATATTCCTATATTGTATATTTATCAAAATGAATATGTAGATATTGAAAAAGTAGCAAGATAATATGATAAAAATTTGTTAGAATACATTTTTTTTTGTAATATGTTCTTTCAATTGTAACTATAAATATATTTTTCATTAATTACCACAAATATTATAGAATAGTTTTAATTTGTAAAATACCTAATATTTAATTGTTTTGCAGAGACTTGAACTATTTTTATTCTAACATAAGTTTCTTTGACTAACTCTTTTCACACAACATTGTGGGAAATTGTTAAAAATGTTAAATATAAAAGGAATTCCTTATTATAATTATTACATAGTTACTAATTTAAGAAATTCAATAAACAAAGTAACTAGGTATTATACTTTAGTAGAACTGAAGTAGTTCAACTTCAGCAGGTGCAAAATTATACCATAGCATCAGCCACATAATACCAGAACGGGCAAAAAGCCAAGTATGCTAATAATTACACTACAAACAGTACCAATAATTATGTAAATTAAGTGGTGCAAATAAAGCACTTGCACCATGAGATAATCATAAAATTGTGTATAATTTCTATTTAAAAAATTCTATATTTGTTTATTGAACAAGTAAGACAAGTATATACTGTATACAATTGTAATTGTCGTACATGTGACTTTTTTATATTGGCTATAACTAAATAAACAATTTTGTTATGAAAAATGTGACTTGAAGACAGAGTTAGGAATTTTTAATTTAAAATATAGCAATGTTAGAAGCAAAAATAGAATATACATGACAAAATAAAAGATGAGCCATTAAAAATGTTTTTAACCATACAAACTAACATAGCAAGTTATGAATGATAATTTTCCTTATCTTAAAACAATGATTGGGCAAAAATGATAATATAGTTACTCGAAAAAAGTTAAAACATTAATTTTGATCAAGCAATTGATGAGTTTAATGTAATATGTTTTGAAAGAGGATGTCAGTAGCAAACTTTGAGCAAATTAAAAATTGTTAAATTTTTTTTTTTGTTATAATAATAAAAATGTTTACAATTAAAATGATTCAATATATTTTATTTATTAATTTTATAAAAAAAAAT
This sequence comes from Rhopalosiphum padi, assembly GCF_020882245.1. Classification (NCBI taxonomy): domain Eukaryota; kingdom Metazoa; phylum Arthropoda; class Insecta; order Hemiptera; family Aphididae; genus Rhopalosiphum; species Rhopalosiphum padi. The sequence goes on from NC_083599.1 coordinate 48,974,121, forward strand.
AAATTGTTTATAAGGCGAGGATTTACAAAGGAAATTTATTGAACTATTGGTGGGTTAGAAATTAAAATATTTCTCTGCGTCATCAGAAATTAAGGCCTGTTTATGCCACTGAGTACTAACGTCACACGCTCGTCACTCACACATTGTAACATTTATGTTCACACTTTTAAACAGTATAAATATAATTAATTTAAATACTTTACCTTCACTAAATTCCAGTAGTAGAATACAACTTAAGATACTACGCAAAAGCCATAAAAGGAAGAAAACAATTATAGGTCAGAAAGGAAGAAAGTGTGTGTCTCGAGACAAAGATTCGACTCTTGTCGAAGTGATAGACAAATAGAAGATGAGTTTACTGGTAAGGTTTTAACGGTGTAAACGAACTAAAGCCTACAAAAAACTCGTGATATTATTATAATACAATGTCAGCGGACAGAAAAATTCAAAAATCACAAATTCACACTATGGTTGATTATATGGCTGCGATGGTGGGAGATTCAATCAAAAACTCACAAAGCTATACTAAAATTGAGTATACCTCCAAGCAGTTAAACGTTAAGCTATGTAGATGCTGGGCCGGCTAAGCTAGTAAGCTCTAACGAGAAAAAACTAACGAACCTTATTTATCTTGGTAATGACCAAAGAGTGATTTATAGTGATAATAAAAAAGCATAGATACACCTTTTTGAGAGTTTGTTTTCGTAACGAGCGTGGTAGCCATAGGCCGATAGACAACAAAATATGGTGGTTCTGGTGGTAGCTCGGCGTTGTAAATTGCTAGCATTACGGTTTTGGTGCCCATACGACCGCGGTGGTTGGAGGGGATAGGGCCAAACCACTTAGACAACGTTGCCAGATTTCCTAAAACATATTTATTGTTTGGATATTTATTATTTGGTATGTTCCAGCATCCAACGGTTTCCCAAATTTTTTTGGTCCACGCATCCCCAAAAATAAAAGTATTTAATCACACCTCCCTTGAATTAATAAATTTTTTTTTTTTTATTAAATAGTGTATTTAAGTGTATAGATGCAAATATGCAATATCAATATTTACATCGCGCCTAACAGCTTGGGAACCGCTGGAATATTCTATATTGGTCTGACTCTGAGTACTCTGGTCTCTGAAATTGACTGTCTGCTGTGTGCTATCTGACCTCTCTGAGTTGTAATACATATTAATACGTTGAGGTTGAAGTATATGATATTAGAATACGAGGAAAATATCACCTCCGAAAAAAAAAATAATAATTAATAATATCAACGTCTACATGGTTCATGCTGGCGAATGGAGGTATTTATCTAGAGTTCTAGAGTAAAGAGGTTTTTGTGGTTCGGCGGCCCATTCAGACGAAAACACGGATTAATATTAAAATCTGTGGACGAAAAGCAACCCGTAATACTTTGGCTAATGATTAGGGGGAAGTTAAATAATACAATAACATGTAATGCTTAAGTAGTTTACCGCAGCGATACCATAGTACTATAATTACAAAGGGTAATATAATAATTTAAATAATTAATAATTAATAATTATTATTTAAACCGAAAAGTATCAAATGCATAATGGCGTCATTCGCGTAGTCGCAACGGTGACGCATCGGTCGAAAACGCACCACGATAACGACTGTTTACATCACGATTCACGGCGACTGTTACAAACCGTAATCAGTAATCACGGAGTATCGTTTTCGTTGAATTGTATATTTTGTTTTTTTTCACACGCCGTCCTCGTCTCCTCGTTTGTTCTCGTTTTGTTTTTGGTTGTTTGCCATTTTCACGATTTGGCGGTCGGCATTTTCTTAACTTCAAAAGTTCAAACCATTTAACATAAGGTGCATCCGTTATCGTGCGTACCGCGTTCGTCCGACGCACGTTTTATCTGGTTTGATTGAGTACGGTTTTTTGAAATTGTTTTTTGCGACATTCATTTTTCGTTTACGATGGGGTGCACGATAAGTTCGGGTGAAAAAGAGGCGGTGGAGCGATCGAAAAAGATCGACAAGACGCTCCGTGCCGACGGCGAAAAAGCGGCAAGAGAAGTAAAGCTGTTATTGTTAGGTGAGTAGAATTCTGTCGTTGTCTAATTATATTTTGTTTCGTGCAAATGTTGTAGTAGACATATGATGGTAGTTTCGTGTAGACGTTTAGTAAACTAACCTTTATACTTATTCTATATTTTTTAATGATTTATATATTTATAGTAGGTAATATCAATTCATTAATTTAATACAATTACTTCTTTGGTGAGGGGGGAGAGGGAGTTCCTGAAAAATCATATGTATTATGTTAACTAAAATTTAAAGGTGCATATTTTTCAAAATATAAGCTAGTGTGAACACATTGTGGAATATTGGTAAAGATTTTTGTATTATATTAATTCCTCGACTTATTCAAATGTATATCTAATCTTAAGTACCTAGGTACTAGCTATTCTCAAGTTTCAAGATATTATTCTTAACATAATAATAGAATTAAATACAAGTAGGTATTTTACTCGTAAGTTGTCAAAATATCAAAATAAAGATAAGAGATATCGAATTATCTCAAGAGAGCACAAACTCAAAAAATAAGTATTTTATCTTAAAGTATATTCAATTATAATAAAAATGGAGTAACATTTCTACTTACATTATTCAATAAGTTAAAAGGAATTGATAAAAGACAAGTGACGCCACAGGGCCATGTTTGCCGTGGTTGCCTATCTTGTATGTGTAAAAATTACTTCACATGATAATTTAATCTACCTTTAAAGTATATTTTCTAATTTTTTTTGAACACATGTGTTTTAGTCTTATATACTGAATATGTTAATGGAATCACAATTTTTCTAAAATATTTATTTTTTGAAAATGTTTCAAATCTTTTACAAGTAATTTTTGTATTGCCACGTTAATTATAGATGCAGGTTTAGCAAATATTAAAATAAAAAATATTATTAAATCTCATTTAATATTTAAAAAAAACCATACATTAAATTGAAATTTGGATACTTCTATTTTTTTCTAGCACATAAAATTAAACAATTTATTGCCATGAATTTATATTTATGTACACCTTGACTTACTCTTACCATTTTTTGACAAAGTTAATAGGTAATAGAAAACTGTTGTTTTTATTCGTAATTTAAAAACGAAAAACCAGACTTAAAATGTCAACTAAATATTTATGTAATAATTTTCAAAATATTTTAAATGTTTTTTGAGCTACCTGTTTATAGACATTTTAAATGTTTTACATTTTTTAGATTTTTTTTTTTGATTTTCTATGTTGATAAATATTTTTTCTCTGATTCAAAATGCTTACCAATTTAATTTAATGTTTTTCATATATTGTTATTCTAACAGTGTTTCAATATATTGTTTTAACATACTTAAAAGTTAATAGTAATATTATTTAATATTGAGTTCGTATTAAAGAAAATATTATTTATACCTACTATACTCTTTAGTCTTTTCCAAAGAAGTTTAGAAAAACTCTTGCAGCTGCTGCTTGATCAAAGTTCTATAACTATTGGTCAGCATATATTGTTACTCATTGTCGTCACAAGCCGTGTGACCCTATCTGCGCGAACTTCAACATATTTTTGTCCTCATTCTTTCAAAACTTATTAGGAATAGAATATAATTAATGATATAATAGAAATACTAAATAGGTACCTGCTATGATTTTAACAAAAATGATTTAAAGTCCAACCTACCATATTACAAATAGAAAAATAAATTATTTATACATACTTTTAATTGGAAGCAGTTTATCAGCCTATTTTTCTAAGGATATTATTTATTTATTTATTCATCTTATTATGAGTTGGTAATTCTTTTTAATATTAGGAATATGGTAGATGATTTAATTTGTATAGAAAAAATTATTTTAATTTTATTATTACATTATATTATAATACTATAGTTAGGTATAATATCATTATTAATAATTTATGAGTTAATACAGAATTATACAATTTATACAAACAGGCAATAGCTTAAAACTAATCTAAACTATTTGAAAATTTAATTACATGTATCAAAATTTGATAAATAAATATTGTAATGACTAATAAGTGTAATAAGTAATAACAATATAAAAGTTTCACGTATAATTCTACTAATAATATCTTTTAGTTATAACAAAATAACTAATTTTGTTATTCTTTGTATAAATATCAATAAATTTCATTTAAATTTTAACTTATCAATAAAAAAATCATAGTTATATAACTATTAGATTTTTAAGTTTCAGTATAAATTATTTATGGTAAACCTATATTTAATGTTCATGCATTACTATAAAAATCGTACGTTTTATATATAATTAACTTCAAAATAGTTTTCAATATTTTATGATTTTTACAAATTTTGAATTTCAAATGCTTATAAGAATAACTTGTGTATTACTTATTTTATATTAAATTTTCAAGATTTTTTAATGAACCTCAAATGTTTTATCAACAATATAAAATAAAACAAAGAAAATGGAAAATTGAAAATGTCTATGTGTACTAATCTCAAAATTAGTCTAAATATTTTGAAAACTATATTAAGTATAGAAAATAATAATTTAAAATAAGTGAAGTGAATTTTATGTAAAAAAAAATTATTGTAATTTTTATGGACAATCTTACCAGTAAAGTTATGGTTATTTATTAAACTTCTATTAATCATTAATTTATATAAGTAGTTTATAATATCTATATCCATTCAATTCTGTAACAAATATTGTCACAATATTATGAAAAGAAGGTAAGAAAAATATAGAATAAAACAATTGTCTTTAATTCCTTTGTTACCATAAAATTAAATAAAAATTATAATGATAATTTTTAATCAATTATCAGTCATTGTTATTTTATAAGAATATACATATTGTAGTAGTATCTACATTCTACACAATCTTAATCTATTGATAAAAAATACAAAAACGTACACATTTCACTCAATTTTAGAATGGTAAAAATAATATATTATATAAAATTGTTTTGTTAAATTTACAAGTCTCACTTCACTAATTTAAATAATAGTACCATGTTTCAAGTTTCTAAAATGTATACATTTTGAGTTGAATCAAAAAAACAAAAATTGTTTGATGTTAAATTGTTAATTCACTCATGAATATTGTAACTTATCAACATTTCAAACATCAATCGCTCATAAAAAGAATTTGTTGGGAAGAGTTAAATTTTTTTTTTTAATTTTTGTAAGAAAAACTTTTGAAGTACTTAACATACGATATTCAAACTATAGGTATGCATTTTATACTACTTAATGTAGTAAATATCCATGTGTAGTATTAATTCTTCTTTTTATCAATTTAATCTCTTACTTATTACATGTTTATGAATTGAATATACAATGAAACTTCCTTAACAAACACCTCCAAATAGCAGACAATTTCTTGGGGACAAGGACATTTTCTATATTTTTCAATGTAAAAACCTTCGAATAGGTGATGCCTATTTTTTAAAAAAAAAAAAACCAGAAATAACAAAAAATTTTACACAAATCCAGTATTTTATTTTTTTTAGTATACCTCAAAAAAAAATAACCATAGATACTTAAAATTTTCACAAAATATTTATGCTAGCATTTTAAATATTTGAAATAATTTTCTAAGTATTTTCTTTTTGAGTTATTTATAGACTGGAATTTTCAATCTTTTTTCTTTAAATGTTGATAACATTTTTTGGCTCAAGATATATTGAAAAATTAAATATGAGATTCCTTATTAATTGTTCATTTACCAAAATTTTATGTAAAATTATATAACAATGAATTTAAATTAAACACATCCATTCGACATTTACACACTATTTTTATCTGTTGATTTCTTTAAAAGAACACTGGGTGTTTTATTGATATTATATTATATTTTAAATGTTAACAGTAATATTTGTTTATATTTTATTTGACTAATTTGTCAATTGTTAAAAAACTAATTAAATTTAACTTAGTGCATATTTTTCCTATGCATTTTAAAAATTTACCTTCTCTGAATAGCAGACAACATTTCGATGACCGAAAGTGTCCGCTATTCAGAGGTTTCACTGTATATTGAAATAAGTATTTCAATAGAATTTTTCTGTTTAAAGTAGGTTATATTAAGTATACTGTTGTACAAAAGTATAGGTAAATATAAATTATTCTTTCTATTCCTTGTACCCATACTAACTTAAAATTACCTTATTTTGAATCATTATTTATTAACTGTGGTCTATGGTTGTGGTCGATCTTGCATCTATTAAAAAATATTCAATAAGCTATTATAAATAAAGAAACTGTGACCTCAGAAATCTGTTTCTCATCCTAACCTGAAATTTGAACAGAAAAAAAATTGTAATAAATTTAAACTTATCTTTTGTTTTTTATTTTACTATTTAAAATATTATTATGCGATTCTATGTATAAAAAATGAAAATGGTAAATAAAAGAGTAGTTTTCTTAAGAAGACGCCATACCCGCATGTGTTGTCTTTGTCTTACTAACATAATTTTTGTTCAGCAGAATACATTTTATGATGTTAGCTTTAATATTAGAGTAAATTTACCTCTTATCAAATTTAAAGTTAAGAATATTATCTAGACAATGACTTATGCTTTTAATTATATTATTATTTTAAAGTGAGTTACAGCTATGTAAAATATTACAACTTTAAAATGTCCATAACTCACTTTAAAATGATAATATTAATAAAATCATACGTCATTGTCTAGATAATATTTGATAATAGATACATTTACTCTAATATTAAAGCTAACGTCACAAAATGTATTCTGCTAAATGAAAATTTGTTATGATGTACATTGGTAAGACAAAGACAATACATGCGGGTATGGATACTCTTAAATTAAAAATAAAATAATATTTACTGTATATTTTATTATATAATATTTAATTAATATATATTTTTTATATAAAAGGTGCTGGTGAATCTGGGAAAAGTACTATTGTAAAACAAATGAAAATCATTCATGAGACAGGCTATTCTAAAGAAGAATGTGAACAATATAGACCTGTGGTATTTAGTAATACAATTCAGAGTTTAATGGCAATCATACGAGCAATGGGAATTTTAAGAATTGATTTTTCAGATCCTAGCAGAACGGTAAATGTCAAAATAGCCCATTAATATAATATGTAATAACATTCACTTTTGATATTAATTAAAAAATGTGAATTCATTTTTTATATAGGAAAATGCCCGTCAATTTTTTTCTTTAGCTAGTGCAACTGAAGAAGGTGAATTGACTCCAGATCTAGTTAAACTTATGAAAAGATTATGGGCAGATTCTGGTGTACAAGAATGCTTTTTGCGTTCAAGAGAATATCAACTCAACGATTCTGCTGCTTATTATTTAAATGCATTGGATAGAATATCTTTACCTAATTATGTACCTACACAACAGGATGTGTTACGAACAAGAGTAAAGACAACTGGCATCATTGAAACAAATTTTTCATTTAAGGGATTGAATTTCAAGTAATTAATACAGTTTAAATAATATAGTGTATAAAAATGTTACATTATTAGGTTTATATATTTTTTGGGAATTTTCAGAAATTTATCAATTTAAGTGCATATTTCAAATAAAAAAATTGAATGTTTTCAATATTTTTATATTTATGTTAACAGTTATCAACAAACAATTTAACTAATAACGTTGTTTTATTATATTATATAATATATAAATTATCTTGTTGTTGTGGCCATATAATGTTTGTGTACATTTTATACTTATATACATTTATATACAGAATGTAATAGGACTATTTAACAAATATAGTAATATTTGTAATGGAAGTTTGTCAAATAGTCTTGTTACACCTTATATATTACATATGTAAAATTTGTTTTAGAATGCCATAGTACGACTAAATATTTTTATCTTAGTATAAAATTTAAATAGTATTTTTTTAAATTTATTTAATAAATTAGTTTAAATTTAAAAACAGTTGTCTTGCATACATGCTTACATTAAAAAAAAAATATTATACATTTTTATTTTTATGATTACTTTGTTGGTATAGTTTCTTAATAAGTAGTATTTATAACTATTGTGTTTTAATGATACCATAAATATTGTTAATTACTTTAATATTATCTAAACATTTCAATAAAATACTCAATTGTTTGTTATAGAATGTTTGATGTTGGTGGACAAAGATCAGAGAGAAAAAAGTGGATTCATTGTTTTGAAGGTGTTACTGCTATTATATTTTGTGTAGCTTTATCAGGTTATTATAACACATAAATCTATTTTACAACTTTGTACTTATTCTTAGCTATAACGTAATACTGTTTTTATTACTAGGTTATGATTTAGTACTAGCAGAAGATGAAGAAATGAATAGAATGATTGAGTCCATGAAATTATTTGATTCAATTTGTAATAGTAAATGGTTTGTTGATACATCGATCATTTTATTTTTGAACAAAAAAGATTTATTTGAAGAAAAAATTCGAAGAAGCCCACTAAATTCTTGTTTCCCAGAATACATGGGTAATATTTTGTTTTTAAATATACATAATATGATAAAATGGCACAAATCCTTATTTAATAATTTCAAATTTAATTTTAGGTTCTAATAATTATGAAGAAGCAGCTGCTTATATACAAATGAAATTTGAAAGTTTAAATAAAAGAAAAGACCAAAAAGAAATATACACTCATTTCACTTGCGCTACTGACACAAATAACATACAATTTGTTTTTGATGCTGTAACTGATGTGATCATCAAAAATAATCTCAAAGATTGTGGTCTTTTTTAGAATCTGCAGCCAGTCGCCAAAATTATTATGACTATTAATTATTTAACTGATTATTATTATCCTTTTTTTCATATGACTGATAAAATGATAAAGATCTTAGCAGTTCTCATTTGTTGTGCCAAATAATTATAAAACTTAAGTAATCAATTACTGAACAAATATATTTTGAATATTTAATTCTTAAATTAATAATACGTATTTTTGTGAGACTAAACAACTAATTTTTTTTTTTACATTCTGTTTTATAATACATTATTTTCATATGTAAATTACTTTAATATTATTTTATTATTAATTCTTTTTTATTTAGCATGCGATTAAACTTTATTTGTAAACTATTGCATGTTTTTTTTTTTTTTTTTTGTTAATTATAGTAATTTCCAAAGTACTTGCCTATGATTATATTTTTGTATTTTGAAGATTCTTGAAATTGTTAATTTTTGTTTTAGCGTGACGGCAAAGTTTGTATGTTATATTCATTAATACAATTTACAAGGATATACATATTTTAATACATAACAATATCATCTGTAAAATTTGTGATTTTTTTTAATATGTCAATTATTTCTCAATGACTGAATTAGTGATAACTTGATAAATCTTTACATATTTTTGACTGCTCAAAAAAAGAACAATTTTGTACTTAATAATGATTTTCTGTGTTACTTTGTAAAAGTATACATTAAAAAAGTGTAACTTTAAATATGGCAGTATTTTATTTTTATTATTATTTTTAGTAATTAGTTTTAATTATCATTTATATTAATTTATTTTTAATAGAATAAAACAAATTAGTTTTTGTGTATACTTATTTTTGTATTCACATAATATTTATTTAATTATCAAAAACATTGGTTGTATTGCTTTTAAATTTCCAGGGTTTTATATTGTGATTAAATGAAACATCAAAGAATTCTTTATATTTAACATTTTAAAATATTGATAATAAATATATTTTTTGGAAACTTCTTATTTTGAGTAATGTATCATAATAATTCTTAAGACATTTTGTATTTAATATTTAGTTACCAATATTATTGTTTGGATTTGTCGTTATTTATGTATACATTGATTTTTCTAACAATATATTTTTAATGCAGCTACCTAAATCTAAACAATGATGAATTTATTACATTATTTCAACCTTTTGTTTATTGTTTACCAGGTAACTATAGACATAATATTTTAATGGTTAACCAATATTTACTACATATTTACAAATTGTATAAACAATTTAGTAATAGTTATTACAACACCCTATTTTATAAAAATAATCATAGATTATCTAAAAATCAAAACTAATCATAAGCATAGTTTAAATTTTTTTATTTTTTTATAAATCTTGTTAAACTAAAAGAAATTATTCCTTAATAGACACACACAACACACACGATATTCACTAATCAGATAGACATGATGGCCGAATTCTAACGACATACCAAGATATTTTTATTGTTTATTTTTACATTTAATGGGAAATAATAGTGAAAAATTCTTATGTTTATATCTAAATAATATAGTCTTAACCAATTGAAAAATGTTTGGAACATAAGATACATGCTTATACAGTCGTTAAAGTTTAATGATAAATGTGATTATCTCAGAACTAAATAAATTGATTTATTAAACTTCTTAGATAATTTTTTTTATGGTTTTATGCTTTTTGAGTCTTATGGAATTTTTGTCTAACTTTAAATTTCTTTTGCAAATATATATATATATGTATTTTAGCTATTTACAAAATATTGGTTATCATTTATCAATGATCACTGAAACTACAGTTTGTATTTATAGGCTATAACAAGTATCAATAATTATAGACTATGATATGAAACGGCCAATAAAAACTATATTATTGGTATATATATATACAAAGTAAACAGTTAAGTTAAAACAACACTGTACAATGAAACAGCAATATCAAGGACCAAGGTAAGTAATACCTAGCCAGTAAAAAAAAAATGTATAGGTATATCCTAATATCCAATGATGTGGCTAACATAATTTGAGCCCTAAGCAAAGTATTTAAACAATGACCCGCCCACTATACGCCCTACAATATAATATATAATCTAAAACTGTATGGTAATTTATAATTTTCATTAAAGGACATAGACCATCAATAATTAAATACAAAAAAAAATTCTATGTTAATTAACAATCATTTATCCACACAAATTTTAAATTTAAACTCAACATAAATTTCTAGGACTAAGCAATTGCATTAAACAAACGTCGTTCACCACGCCACTGGGTATATCATAATTATAGACATAATATTATTAAAGTATTATTTAAAAATATTTAATATTTTACACAATCGTTGGAATTATGTACGTTAGTATTGTAATATCACTTATACATATTAGCTATTTATGGGTGATATGGGTGTTTAAAATATAATTTTTATACTTATAAGCAAATTAGTTTATTTTTAAAGGAAATAGACAATATTATTTATTAATGTTACTTACATACGTGAATAGTACCTAAATTAGGGTGCGGAAACCGGAAAGTTATACATGCCATGGTCGAAATATTTTCTTAACTTTTTTGGACGTAAATAATATCAATAACACATAATTTCTCTTTATAGTTTTATATATTCAACCTAAAATACTTACTTAATCAAAACTTTTAGAAGTACCTAGGTACCTATATCGTATTTATTTATTTATTTGTACATACAAAATAAAACTATGGATCCACAGCCTGGTCCCACCAGTACCTACCACAAGTTGGGCTCTCCCACCTACAAAATCTACCATCACAACTATTAAAGATAAATTAGGTGATTGGTGTTTAAGTATTTAGGTACTAACTACTAAGTATTTAGGAGATAAGAAATCTAACCACGAGTGCAGTAATTTCCTTTTTTAAGTATACTTATTTTATGTTATAGGTAATTAAGTATTTAAGTTTAGCACACGTATACCGTACACCTCATATATTTCAGTGAAATGGGCATATTTTATTATTATGCCCGGGCATTAAACATTTTCGATTCGGTTTCGGCCACCAGGGTAATTATGCATATTACATACAATATATTATATTTACAAAAATGTATATAAAACCATAGAGAAATATTATCAAAAAAATTAGTTGATCGTGGTATAAAAAGAAATTTTGTTACCAACGTGATTGAATAGTTAGTTTATTTTCAACAAAACTGGTTGACTAGTGTGATAAAAAAATAATAGTGCTTCAAAACAGACAAAAAATTAACTTCAGATGTATCTATAAATTGTAAGGTATCTAGATTATTTTAAATTAATTGTTTTAAATAATTAGCTAATAAACAAGCAGTTGTCATTTAAAATAATGCAGTAGATAAAATACCTATATTGGAAAAAACTAAAAAAATAATGTTTATATTGTACTAAACATTAAAGTAGATTTTGATAAAAAATTAAGTATATTATAAAAAGAAAATTTAATTAAATTTAGATTAAATTACCTGACAAAAATAAAAGACTATACGACTTGAATTGGGTGGATTTTAAATTGTGTTTTTGAGAGTATGACATATCGATATGTCTAAAAGAATTTAATATCCATTTAAATTAACAACATTTTTTTTCCATCGAATATAAAATCAAATAATAATAAAATATAAAACCGATATGTAAAACCCTCAAAAATATTATTTTCTGTATTATAGTAATTGTGATGGATGATTTTACTTTACAATCACTCAAAAATCATAAAAAAAAACTGTGTGAATGGATTATATCTATATTAAGCCTAACATGTATGTAGTATGTGACATGCAAGAGAAAATAATTAATATTGAGTACGCTGACTGCTGACATCCTGTTAACAATGTTAATGAGATATTAATTTGATCAAAGTGGTTTTTTAATATTCTAAAAGCACTACATTATATTATTACCTACAGGCTAAAACATTTGAAACAAAAATTCTATTTAAAAAACAAATATTAAAAATCACTTTATATTATAACTAAAGACTGGATTTGATGGTTTGAATTTAAAATGCATTAGTTTTCAAAAAGTCCAATGAAATTATCTTCAAGTACAAAACGTGTTTCATACACCGGACAATAATTGAAAACTTAAATTTTTATTTTGCATTTTTTTTTTCGTAATTTTTAATATGCTATAAATGTTTAGTGCATATTTGTGCATTATATGAACTTTTGGATAAAATTAAAATGTAATTCAAAAGATTTTGTTCATTTATCATGATTTATCATTTGTCAATCGTTCTATCAATAATTTTGAATAATATCTTTATGGACTACAATACGATTAATGGCTATATACTATAATAGTGCGTCCAGTATTACAGTACAAACGTAGAATTTAATATTAGTCTAATTATGGTATGTTTAGAATGAGTATACTTTAGCAGTTTAGCATCAAAAGTGATGGTTTTTGCCTGTAGGGCAACGCTAAAAACCACCGCAGACGTATTCATTAAAAATTTTCAGATTCTTCATATCGAAATTAATTAATAACATTGGTCATTTTCAAAGACAATATTGAAGTTAAAATGCATTTTTTCATAGTTTTTAGAGCATTAAATTCTAAGTTCTAATTATAACGTATATTTATGGTTCAAAATCCATTTTTAAAACGAGAAGGCGCCCAATATTTTGCTGTTAGTATAGTGTTATTTAATCAATGTGATAATGTTCTAACTTATAATATTATTAAAAATAGTTAAGTGCTTAAATTTTGTTAGGCGATTAGCTCTAAATAGTAAACTTCTCTTAGTTAGGGTGACCTTGCGACTGTAGTGAGATAAAACTAGAACTTTTAATCAATATTTTAAATTTTTATGATTTGTGTAGATATTCGGAATTATAAAAAAAAAAATAATCTTATATAATGCCTAAAGACCGCGAGACATTACACGATGATAATTTGTTAACCGACGGTAATCATCACACGGAGGAGTCGTTACAGTCGTTGATGGGATTTCGGTTAAAGCCGAGATTTAACGAAACAATTAACTTGTTGTTGATGAAACAAGTCATGCACGATGTCCATCATAACATGTTGCAAGGAAAAACTTGGGAAGATCTAGACCAGAAAATCGCGTGTAACGAAATTTCTGTTGCAATCAACGAAGGCGTGAAAAACGTTTGTCGATCGATTCGCGAAGACGGCAGATATAAGTATGCGGTTCAGACGTTTATCAGTAAATTCCATTCGCAGTTATTGAACTTGCAAACTCGTTGCATTTGGGACGTTCGCACGGATAGAATTGCTTTTGAAAACTTTGTCAGTAGTTACATAATTTGTTCATCTCAAGTGATTTTCATATATTATTATTAGCGCGGTAGTTTATCATAGCTTTCAAAACAGTTACCAATTTACCATAGAAAAAGTGGACAATTTAAAATCAATAAAAAATACAAAATACGTGGTTGAGTAACTGAAATATATTAAAATAAAATAATGAACTACCTAATCGTATACATCTACAAGTCTACAACATATTTTAACATGTGTGTAGGTCTTAGGCTTTTATAGTTTTACATTTTTAAATAATCATTATTTGTCGTTTTCGTGTAGGTACTTATACTTACCTAGGTAGATAACAATATATTATTTTTAAAGCACAAACAATACTGATATAATTAAGTATAAAATATTGCTTGGCACAACTCACATATACATATTATATATCAGTCTATGTAGTTTACCAATAATCGTATTTCATTATACTCATCAAAACTGTAGTCATAGATATTTATCATTATAAATAATTTACCTTCATTTTGGGGTCAATAATGTACTAATGTCAACGAAATACGTCAACATTTTAATTTTAAACGCTCATAATAATATATTGTGGATAAATGTTACTCGTATTTTTATTCCATTAAAATTAACTTATCAGGAAACTTGTATTTCAATTTTTAAACTTTTTGATTGATTTATATAAATAAAATAGATCTACAATAATCAAATCTCATATAATTGTGGCTTATTAGTAGATATACCTAATAAGTATTTAAAGCATAGGCGTGCACAGGATTTTGTGTCTGGTGCAGCATACATTTTTAACAGTAATAAGCAGCCCACTTATTTCCTTTATATAGCCTCCCCTCCCTGAATTCTGTTTAGCCCTACTGTGTAAAAATTTAATATTTTATAAATTCATATACCTCATTTTGAGTACTTGTGTACTCAAATCATAGGGTATATCCCCCTCCCACTCATATAAATTTATCACTCTATGACTATACCTATTATATTTATAAGAAATATAGTAAATTGTAAATAAAAAGTAATAATATTTTTATGTAATTTAATATATATTACTCTATTCTTTTATAAATATATTTAACATCACATAAGTAATAAAATAACACTTATTATAACTATAAGCATACAGTAATTAATAATAGGTATTTATACATTACTCATAATATTGGAACTCTTAAGAGTTAGGTACGTCAAATAAAAATAAATAATAATAAACTCAATATGTTTAAAATTATTCATTCTATGTATACCTTTCAAATAAATATCTACCAGCCCACTAAATCCAAAATAAATTTTCAGGTGCAGCGAAAGCAGCATTCGCTGTACCCGTGCGCACGCCTATGATTTAAAGTTAGACGAGCAGAGTATTTCATAGGTAGATATCTATATATATATATATATATATATATATGTGTGTGTGATTTTTGGAAGATTAATTTTTAACTTAACGGTTATAAAAATATATTAGTTTACTTTTAACTTAATTTTTTGTATATCAACTTAAATTAACGAGTTAAATAATTTCGTTAACTTGCCCAGTAGTCATGTTTAAATTATTTTTTTATGACGTCATTATTCGAACCCTAAATATTATATTGATGATGCACTCCCACATTTATTATCATACTTATTAGCCTATCAAATCATTCAAATGGAATACATATTAGAACATTGCTCATACATAATGTCTATTATGCATTTTGTTGAAACATTTGAATTGAAAATCATTATTATTATCTAATCATTTTCCTGATTCTTCGTCGATATTCACCAATTTACCTAATATACACATGAATTAATAATTATATAATAGGTACATATCATCCTCTATAGCTAAAACATCAAACATGTCTATTAAAGTATATTATTATACCTATACACTACGATACCTATCTGTTTCATAATCGTCCTCGAATACATGTGGAAATCCGACTTCGTCATCATATCAAGAATAACCAAAACCTACCTACTTGACAATTTTATATAACGAAGAAAGCATTTCACCAATTTTTTAAATACACCTTAAAATAATTATTTAGGTATAGAATCGATAAAGGTAATTCTAAAATATTTTTTGTACACAATGGCTAGTACATGGGGCATAATTAGTGCATATCACCCCCCTTCATTAATATTAACATGTGCTGTATATAAATTATTTTGTAACTATAATTTATTAGTATTTACAAATATCTTTAATGACATTTTGATTGGTCGATTGTTTTTTTTAGAAATTATAATATCATATAAGAATAATAGACATAGATTGATGATACCCCCTTAAAAATTCATAGATACGCCACTTCTTGAAAAAAAACAAGAATTAAAATTTCCTATATGCTATTATTTTTATTTATATAAATATAAATCGATTTTATTTTACTTTTTCATACATTTTATTATTATAAATTCATTCCGCCGATTCCGGATATGTATTATTTAAACATTATGTAAATAAAAATAGTGTTGGTATAACAAAAAAATGTTTTCAAAACAGATAAGTTTTTATTTTTATATACGTAGACATAGTATCGTGAAAGATGTTAAAACTATTTAACTTTATATATACCACTGGTTAGTGGTAGACGGTGGTGAATATAGTTTGAATTGCAGATGTATAATAATTCTTCTATAAATAATTTTTTTTTATTTCTAAATCTATTCAAGCATTTATATAGAGTATAAAAAAAACTGAGAGAATTAATTAGACATTTTAAATTATTGGTTGGTACAATACGTACTTTTTGAAGTCTTACTTGTCATTATACTTGTGTTGATGGGTACAATTGTATTGAACATAGGCGTGCGCAGACCTGAATTTCGGGGGGTGCCTAAAATTTTGTCGGGCCCTCTCTTAACAAGACATGTACATATTTTAGTAAATTATAATGCACGAATAAATATTACTTACATTACATCACATATTAATCAGTGGTATTACTAGTAGATGTATAGTAGTATTTCATTAGATAGTTGGATCTAAAATCTATTTTCAAGATAATATTATTGCAATATTTATTTATTATTTTTGCTTTTGTAGTCTGAATCAATATCTAGCTGTTATAATCATAATAAGTTTTATCACGCAAATTTAAAATATTTTACGTTGTATTATTTTTTTTATCGCGATAAATAACTTTTTTTTACGACATATTTTAGAAAAAATACCATTTTTATTCTATTAACATTATAATTAAAATACGAACCCATATATTATATGCTATAAGACTTAAATTTTAGGGCCCCAATTACATGTCGGGGGTGCCCAGGCACACCCGGAACCCCCCCGTGCGCACGCCTATGGTATTGAAGTATTATTAGGTAGGTTGTTGATTGTAGGTATGTGATTTGTTTGATCAAAATTTAACATTGTGATGTTGTGAACACTTGGCTATACATTTCACGTAATGTCCTATATGGTACAAGTTATTAACATATTGTTTTTATACTCGGTAACGTGTGTTTATACACACGCCTTAAAATAATTATTTCCGAGAAGATGGTCGTCAATCAGACGAAGAATGTCAATTTAACTAAATAATACCTACCTACATTATAATATTAACATAAGTATTAGTTACACCGAGACTTTGACGCTGGTCGATATTATTGAATATACGTCATATGGACACACAATATACACATTAACCGTTAACGATTTACAACACACTCTTTTATTTGTTTTTAAACATAGGTACGACGATTGGTAGTAATTATGATCGTACATGGGTGGTTTAATGGTGGGGGGGAACGTATACCACCCATTTTCAGTATTTATAATAATAATATTGTATATTATTGATACCTATTTTTTGTACAGAACATAATGTGAATAAAAATATTTTTTATATACTTTGATAAAATTTAAATATCTATTCACAATTTATGATAACATAATTATATATTAATCATAATTATAAAAACAATAAATTCTGTTAAAGTCGTAGAGGGATAAATATTGTAGGTAGGTACTTAATAAATGTGCCTCGGGCTAAAAAAATTTTTTTGTATAAATAAAAAAAAATACTAAATTAATAGTTCAAAATTCAATTATAAAACATTTATGTCATTTAATATGAAACTATATAAAGTGTAACTTTCTGATTTTTGTCATTAAATTGTTGGTTAAATGTTAATTTAAAACTTAAATATTTATAAATTGTGTAATTATTATGTTATTATATAGCCATCTCTATGGCATGGCTTCAATGGCTGTTCATCGGCGTGTAATTTGCACCACATATAAAACTAGATAATATAAAAACATTATATATAGCAATGTATTATGCAATTTGGTATCTACAAAAATTGCAATTTACGTCATTCTTCACCGTTTTCTCTGGTACTTTTAACTTTATATAATAATATGTCACCTGCAATATTTGTAACCATTACTAAATGGATTAGAAAAATCCTAAATAATTAGAATTTCGTTATACAATTCGAATGCACGTGCGATTACCTAAATGTGTCGGGATTAAATAGCAATGTACTGTTGTTCAAATTTTTGTTATTACGAGAGTAATTTGATATTAAAAAAAAAATAATAATAATAACCTTTTACGTAAACTACTACGTATACTGATAATGTAAATTATACGAGATAACTGCATAATCGATCTCGTCTCTATCTCTCTTATTAATTGTATAGCAGAACATAATACAACAATATTAGGTATTGGACGCGTGTCGGTATATATTATTATTTTAGTGCAGTATGTTATTTAAATGATGTGAGCTCGATAAATTTATAAGATAAATTCGAACAATTTAAACTGAAATTATGGCACAGATTTCTAGAATTAATATTGTTATCTGCAGGCGAAAATAACATGTTGTTTTTTTATATTTTGGTGCAGATTACATATATTATATACGCATTTAAATATTTTAATGTACTAAAGATTTGAACTATTGGTATTTGGACATTAGGTCACGTATCAATGATGATAGATTATATGTCGAACTGTTCGCACGATCTCCATTGTAGTTGCAGAGGGTTTTTACTTATGATTTGCTCAGTTCTGACTCTATTTTTAGAGTCGTCTATATGCATAGTTCAAAATCTGGAACTTTTGGCACGGGATCGTTGACCGCCATATTTTGAAAACCACCGTTCACTCTTTTCGTTGTTTTTTCCACTCCTATTTGTACCATTTCTATTGGAATTTATGGATCCCATATATTATGTGATGTATCGATTCCAGTATTTTATGTGGTTTTGATGTTTTTATGCAACGGCAGAGTTGGATTATGTTTAATCTTCTCCTACTTAGCAATGTTCATAAGATACCAATATAATTTAATTATATTATAATTAATATATATTAAAAGTCCATGATTTTTCACTGACTGC
The DNA here is from genome assembly GCF_020882245.1 of Rhopalosiphum padi. Taxonomy (NCBI): domain Eukaryota; kingdom Metazoa; phylum Arthropoda; class Insecta; order Hemiptera; family Aphididae; genus Rhopalosiphum; species Rhopalosiphum padi. The sequence continues at coordinate 48,993,487 of NC_083599.1, forward strand.
GGATTTGCAATCGTATTGAACCATGAAATAATAATCATAATAAATAGAGTAATATATACATTTATATGGGGTAGATATATAATCCATTGAACGATTTACGGCGCATGCAGCGCAGCTATAGATAATAGCTATATACCTGAGTATAAATCTTTAGCTATTTTGATTGATATTAATCATAAGTCTTTGTTTAAATTAATAATTCTGATATAAATGCGAAATGTGCAATATGATAGATAGGTACATACAATGTACGTTTTATTGTCTTCCGGCTTCCTTGGAACTATTCGTCATTCCTATTCTTTTTTAATTCCTAGTTGTCCTTTACATTATTTAAAAATTAAATTTTTAAAGGATGTTAAAGCTAGATTACCCATTTCTTATTTGATTTCTTCTTCTTATTATAATAATCTCTGTTATTAAATATTAATTATTGAAATTATTTTATTCTTATTTTTTACCATTATATATTTGAATTTACTTTAGTTTTAGTTTGTGCTTAAAATATTTCTAAATGGATTCAACCCATATAAAATAGCCTCTTTAATTATAGGTGGACATAATTATTCTTTTATACAATTATAGAACTGTAATGATTCTCTTTTGGAATTGACATTTCTTAAATAAAAAATATTACTAAAATAATTGCAAATAAATGTTTTTCTAACGTTTGCAAGTAATTTTAATTAATAAAAACAACATGATATAGGTAGTATAATTTTTATAAAATATATGCACACCATAAATTATTAAACAAATCAGTTGATAGAAATATAAAATATATTTTTATCAATAAAAAAAAAAAACACTATTATAATATGTATAATATGTATAATGTAGGTATATGCATGACAAAATGTTTGAGTATTATAATATTATAGTAAAATGGGTGAATCATGTAAAATTAGTATGTATTTAAGTAAGTAGATTACTACTCTATCAAAATTAGTGTGAATAGCAGGTACACATTATATTGTTTCTTTTCGTTTGCGTTTATTATAAATAATTACGTTCGTATTACGTGCTACCGAGTGCCTACATCGCATTTAATAGGTATAGTGAACATAATAAATTCAAAAACTATACAAAGAAATATTACGGCATAATCAAAAAAAGTTATAGATAGCCACAAGTAAGTTATGTAAATGTTACAGCCTGCAGGTACGCAGAGACATCTTGTAGAAGAATATAGGTAATAGTATTTTTGGAAATTTATTCTTTGTTTGAGAGCTATTATACCTAGTAAATTTGGTATTCAATGATATCTATCAGTCTATAATGTTTATTTTCTTTGGACTTAAGAATAATATTATAGGTAACTAAACTCTATATTATATATTTATTAATGGACTTTTTAAATGTATGATCGTTTAAAATAAATAAAATAAACAAAATTGTTGTGACACAATTACGTATTTAGACACCTATATACTATAGTTTGTGCATTCGTAGTACTTATGCGAATGGGTTAGTTGTCTTTCGTTGGAATTTTTTTCTTTCGTAATAGTTGTAAATTTAATAATACTTTAATAAAACATAGGTAGATATTATATCCTAAGAATATACAAGGCATAATAATTATATATTAATATGATATATATTATAATATATATATATATATATACGATTATAATAAACATGTTGATACAACAGTACAATACATAATATATATTTATATTATAATTTAATACAATAATACACATATGAAATATAATACAATACAAAAATAATGTATATAACACCAAATAATTACAGAAATATTCATATAACATGTAAGTAATTGAATACTGATTTAAATATAGTAAAAAAAAAATACATTTTGGAAATCAATAATTTGGCAAATATCAATAAAATGTCTTGTGTACTAAGCCTGTACAAAAGTATACTAAACTGTAAAATGTACCTATTAATAGTTGGCATAAACATATAAATACTTTAAGGATACATGAACAGTTTGTGATCTCAAAAACTGTGACCTCTAAATATTATACGATTTAAAGGAATATAAATCTTCACAAAAGTACGAAGTAGGTAGTAAGTACCTACTTGTATTAATGTCTTGAAACTATTTGTTGTTTTGGAACTTTAAATTCTGGTCGACGCTCTTTTGACGCATGAAACGTATAAATTCTAATATTCGAAAATAACTGATAAAATTAACGTTCATAATAGAAAAATATAATAGTATAGATTTTTTCTCGAATAATTTAAAAATATAGTCTCGTATAGTGTATACAATTCGGAATTTTGCGAGACTGCACTCGCATGATAGGATCCAGTCTTTTTGCAGCGTATGCAGATTTATTTAATGCCTAGTCGATGAATGAGCATTCACGTTTTGATTGTTATCCACTTGGAAATATGTATATGGTACGTTATATTTTAATAATAATATATAATAATTTAAGATATTATCTACAGGTAAGACGCGCGCGTAATAATCTATACAATATCATGAAATGTCCATCGCACGTACAGGAACGATTTTTCAAATATCTATTTTATACAAAAATAGTCTAATGATTATCATCTATTAATACCGGTGTTATAGATTTTGTTTTTGTTTTTTAAATCGGGGTTTTATCATATGGCGGGGAAAAAACCCAGTGATGACAACGTGTTCGACACTCTGGATATGAGATCTTTTTTGTACCTCCAGATGGTCGTGTCGATCACGCTGTTCTGTCTAAACTCCGTGCATGTCTTCTTCAGCGTCTTTACGCAGTCAGCCCGATAATGTTGTAAATGTGCGTCCGCCGTATCCATGGCGTACGAGGTGCAGCCCTGGCTTAGGCACGCCAACGGGAAATGATTGTGCAGCGTTAACGCTCTTTCGGGGTTGTGAAAACATTTCACATACTGATTTGGTTTCGTGTAGTTCTTGCTCCTGTACACGTGCTGTAACATGTGCATGTACTTGGGCATGGTCTTGAACCAACCGTGTGTGTGGATCAGATCGTCCAGGAAATAAACGTTTCGGACATTGTACGAAGCGCGGGTTTCGTTCCTTGCCGCCAGAGCCTTCACCATCACCGTGTCCATGAGCTCCTTCCACGTCCTGGTCCGTAATGGCATTATCACCTCGTCGATATCCAATAGTGCTATGTAGTCGTACGAATAGAGGTTCCGGTATAGGCAATCGTTATACGGTATCAGTTCGTTTTGCCGCTTGTGGTTTACCTTTTTGGTCAGGTACAGATGCTGGAATCCCGGAACATTTGGCTGGCCGCCGGGCAGCGTCAACGGTGTCACGTGCACGCGGCCCACGGACTCGTAGTGGTCGAGCACCTTGCTAATGTTCGGGTGTACTTGAAGCTGATAAAAGAATATCTTGTCCGCACCCAGGATGTGCAGCAGTTCGATCCACTCGACCAGCCGCACTGACAGGTCTTCGTATAGAAAGTCCAGCCCTTTGACGCATACCGCGAAACCCTTCTTCTTTGCTGGCCGGTTATACACCACACGCAAATTGTTTGTGGCCTTGTCGCACACGTTCTCCACCAGTGACACGGACGCGGGTACGACGTGGTGGTGGGACTTGGGTATCTGGCATGCGATAAGGTAAGGCTGGAATATGCCCTGCTTATAGTTGCCCCATTTCTTATACCATATGTATTTGTATTCCATGATTTTTACAATAACCGGCTGCCTGTGGTCGTCGAACCAAAACTGACAGTGAGTCTTGACCGTCGGCTCAATACGGTTGATCATGCCCAGTATCCGAACCGCCGGCCCGATCCTACTCAGCTTTCGCACGTCGTAGTAAGCACTGTACAGGTGAAACGATCCGTTGGAAGTCTGTAGCGACTGCCAGTACACGTTGTTAAATTCCAATTCGTATATGCTTGGAAACTTAGCGCAACTCTCGTTTTTGTAGTACATTGCTTTGTTTTTATTCTGGTTCCAATACGACACCGGTAGATTGGGCAATCGTTTTTGTACTTGATCCATAATCAGCTGTTCCGATTGCACCGATATTTTATCTACCCACGGCTCGACGGTTAACAGGCTCTCGTATGGCGGTGTTGTGGTCCGTGCTATATGAAAATCAATCATATTCTGCAGGATCATTCTGGTGTTCATATTGCTTGACTTCATTGCCATCGGCCGGTCTGATTTCCATAACGTTATCAACAATTGTGTGAGGCATAATAATATAGCCGCCCAAAATATCAGACGGTATAACATATGCCTCAGTACGCCTATCCCGATAAATGCAGCCATCCCTGTAACACCATTAATAAATGTCAATAACTGTCGTCAATAATTTAAAATAAAAATCAACCTAACCATAGAAATCAAAATACGGTCCAAATTTTTGGTTAAAATAATGCAACCTACAATTTTCTCTAATACCTTTTTATTATTTTATCTAATATTTAAAAAATTGCTTATTTAAAATAATCTGTAAGGTATGATATATATTATATATATATTTATTAGAATATTAAAATGTGTAGATAGCATATTAAACGATTATTAATATCTCGGCAAGCAAACAGATTATTTTTTACATAATTTGATATCATTGTAAAATAACAATTGTTTTAAAAAAAATGTATTTTTTACAATTTGTATCGTTATCATTGTTAAGTTTTTTTTTTAATGACAACATACTCTTTTATTAACATATTCCGAAACAAAATATTACAATATATCAAATTATAAACGAATGTCTAAATATTTATAAGCATTTTAAGTTTAAGACGAACGGAGTAGTAGACCAACATTTAGCGGTGTACCTTTGCCACTTTATTTCGTTAATTTAAAATTAATTACTTATACCTTAGCAGAGTTAACTATTTAGTATTTATATTAAATTCGATTTTTATGGAACAAAATAAAAAAATGTAGAAAAATATTCTGCTTCAAGGTATGATATTAAAAATATATGTTGTCGTTAGGTAAAATATAAGTAATAATCATAATAAATGATAATGACAAAGATTATAAAAATAATTTATTTTTTTAAAAGAATCTAATTTTGTAATAACGCCAAAACTTTTCAAAATATTGAATATAACCTCCCATAACAAGTTATATAAAGGGACAGAGAATACAATGGTTTGGACACGCTATGAGACGAGAGAAAACAAACGAAGTCAGAGCAGCAATTGAATACAAGCCAACAGGCAGAAGACCCAGAGGCAGACCAAAGAAACGATGGATGGATGGAGTACAACAAGATCTAGAGAGGTTAGAAGTAACAGAATGGGAGGAAAGGATACAAGATCGTGATTATTGGAGAGCAGTGACGGTGGCAGCCAAAACTCTTACAGAGTTGTGAAGGCACAGAAAGAAGAAGAAGAAGAAGAAGAAGAATACAGACCACTAGACTTTTAAATAGATCTCCTTGTAGTACAATTATTATGGAATTTGCTTATAAACAATATGCTAGCAGGTATATTGTCAAATATAAATATCAATATTGAAAAAAAACGTGATGCCTGATGAAATGTTATAATTTTTCTAAGCACGCAGGAAAATAATGAAAATAACGAATTATCTGACTATTATATAACGTTAAAGATCAATAACTAGATTTTACAAATAAAAATGAAATATTATAATTTATTTTTGAATTTTTTACTATGAAAATAAAGACGAATCAAGTGTAATATATTGTTAGATCTAATCATGTCACATGTCACAACGCATTATTTTCATGAGAAAAATTTAAAACTTAGTTTATTTCTACTGCTGTATAGATATAATATCTTCACTCAATATTATAAAGTATAAGTAGTAATCATAAACTGTAATGCCTTTTGTGTTATGGAACTTGTCGAGACACACTACATAACAATATGCCAATATAATACATAATTTGTCTTTACGGTACCTCCGGATGTACCTACTAGGTATATTGTATGTATATGTTACATAACACAATTAATCTAATCCGCAACTTTAAATTTACCACTTTCTTTATTGAATTTACTGAAATAAAATGTGTTCTATTCATTCATTAATAAAACTATCGTAAGCCGAAGAAAATGTACTACAGCAATCGAAATCATTATAAAATGTAAACGAATAAGCTATATTACTATATTATAATAGGTACCTATTGCAGTTATTTTAGTTTAACGATATACTACAATACTATCAAATTTTTATTATTATTATTATTATTATTTATGTAAAGAGGTAGTTATATTATAGTATTTTACACTATATGCGTGATGTGAAAATAAATAATAAGATACAATATTCTATTTTTCATCATTGTCTATCAACAGTTTAGAGCAGTGGCATTTTTTACTATAGTCAAAAATGTAATTTGTAGTTAGATGTTTGATTTTTAACAACATTTTCTAAAATAGATACTTAACAAGCTTTTCTTAGTCAATGACGTTTTTGTTCAAATAACGTATTTGACCATAACACACATACGTTAATTATACATTGTTTCTTGTAAGGTCAAAATTTAGAAAACTATTTACATATTAAATTAACTTTACTTGATAATAATAAAATCTAAGAGGTTTATTTTCGTCATTAAAGCGCATTTTTATGTGTTGAAAAATGTCAAGCATTGTTTAAAAATATTATATAATTTTTTAAAATTTTAAGTAATATTTTGTGATAGAAAGCTTATAAAAATATACTGGGCAATATATTTAAAATTAATATAATATTGTAGGTTGAATTTTAAACCTCTTTGACAATTATACCTAGTGCACTTCAGAAATAATATAAATTTAGGTAAGTATGTATTAGGTTAATAAAGAACATTTGCTTTATGATTTTAATATAAAGTATTAAGTTTATAATTATAATTTATTTGTATGATTATATTTTGTAAATTAAATACATTATTATACTATAGTCTCTAGTTATACTGATTAATAATGATATTATTATAAATACCTAAAACAATGTTTGCTACCGCTTATTCATTATTTCAACATTATAATGATGGATTTCTCTATTATAACTAGATTTCTTGGCACACACAATAATAATAGAATTGAACATAGCTCCGGGTTGTTGTGTTTTCTGTGTATTTAAGACGACGTTAGAATGACCAAACCATACCTGAAAAATATAATTTTTAATTAATTCCATTAATAATTTTGTGTAAAATATAATAAGGCATACAATATGCATATATTATTTAGTTATCATAGTGTTCTTGAGAATTTAATATTTTCAAATGTCTATACTGCAATATACTATGCAATTATATTTGAAAATAATTTTTAGTTTTGGTAAAATATTCGGGAGAAAATAAGAAACATAATAATATGTATAACTACATAATTAAATGATACAGTGAGAACACTGAGAACTTAAAAATATGATAGGTATAGTATCACATCCATATTTCATCATATGTATATCATAATTTTAGGTAGGTACCTTGCAGAATTTTTACATTATGTGCAGCCAGTAGAGAATACCTATTTTTTTCGGAGAGTCGATCATCATCGTTTCACCGGCAAAGATTTTGATCGGCGTCGTAATTAAACAATAAATCAACATTATAAAACATACTTTATGCACTCTCATACTCATAATAATATAATGCACAGTATAGATATGACAATATAGTGTGCTCAATTCAACAACTAATTATTATATAGTCAGCACTTTTAATTTGCTTTTTCTTTTCTTTTTTCATATACAAATTTCATTTAAATATAATTTCGTTAAAATTTTTTCGATTATAAAACACTTAAATAATTTTCTAATTAAGTATAGGAAATATAATTGATTAGCATCACTGCGGTAACGATGCAATAATTATAACCATGCAGTTGTCCGGTTTATTAGACCATCGGGTTAAAGGTACCTATATATTATAATAAATAATACAAATAAAGATTTATTCAATGCGGTTGAAACGTCATTTACAATATAATAATACGATTTATGTAACCAGGTACCACTTTACCAGTTGTCAGAAATACGACACAATGCATAGATCGAATAGCAATAATAAAATATGTGATTTGAGCTCAGGAAAGTTTGCATCACCTTTACAGACTGTAAATAATACAATGGGCGATATTTTCACTTTTCAGTGTAAGTACTCATGTTGAACTATAGTTATAGTTTATAGAATAATATTGGTAGATATTTATAATATTTAATTCGTCGTGTCGATTGTGGGAAATCTAGTAAACATCACATAACAATTAAATAATAACGCATTATGTCTAACTATATTCAGGTAAACTAAAAGTAAATTACAACTGTATAACAGTAACTGCTCAATACTTTTATATTTATTGTTAAATAACTCGCACTTATTATTTAGAAATAGTAACATTATTATTGACTTTTTTACTTTTTAGATTTTAATATCGTGTTAAATATTAAAAAAAAATCAAAATAGTATATAATAATAATTTAAATCGTCCAACAACCAAACGTAGGTACTCATTATAAATACAATTGTGTTATTTTTTTTAACGATTTTCTTTCATTAATGATTTCAAAAGTAGGTACCTAGTAATTAAATATTCCATTTATTAAAACCAAATGCGTTATTTTGTTCCAAAGGATGCACTTTTACTCGTCCTTCATTATTTGCAGATTACCTATTCGTATAATATCAATTGTCGTTCCGATCTGTTGAGTTGATTTCTACACGTTATAAATATTTGTAGGCACTATACACTCATAACAATGTAATAATTCGTTTTCTTAATACCCAAATCTAATAATCTTCATCCTGTCAGGCGTCAGTGCTTATTGTCCACTGTAATATGTTTCTTAATTTTTTAGAAAATTACACAAAAATCCATAAAGGTTATGTACAATATAAAGTACGCGAAATAACAAGTCGTATATACGTTATAAGTCGTGTACAAAATATAATAGGTCACAATTGTTAACTATGTCGGTCACTATAAGTAAATATTTCAAACATTTAATATTTGATGTACATCGCAAATATGTACAGTTTTAAACAGGAATGACAGACCACACTGAAAATCTATCTATTAGAAACACAATCACTAAAGTAAGATGACCATTTATTAATGTTATTTTTTTGATTTTTGATGATTTTAAGTTATTTTTAAAATGCGGGTTAAAATTTTTAGTAATCATCCACGGAAAAATGGTTATCAATTGGAAAGTTTTTAATGTCATATTATCTTTAAAATCAAGAAAAATTAACTTTTAAAATAATTAATATATTTTTTTTTTATTCATTATTTACTTATGAGTTAGGAGAATTACTCTTAAAGTAATATTGCCAATTAAACCTAATAACTTAGTAGAATTCCTTAGGAGATAAATATGTACTCTGATTGGTAGCTTGTATAAATTCTGAAAAAGCGATGAAGGAAATATTAAAATTGTGTGCTCGCAAGTAGTATGATTTTCATTACTTGTTCCGCAATTAGGAGAATGAAAATATATGACTTATTATGTACTTTTATTTATATATTAAAATTTTTACAAATATAAGGAAAAATAAAAATACTATTTATTGATTATATTATTTATTATTATTGTTTTGTTGGATATGTGTGGCGGTGGACGGTGGTGAGGAGGCAACGACCATGCGGAAACTATTCAATAAAATTTTTTATCCTCCTTCAATAAAAATCCATAGAACATCACCGGTCCGCAATATTTTTATGAATGTGTACATTGGTTAGCGAACAAAAATAGTACCTAACTAACTAATCACAGTTATCCTATAGTTTTGATAAAAATCGTACATATAATCGACAATCGTAATAGATAATACTATAACACCAAAAATAACCTGATGTTTATGCTCATGAATTTAAACTAGAACTTTAAGTAAATAGATATGGTGTTTTTCATTTTCTTTATTATTATCTGGTAGCTATATAGTAAAAATCAACATTTTCAAAAGTCGATTTCAAACTTTGTTTAATCGTCTTGTGTACATATAATTTTTTTACATTGATTTATTTTCTTAAATTGTTTTCAATATTTGATATTTTATTCCTATTACGAATTTTAGAATATGACATAATATATAATCACATGGACAATATTATTTATTATTTTTACCAGCCCCTTAAAATAAAACTATGTCTCTGTCATACAAAAGAATCGTTCTGTAATAAATATTATAATATTTCGATTGTTAGACGACTTAGACGTTACGTCGCACGAAATAATCATATATTCAAATGAAATAGTTACGCGGGCCGCGAAAATATTGATATATACAAATTACAGGGCATCGTTGTCTCTGCATCGGCCATGAACGTCATTTTGTTCGATTTTAAACCACAAAAATATTCTATAATGAGTAATAATTATAGGTACAATATATGCATCTGTGTATACGTCATCCGTAAGGACTATGAAACGTACGTCATGAAAAAAAAAGTAAATATCATCGCGCGAAGGTTACAAATAATATGTAATAATGTAATATACAATAATGACCTGTTCGATGGACGACGGTCGCACTTCTCTCGGTAGATCGGAAAGACCGCGGGCGCGCGTAGTTCATCAAACGTCGAGGTCCGGAATATCATTATTATTTTATAATATAACGCGATTTTTTTTTGTTGTTGAAATAATTATTATTATTATATATTATCATTGCGCGATGCGATGAATGATGATGGTGATTCGGTCCGCGCGAACGATTGTCAACAAACATCTGTTCGATCCGATTGGATAATTCACCAAACCGAGGTCACAGCGAGCGAGCGCGCCGCGGATCGTCGTTTAAGACAAAAATATTTATTTATTGACATTTATCCGTCTATTGCATAACGATATTATAAATGTAGTTCTAGTTCGATCTGAATAAGGAAGTTCAAGGAATGCGGTATGCGTGTGTGTGTGTGTGTATACTATAAATATATAAAGGAAGGTAATAACTACCACTGCCCATATTATGGTTTCATATTATTTCATATAAAAACTTGTGCGAGTATACGGCAAATGAAGAAATACATCATAATATTATTATATATATAGGTTTCCGACTCGCCAGTGAAAAGATGTGATTGCGATCGTCCCCATGTTGCCTTCCGTGACGAGTAAATACGTCTCGTAGGTATTAAATGTATTATATTATACGTGCGGTTGTAATATTGTTTGCCTATAATATTATACTGTATTGGACATATTTGAGTGTAATTTTCATTCCCACGTCCGCGCCGAAGTAGCACGAGATGAAACGGAATCAAAATCAAAATTACGTGATCCAATAACTGATGTGATAGAAACACATGGCTTATATCACTATTACTTATAAATATTATAATAACATAACACATGAGTATTTTATAGTCTTAATTATACAATCATCAACCAATTTAAAAATATTTTCTATCTACATAATGTTATAAATTATAATGCATACATGTATTGGTATATTGTAACAGAACTCCAACAATTAATATAAAAAGTGGTTATTTTTTATTCTTACCGATTCAGAGATATTTTATTGAATTTAAGGTGGTGAGACAATTTGACTCTTTTTTTAATTTTCGTAACAGTGGATAAATTATATCTCACCCATCATCTATGTTTACAAGTTATAACACTCCTATAGACTAACTTTAATTTCTTAGTAGGAATTTTTTTTTAGATTTCTTGGTAGTGCAAAAACAATAGTTTTACACCGCAAAATATCGGATATGATATAGCAATGAATATTATGCTACATGTCTATATTTGCACAAGTCAATAAAAACATCTGTATACCTATGTCTTTTTCTTATTTTTAATGTGCACCGCTTGTTATTATTGTACAAATGTATTTTCATGTTATATCTTTTATATATACCATTTATTATACCTAGGTACATAGGCGGGCATGCGCACGGGTAGGGCTGATTGGGCTTAGCCTTATCTGAGCTTTTTTTTTATACTTGGGTTGGTACTTGGTACCTAAGAAACTAATAAGGAGTTTAGCCGTAGAAAATTGATAACAAAATAAATTAAAATCATAGATTTAATCACACGATTAGAGATATACTGATTACTGGTTGCCCATTGAGTTGTGATAAGTTGACTATTGAACTGGCTATCAAACAACGAAAAATATCAAAAAAGCTTGACGACAACCATGATCATCAATATTTTGAGGAAACTAAAAAAGATAAAATGAAACATTGTTGTTTTTATTTTTTACTTAATCAAATTATATCTGGATTAAACATTTGATTCAACTAAGAAAGTCCGAAATTAATCATAGGGGTTGGGAATTTGTTTAATTTTGAGACTAAAGAAAATAAGATTTTATATTTTAAAACATTATTTGACATTAATGTTAATGAAATAAAATTATTAAAATACATGGTTAACACTGAAACATTAAAAGGAATATCAATTAAAGAAGTTTATGTTTGGATAAAATGGCTCAACAGAGAGTTAACTATTTTTAAAAATATTTTAATTATTCTTAAGTCATTTGTTACTATTCCTGTTACAAGCTGTGGTTGTAAACGGGCCTTTTCTAAACTCAGTGTTATTAAAACCAAGCTTCGATTCACAAATAATAATAAACCAAGAGCGATTGGATGCTTTTTTATATATGTTTATCAAACAAGAAGAAACACTATAGAAACAGGAAACATCACCTATAATGAGGTTATTGAAGAATTTAAACATTTAATTGAAAGAAATCGTAGAATTATCTTATAAAGTATAACAATTACATTCTTTTATTTGACAGCATAATAATTGTATGTAATATATATACATACAAATTACACAATGAATAATTAATTATAATAATAAATAAATATTAATGTTAATTGACAATTACTAATATTATAAATTATGTTTTGAACGTTTTTGAATTGTTTTATTAAATTATATTTGGTTAAAATTTTAAATCAATATTGATGAATTGTATGTGTGAAATAATGAAAAATGATTGTTTACATTTTCAAGTTACCAACAAAAAGATCACTGAAGTTTGTATTGAAAATGTTTGTTATTTTTTTCTTGCATGACAGTGACATTGGGGGAGTGGGTGGTCAGATTGAATTTAGCTATACCTGACTCGGAAGTCTGCGCACGCCTATGCCTAGGTATACATAGAAATAAATAAAAAATATTACATACCTATATATAGTTTTTCTTTTTAGATAACTAGTTAAAGTTTTCTTACACTCATAGCATTGTTATACGGTTTTGTATTTATAATTTATCTACCAATAATTTACACTTTTTAATAATTACTGCAATTAAAAGTATTTATAACAGTATTCCATTAACCAAAATTATCGTGTATTATCTATTTATATTTTGTCTAATTTAGGTTAAAAAAACAAGATATTTTATCTTTTGGATAGATTAATAACAATTCATAATTAATTATAAGTAGTTGATATTTATAATTAACACTTTTTTCAGTTTTTTACGTTTTATCATGCATATGCATGTGTCGCATATATTAGTAATAAGTAAGACTTCTGCAATTAACATAAAAGCAAAAACTAAATACTTGTATTCTTGACCTTATCATATGTATAGGCACATAGCATAATAGTTAACATGCAGGAAATTAACAATGCGTGGAGCATAGTAACTATTTATATTTTAGTATTATAGTCAATATTATCGTTTAACACACTTTGCAGTGCTCAATGCATACGCATGCATGCATTTTTGTAAGCAATATTTTGTTTCTATAGGTATTAACGAAAATATTAATAAAAAATAAACTAATGACCGATTATGACATATCATGTTACAGCATGGTCGAATTTCGAGAAATTAATTTTTAAATGTTTGATTTAAATATTATTTAATTAGATTGTTATATGAACAACGGCGTTCTTTTGAGATTCCATGACAATTTTTTTAACCATCCGAACCTATTATTCCAAAAATATCTTCCTTATCAATAACGGTAGATAACAGGGAAATCATTTAAAATGTGAGAAAAAAAATTATTGGGTGGGTAGTGGGTATAATAATTTAAGATAGTAACTGCATAAGAAAAGAAGCTCAAGTCACTACTGAATAACACCTCACGCTGTATTAAAAGGGACTAGTCAAGTGACTTTTTGCCAAGTCCTGTAGTACCTTTAACACAGCAGCTTAGCCATTAAAATTTGTAGAATAAATAACAAGGTATGGTAACTGGCGGGTCTCTTATTATACTTCTTATGTCATCTTCATACCAATATACTGGCCTTATCGACACAGTATAGACATGGCTTTGTCTGATTGTTTTTTAATCACGATCATTGATCTATCTTAAATCGGGCTATTAATATATAGTAATTTTTATTTATCAAACATTTTTACCTATCAAGTAGGTATCAATTATTATTAGCGATTTTGATAATTTGTTAATTTAACTCCAAAGTTGATTTAGTAAAATGTTATACAAACTAAGAAGTAAGAATATTAATGTACAAAATATGGATTAGGATTATTTAAACTATAACAGACCAATATTGTAATAAACATTAATCAGATGAAATTAAAATTGTGAAAAAGATGTTTTATGAGTAGGTACACATAAGTGTTATGGATTTCCATGGTTGTGTTTAACAAAAAATAATAACTGCTCCTCAAGATTTTTTTGAATGTGGGACTTCTATTATTCTAAGACGGTAGGCTTTTACTGGTCCAGTCCGCCACTGTTTTAATAACAGACCACAATAATTTAAAAATAGATTTTAATTGAACCAAAACGAAATTTAGAGTCTTTAATTATATTTATTGGTTAATTATTTTTATTCAGTCATTGTCCGTTTTATTATCGTTGAAGATGTAACTTAAAAATGAATTATAAAGTGTTTTAAAAATATGAAGTGAACATACACATAAAAAATTGTGATAATGGAATTTTGTTTTTTTCCGTTTTTCTTTCTAATTATTTAAAAAAAAAATACGGGAAGTTTTTAAATGTTGACCTCTTTAAATTCGAAGTACTGACTAGAAAACTAGATCCAATTTTCCAGAAACCATTCCCAATATTTAAGTTTTTACTGCTTCTAAATAAGATGTCGGCTAAAAAAAAATATTATATAGAAAAGCAATATAATAAGTGTATACATTCGCTAAATAAACAAAATTTTAATATTGATTTAAATTATATTTTTATATATAATAAATTATTTAATAATTTTAATATCTTAAAAACAGATATTATGATTGATTAAAAAATATAAATTGAGTTTAATTAGGTTAGGATTTATAAAGTTTAAGGGGTATTAAAAATACATATTTTTATAATAGCCACTTTAGAATATAAATAACAAATGACATACATAAAATTTACTATAATAACGGTAAATTTAATATTTTAAAGAGAATCTATACATTTTGGAAGTTATTTGACAATATTATATTTTATTAATCAAGTTCCAGAGCACACAAACAATTAGGTCCTAGAAATCCTACAAGCTGGTCGTTGATCCCAAAAATAAATTTTTTTTTTGTTTCAAAAGGTTACAATTATCACAGTAATTATTTTAATGATATTTTAATAATTTATTAGGAAAATCTTCTTCACAACTTAAAACAGACTCATATTTATAATTATATTAGTGTTCAATTTTGTATTTAAAAGAAATATATTTTAATTAATGTACTTTTCCTAAAATATCTTTATTTTATATTATACATTTATACTTAGATGTTTATAACAAATATATTGGCATGACTAGAACAAATAAATTTGAAAAATTTATAAATATATTATCATTATATCAACTATCAAGCCTGATTAATATTCAAAATCAATTTGTTGTTCATATTTTCATGTATAAAAAAACTGGACTAAATTCATAGATAGAATTTGTACTCTGTGCTCGTCTTACGGCAATACAGCAATCATCATCATCCTACGCAAGTTATTGTGATTTGTAAGCCTTCGATAGTAGGCTTTTTCCCACCCATTTATAGGTACTAACAAAATTTATGAAGAGTGTGTAAGGATTTCACACTCTTCCGAACATCCGTTAAACTTCATGGCTCGAAAAAACTAACTCCTGTCATGTCCCCACAGTACATTAATTAAAATTAATTTGTTAATTATACATGGAATAATATAGTAATATAGTATACAGTATAATTTAATGTAAAATATTATTTGACATTTAATAACAATTGCTTATACAACGGCATTAAACTTGAATAGTTGAATTGTTATTATTGTAGAAAACGAATGGTGTTTAACGAAATAACGATACATGCATATTTATAACGGCGTTTCTATAATAATATAATATAGTGAGCAAGGTAACCAATACCTACGTATTGTATATATTTTAACGGTTTCATCGTGTTTTAATTTTCGTAACGCAAGACAATGGCATACATTATATTATAACCTAGATAGAATAAGAACAGTTTTACATTTAAAATACTATGACGATTATTTTTACAATATATAGTATTTTAATATTTTATTTTATACTCTATAGATGACCATAACAAATTGAATACGACTTATAATGATGCATTATTTAACGTATGGTTATTGATATGAGGTATATAAGGGGTATATTTGAGGTATATACCTATATATATTTTACACCGAATAAGACGTAAATACACTTCAACACTTTTAATGTTTAAAAACAATAGTTAAATTGAGCTCACCATATATAATATGGATAATAATTAGTAACACACGTTGTAGTGTTACAAATTCAAGTGCCTACATTATATTACACCTGTTAACCAACATCGAGTCAAATATATTAGGAAAAAAATGTTGAATGAGCAAGAAAAAATAATATCGCTGAATTATTACCAGCCGAGTATATCGTTCCTATAAATATCAAAGTTTACCTAAGGTAATTATTATTGATAACAAGACTTTGTATAAAAATTAACTTTTCTTATAGTATGATAATGGGGTATATGGTTCTAAATAAACGATTATTTTCGATATAGAATGGATGAAGATTTGTATTGTATGTATTACTCATGCAAAAAATTGATTTTATTATAGAAATGTACCTATGTTAAAGTCCTGAACATTTTTAAAAATATTCTACGAGTATACGTTATAATAGTAAAAAATACATATTTGTGGCAAATTTATAATAAAAAAATATTTATTTTAAGCAATTTTTTCTCAGACTTTTTTTTTTATCGTTTATTGGATTATATTATGTGTCTTAATAAACACCGAGTACATAAGAATAATATATTAGAGTATTATTTTTCTCTTAATAAAATATATCGATGGTATGTAATAATTCGTTTAGCCATTTGCTATAGTTCCGAACACATGTTTGTTGCCTTGCAGTACATGTGTGTACTTTATTATACTATTATATATATGAACACTGTAGCACGTCACCCAAACCCTCCCCGTCGGGTTTAATAATGTTTGCACATTTTTGTTAGCTGGACGAATGGCGTCATAGGGTCGTAAGATGATAATAATATTATATACGTATTTCACTATTTCTCAAACCAATTCGGTTTAGGTTAGGATGTTTTAATACGCGTTAATAATATTTTATCGTCATCTCATATATAGACACCTACATATAATAATAATGTATATTATAGTTTATGCTTTATAGTTTTGTATCCATAATGGTCATTATATACCCGACGGGAAATAGAGCGAAAGACCTACGGTGGTGACGACAACATAAAAAAAGCACACACACGCATTAAATAAATATACTTAAGAGGGCGTGTTACCAGCCTATCTAACGAGTATTATAACAAAAATAATCTACAAAAAATCTAAAATGATTATATTATATTAGTTAATAACATATTTTGTCAGTTGAACCCGGCATGGCTGTATAGCAGTGTTTTTCAACCCCAAAGGGGCGTGAAATATTTTAAATTTTACTTCATGAATAATTATATACACAAATAAAACATTCCTAAATATAAATAAATAATTTCCTGTTTTAATAAAAAAAAAATACATATCAATTATGAGTTATACAAACGAATACGAGTATTAAATTAAATTATCTTCTTCGTTCACGGTATCATAAAAAAAACACAAAAAATGATTTTTAAAAATGCGTTACATGAAATCGTTACAAATCTGAAAAGAGGTAAAATAAGTTAGATTACGTCAAAACCTCTGCTATATAGGACATAAAGGTAAAAATTTCGAAGAGGGCCCATCCAGATTTAAGGTAAGAGAGCCTAATAGAACATAAAAATGAATACTTAATTATTGGAAAACAATTATAATATATATGGTCATTTTTTACTATAATTTTCTTAATTAGTACCTATTATATAATCGGAGAAACAGTATATAGACATATAGTAATAAATATAAACAGTTTATGTGTAGTTATATTTATATTATACGTAATATTAAAATAAAACTGAACTTCACAAAATATGAAAATTTGCGAGCAGGATAAGGTTTTGTTTTAAAAGATCGATGTTCCACTTATCACCTACCCATAGGTGGATACGTGAAAATCATATTCCTATTATTATTATTATAACGTCAAGTGTGATCATATCGTTTTCCTCGGTCCAGTTGGCATTAAGAGACCGTAAGCGGAATAGACGGAAACTATATAGAATATTATATATTATATAGATATAAGTAGTATATGTACTGCAAAACCAGCGCGATAAAAATTTACAAAAAACACGAGCAACAGTACCTGAGACGTGCTTAAAGAATTTAATGTCAACTATATATATATACGTCATTAGCGTAGTGTTGCTTTTTTTCTGTCTTACGTGCGTCGTAGCAAAAAAAAAAACCCAACATGGTCTCCAGTTTTCTATACTCGTACCTATACATCTGCAGAAGTGCAGAATATAAATTAATATAGGTAAACGCAGTACCTATAACGTGTATCTATAGATATACGGAAATAAATAATACACATGCACGTATACATGAAAAGATAGAAGTATGTAGTCACATAATAATATTAATAAAATAATAATAATATATTTTTTTACACATAATATGTCGATTTAAATTTTTTTCCATTTATAACTATATTGTACAATAACTAATGTAATTTATAAACACTAATATTAGTACTTATAATAATTAATTCTAAATACGATTTTGGGTATTATATCACAATATAATATTACTATGTCTAAATAGTGTTAGTATAAGAGTTTAAGACAAATTTATACTATACCTTGCACGATTTCATGACAAGCTATATTAAGTCATTAAAGGTACTAAGTATAGCAACTAAGTTGGTAGGAACAAGATATAAATGTATACAGAAAAAAATATAATTATGCAAAGTCCAAATAATTGTATCGTTATAATAATTATGATCTGCAACCATTTATCAGTTATTATTTATTATTAGCATCGTCATTGGGTATTAATATACTCATTTGGTCTAATAATGGCAAACTATAAAATGAAAAGCGATTGCCCTTAAGTATGTATAAAATATGTACTCACCTAACCTAGATTCTACTTTTATTATTAATCATTATAATTCTGTAAAATATATTACTGTTTACTGGGTGTGTAAACGCATAGCATAATAATTTCACCGCGTTGTTGTACTCGTAATATCAATCACTCTTTTTGACAATATTAAATTCATTTCCAGATGTCCGTATACAGCGGACGATTAAAAGACACTACACAAATGTTCAAACGAATCTTTAAACCTTCGGGATTTGAGGAGAACCGGGAGTGTTAAACTGAGTCCCAAATAATAGGCTGAATATTAGGGCTAAATAAATTGAGTCTGATAACCTTTAACTTACTTGGTAAATATATCCCAAAATTAGATTTGAATTTGTATATCATATTATATATATACTTTATTGTGATTTTTATGTACAAAATTGTTAAATTAAAATAATTATTAAAAAGTTTCAATAGATAGCATTTAGATTTTCGCACAACTCACTAGTCACTATCATATATTATATTTTGTATTTTATCTATTATATAGTAAATAAATATTTTTTTTTAAAGTTCACATTTACCGTAATCTTTTTTTTATTATTTTAGAGATGTATGAAGTAGAAAATAATAATATTTATTATTAGGTACCACCATATTATAAAATATGCGTATTCTTCCTATGGCAGTGCCTTCTTGAATATAATATTTAGATATGCAGTATGCATAGGTAGTAGGTACATATTATGTCCTGCATAATTTTTTTCGTGTACCTATTTTAATTTTTGGACGTACTGACGTAATTATACCATTTTTGTTGTCACCTGCTGCTAGGTATTATTCTTGATATATTATGATTTATGAACATTTTAAAAGAAGGGGCATTGAAACGTATCCCTTTATAAATAATACACGTGCAGCTGTGGTCTATGCCACAATGAAATCGGTGAATTAGAGATTACAGTAAGTGTATGTGATGTGTGCTTATACCTATTATAAGGTATACGGGGAAAGCGAACCTAATAATATTTTAGAAAATACAATAAGGGATTTTTAAATGATATTGTTTTTAGAATTTGATTTTGTTGTTCTGGAGAAACAAAATTAAAAATTTCTCGAATTGTTCAAGATAGTTCACGACAAAAGAACCATTTTGTAAACAATTTATATATCATAATAAATTAATGTAGCAATTATTACACACATTATTTCTAAAAAAACCATTTTATATGATAAATGTGATTCTCAGACTTTCAACGTGCCAATTATTAAATTATATACTAATAATACTAATACTGTTATAGTATAATATGTAAAACAGTACATAAGAGTAAGTTGTCTAATATAGAGTTCATATTTTTGTGGTTTTTGCATATTATTCAAAAATATTTCAGGGGTTAAGAAATGTCGTTTAGTTTCATATTAATAAAGCATATCTTAGAAAAAATTTCAAATTATGAGAAAAAATACTATAGTTTATTTTTATTTTTATTTATTGTAATAAACTTTAATTTAAAGTAAGTATATGTATACGAGTGTTGTATCTATACATTGTTTTATTATTTTTTTAACTATGAATTTGTTTGAGAACCATTTTAAGTCGATCTCATCAATTGTACATCCAATAATTTTGATACATGCGCAATTATTGAAAAAATACATTTTTAAAATTACATAAATCAAAATTCATTGATTATTGTTCTCACTTTCAAGAAAATGTTTGTAAAATTATTTTAGACCATAATATTATAGCATCATAATTTTTTTTTTTTTTTAATTTTTTCAGCATTAAACTCCAAACTTTACTTCCCAAATTTATATAGGGACGTGTAAACCGATATTCATGGTTGGTGCAGTAACTACAAGTACCACGACCGTCGTTTTAATATAATATTGACGGACGACGCTATAAACGGCACTGGTACTTACGCCAAGAATGTCCGATCACTGTGAGCTGTAGTTACATCGTACACGTATAATGTATATCTATATATATAATATACATATACATACATGTAGTAATTGTAATAGAAGTCCCTCTCACTTGACCCGTGCGCTTATATGCCACCGTCACCGTCAATCGTATATAATAGATATATAGGTAATATAATAACTAATAAATGGATTCTCTCTCCCGGCCAACGCTATTTTCTACATTACTATATATGATTCCTATTTGATCGATCTGCGCCTGACATCGGCGATACCATAGTATTATATTATTATATCTAAACGTTACCTGTTGTACAGTCTACAATAATATGTACAATTAATGTAGCTTTTTTGTGTGTTATTAACTTATAACTTAAACTCCATGATCTAGGTGGGCAATAAATAACATCTACAGTGTGATTCTCCAAACGTATTCACCCTAGTTACTCCTCGTTTTCCTTTACTAATAATTTTATTTAAATTCTAATTTTTTGAATTTATAAATAGGTATACATAAAGATCATGTTTTCAAATTCTTGAGGTATTTTATATTACTTAAGGAGTGTCCTGTGATGACACAGACTTCTCTATTTGTTTACTGTAAATTATTTAATGAATATTTTTTTAATGAAAATGTTGTATCTAAAACAAAATTCGAACGAAAAGTTCATTCTGAATTGTATAATTCTAAAAATGATTTAACAAAAATACAGAATGTATGTAATGTTAGGTGCAGTATTTAAAATAGTTGCAGGACTATGTTGATAGATATTAGTTATCTTTAGACTTTAGTAGTTAATACATAAAGTTAAATGATTCAAAAACTACTTGTTCGAATTTTGATTGATATATGTTGACATTTTCAAAGAAATTGTTTGCTAAATAATTTGCAATGTAAAAGGTGGGTTCTCATTTGAAAAACAGAAGTTTATTTCCCTTGCGATTTCTCAAGTTGTACAAAAAATGGAAAAAAAATATATAAATACATTTAAATTCCAAAAATATTATTTTGAAGAAAAAAAACTGTATGAAGTTGATTGTACGAATATTTTTTGCGGTTACATACGATAAATATATTAGGCATATATTGATATGTACCGATAGACAATACGTATCTATACGCGTTAACATACTATACAACTATTATACACAATTAATTTAGGAGGTCATATAACTTATTTTAAGGCATTTTATATACATCTAACTTTTAAATAAATAAACAAAATCGTGGGAAATATTTAAACACCTAAACTTATACATATCAGTAAATTACTTTTGTAACACAAATGTGGATTACCTTGTTGATACTAACTTTCGGTTTGACTCGTTGAAATATAAAAAAAATTACTAATTTATACATTTTGATTTAATTGTTATAGTCATTACTAACATTACTATTAGGTACTATAAAATATATATTATTATTAATTGTATGCGCAATTTAGTATTTACCTATAATCACACGTTAAGATTAAAACAATGTATTCAATTTATAACCTCGGAAACTAAAAGAAAATCAAACAACTGTTAGGTAAATAGGTTATTAAATTTTTATTCTTTAGATATTTGTTTCAAGGTAAATTCATGACAATACAACATAAACATGAAAGTTTGATGATTGTGATAAGTAAATTAATTAAAATAATTTAAAATATATTTTTTTTCTGTTGTAAATCATAATGTCAAAAATAATTTTAAAAAAGTTTCTTAGGATTATTGTAATTTATTTTGTTAGCTATCTAGTATTAGATATAAATACTTTTCATTTTTACAAGCCAACTATGCAATTATAGAGGTAAAAACTAGAAGCCAATATTTCTAATCAAAATTATCCAATTTAATTACAACAATTACATTTCAATTACATTTACTACGAGGCTTATTAATTCTATTGTATTTTAAGGAAAGGTATTTGTTTGGTATCTACATAGCATTCATTATGTTCATTTCAAAACGTTTTTATAGTGCATGTGTAACAGTGTCTAGACCGCTAGATATTTTATTTTTTTAATTTGTAATAATAATGATTTATTAAATATTATTGCTGATTAAACCCAACTTTATTTCCACGTCATGAAGTTCCATCAATGATAGACGTTCTCTTCAAACAAGCTTATACTACATTTTTGTTTTTAATATACAATATTAACTAGTATTTAAGTACTTAAAACGTATATTCAAATGCTATGTATCATACATTAAACCTAGCTGGTAGTTTATGCTTTATGAGAAAATTTATAATTTACCTAATATTACCAATATAGTTTTTACATTTTAGACTTTTAGAAACTTTGTTAACGTTTTTTTTTTATTCAAAGTAGGGGTCTGTTACCGGCTTTTATTTTAAATTTTTTACTATACCTATATTTCTACCTTTATTTTTTTGCGATTAAATATGTATTTATTAATTAAACTGGTCGCATTATCTATTTATGTATTTTTATATTTTAGGTTAAAAATTATTCAAATGTATTTTTAGTTGTACCTATTTTATTCAAAATAATAAGAAATTGAAACGCATTAATACAAATTAGTATTTAATATATATTATATATAAATGGTATACGACAAACACATTTTTTTAGTTTTTTTTACAACAGTTTAGGTCATCAGAATCCTTATAAATTGATCATGGCTTCATTCTACAAACGAGTTGTGGTCAGATAAGACGTATAATGAAAGTGATGTCCCGTAGTTTTTTATAGGTCACACGGGTTATGTACATCATTTTTTTGGTGACACTATATCAGATAATAATTCCCAAATTTATTTCAAACTCTTCAACTTTTTTTGTTAGTATTGATGCGACTAGTTACTATTTGTATGTCATGTACAGGATAACTTAGAATACATTTTAAATTAAATAAAAAATAAATGATTTTTGTTACGGTCGTGAATATTATTTACATTTTTTTTCATAAAATGCTTATAAGTTTTATATTATTGCGTAAATTGAAATTTAATTATGCGAGTATTTCATAAAAATAGACATGATTTCCAATGGCATGATTTACAAAATATGATAAACGTAAATTAAATGTTCTAAAATTTAGAATCTAAATAAACAGAACACGAGCATTGAGCAATAATATATAGTATTATGAAATATAAAGTAATACGTATACTTAATCAACTCCCGATGATCAATGGAACAAATAAATATACGAAGAAGTACTAAAATACTTGCATATTAGTCATTATTATAGTTAGGTATACTGGTATGCATAATAGCTATGAGTCACATAACATGCTACCATATTGGTACCAAATTAATTAATTTATCAAGCTCGATCTCATGTTTGACCAATTTTCATCATTTATAACAAGAATTTCACAAATTAATTTCAAATTTAGAGCAGAAGTATATAATATTGTATAGTGACCAATTGAGAAGAATCGTGATATTTGTTGATGATTACTAATAAAATATTATAAAACTATTGTTTTAAATTAAACATTTTTATCATAGACCAAGTAACAAATGAATACGGAGATGTAACTATATAAATAATCCAAAATTATTTAATCAAATGTTATCAGTAGATAATATAATTTATTATTGTCCAAGATACACCTATGTTTTTAAAATCCTTAAAAAAAATTAGTTTAAAGTTTATGGATACTCATATTGTATGTAACCTTTGGTGAAATCATTAAAATGAAGTATAAATAAGTAGGTAATAAGCATCTAAAATCGTACATACCGAGAAGCTTTGTGTTTACTAAAAATGCATTAAAATTGGATTCGAGCTAAATAATGCAACAATATATAGATAAGTACTAAATATAATAAATCATAAAGTAAATATTTTATTTATATTTGTATATGAGAAGTTGTACATTTATACATTTTATATAAATAATATAAAGTCCATATTAATATGAAAATTTTAATATACCTATACGCATGATATAGATACCCAAGTATTAAAGTATAATAGTACAATGTATTTATATTGTAAGTTATGTGTTCTAGTGAAACTTATAAAAATCATTCTGGCAATCTGAGCACAAGTTCACGAATTTATACGTATTAAGTTAAAAACCTATCTTCAAATGGAATTTTATATTTAATACATTATAATACTATACTTACATTATTATAAAACCATTATCATATTTTTTTAAATGGTTGTAATGAATGTTATCCTGGAGATTTTGAAACTTAAAGGATTTGCAATACAAATCAAATTATTATAAAACACTAACCGTATGCAATGAAATTGTTAATTGAATTGTGTCCGGTAAGCAAAACGAGTAGTTATGATAAATTATACATAAAATATACCTACCTATAATCAAACAAATGTGTATTACATAATACATGAGTATATTTTAAATTTGTATATACACTTATACTGACTTTGGTCTGACAGGTACAAACAAGACGTGCATTAAACGATTTATTATTTATAATTCCAAACATTTTAAATCGGTTTACAGGTAGAATAATTGTTTTGAAATAAAAAAAAATGTAACAATAATAATTACAGCCCATTAACAAGTAGATTAAGAATATTATCATGAAAGTTCATTCAAATATTAAATACGACAACTGTAGTTTAGTCTTAATGGCGTACATTTGATAGTTTGACTTCAAGTTGTAAACACTTCTTTGCATAATAAATGTTGAATGTTACGCAGTAAATCGTGTATAATTAACAGCAATTATTAATTAAACCCATTTATACTTTAAAAATAATACTGACTAATGACTTTGACTAATCAAATACAACTATTTATCAAATCGCATTTAATAAGAAAAGACATAGGTATTATGCATGTGATATATATATTATACTTGTATATCTATATAAATTAAAACCTATTTAACCGCATAAATATTGTTTTAAAAACCAAATCCATAACAGTGCGAATCTTTGAGCTTGTAATAATTTGCAAGTCGATTATCAACTGCTGACTACTATCACCTAGGTACATGAACGGAATGATATGGCATTATAATTTCTTCGTTCTATAAATAAAATAACACACTTCGGATAATGTTTCGATGTGCTAGCTTAGCTAGATTTTTGTGTAGGTATACTTGAACGATAGATTTACAACCGTGGTATAGCTGAGCTCATTTAATTACAGTATCTATAGACTTTTACCGGACGTGTCCGATCCGTGTTCTAGTGTTACATCCCCCCGGACGCGTGCCTACCTAGTGCTAATGTCATTATTATTATTTATTATTGTTATTAATACTATTTATTATTATTTATTGCCTGTCTACTTTCAAAGTGCACAAACGCCGCCAATGGTTGACATCAAATGCGAAATAGCGGAGGCTGCATTAGTTAAAGGTTAGATTAGGTTACGAAATCGCAATAATACTATTATCGTTATTATATGGCTGTAATGGATATTACATTTGATATGATATTATTATAATATTTGAGTATCTGCGTATAAACGCGCCTGTTAAGGTACTATAAGGCGCCATTTCACTATCAGTGTGTCTCGTACGACATTTTTCGTGGTTTTGGAAATCTGCAAGATGTGATACAATATGTTTGATATTTGTCACAGTTGTTTTACTTGGAGTATGTGTGTGCACAGTGCAAACGGTATAACCACGGTATAATTCCAGTCAATATAGTTGGACTATTTCAACGTAACTTGTGGTATCAATAAATTGGTCGATATCACAAACTAACCAATCAGGGAATACATTAAATACGATCACGCGAATATGGTAGAAGTGGAATAGCGACTATACTGCGTGTCGCAGTTTTCCGCGTAAACTCGATACTGTATACAAGTAGCAAAAAATAATTTACTACTTCGCTGTGTTGTTATTAGGCGGTTAATATATTCGGCTATTAATAAAATAAATAGCGAAAACTTAAAACCAAAACAATACTATTTAATTAAGCGAATAACAAGAAAATTTTGAACACGAAACACATGATCATATGGTGATGGTGGAATAGTAAGTTAGCTGTAATTATAATATATTATACCTTCAAAAAACGGGTCGATTATTATGTTAACAAATGATCACTTGTGATCATTTGTGTATATTTACTTGTATACATATAATATTATGTAACATATATTCGAATTAAATTTTTTTCAAATCCGGTGTGTATAATGAGGTAGACACAATTGAGAACCCTTCCTGGCTTTGGTTAGGATTTTTGTCTACTGGCTATTATAAGTTAATTTATACAAAAATTATTTAGCAAGTCTACGAGTTCTAACAGTATTTACTTAGAACCTACCTCATACAGTATTTTATACTTATTTTAATTTATACATTTACATTATAGTATGATTAGTGATTACTGATTACTATACAAATATAAGTGCTGTTTCACAACCCTATTTTTTCATTCCTATATTAGCCCTTATCCCACAGGCGTTTTTAATTTTGTGACATACATAATATTATTATAGTTGCTATTAGCTGAGTTCACATTTAAACAATATATTTCGCTCGCTTTTTCTTGCATGCGTTATTTCTTTTATGTACGCAAGAACAAAATTTTACGAATCCAAACCGTCACAAGCTGCGAGCTTGGCACAAATTACACGTCATTTAAGATGACGTAAAATCAAAATTGGTTTTAAAAATATTGCAAATGGTGAACCCGGCTCAAGGTCAAGTGTCAAGTGTGCATTTTGAGTTTTGACAATTTGTTGCGCACCAACTTGCAAAGAATATGTAATAATAATAATATTATTTTGTACTGTGCAAGATATTTGTGTCCGACGTGTCATAAATTAAAATGAAAAATAATGAATAAGTATTCAACCAGGCGATGAACGATTGTAAAAGTTTACGGAAATTATATTAAACATTAAGTAATTGCATTTAAGAAAAACCACGCCAGTCACTATAGATGAAAAATAAAACAGACAGCCCTATGTGGGTTAAAATGGGAATGAAAATGATTCATATGATTCTACTTAGAATGCGCCGAATATTATTAACACTTTATTCGTCGGATATACGGTTTTTCTTGTTCTTGCACGTCGGAGAACACAAAATATTATTGAAAATGTGGGAAAATTGGGGTGCGTTTCGCCGACAGATATCATAATATTATATTACGTATTTTATTACAATATTTACTCACGGTTTAATGTTAAAAGTGGTCCGTTTCGCGGGCGCTGCGTTGGCCAGAAAACGCGAGATGATCGTCGACGGTGGGCGAAGAGGTGGTGGACGGCGATGACGACCGGACGACGACGCGTGGCGAATACACCTTGTACAAGAGCGGTGCCGAAGTAACTGGCCGGCTACAGTACGACGTACGCGACTGCTGCTGTTGCACTGTCTGGTCGCCGGCCGAGGACGGTGTCTCTCTCCTCCACGGCACCACCGACGCTGCCGCCACCACCACCTCTACCACCACCACGGTACCTCCTCTCACGCGACGACTACCTACTATCCGTACGACGGACGGCTCTACACATTATATTATTATTATTATTGTTATTATTATTATACTCTCTCGAACCGAAATATAATAATAATAAAATCGGCATCGGGGCTACACACAGCTGCTGGTCATGACGCCGTCGTTGTCGCTCTGCCAGCCGGCCTGCTGTTGTAATAATATTATTATTATTCTACGATGGATTACGAGGACTGATTATTCAAATATTCGAGAATTGTATGGGTACATACTAGGGGCGATATAGGTACTGGCGGTGGCGCATTGTTTTAGTCCGGTAACCGTGTATACAACTACTATAGACCGCAGTCGTGGGAGTTCACAAAAACTGTGTTTGAAATGACCCGAGTTTTAATTATCAATTAAAATATTAATGTCCATAATAGTTTAATAATTGTAAGTAAGTATATGATATTATTGTAAGACACTTCAATAGACCACACCTGAAGATATTCGCCGATATTTTGATACTCTGATCATAAAATATAGATTTGATACAGTTAGTCCCCAGTATTGCCCACTGTAATCGTACTCGTGAGATGGGCCTAATTTTTCTTTAATTTTACGAAAAACCGCAGAAACGTTGCGCCAAAAATGTGTAAATTTAGAACGTATTGTAAACCTACGTAGGCAGTTATGTTTATTTGCCAGTGTATGCTTATAGTATTTATTGTATTATTATATTATATTGTTGTTGCGGTTCATCGTCACTCACCCACCCGCATGGTCACACGCAGTATACGACGACGACTGGCAATTCCGCATGCAGTCCAGTCCGCATTGTCCACGCGGAACGAGTTTGTATAGCAGTTGGTTGCTGGCAGAGGTTTCTTCTTGCTTTTTGCTTTTATTTGTTCGTTCTTTTCGTTCTTTCTTCTCAGTTACCGCCAAACCGATTTTTGCCCAAGACGTGACGAGTATACAACATGCGATCGGGACTATTATATTATTATTTATTATTTGTATTATTATTATTATTATTATTATTATTATATTACACGATGCGACGATGCGTACTATTGCTACAGACGTCCGCCCCACCTGCAGAGTGCAGACCGATGGCGGCGACCGTGCAGTGACGGTGCGATGAACGGTGTTGTGAGGAGGAGGGAACACAAATAATTGTGGACGACCTAACACACACACACACACACACACGTCAAGAGTATATGCTATTACTAAAAGTTTCCGGTTTAGGTATAACGTGATGAACTCGCTAAAGATATTGAGACGGTTAAAGATAGACAAATCACGGACGGGCTAGCGTGCGCGGCAAAGTGCCATATTCAATTTGTACCATAATCATAATTCATGCACCTAGTCACTAGTCAGTGACGTAATTTGGGAGGTTTGGGAGATTAAGACAATAAACGCCATACCTTAGTAATATTTTTAAATTTGGTAATATTTTATTAAAAATATTGCGTTCATTTAATACGCATAATGTTGGCGGTCCAGTGTTAACTGTTGAATTCAGGTAAAAATAAAAATCTAAAAAAATAAACGGACGTAACACGTTTCCACCAAAAGTAGACCTTCCCCTTTTTCACCAATAGCTGTTTCTACTAAAAATGTATCTTTTCCTTTTCCACCAAATAAGATATTGACCACGTTTTTACCAAAAAAATTGTTTACTACGCTTATATAGTTATATTAAAAGGTATAACACATTTTAATTTAACATACACTGTTGTAATGCAAAATTTAAAGTTCATAAAATATTGTCCCATTATACATTATCTTGATTAATCAATATAAAAGGTAATAAGTACGGCTACGATTTAATACAATCAAATACGAACAATATACAATATAGGTACGTTGATTTTATGTGTATCTATACATTTTACATCAATCGGAAAAACTCACAAAAAGTATATTCTACAATTAAAAAAAATATATCATCCAATTATATAATATATGAGTACTGTATACATAATATCTAAAGTATCTATACCATAATATTATATCATTTTTTAATCCAGCATTAGTATGTTACATAAACTTATTACTGTATTAAAGGTTTTAATATGAGCATATAGTATACAAATTATTTTGGTAAAAACGTTGTTAAGTTAGGTGGATCTCATTTGGTGAAAAAGGGAAAGGTCCACTTTTGATGGAAACGGGTATCGGCGTATCGCCCAAATAAACATTTCTGGATAAAATTAACATACTTATATATACATTAAATAGATAAATATGTATATTTTTTTTCATTGTCAAAATATATGTATTGATTATTATTCGTGTATCATATATTATATGTAAATAAAATATTTAAGCGAAGTTCTAATGATAGTGGGTTGAATCAAACTCACTATTTCACAAATAAAATTCAGGATATTATGCTCCTAAAGACGTAATACTTAATAATTTAAATAACTGATTTTCAGGGAACTCACTCTGCTGTATAACAGGTATCAAGTGTCAAGTGTCGGAGATTTATTCGAATAAGAATGGTTGTGTTAAATTTGAAATAACTGATAAATTATTGTATGAAACTATGGAAGGGGTGTCTAGCATCAACTGCCGTTCGGGTCTCGTAAGCATCTAGTTTAAATAGGTAAGTACTAGGGATATTTTATTATTTAATAATTGTATTACTAACAGTAGTGTATCTAGTGGGAAGGCTAAAAGAGCTTAACCTAAAAAACTCAACAATAAGATGTTTATCCACTATAATTTATTATAATCCGCTCAACTAAATTTTAAATAATTTCAAAATACAACTAATTAATTACTCATTATAAATTTGATTTTTATCCATCAAAATACACTGAAAAATATTATCCAGTTTCGGATTATGAAATTTAAAACAAATAAATAAATGTATAGTCATCATTAAAAAAAAAAAAATGTAACTGTTTTTGGAAACATTAATTTTTTTTCGAAATATTAATGAGTGTAAGTATTATATAAAAAAAACAACGTTTTATATTTACATACATATTTTTATTATATCTAAATTATTTTTCATGAGGGTACTTATAAAGGTGCAATTGAATAATTGAACAAATAATAATAAAGTTATATTGTAATTATACCTATGTATAATAAACAAAAATTAATGATATAATTTAACATACCTACCACATACCCGTGTATTATAAAAAAGTAACTACCATTTACACATACACAATTTATTTTATTAAATAAACAATTATACATTATGTTTATGTTACTCTGTACCTATACTTAATAATTTTCATAAACTATGTTAAATGCCCGCCTTCATTGAAAAGTACTGGCTACATCACAGATATTACTTATTACAGTAATTTATTGTTCTGTTAGTAATACACTAACATGGTAGGTAAGTTGAACTAATTTTTGCCAAAAACATCGCACTTATTATATAATAATTATTAGGTAGGTACTTTAGTACTTATTATAATATCAATTACCTATATATTTATATCATATAATATTATTGTTATTATTAAATAATAAATTAAAACTGCAATAGCGCCCACCCCCATAATACCGGCTATAATACTATTAGCCATTAGGTGTAGCGGCTGTTACACCATTTAAGATATACACAATTAAGTATATGTATATCTGTAGGAAAATGTGGACTGTTGTCCGTTGACTGCAACAGTTACATAGATGGATGTGTAAACCCAAAAAATTATTTTTCAGTGTTGCTACACTATTTAATTTAGACTTGCGCAACACTGTTATTAGTGCTATTATAAGTCAATACCGACATATCATAGCGTCTTAGCGACATATGCTATGAAACAGTATAACTATTGGTTCGTGATTTATATTTTATACATCTTATAATTTGTAAATATGTACAAAAATTTTGAAAATTGCAATGTGTAATCTACTAATATGTATAGAAAATAATAATATTTATTAAAGAAAAAATTCTCAAATTTCAAAAAATAATGATTGATATTTTTTCTAATTTTAATAAAATAACTAGAATTGTTAGAGAAAGTCATTATTTTTATTCGAACAATTTTTTTTCCAAACTTTGACTGACACAAAAAATGAAAAAAATATAAACTTACTTCATTCTCGTAATTTTAAGACCAATATATTATTGGTATATTATATTATCCTCTGATCTAATAGATATTAATATAGTAAAAATAAAAATATAAAGATTAAAACTAACAAAAAAAATAAAAATAAAAATAGAGACTAACAGTTTATCTACGCATAGAATTGATTTTCGTATTAAATGATATATTATTTTTAAATATATATCTAATGATTTTTTGTACTTTAAAGTTCTTGTTCATACTGAAAACAATTTTCATACTCGGTAAAAAAGGTTGAAAATTCAATACAAATTATAATTATAAATACTAGTATTTATAGTATTCATAATCAATATTTATACTATAGACCTGTGAAATTAGGTTTTTCTTTAATTGTTTTTGTTCTCAATTATACATTTCTATTTATTAAGTAGTATATTAGTATTGACAGCATCAAATAAAAATAAAATGTTTTTGGAATGTATTAATCATTTCGATGATTTTTATAAGGCAGCCCAAATGCTCCAAATCCAACTATTGAATACATATTTATTAGTAAAATAAAAATACCTACGGTATTTAATATATTTTAAAGTATATTAATGCTTATTATAAAATATCAATAGATCGATCATCATTCATCACTTAATCAGTATTAGTTCCAATATAACAACTTATCAATATAACGTTTCTATTCTATTATTATATAATATAATATGTGAGTATGTAATAATTTTTTATAAATAATTATTACTTCCCTGTTTTTTTTTTTTTTTTAATTGAGGTACAATCTATACTCGACGTCTCGACATATTATACAAGAGAACAACTTCCCCGGTGTGTTTTTATTTAATAACAAACTATAACTTTGCAATATATAAAATAATATATTTGTTATAATGCTAGCATAATTTGTTGCTTTAAATTTAAATATTAAAAAAGCCCCCTTTGCGGGAAAATATAGATAATACAATATTGTTACCTATATAAATACAAGAATGATCTAGCTGTAGGTATAGGATTGTCGATTGACTATTATATCAAAACTAACGGTTAATGAAACTAAATATGTTTTGCTGAACATACATTTCTGATGTTATACGCGTTTGTCATGACAAAGACTATTCTTTTCAAATTGTTTTTACATGGAATTGTAACTTATTGGGTTGTTAATACATTTAGAAACCAGGAATTTTGCACTCTCGTAGAATGAGCTTTCCCAAATTGTTTTATTACGATTAATATTTCCTACTTTATTTTCCAATGTAAGTATAATAATAAGCAATATAACCAAATAATTGATATGACATTGGCACACAAGACAAGTGATTATTTTATTTGTACGTACATTTATTTATTTATTTATTTTTACAAAATATGTGTCGGAGGGTGAAATTATGATAGTGAAAATCCTCAACTGATTTATTAGTATGGTAGGTAGATATATATCTATACATAGATTAATACATAATATCTATGTAGATATATATATAAACATCATATAGTTGTACACAGGGTTGAAGCCCTACTAGAATTGTTATCTTATGACTTATACCACCGCATATATACGTGGAAAACGATTTCATGTAACTTGATCGTTATATACCTACAGCGTGATTCAAAGTATGCACACCCCAACAATATAAAATTAAATTATTTAGATTTTTATACCATCTAAGGAATTTCGTGTAGTATACAATAAATTATTTTTTCTAAATGAGAATTTATTTTTTTAATATAAATTATTAAATAGTGGCGTAGCCAAGGAGGGTAGGTCTAAAGAGGCTATAGGCTCTCCCCCCCCCCCCCATTAGTCGTATTTTTTATATTGTTTTAAAATATTTAAATTTAAATATGGAAATGGTTTTACAAATTTTAATTATTTAAAATATTAAATACGGCAAATCAACATTAATATGTTATTAGTATTTTTGTTTTTTTTTTGTTGTTTTTGATTTTCAATAACTCAAGTTAAAAGTATTTAGCCCCCCCCCCCCCATAAAACAATCCTAGCTACTTTTCTGTATGAAGCATGTGATATTTTTTTAAATGTTTATGTATCTAAAACACAATTCAAATTAAAAGTTTGTCTTGAGTTATTATTAAAATGTATATACTATGTACCTATAATAAGGGTACAATAAGGGTCTTTAAAAATGGTTTTACAAAAATATAAAATATATATATATAATGTTGGATCTAGTGTTTAGTATTTACTAAACTTGAACAATTAGACAAATTATAAAGTTTTGATTGATTAATAAAAATTATCAAAATCTTAACATTTTCATAAAGGTCCCCATATCTCCTTAATTCATTATCGTGATTTATAGACCTATTATCTTTACACACACAAAAATAAATAACTAAAAAACTACGAGTTTGAAATTTTAATTTTGTTTTTGATATATGTATATTATATACATATTAACATTTTTGAACAAGTCATCTGGTTAACAATTTTTAGAAAAAGTTTGATTCTTATTTGAAAAAAAGTTGGTGTCACTACAAGACGATCTTTATGGTATAAAAATTTTAAACATTATCATAAATTCATTATTGAAAAAAAGGAGGATGAGTATACTATTAGTGAATTATTA
Organism: Rhopalosiphum padi; assembly: GCF_020882245.1. Classification (NCBI taxonomy): domain Eukaryota; kingdom Metazoa; phylum Arthropoda; class Insecta; order Hemiptera; family Aphididae; genus Rhopalosiphum; species Rhopalosiphum padi. The sequence continues at coordinate 49,028,690 of NC_083599.1, forward strand.
TCCTGTAAGAATAATTTCTGGTGAAAATAACAGCCATAATTTTATATTATAGGTATATTGGTACACGGTAGTCGGAAAAAACAAAACTCGAATCTACTGCAGTTCACATTGTGTACACTGTGTACATATTCACACATATAGCATATACACTTCATATATTTTTATTTTAAGGGGCGACACCTACCTACTATTCTATTACAATATGCAGGGATTGTATTATTATGATAAGTGTTGTAATCCGAAACGGTTATGTCAAACACGCTGTGTATATAGGTATAATAAATGTGTGCAAATTTTTTTGCGTTTTTTGAATAATTTTAGTAGGGATAACTCTTCTCGATTTACTGTAGGTATGTACCTACACTGTACAGGGTGATTCACTGAGTAATTTATTGGATTTTTTTTTAAAATAGATGTTGATGTTTCTATTTTAAAAGTCAGTTTTCGAGACCTGAGACATTACGCACTAAATATAAAAGATATTATACTTATACAGATATCTAACATAAAATAATATACTTAAATACTTAATATTTATTTTTTTATATTTATGAAAAAATTTAAACAAGAAATTCGATTAAATAAGAGCGATAAGTGTTGTTTTTTTAATTGATTTAAAATTTATAGTAGGTAAACTATATTAATCTGTATGATTATTGATTAGTTACTTCATAATTTGAAATAGTTTTCTGAATTTTCTAAATAATAACTAATAAAAACATGACCCAACAAATATTAAATAATAAATTTACATCTATTTATTGTATGTAAGTATAACCATTAATTATATCGTCTATATCCAAGTGTCCGATGTATTATTAAGGAATAATATCGGTCCCTCGGTATAAAAAGTTTAAGATATTTTAACATTTAACAAAAAAATTATCTCTAATCAATTAAATAGAAAAAAGGTGATTCTCATTTGAAAAATGAAAAACCAAATAGTTTCTTAATATTTTTTATTACCAAAATTAAAAAGTTAATAAATAAATGTAATACTCTTTTAGTAGGTACATAAATGTTTGTTTTATGGATACGATATACCCGTGTAAAAATGTTTTTAAGGTGAAATATGAAATAAACAAAACTTTTTAAATAGTTGTAAAAATGAATAATAAATACTTGAGTCACCCCCGTGACCTGCAGGCTTGTCTCTTTCTGTAAGATTATAGCCTTACCTGTCAAAGGTTTTAAGCATATTTTAAAATCAAATTTTGATTAATTTAATTATTAAAGAAAAACGGGAGTGAACATGTTTGATTAATCACTTTGTATACAGTCATACAGGTTATTTATTGATTAAAGTTAAAGTTGTTTTAGCTTAAAATACATGTTTTATGTTTTTATGTTACACATTTTACTTTGAAATCAATAATGATTACTATAATATTTGTAAATAAATCCAAAAATGTAATTAGGAATGATGAGAATTCCTTGTACATATGAAAATATGTAGAATTTTTAGATTTTTATTTATTCAATTTAAAGTCGTCGTTTATTTTTTAAGTTATTTATTTTGGATATTTTTTGCTGCAGTCTTCTGCAGTGTTATACTGTAACAGTTGGTTTTTACAATACAAAATGTTTGTTTTTATTGTATCAATATATATATTATTTAATATACATATTTTCATGCGGCCGTGGTAATGCATCGTCGACTTTGTTGCAGCTGCGCTGTCCCTTTATACAATTCTATAAATATCCAAATATTCTACATAGACTTTAGATGTTTAGTAGAGTAATAGTGTTCGTGTGTCGTCAACTGCAGGCAAAAAATAGAAACATTTTTAAATCGTTTTAGCAAACATTATTTGTTTATTTAAAATCTGTAAAATTTGTTTAGTTTCTAAAAACATAGGTAAAACATATTATAGGCACCTGCAATTATTCGTACACAATGCGTATGATCGTGAACTATATTGACAATATTCAATTTAATTAAAAAAATCTCAATAAATGTTATACCTACCGATATCAAAAAACTTACTAAGTAAAGTAGTTTATTAATTTTATGAAATAAAAAAAAAATGTTTCATGTTATGAAATATGAATGATTATGTTTGCTCGAATAAGGATGGTTGTAGCCGCAGGATTGTTATGTTTAAAACATTTTTAATAAAAAACGTGTGTTTAAAATAATATTTTTGGTAAATTTTAAACTAAAATAATCTATAGATTTTTTCTACTCTAAAGGATAATTTTTTTTTAAAGACCTTATTATTTTGTTGAAAATCAACAATTTTAACGATTTCAAAATTAAAAACAATGGCATCCAAAAAAATTGGGCCAATTGTTGTAGATAAAACTCCAAAACTGAAAATAAGCATGACCCCTTGGCCCCCTCCCATATTTAGATTACATCATCATCCTCAGCGTCAAAAACTACACAAGTAAGAATAGAAAATAATAAGTTTTACAAAAAGGTATCCCATAAGGAAGACATAATCTATACCTAATATAGATAATATATATAGATTTTATATAGTATATATATGTAAAAATAATAATAATAACACAATTACATGATGACTGATGAGTGATAGAGGGATGCTAATGGCAGACTATTATTATTTTTAGGGATTTATTAAAAGGTATTTTTTATATGTGTTTTAAACATATAAAAAAAACATTTTTAAAAAACGTGTTTTTTTTTCAATCCTGGTTGTAGGAATTAACGCTTTCAATAAAAAAAAATTTGATCTTTTTCGTATTTCTTGACAAAAAAATTAATTAAATTATTTTTAAAATACTACGATTATATAGTTCTAAACATTTCAAAAAAAAAAATTACTCAAATGCATGATTTTAACCACTATTACAGACATTAATGTTTTTTATACCACTCCTAATCGTACGTGTCTCATTGGAGTATCCACGGACTAAGATTATTATTGGCATTTCGAATTAACAATATTATTTTAAATAGGTTCAAACACTATACTGTTACCGAATCATTATAATTATATATATCATAAATATTAAATAGTAATAATATAACTATATGTGTTAACTATATGTGTTATGTCTACTTATACAGTTTTATTGTAACTAGCAAAATAAAAAAATTCTAAAAAAACATTTCTTAAATTATTTGTAAGAATTGTATTTAAAGTTTTAACATATTTTTTGCATAATTAAAAATGCTCTGTTCCAACTTTCTATAAGTAAGTGAAATATACCTGCGTATGCTACGTAGTGCTTTATAGAATCTTTTCACACGAAGTAAACTTTATCCAATTATCAATAAGCATAACCTACTTTATATAAAGAAACTACGCGGCTAAAATGTCCAGTAAATAGTAATGACTAATGAGTTATTACTAATGACTATAATGGACCTAATGGATACTAAACCACTCCTATCGGATTTATGTGTTATTTAAATATTCATATATTTCCATATTTATTGTATTTTACACATTATAATATTGTTATTAAAATAATTTAATGATTACAAATGTATTTGATTAACCGAAAACTTTTTACTTATTTTCAGGTGGTTCTGTAATAATACCATTTTTTTTTTTTTTAATATTTACATTTTGTTTTGCAATTATAATAATAATATGTAATAAAATATTTTTTAATTACTACAGAGAGTTAAATTATCTTCTATTATCGTTTTTTTTAAGGTGACATAACATATTTACCGAAAATAATTGTTCATGATATAGCTAACTAAATACTAAATAATACTGTAGGTACTTATTACTGTAAATCGTAATGTACCGTAAATTATTTGCTTAATTATTGTAAGACTTATTTTACATTTTTAAATAGTTATTAATTATTATACATCATATATGTAGGTGCATTATGTAAACATTTTAAAACAGTTTCTTTTTTCGTAATATTTCATTCATTCAAGTGTAGTGTAATATGATTTATATTGAATGAAAGCAATAATAATGTACTAATATACATAAGTTTAAAATTATTCACTTAATCTATATTAGGTATACATTACACTGTTAAAGAGATCAGCTTAAAAACAGTAATAGAATGTAGTAAACTAATATTCTACTTAATAACTATAACTAGTAGACAGCAGTAATTAAAATTATCTAAATGATTAAAATTTAAAAAAAAGCAATTGGATGTTTTTGTCATGTTGGTGGGCGGTGTCCTACAATGGTGGATATAATATAATAAAGGGACCATTGAAGTATTATCAGATATCACATTCGAAGAATAAATCTAAATAATGCTCAGTTTTAAATTTAAAATTTTAACGTAATGAAAACGGCGTTTGATGTTAATTAAATATAATTCAGATTTAATACCTAAGCTACTTAATACTATCATATCCTTGGAATCTTGGATAAACATTTATAGACCATTCCTAAAATTACGAATCTTAAATGTTTAAATAAATATTTTAATGAATAAAAATATTTTACCGTTAATGATACATTAATCTAATAAAAATATATATTTATACCTTATTATATCCAATTGTAACTAGAAATTAAATAAAATCTTTCTGTAAATACCGTAACACAGTAAAAATAGATTCATAATTCCATAGTATAAATACATAAATATCTTAAAAAAAAATCAAAAATTTCATTGTTTATGCCTTATAAGTTATAGTAAGGTTCATTACAATAATAAAATGTACCTACCTACGTAAGAGTTTCAAATTTCAACGAATAATGTTTTTAAGTCATAACAAACTAATTAACATCATTATTTATGTTTAAATAAGTAGTTTCGACTAAATTTAAACTTAAAATGCGTATAAAAAATAATTACCTTTATTTTTATATTTTATGGTTTCACTATGAATTACTTATAAGGAATCTTGTATTAAATTTTCATAACTTAGATATAAAAAAAAAAGTTTTTATGAATATCTAACTACAAAATAGTTTACAATTTCTTGCGTTTTTGTTAAAGTTCTAACTTTAAATGCATATAAAAAGTTTGCCTTTAAACAGGTCAAAATTAATAAATCTGAGTCATTTTTTTTATTAAATTTATTATATTGAGGAAAACAAAAAAAAAAATAGGAAAAACGAAAATTTTTACGCTAAACAGATTTTGTCTAAATTAAATTCTTTATTTTGTTATAATAACTTAAGTATTTACATTATAGTTTTCTATGTATGATATAATTTTCAAAATACTTTCATTTTTTATTTAGATATTTGTGAGCAATTAATATTTTCGATTTTTTTTGTAATTTCAATAAAAAACTTGTAAATAGGTAAAAATACTTAAGACAAGGTTCCTTGTAAGAGGTTCATTTTCCAATTAAAAAATATCGAAAATGTATTATCATAATATTTTTTTATAAGTATTTAAATTTATAATTTTGACAAAATTCATGAAAATCTTGAAAAATATAAGTTATTTTTTAAATGAAAATTCATGAAAATGTCTTTGTTTACAAAATATGTTTCAAGATTTGAAAAGGTTCTTTATACATTTTTCAACTCACATAATAAAACAAACTTACATTTTTACAAAAGCCAAATTAATTTTTTAAAGTCAACATTTTTGAACATTTAATACAAGATTTCATATAAGTTGCAAACATTTTTTCTATACACATTTTAAATTATTGTCAAATTTCAAAAATTTGCAAGCTATTTTATATTTAGAAATTCATAAAAGCTTTTCTTTTTATAACTATTTACGTTTTAAAAGTTGATACACGATCCCTCATAGTTCATACTGAAACAATAAAATCTAAAAAATAAATAAATGCAATTATTTAACCCTTTAGCAAGAGGCCCAATTATGAACCAAATCAACACTGGTTTACCTTTTCAAAATATATAAATTGACTAAGTACGTATATCTGTATGTATAGTCGTAAAGACTACCTCAATAATAGTTGTTAGTTTTTATGCTTGTGAAAATATTTAAAATAATGAGAGGTCACTTGATTTTATCAAAGGCAAAAAATCCTCGTTAAAATTTATCGAGCTTACTTCTCTAGTTGTATGCAAATAATAAATGTACAAGTGACCTGTAACTGTTTAAAACAGTTAAAATTTAATTAATTTTTTGCATGAGTACATTAATCGTTCAATTATAGGTATAGGTGTTAAATAATTTAAGTTATTGTCTGTAGAATTTGAAATTATTTCGATAAATCATTACCTTAGTGTTAAAAATGAATTGTACATGCTGCGCTCTAGCTTAAATCATTATCTCAATATAGTGATACGTTTTATTTTAATTAATTGTGTTTTAAATTTGTTTATAATTAGGCTTATTTTTTCTTTTGCGTTGCAATGTTGTTACGAAATTACAACAATATAATCATTATTGATATGATGAATATGCCTCAGACGGGATCGGCTGGGATTCGTTACGTGGTCCAGACATCCAGATGTTGATATGTCTCGTTTTTAACATAATATCAAGCATTAAGCATTAATTAAATCTAACATTATATAATAAACAGCAACAATTTAAATGTCGTTCCCTTTCTATACTATTGTATTTCGTATACGTATTACTATGATGTATAAAATATGTACCACTGGCAATGCAGTGTATCTGTTTAATTTTATATATAAGTATACGACTATATGCGACTATTATATCCAAAATGTACCAACTTAAGTTAGTAACAGATGTTTTTTATTTGTAATAACAGTGCGTGTATTCAGGGATGGATATAGCTAAATAGAGGCCCTTAAATGAAATATATTATAGCACCCCAAATAAATAAACAATACATTTTTTTATTATTAAATAATTCTTCAATTTTTAAATTTGTAAAAAAAATTAACATCATTTTCTAAATAATAATAATAACTGCGTAGTCTCAGTAGAGATTATAGTGTACTTTTAACTTTTCAAGGTGTAAAGTGGATGTGCTTTCAGCTTTCAACTATACTACGCCTAAACATAATAATGATGGTTGATAGTACTGATGGTTGTTTTTGACGTAGAATTTTCGATCACGGGTCGCACAAAACCCTTATAATTCTGTAACGACTAGTGAATAGAACACTGCTCATTAATTACATATACTATAAGCAAAACGTAATTGCTCATATTATTACATACGTTAGTTAAATAATAAATGAAATACAAAAATACTAGTATTTTTTTTAGAACAATTTAATTTTAAATAGAAAAAAAAAGTTTTTAAAAAAAAGGTAAAATTTAGTAGGTTCCCAAGCGACCAAGTAGGTATCGTGACAAATCCTTAATTTTAAGTAGTCTTGCGTGATAATAAGAGTTAAATAATAAATATATCAAAATAAGTAGTATACTTTTTGGCTATTATATAGATAGTAAGTAATCATAAATTACGAAATATTTTACAAAAATTACATTTTGAAATAATATAAAAATATAATTATATCAGTTGTTAGTTATAAGTTATAACTATAAAATAAACATACCATGTATACCTAGTAATTAAATGTGTATGTAAATTGCACAATATTTTCAATATAGGTATTGCAGGGCAAAGTAATACCTATATTATTAAATATTTTAAATAACAAGATGTTTTTTAAAACAAAAATATTGCATGTCCCCATTATATTATAATTTACGGTTTTATTTTTTATATTTACAAAAATTATAAATAAGTAGATATAGGTACATCATTTTTTCGTAATATGGTTGTGACCATATTACCAGACATCTATAGTTTATAGTTGTATAATATTTTATTAATATCTAATTTAGTAGATCATAACTTCAAAAACCAATCTAAATATGTTCAAAACAATGAGTTACAAATATTATGATCTTTAATTTACGATGGTTTTTCTAAATGTGAAAATAACTTCTCACATACAATACTTGGTGACTGATGTCTTGGTACTTTCGAAATGAATGTAAAAATGTTGACATTTGATGTTATAAATTAAATAGGATTTCAACCAAAGAAATAACGACCAAATTAACCATAATCACACGTAGACTAAACCTAGGTGCGTTTAGAAATGCTTTTAATGATATTTAAATGACATAAATCGTTAAAATTAAAACGGGTGAATAGCATGAACAGTTTTTAATATTCAAAGATAAATAATGGTAATGATGTCTAATGTCCAATGGGCTAATGGAATATTTGCTTTGAGTATTGTAATCCACTATAGTAATTACGCGTTTTCTAATCCATGGATAATATTATACAATAATAATATAAAGTAATCAATCATACTATAGAATCATTATACGCGAATAATTATTATTTGCGTATACGCTTGCAACTACACGGTATTACGGTACCTACATTGTATTATGTCGGTAAGCACCGTTAGTTATTACTTATGAGCTCACAATCTACAAATTTATAATATTTATAATTTTTTTGGACGATAAAAAACCTTAAAAGTAGATGTGTGACCCCAATCTAACAAGTGAAAAACCAATTTATTTATTGGTATGCTTCGAATCCTATTTTCTACGTAGCATGTTTAATAAAAGGGCACTGGAGGACTGTAGCCTGTAATAAGTTTAATACCACGGATAACATGTAAAAAATATTGAAAATATCTAAGTAATTGGAGGAATTTTTTATGTAGGTGTTATGAAAATATATGACTATATATACTATACTACATTATTACATAATAATATAAAGCTTGTCAACCCAGAAATAAATTTGCGAAAAATAAGTTATTGACACGTCGTACACGGTACACTTGCAGGTTATTGCAGACAGTATACGGCATGTATTCATATTATATAGTGGCTGATTGGAACATAATAATATATATGTATATAATATATTATACGGTTTCTGTATCATATTGAAATATCAATATAATAATATATACTCATATCGTATGCGTGCTGTGTTTTTTATATTTTATAATATATACGATTGAATAAATAATAATAATAAAAAGAATATGGAGAGAGACACTTATATGTGCAGCCACCTGCAGCATTTATGCGCTATCCCCATCATTCTATATTGTATATTGCTATCATTGTTCCAATATTCTAATAACTAATTCATTCGATTTCTTAAAAATTTTAAACATACGAGTATTATTATGTATATGTAACCATTATATTTTATTTTTACAATTTAACAAATTTTACTCCCAAAAAAGTTATCGGTAAGTACCTCTACAGTTTACCTGATTTATAATTAGTATGATTATTATATATTTTTATTCTATAAGACCATAACAACTTAATAAACTAACAATAATTATAATTAAAAATCGTGCAGATTATACATGCAGTAGATAACTAATTATTAATTTCCCTAGCTATATAAGTATTATATACGCGTCAATACTTAACAAAAAAAACTAATTATATTAAAGTGATCCGTAGAAAATATATAGAATAAAGCGGATTGTGAGATTAGGACGTCGAGGTAAAAACGAAAAAAAACCTATACCATAATATAACCATAATAACGTCAAATGTATTGGCCATTGGGGATATGTACCTATAAGCTCCAATTTCGATTTTCGATCCTTGTGCACCGTTTTATATGTAACCATTTAACAATTATTTACCATAAATAATAAATTATGTGATATGTAAGTGTAGAACAGTGGGACATCAATAAACAGACGACTCTACTAATACAAGTAAAGACTGCAGAGTGTAGTGAATATCAGTATTGGTTATACTATCAATATATACGTCACTCTGTAAGTTCAACTCAAGTCCCTTAGAGATACTTGATTTAAAATCATCTACTAACCTAAGTACTCCCCCCCGTCCAAAAAAATAAATTGGCAATGAAAAAATAATATGTTCTTTAAAGAATTAGATATTATATCAGTAACGTGCACCCAGGCTCGTATTTTGGGTACTGGGTACACCTTCAAATTTTTTAAATGTGATCCTGCAAACTTTGTAACATTACCTATACTGCAGATTTCTATTATGATAATTAATAATTATTATAAACATTATTATTATATTAATATATAATACCGTCATTAAATAAAATACTAAAATTTAAATTTAAAAATTATATACTGTATAATAATAGTATTTAGTATAGTATGCAATAATATGCATTATATAGTATAGTATATTAGACAATTAGGCTATATAATAAATACATGTATGAAATAAATTATTATTTAAATTGAAAATATTAATAAACAAATAATACTGCAGTTAAATGATAATAATTCTTTAAGTATTTTGAATTTTGATTACTTATATATTATTTAGGTTTCATTAGACATTTAAAGTAATATATAATACATGCATTTTAAAACATATTATTTATAATTTTTGTACCAACTAAAAAAAGCGTATGAACGACTACTCGAAATAAGTTTTGGCTGATAATTGATTACGCAATGAATCCCTTACCTCCACGGAAATGTATACAGGTAGGATGAACAATCCCTTTGGTCACCTTTCATCTGTTTTTTTATCCTTGTAAACGTTGTCGTCAAATTTCCGTAGATATGTTCCTACAATACAGCAATAGCTTAGTTTTAAATAACAGTATGATTTTAAAGTAAGCAACACAACGTTCAATGTTTATAATATTATGTTGTTAATGCTCATTAAACCTTAAACCATTCTTGTTTATATGCATCTAAAATAATACGGGTCTTTAAAATATACACACTTCTTAAATAGTATGATAGGTAATAGAAGTGTGTATGTTTTAAAGACCCATATTATAAAAATAAAAATAAAACACTGTAGATACAATAAGTTTAAATCTAAATAACATATATAGCGATAATTTATTTGAAATCATAACGACTTAACAGCTAATGATGCACAATAATGAAAACCAAAATAATAATAATCGTATTTATCATTATTTTCAACACTATATCATAAATAAAAAGACAATCATAAGACCTTAAAAACACCTAAATATTTTAAGCAAGTAATAGATATTTTATTATAATTTGGCGTTTTAAATTTTCGCTAAAGATATCAATTTGCATTAAGCAGTTTATATGAGTTTTTCTTTTATCATGGAATGGAACTTAATAATTTGACTTTTAAATATTATTTAATTATTTAATTTAATATTAAACATTTTATTTATCTGTTGAAAGAACTTAATGCGAATAAACGATTCCATATAAAAACGTGGCTTGTGTCACAAATAATACGACTATAATGAATATACGAGAGTGCATATTTTATAATATTAAAATATAAATGTTTAGACAGTTACGTACTAGATAATATATATACAATACTTAAATTCTGATTCTAATATTAAACGTTAAACGCTATTCGTAATAGTTAACTATAATTATAATAATATCTATTTTGAAAATTTTGTTCTAGTTCTTGGATAAAAATCAACACACAGACATTATAGATCATACTAAAGTTCATACATTTTACGACTAACTGTTGACTGAATGCATTTCACGCAGAATATGATTATACAATTATTTATAAATTTTAATCGTACAATACGTATTTAATACTTTAAAGTATTGATTTTAAGTATTGATACTTTCGGGATTGAGCGTTTTCGATATAGGTTATAGGTACCTATCTGGCTATCCGTAAACATTTTAATATTATTAATTTATAATAATTCAATATAAAAATATAACTATAAAAATAACGATTATTTTGTTTTTTGATTTACACACGTAACTAGTAAAAAATATGATTGAGTCGCAATAATTAATTATTTGTATTAATATAAATAAGTTAATATACTAATTCTACAAAAAGTAAGTAAATTTTAATATTGACATATTATTGCTTTAATTTAGTATATTAATATAGTAAATTAAATTTAAATTAAATATTTTTATTAATAAAATAAAATAAGTATTAACATTTAGTATTTCATACTTATACATATGTTATTTACTTCTTCATACTGTGCTTGTTCCAAAAACGATTTTATTAGATAGCAAGTCATGATGGAATTCTCATGTTTAAATGGATAACATATAATGTTTATGTCACATATATAGGTAACGTATGCACTCGTATATATATATCGTATGTACACAATAATATTATATTTTAGGTGTATTGTATTACAGGTGTATAACATCTTTATTTCCATTAAAGGATTTAAAATATTGAATTCCGATGTTTGATATTAATTCACTATCAGTATTCAGTAAGATTTTAACTACTGATTTTTCCATTATTGTTTTTCTTATAAAATCTTGTAATTTATTAACATTTATTCAGTCTGCAAATAATTATTTTAGTTAAGGCTAAGTAATATAAGATTCTATACATTTAGTAATGTTTAGTGCAAAAACAGGTACGAGAACATAAGTGACGATAACTAAACAAAACGATAATTTATAGCATTGAAATAGTGTTATAAGTAATTTGCTTCGTATTTCTTAAATAATTTGACCATAAAAAAGTATTTTTCCTCGAGTAAGTAAGTACCTATTCATATTTTTGATTGTTCACAAAACACGTAAATTCCTTAGATTTTATTTAATTTATTTCACGCGTAAAAAAAAGCATTTGTAAACCCTACATTCCTACAACTGACTTTTATCGTTGATTTTTTCATCATTTAACCATTATGAAAAACAGTATTATACTATATTTTCTTCTATATACTATAACTATTAACTAATATAACTTATAAGAATTAAAAAGTTATATTCTTAAAATTTTTAATAAAAATACTGTTTTTTCTAAGTCTATCGTAAATCTTTTAGTAAGCTCTATTTTAAAACAACTTAAAACACAAATCGCATAATTGAGATAGTTTACGTATATATCTATTGATTTTTAAATTTTAATAATAATAAAAACCATATTATAATTTATTTCTTACGTTCTTATTTTTATAATATTATAAAGATAATTATTTATTGACAATAAAATATATGTGATAATAAATAATTTAATGTCAAAACCAGTTTTTAATTATGTTACCATACATATTAGATTTCGAATGAAGCTATGAGGAATGTGTTTGTTTTACAATGAGGTTTTTTTCTTTATTTGTATTTTCTTTTTCTGCGAATGTTTTTTTTTTCGAATAGAAGGAGTGCCTGAAAAGTTTCACATGGCACTTTTATAGATCAGAAACCGTATTTCAAGAACTTTCAATAGTCAATTTCTGGATTTTATGCATAATATAGAGCATTAAAGTCATGTAGCCATTAAGCCACCTACTATATACTATACTTAATTAGGCACATGTCTTGGCTGTATAGCTCACAAGCTTAAAATATTACCCTTAGCTCTTTCAAAGGTGAATCAGCTCAGATATATGGTGGATATCTGCTGTCATTCTCAATAAAGTATTATATAAAATATGATCATAAAACGCTGTTAAGTTTTAATAGCTATTCGCTATTGTTAAAAATAGTTTGTGAAATGCATAAAAAATATCAGTAAAAAGTAAATATCCAATCCAGAAAAGTTTAATTTTAATTAATATAAAATTTCAGATTAATTTTTGTCGTACTCAATTTTAAATCCCAATTTTCCAATTTGTCCAATTAGAATTACGGACTTTATTTGTCACTGAATATCCCGATGTCCTACAGTATTATAATTTATAAATATTAAATATATTTCTATTTTTTGTCAAAATGTTGGATATTTTAGAATGAGTTCGAGTAGTTGAAGTTTATTGTCTTACCATATAAATCGCCAAAACAAATTATCTAGCTCCGTTTGCCATTATTCACTGTTGTACAATTAATAATTATTATACATTTATACACAATGCAGTGCACTGTACTTGTTTGACTTAATTTATAATAAAGTTGGATAATAACAATAAGCAATAAGCTATTAATAATTATGCAGCTATTATAGTTATCACGAATCCTATTCGATTTAAGTTTATACTGTTTATACTGTATAGTTCTCTTAAATGATAATCGACTGTCATCGTAGTTGTTATGAAAAAAATACGATGCAATAAAACTAAATTTCAACTAAATTCGACCACTGTTGTTTTTGAAATATAAAATACACTATACATGTTTGAAAATTTAAAAAGTGTCATATTTTAAACTGAAACGTATTTATTTACTTTCGCAAAATCAATGTATAAAACTATAAAAGCGCATGTATTAACTTTGCGCTTTTGACAATCGTGGATAATTAATCACATCCGTAGGGGGCTTAACATTATTGTCTTATCCATTAGCGTAAACACACATTTTTGGACGCTTCTACCTACTAGTTAGCCTATGGCTTTTGAGCTATCAAACAAAATAGACAATTTTCGCTATTGAGTATCTCCACAGAAGTAGAAATATATGCAGCTAACTGGAGTTACAGATGCAAAATCCCCGTGGGTCACACTTTTGACTAATATACTGTAACTCAAGGTTTATGAGCTAATCGCACCGCACTACTGCCCGCAGTGATAGTTGATGAGTGATCACTGTTGCGAAAACATTGGAGAAGTTTTAACTATGGTACAGGTTTTTAGATTTATTTATTGCATTCAAATTGAACACATAAAATTCACAACATTTCACCATATTTGAATTGAGACGAACGGAGCGAAACGTGTGCCGAACGTCCCTGCAGTATCTGCAGTGGTTATTGTCTGAAGTTTATTTTATTTTTATCTCGCATTTATCTCTATCTCTCACTCATTAGTGTATGTAAATTATTTACTGCGCAGCATAATCATAATACTCTACATTGCAACTATTTAAAAAATTATGACTAAAAACGACCAAAATATTTAATAGGCGTGACACGGTATTTATCAATATGTATACGTGAAATTTGTATTTGTATTTTTTGATTTTTCACATGACCATCACGGAGGCACGGATCAACTGCTATAGATAATAATTAAAAAAGACCAGACCCGGTTTGTGATATGTTTGTATCTACTAAAACACCAACACTGATACAACACTATAAGCATATTTATTTTATTTTGAAACGAAATTTTGTTTTTTAGATATTTTTAATTTATTCAAAACTAATATTGCACAGATTTCACAATACTTCACACACCGAGCCCGCTGTATATTATTCTGTATAATATAGAACACAATTTTTTTCACTTTATTGTATTATTATGAAACCGTGGAATAATTATTGTTCTATATGCCTTGAAATAAAAATGTTCGCAAATCACAGATATATCGTAACACGTAATTATAAATATTAAAGCAATATAATATTATAATCTCCTGCAGTGTTTCTACATTTTAATGCGGAATATAACTATATTATATAGATGGTGCTCATCTGTTTTTATATTATATTTCAAGAATAATACGCAATACTATATCTGTAATCATTTGTTTTATTATAAATTCTATAATATTGTAAAGTCAATTCTGCACTAGGTATCTGGAAACTAATTGCAACGTGAAATGATGAATTTACTTACTTGAAGTTAGTAAACTATAATTTTAGTGATAACGATACTTTAACTTGTTGTGCTTTCCTTCGGTTGGATACTTGTGGATAGCAATTTAAATAAAAAACAAAAGATAATTTAGTATATTTCTACATCACGAAAATATTTTATGATGATATTATACTTACTTATTTTTAATCTATATTTTTTGGTTTCATATCGTGTTGTTTTAATTACATTTTGGTTCCAATCGATAGCCATACTCAGTCTACTTTAACATAATTTTTTTTACAAAATAATAAATCAATATTTTTGAGAAATCTGTACCTATATTATCATCATAATATATAAATTGATTAATTAATGTGATAATAATCTTATTATCTTAATTATAACCTTATTTTTATTACATTACCTCTTTCCCTATACTATATTTGAATATAATAAGTATATTAGATAGAAATAAAGTACATAAACAATATTGCCATTGTGGTGTACCTAAGTAAAAATAACAATTCATTAAGCAAATAATTTAAATAATAAAATAATTTGTATTGGTGCATCAGTTAAATCAACAGCCAATACATAATTGTGGGATGAAAATTAAAAGTCTATGTAAAAATAAATATATAGTGAAATGAAAATAATAAAAACTGGCTTACGTACACAATAAATGTATGTACAATGTACATTAATATTAAAATTAAATACATATTTATCATATACCTATACGTTATACGGCTAATGGCTATACAATAAAAAAGTAAATAATTAAATCTTTATAGTATCATTTAAAGTATGAACAACCATACGGGTGTATTGTGTATATAAACTCTCCATTTTTATTTTATTATTAATGATTTTATTTAAAACAAAATATACGTTAATATCTATGGGATTTTGGATTTTTATAAACTTGCAAAATAATTTAGGAAAACATTCTAAAATATGAAACATACATTTTGGATATCAGTCATACTATTAATTATTATGTAATATAATACAAATTTATATCGAATCAATTTTTAAATAAACAGTTTCTTAAAAAATACGCAAAAACACGAAGATTTAAGCCCTGCACCCCTGGTTATGAATATTGAGATATAAAAATCACTGTGGATAAATACCCGAGATGGTTACACAAATCAAGAGAGGTTAGTGAATGGAGCAAAAGTAACAGTTTTCCCTTATATAATAATCCATTATAATACTAGGTATACTATAAATTGTTTTAAAATATGTTATATTTATAATTACATCAAATGATCTATTTGACGTGCTCGTTTTCTTTAAATCGTTAAAAAACATCATTTTTCCAAAAATATATTTTTATAAATATTTTATTGCTATTAAAAACTAATAAAAATAGTTAAAATATAATTTTTTTTCTTCCAAAAATGTTGTTTTTATGACTGAAAATTATGTAACAAACAGAAATATTTTTTTATAAAATACCTGTTAAAATTATTACATAGTAGACTACTGTGAATATTTTATTTATAGTATATATGAGCTTAGTGAGTTGGTAAAATTCACAATCCTTTCAATATGACACTGCGTGGCGATAAATGTGGTAATTAAATTATGCAATTAATACATTTTTTTTCTCTGAATTGTAGATATTTTAAAAAATAATAATTTATCACGTTCATCGACTCCTTAAAACCCATCATTTTCATTAAATAGAAAATAGACTACACAAAAAAATTGTAATACTGGTCATTGTTTGATATTAATTGTTTCAGATTGAAACAATCCTTCCTTTAAAATAACGCATTACATATTACACTTAAACATATGTGTTCGAGTAATTGCATACACCTACGCCTTAACACTATAGTCACTTAATAATATATAATATTATTAACATCAGACTGAACAGTAAGAACATTTTTTGATTTATTTAAAGACACTCCTTAGTCCTTTGCGAAGAAGGATTATATTTTCAAATGTTATAAATAGGCAAAATATATCTTAGTTGACTTTCAATTGGACACAATCGTATAGATGATGGCATGATACTATATTGTTAATATTGTTATGATGTGTAAAATGTAAATTGATCTCTATTATTTGTTTACGTCGTGGATTTAAATTTTACTTAATATTAAACTGATATATCACTATATACTATCAGGCACAATTAGATCGTCCAAAAGAGTTTTGGTTCACGTTAAATGTATTATAAACCTTAAGAAAATTAGATTATAAATCTATCCATACAAGCAACCACGCACGTTCATTGCCTATGTGTGAATTTTCAAGGCGTTATCTCTCGTTTAGTTTTATTTAAATATTTTTACATGTATCACGACAGGTTCATACCAACAAATATGGGTACCACTATTAGAATGCTATTGTACTCAAGCTCTCATTCCATGGAGTGTGGAAATGAATGAAATAATACGTAGGTAATATTATACTTTATATTATATGATATATCATGTATTATGTTACATAATATTTTGGTGATTTGAATAAAATACACCAACAGGCAACAGTACAGTGTATACAATATTGCTAATACATTTATTAAGGCAACAAAACTCAAAAGTAAGGCAAAGTACATTCGACTTCCGGAAATGTTTTTTTTGAAAAAAAAGTTTTTATTTTCATATTTTGCCTAGTCTTTTATATTTTTAGTATTTTCAACACCCCATGCAATTTTGAAAACTTTACACCTATGGACCTATGTACGCAAATAGCTTAATATTTTGATGGATTTGAGCTTCTTATTCTTTTCTAATTTTAACAAATAATAAGTGATACCACCCTTTCCCACACCAGAAACATATTCGTTAAAATAAAAAAATGATTGTTTTTTAAGTATTTTAGTAGTATCCAAGTATGATATGTTGTATATTTTTTTTAAACGGCGTTCATTTTTTATAAATATATTTATAATATTACCGTATGTATATTTTATTGAATATTATGTACCTCGTAATTGAAGAAAAAAAATAATATGTACCTATCGTATCTATAGGGTAGGTACCTATTAGGTCCTATTTAATGAAGACTTAATTTATAAAAGGAGCAAAACCCTCCTAACATAGTAACATCTATCCTTCACCTTTTGCACCTATGGTCTAATTATTATAAAATATTATTAAAATAAGTAAAAATTATTTATCATACACACATTTCTTTAGTTTAATATTTTCATTCTATTTTAGTTTTTAGATTTCTGTTATTAATTCACGACGATGTAGAGTACACCAATAATATTAACTAATAACGTTATAGGTAAATATATATCTATTCCATTATCTTCATAAACACTTAGGAGACTGGTTAAAAATAAAAGTGCTTCAATGTGTTATTTTTCAAGTGGCTTGTTTGGTTAGAAGACCGTATTGAGTAACAAGTAATTTCAAATTTTCAAAATATGTTCACCGTTAAATGTTAATCATTCGTTTACCATATCTATAGACAATATAGACCATTATAGACATTATTTTAGAAACACATTTAAGTACCTATCCAAATAACTATCGAATATTTTTATTTCATTTTTTACAGCCTCCAAATCTAAAATAAATTTGAGATTTTATAAGGTAGATACGAGTTTCGATTGAATATTATGAACTTTTATTTGTATACAGGATGATTCTTTTTCGAACAACACTCAAAAGAATATATATTTTCAAAACCGTTAATACATTTTAAAATAATATGTGTTGTTTGATAAAAGAATCACCCAGTTTAAGTAGTATTTACAATAGGTGAAAAAAATATATTATATTATTTTCTAAAACAAAAAACGAAAAAAAAACACCAATCATGACTCATGATAATATTATAGAATACGAATCATATGATTATACGATAATAATCGCTTCCGAGTTTAAGAACACACCCACCTAATCAAAACAACGACCTATATTCGCTGCATAAAAGAATGTCCGCCTTTTGTCTTTTCTCTTGTAACCATAATATTATAATAATTATAATTTATAATTCACACAAATAACGATGGTATGTGTAGTATGTACGGAAACACGTTGTTACATAATTTCATTTTTACATTCTAAGCAATATAAAAATATATTCATTTTCGTATAATTTTTATTCTAATTCTATATAAATTTTGTTATCATGCATGTACGGAATGTTTAATTTCCAATGCCGGTTGAAGTGTTAGAAAATAAAAGATTTTCCGTCCAGCGGACAGTAAAATATGCTTATTATACCGTCCAAAACAGGTTAATAAACGTACTGATACACTTTATTCAATATAGTGGTTCTCCAACTGTGCTCCAAGGGTAGAAACAGCATAAAATTATTTATTGTTAAAAATGTTGGAACCTACTTAAGAGAACGAGAACGTCGTACCTGCTTGTGTTTTCTCTGTTTTACTAACTAATAACATGGCAAACTTTACGTTCAAAAAAATCCACTTTACTATGTTATTTTCAATACAAGAGTGACCTATTATTAAATTTAAAGGTAAAATATTTATTCAGAGCACTGTGTATAATTTTTTTATATTTTAATTTTGTTTAAGAAAATAGTAAGGATTTAAAATATACAAAAATTTACAACTTTAAAACGCTCATAATTTTCATTAATTAATTATATTCACGCTTTGTATCAAAGGTTAGATTATTTGGGTAAACTGTTGTACAATTTACTCAGTTACCTACTAGTGCAATGAACATATTTATTTTGTACAGTCAAGGTAATTTGATGATTTCATTTCACGTATTCATTGGATGGTCATTTGATAAAATTGTGTCAAAGCAGAATGAGTGTATTATACAAATATATTTAAATTAAATATTTATATATGTATATAACTTATATTTTTAAGTATACAATATACCAACCGCTGCGGCGACTTATACACGATCATGACTAAATATATGTATATATAATATCAATTAAATGAGATTTTAAAATGTTTTCCAAGAATTCGAGAGCATATAATTTGTATTAAGTACTTACCATAATACCTAGTACCTAAACAACTAGAGAACAAAAATAAGTGACATGTAAAATATTTTTAAATCGTAATATCTGTTAATTTGGTCTACCTACCCAATATTAATTTGTTTATAATGCCATATAAAGTAAAAGTTAATTATAATATATTTCATATATTATAACATATTATAATACCCGTGTGATATTTAGTGTCTGTAGTACACTAGTACCTATTATATATTTATATATGAACTTTGACATTACATTGTATAGGCGTGCATCATAGCATACGTTTAATCCAGCGTTTCCCAAAATGTGTTCCGTCAACCCCTAGGGGTCCGTGACCATAAATTGAAAATATTATATTTAAAAACGAAAAAAACCAATGTAATATCGTATCACACTGGAAAATATCAAGCTTAAAACAAAATTATCCAAAAATATCAGAAGCCTCAATAGAACTATTGATGCTTTTTTTAACAACGTATTTCTGTGAAAAATGATTTTCTATTCGTGTGTTTACTAAAAATAAATATAAAAATCGATTACAAGTAGAATAAAATTTATGAATCCAACTATCTAATATAGATCCTAATATACCTGATTTTGGTATCGAAGAAATAATACCACCCATTGTCACATTCAACCTTTTTTTTACTAATTATATAAATTATATTCTTACCCAATTATTTTTCCTTATTAATTCAGTTTTATATCAAAAAAATATCTAGGTACATTAACAGTTAAGAAAATAAAGCAATATATTTTATACATTACAATCATTATTATTGTTTTTTTTTATTTTTATTAAGGATTCTCGAATCATATTTACTATCTCTAACTCTAAAGGGTCCAGCGAAAGAAAAGTTTGGGAAAGCTGGTTTAAACAATTTAACAGATAAATAATTATTGACACACTAACTACCTATACAAACTTGCAGTATTTTAGTACAAGTAAATTGAAGTAATACAACTAAACAATAAATAAAACTATAAGATTATAAAATTCAAAGAAAAAGACACATGCAGACACAGGGAAACACTACAAGCTTACGTTCAAGTGTATATAGACGTGTTGTACTTGAACATTTTTTTATTCATCATTGAATATTGTTCTCAACAAGAAAATTCCACTTAAAATAAATCTTCGTGGTCAATATTTTAATATAGTGAATTATATGGACAGTCTACATTGACTACATTCGACTATCATCTAAGTTCTTCTGTAAATTCTTATTTTTTCAGTAGGTTTAATTTATATTTAAGTCATACCAAATTATTAATTAATCAAGCCCTGATTGAGTACGAATATATCGAACATTTCGTACTGATATACATTGTGAAGTTAAAGTATTTCCGTCGACCGACTATCGAATTATGTCCGATTGACCTTATAATATACACCAAGATTGTGGGCATATATTAATATTTTGAACCGTTAATTTATATGGAATTTTTCCAGTAAATTAGGTCGTCGAAAACCAGTACCTACCTTGTAACTTTTCACTCCCAATCCTATAACCATTACGTAATGCGTACAGGTATTTAGATTTTTGTTGATTTTTATTATCCAGCCATTCTATGATATTTACGAAAACCGGCTTCCGGAATATCAAAGGTATGTAAAAACATAACTTAAAATTCTATTCATTTTTAAAATAGATATCTACGTCATAAATTTTGCAAAATAAATTAAAAATATATTGGTGTAGTTATTTCATTCTTTGATCTATATAAGACATAGGTACAACTAACAGTATTATTAGCATAACGAAATTAATAATTAATTCTTAATTTTTTTGTAATCTTTCTTAAACACATACTTAAATAGAACTTTTTCGTTTTTTTATAGACTGAAGGTCGACAATTATTTTTAGTGTATGGGAGGATGGTTTTATATATATTTTATTCTGCTAATAACTTTGTGTTGTATATAGGCTTATGGCCAATAATATTTAGCACTATATTTTTTCAACTAAATAATTAAATTTTTTGTTAAAGTTGTTAAACGGAAATATTTTATTTTAAATTTGTAAAATACGGTTAATTAATGCACTTTGATAAGATAAAAAAATAATCATGAAATTGTTTTATACAAATTGAAAATAAAATTCCTTGTTCAATATTATTACGATAAACAATAATACGATTGCCTACGTGTTCTTTTCTGCTTTATAAACAATGTGTCAATATAATTCTAGATTTCTATACCTCATTAATACAGAAGTAATTTTAAAATATAGAATTTTATTTTGAAAATTTGGGGGTCATACAGTTTTTACGTTTTATAATTATATATTAATGGTAAATACAAAACAATTCATTCATTTACAAACACAAACAATTATAATATGGAAATTAATTTTTATAATACTCTTATACCTATTAGAAACCTATAGAAAAAATAAATAAATTTTAATTAACGTATTAGAATCTAAATAAAACGAGTAATAAATAGACATTTTCAAATATATTATTTTTGTGTTGTAAATGTCGAAAAAGAATGTTTCTCTTTGTTAACATTTAGAAAATTTGAAAATTTAATGCAAAGTTCCTTGTAAGTTATTATTATACTAATTAAAAAGTATTAAAAATATATAATCACAATATTTTTTCATAAATATTTAAATAATTTTGCTAAATGTAGTTAAAAATTTAAACAATTTTAAGTATTTAAATGTTTACGTTAGAAAATTTTTTCGCTTTGTTAAAAAACTTATAATAGTACAAGGACACAATAAGGTTCAAAAGTTTCTTATTAGTTGTTATTTAAACAAATTAAACAAAATTTTTTTCTATACGTTTTTAAAATTCAAATGATCACAAATATCGTCAAAAAAACAAAAATTGTCAAGTTATTTTTTGTTGAAAATGTAATACGTGATCTTTCATAAGCAGACACGTATTTGAGGGGCGGCGATGGTAGCGACCCCCCCTCCCCAAAGCCTGATTTATAATCTATTTTAGTATGTATCTTATTATAACTTATAAGTAGAGATGAGAAGTTATAGGAGGTAAAGTTGTTAAAATATGCACAAAAAACAAAAACAAAAAATATGCCAAAAAAATCGAAAATATACATAAAATTTTTAATTATAAATAAAAATGAAAAAAAAAATTTAAATAATATAAAAATAATATAATATAACACAATTTATAAACAACGTCAAAATGTCTAAAGCAACTAATCGACGACTTCTTGTTTCTTTTTTCTTGTCTGTACTTGTTTATAGCTCACCTATAGCTATAAATAGAAGGCATATACAAAAATATGCAAGTCCTATAACTTCTCATCCCTAATTATTAATATTTATTATTAATTATATAGAATGATCAACCCTTTTTGTATAAGAGACAAAAGTATACCGGCAAAAATGTACTATGGAGGATTTGGACTATTCCTAAAACAATTAATCGCCTCTCCCAAGATGAGGTTCCAGATATACGTGTGCTTGTTTATAAGTAGTTCATAGTTTCATACTAAACCATTTAACTAAAAAATATAATTATACAGTACCTGCTATAAAGCAGAGCTACTTTCTACTTTACCCCTTTTATAAATATAATAATACGTCATAATATATCCTTTGTGTCGCTTGTATATATATTCCATAGGCGTGCGCAGACTTTACTCAACTTTAGTCGCTACAGGATGTGCAATTGATAAAATGAGCTCCCGAAAAATAAATCCTCATATCATTGCCAAAAAATATAAGGTTTTTCAAAAAAAAAATATTTATGTTTAAAAATAAAACATAGGTACTTTTATCAAATAGTGTTTATTAAAAATGATACATTTTCATGTTTCTTGTCACATAAATGAGCCGTAAATATCTATCGTGTCTATTTTTACTTACCTATTTATTGTTATTTACTAAAAAATTGTATCATGATAGTTTGGTCATATGCTATCTAAAAAATGGCTGCACCCGGCCCACAGAATGTGCAAGCCATACCCTGCGGCCTGCATACCCCTGCGCATGTCATAACGTATTTCAATTAAACTTCTATAATATAATGATATGTCTTCAAAACTCGACTTTATTTGAAATTTAGAATACTAAAAAATGTTATTATAAGTAAAGTAATAATTACAGAGATCATAGGAATACAGTTATATAATATATATATACCAGTTTGAAAAAGTTATGGTATACGGAAATATCGTTAGTAGGTATGTAAGCAATTTGATTCAAATATACGATGGAAATTATTTAAATATCAAACTAGATTTACATTCATGCATTAAACAAATAAACAATATTTAAAAAATATTCTACATAATTCAAACTACGGGGACACTAAGTTCGTTTTTATTTCCCATATCGGTGACTACTGCGTAGTAGAGTGTCTCCTTTACTAAAAAATTGGAAATTATATTATTTTTGTTATTATATACGTGTTGAGACAATCGACAATCCTACAGTCGATGACCGACATGATTAGTATTTCTTCGTGTTTAAATATGGTAATAAATTACACTTAAAAATCCATTTGTATATTGTGCAAAACAGTATATAGGTATGTTACAAGAAGATTATTCTTGAATCTTGCAGAGTAGGTATGTATACGTCCAAATTAAAATGTGTAAACTAGTTTTTTTTTTTTTTAGATGTAGGTACCGTTACTTTTATGCTCGTCACTCATGTATACATATAAATATTACGAAACACTGCAACGGTTAAATAAATAAAATTAAGTATTAAAAAACCGGAGAAGTCGCTCTGCTGTATAGTAGACTTCGAGTGTTCATTGTCAATAAGTAGGTCACTGTAATGTATACAAAAACGATTCTGAACAGAGACGGTCTGTGATCTATCAGCCTATTTTTGTAAGGCTATTGTACTTATTATTTAATTATTTATATTGGTAATTTATTTTTATTTCAATAATATACAGAAATGAGGAGGATAGGTTAACTAATTTTTAACAAAAACAATTAGTATATAATATTATATAACAATAAAATAGCTTAAAATTAATCTAAATATTTTGAAAACTTCAGTGTGTACTTATAGTAAATAAAAACATACATAACAAAACAAATTTAAGTCTCAACAAATAATATTATTTTTAAAAACAAATAAAAACTAAAATCAATATTTTTTGTTTGGTTTGAACCCCAACCCCCCCCCTGTATACGTGCCTGTCTAGGTATTTTCGCTACTTTTATCCCTACAGACAACAATATAAGTTTATTGCAGCATTAATTATTAAATATAAATACCTACACAATTTATTAAAAAAATAGAACGATACATATTTTACTAAATTGTTTTTTAAATAAAAAAACAATAGGTAAGTAATAAATACATATATAACACAAACAATATACTATGTATAACCTTTATTAAAAAAAACTCATGTTTCAAAATTTGAAATAGTTATACAATGTACACCATTTATAAAACTCATTTTGGGTTGAGTATGAGTCTTATAATGGAATGAACCTTAAGTGAAGTGAGGAAAAACGAAAAAAAATTAATTAATTTTTAACTTTATTTTGTTATTTTCATTTACTATAATGCATGTTGAATATTATTTAATATTTTAATTTTACATATTACATATTATTTATAAAAAACTTTGTTATTTTAGTTTATGTTTTTTCCTTTAAACTATTCCGTTAGGTCAATAAATAATAAATAATAATTATATAATGCTTGTACTCGTATTATATGTAGTATATTAAAATTATCACTTTGTCCTCTGTGAGTTTTTTGGTAAGAAATATTTTCATTTTTTCCACCGTTGGACCACCTTTTTATCGCCTTGAAGTTAAATGTTCCGATATTTTTTTACCAATCTACAGCTTTTTGGCGCTAATATCATTATTACTGACTTTCATAAAATATTCTTTCAACGCCCATATAAAATTACATCCTTTCCACGTTTTTTCTTTTTCCTACTCGTACGTGAAATATGATAAGATGTACATTTAAACTACTACAACACAAATAACATTTTAAAACTTATTTAATTAAACATTTTACAAAAAATGTCTATATTTTCTACCATTTATTTTTACGAACCATCTTACAACCGAATGATGAGGCATTGAGGCATATAACCAAATTTTGAATCTTATAAGCGTTTGAAGGGTTTGAACCTTATATCCGTGAGTTTTATGATCAGCGTTCACTGCAGTAATACATCATGTATTAAATTAATTAATTTTCATTATTTATTTATAAGTATACTATTGCCTATTGGTATAGATCAATTCACAGTTGTACGTAATCGATTAATGTTTGTATGCTATGACTAATTTGCACATAAAATAAATAATAGTAATAATAATTGTTTCATAAATGAGACGTGTATAATGTTTTTGTTATAGCCATAATAATCGACGGTCAACGATATAGACGAGTCAATATGCCGTTTTCAGGGAAAAACTAATGTTTCGTAAAAAATAAAAATAGATAAAAAAAACGAACCAAATAAATTGCTACCCGCATACTGTGGTCTATGATTGTATACAGCTATGACATATACAACTTATTTTATATTTGTTTTGTATACGTTTTAAGTATAAAAATAAAATAATTTTTTTTAAGAAAGTCAAAAATACCTTTCAACATTTTCCACCTACGTATATATAAATACGTCTCTGTGCCTACTGGAAATTGGATGGGAAAATGGTGCATTTTTAAGCCAAATAAATTATAAATAAATTATTTATTCCAAGTATATTTTATTGAACAATTATTTTGATTTATTATTTTTTATTTCCAAGATGAATAATCCAAAGAATGTGTATGCTACCCAATCAGGAGAATTCAAGTAGAATCATACCTAACTATTCAGCAGTCATAATACTATTACTATTTTTATTATTTTATTTTGTCAGTAATTCTTTTAAAATCTAAAGAGGTAGAGTTTAATAGATAACTTATAAGTTATAATATCATATGTTTGTATATTACTATATTTTTATTAAATTTAAAAAATACAATAAATAGTTTAAAATGACGTAAATAATTTGATTTTGCATTATATATTTTTATTCGTATTTATTATAAATTATAATTGTAGGTATACGCGTAGTAACTAGTATACCTCTACTGCGGCTCTTCATTATAATAATTACAGCTACCTACTTGATAGTAATAAAATAACTAACTAAATTAGCTTAACATGCGAACATTATTTCAATATCTGTATTTTTTATTTTAAAAAAAAATCTTATAAATAAAGTATTATATTATAGGGTATAATTAACGCACCTCATTAATGCATGGTCAATGGTTACAACTAATTAATTAACACAATTAACTTACTTTTGATTTCACAAAACACTATATAATATATACATAGGTATCATGTACACAATTAATAGTCAAACATATATGGTTTTATGATCTTCCACACACACACATAAGATCCTTTTAGATTCTGAGCGAATCAAAAATAAAAAAATAATAATGTGCTTTTTTTCACTTTTTTATTTTTATGCCATTTTTGGAGTAGTAAAACTTTTTTAATTTGAGTATGATTTCTAGTAGAAAGTTGGATCTAGTTAGTATCGATTAGGGAGATCAAATTTTCATAGTAATCGGGAAAAATTAACAGAGAAACGGAAATATTTTTGCAACATCACAGTTTTTAACAAATATTGATTAATTTATATATAATATATATAAATGTCAACATTTTTTTCGATTTATATTGATACAATTTTTTTAAAAGTTTGAAATAATTACTATAGGTTCCATCTCATAAATTGTTTTAGATGGAATTAAAAAAAATTAATGGCTACATTAATATTTTTTTTTTATAGGCTTTCAAAGTTAAAATTTTTTTTGAAGATTCATCTAGAATTCTAGAACGCGAGAATATGCAAATTTTTTTTTAATTAAACTAGCTGCTTGATGGCCGTCGTAATCGTCGGAGAGTAATCTATATCTATTGGTAGGTATTTAATTTTAAAGAATGCAGTTGAATGTCTTCTCAAGAGCAAATGTTGTTTTTTGTATTGATACCAATAATTTGGTGGTGTTTTTCATGTCTGATGTGTATTTTTTTTAAATTTAGTAAAGTTGTCGAAAGCTTAGTTCAAGTGTCTATAGTTACTCTTGTTATCACTTATCAATGTGCAATAAATTATAGCTGGTTTATCTAGTTAAGCAAACGACGGCGACACTTTATAGTGTTTTTGTTTTTTATGTAATTATATGTATACAACTATACGTCTATACCACATAATGTAACGCTGATTTATGATTGTATGAGTGTCTATAGTTATCAGACATCTCTAATGGTCTATAATGAAAATCGATTCCTAGCTGTTTTTGAAATCCACCTGCGGCGGATAGAATTTCGCTTTAAGTGCAAGTAGAAAACCTAAAAAAATAGTTCGTATCACATATCATCCACGTAAAGAAAAAATATTATTTATAGTATAGGTAGACGGGAAATAAAAGTAAAACAACAAAGTAAAAATAGTCGAGAAAACCCAGAGGGGGAAGGAAATAAATTTTTTTTAAATTAGAAAAACTTTTAAAAAAGTTTTTAACTAACCAGGCCAGGTAATCTTGATCATGAAGAATGGTAATCATAACTTCGTTATTCCTTGTTTAAATATGTAGTTTTGTCTAAATTTGAATTTCTAATGTCTATAACAGAAAAAGTTTACGTTGTTTAAACAGATATAGTAACAAATTATAAGGAACCAGCTTGTACTAGTTGTACTAAATGTCTAAATGTTTAAACTTTTTAACAAAACATTTTAATAAATATTATAATACATTTTTTACCGGCAATAATTGAAAAAAAAATATTTCACATGTCTATAAATAGCTCAAAAAGAGCCAAAATAATAAATATTGAAAATATTATCATGCATAAAAAATTACAATATAAACATTTGGTGAAAATTGCAAGTATTATTAAATTATAGATAATGGTCATTTGTTTTTAAGATACACCAAAAAACCAAAAAAGTAGTATGGAACTCGGAAGTTGTAGGAGTACTAGGAGTTACATATATTTCTAATATATGCTTTTTGATTTATAACAAACTAAATTATAAATCCGAGCTACACAACGGTGTTATTTAAAATGCATATTTTTTCAACTTTAGGGAAAAAGTGCTTGTTTAATTAATTTTCGTACTCATACATTGATTTATTTTTTCTTAAACCATATATTTTAAATAATATTAAATATGTAACTCATTAATGATTAATATTTAATTTAAGTATTTTTTTTTCATCGTAACAGTCAACCTTATTATCAATTAATTGAACGACAAAAGTACGATGCGTATTTATTTAATCTCTATCGCATTAATAAATAATAGGTATACGTCAAAGTTTAAGTTTTCTGCCATATTTTAAATATATTTTTCAATATTATACAATTATTTGTGCATATTTTATTTTTTTTAACTCCTAAAACTACAAGCCATATCTATACTGATGAGTGATGACAATGACAAACAAAAAAATACACATCCTTGTAAGATATATGTATTTATCGCTCCGTTCAAAGTGTATTTATTTTTTTATTATTATTATTATTTATTTTTAATAAATACACTTTGGCTCCGTTATTCAAAGTCTAAAATGTATATTTATTATTTACTTAAGCATGATGTTTTGAATTTACAATTGTATAGACGATGGACGCCCGTTGCACTTTATGTTTAAATAATGCGTATTGGATATTATATCAGCTTTTATTTTCATATCTTTATAACATAATATATTTTGTAGACTGGATTTTTTTGGTGCCTGTTTTTCGTTAAAATTGAGTCTGGTGCCATCCTTGTTATGTAATAACCTAATATATCGATATGCAGATAGTTAGATATCAGGAACGCCCTCGCATAGTTTGCTCTCCAGATGCCATACATTTGTGATATATGATCCGTAGTCAGTGCTGCAGTGAGCTATATGCGCCTATAGGCTATGACACCAAGTTTCAGCATGACCCCTCGGCTCTCGTATTCATTATTTTCTTTAATCAAACATGTTTGTATTGTCAGTGAAATTAAAAATTCTTTAAATTTTCAAAAATTAAATTAAATTATTTTAGTCGTAATAAAATAAAACAAAATAAATATATTGTAATTAGATATTTCTGGTACACTGGTTCTCATCATCACAATAGTTTGCGATTCTACAGTTACCTACAAATTATAATTTAAACTATGTGCTGTCATTGGAAATAATGTAGTATTTTGTGTATATTGCACGTGTATAATAAATAATTTACTTAAACATTAAAAGACTGTGATTTATAATAATTGACCTACCATATTTACCTATAACAGTATAACCTAACATTTTACTCGCTGAATAATCTATAAATATATTCAGTAGCCCTTTATATAAATTTGATAAAACTGTATAGCATTTTAAAACTATTTAAAATAAACATAACACATTTTTTTATACCAAAGTTCAAAGTTCAAAGTCCAATATTTTACAAAATTCATCAAAACGTGAAAATGTTCAAATTATTTAATAGTGAAAAAAGTATACAATTTTAAATTGTAATACCTAAGATTCAAAAAAAGTTAATACAAGCTTACTGTTTTTCTTACAGCAATAAAATTCAGAAATAACGAAATTATAATAGCACATTTTTTTTTATAGCTATTTAAAATTAACATTATGGGAGAATAGATATTTTCACGAAAAAAATTATTTTTCTTCCAAAAATAGTAATTGTATTACAAAAATATTGATTTCAAAATTTTTTTAGTATTTATACCTTATACCAAAAACTTTATTAATTTATGATACGTTGATATTTATTTATAAGATAAAATAATAACAATAATATATACGATGATTTCGTTAAAAATTAGTTTAAATTCAACCTTCTGCATGTTATTAATATAGTAATATTAATAAATTATAAAATTCTCTTAGTATTAGAGGCTGACACGCCCTCTCAGCTCAAAATTGTTTTTACTTGTTTTTCAAATACAATATAATTTATTTTTAAATTTAATAATTTAAATTTAACACATCCATTACAGTGACCTAGAAGATGTGACTCAATGACAACTGGACGTCACACACTCGAAATCTACTATACTATTACAGCAAAGCTTCTACCACAATTTTTTTTTTTTATCATCTTATAAATTGCAAAATCCAATAACTAAAGAATAAAATGTGTGCTTAATGAACTTTTTCTGAAAAAACTTAAGGAATTTTTGGTCTTGATATTTTTTTAGATTTTTTTTTTATTTTTATTAAAACTAGTTCATTGAATTACTCCTCAGTTATGATCACAAAATTAAAAGTTACAAATATTTATGAACTTTCTCATAAAATCATATGCCCTTTTCATGTTGAACATATAATACGGTCGATGAGTGCATGACCAATTGTCCCTTACCCTTGAAGATGGTATTTAAACGAAAAATAACGAATAAATTAATTATTTTGTTGAAATAAAATATTAATCATAGAAACTTGAAACATTCCACTATTAGCAAAATTGTTATTTTCTGTACACCATAAGAGTATAAATATTTTTTGAAATCGGACTATGACTAGAAATTGTTGACACGCATAAATTTGATGAAAATCTTTGATGATTAATTTTCATAATTTTGTCAAGGTTTGAAACCCAAACCATTACGAATAAATAAAAATTGTGCCTATGTATTTTTGATATTTTTAAATTTCTACAAGAACAACTGACAACTGAATTACAACTTAATCTATTTTCAAGTATTTTGACAATTATTTACTAAAATAAATCGAATAAACGTGAGCAAGTGATGGGTACCATTCGGCTGTACACACCAAAAAAAAATATTTACCTATAGAATTAAACAATTAATGCTGATGTATCTTAAATAATTCAATTTTTCTTTAATTAATAAAACCATATTCAATTAATCAATATCCATAATTTAAAGATAACTTATTACTTGATTAAATTTACGAAACATAAATATTTCAAATAATAAAGTAGGGATCGAGTGGGTCACTATATAATTAATGTATTAAATTTGAATTCAATAAGGCAATGATATAACATTGTATACAAAATTATTCTAGGTGGAGACGGTCAGACTATGTCACTATAAGTATCATCATTTTTTAATATTATTATTAAAGTAATACATTTAACTATATTAATTAATGAGTTTAAATATTTTAAACCTTATAATAAAATATCCTAAAAATGATGGGCTATTTAAATCTAAAACTATTTATTTTTTATTATGCACCTATTACCTGTATTAAATCTAATTTATCAAAAACTGGTATAGCATTTATTTTCATTTTTTCATTAATTTTTATTTTTCTCCCCAATTATTTTGAAAAGTTACTCAGTAGTTTTTTACTTTTGACCATTCAAAATAGTAACAACTAAACCCAATTTACAAGAGACCAATTCTAAATTAAAAATGTTTTACTCTTCGGAAAGGTAATGCCATAGGTACATCGTACATGTAAAAATCAAACACACATCAATTGGCATAATATTTATACGACCAATACAAAAATTGTCAGTACTTTTCTTAATAATTGGGAAAATTTTTTACATAAAAGTAAATTGATTTTCTTGTTTTTTTTATAATTCAAAATTAAATAATTGTAATCTGTAGATACTTTAAATTTTCAACTAATGTTTATATTATAGTTTTCTATACGTAGAATAATTTTCAAAATATCTTTTCTTTTTTTGAATAATTTTATAGAAATTTAATATTTTTGATATTTTTGATTTACATACATATAATATTATACTACGAACAAAATATCTATAAAATATAATAATAAATAATAATTTATAAACAATATTTTTTTAATAATTTTTGGTTTTCATTGGAAAGACTTTACTTAAAATTTATCAGCTACAGTCGTTTCAAATAAAATTGTAAGATATTAGTTTTTACCGTAGTTACTTCTTCTAAATGGCTAGCGCATTGTGCACATGCAAAATGTTTAAATATTGTCATATTTATATAGTATACAATCGCAAACAATCGAAATCATTAACATGTCAATATCAAAGTTACATAAGTTGACCTTGTATAAGTTATAACGATTAACAATAATAATTTAAATTGTATAAGTTCACGGGTAATACCTAATAGGTAAAATTTAATAAAAAAAAACGAATTCATTGACACTAAATATTTTGTATTTATTTATACACTGTATACCTACACAGCGAAATCACTAAGGAAATCGATCAAGTTGAGTTAGTCAAGGATTTAGCATAGGTAATACTAACGATTAAATTCATATAAATATAGGTACATATAATACTATACTATTTTGTTTATATTATATTTATGAATTAACATGAAAAATGATCTAAAATATTAGTCGGTACATAATAAACCTACATTTAATGTCTATATAGAATTGTTTAACGATGTTTGCCAAATTATACATTAACCAATCTATTTCAATAATGTAAATACAAATTGTTAAGGTACCTATTATTATATTATTTATAGTACATTTATATTGTTCGTCCCTTGTGCATTTACTTTTCAACTTTAGTAATTGTCGATTAACACAAAAGAACATTAGTAAATATAGATGCGGTATCTCATAAATAATATATCAGAAATATCAGTTTTTATGCAGTATAGTCGTCATTTTTCTTCGTGAAATATTTTCATAATGGTTTTTGCACAACATATGGATATATTTATAATCGATAAACCTCATCAGAACAAAAAAACAAATTATAAATAATTTAACTTGTAAACGCTATAAAGATTAAATGTTAAATGAATTGGTTCGCACTTTCGCAGATGAAATCGTTAACGTAAAAACGTATTACGAGTAATAAAGGAAGTAGGTAAATATTATTTAAAAAAATTATTAATTAAAATTTCCATATGTTTGAAAATATTATATTATTATAACCTATTACATTTTTAAATGTAAATTTTAATTTTGATACGAAACTACGTATAAAGCTAATACGTTTTAAACTATGAACTTAATTAACAATCCATAATTAAATAAAAACTGATTTAAAATGATTAATTGTACGTTTCCTTTAATAAATATAGGATATAGTAATATAAATATTACTCTATGGAACTTAATTAATGATGGTTTTTTTTTATTTTATTTTATTGTGTCAATAACTCAGTATAGGTACTATGTACTTAATATAACTTTATAAGATGTCGTTTCCGCTTTTGATGTCTTTGTCTTATTACAGAGTACAATTTATTTATAGTTAATATTAGAACACATTTACATATTATTATAAAATTTGTAGAGGGAAATATGAACTGTGATTGAACAAAGTATGAAGTATTTTTTAAGACGAATTATATGAATTTGAAATTATTTAAATACTTATGATAATCGCTAAAAACTACATTTTAATTTTAAAGATAGGTACACAAGAACATACAATTGTAATTAACTTGAGTATTATACCTATATCAAATTTTAAATTTAAATTTAACTATTTTTTATGTTTTCATGTACTATTTGTAAAATTATATATTATTATACCAATAACAGCAAATGTCTGTATTATTATATTATCATACTATTTTTCATTTTAACCTATCTCACCACTTACGAGAAAAAGTTCTGAAGCCCCCCCCTCCAAATATTTCCAAGCTTATCTTTTCAATAAAATAAATTATATTAAAATGTGTAAATTGAAATTTCTACTCCCTCCTCCCCCAGATTTTTAACAATATTTATGACTGTATAATATATAATAAGTAATAACTATACTATATAGACTATAGTAGGTATATAACTATTATAGCAGCGTTTCCCATTAGAATTTTGGAAAGGGCCGAATATTAATTTTGAAAATTACTCGCGGGCCGCATGCAGTGAATCAATTTAATATTTTAATTTGCGCAATGTTGATCTTAAAAATATAAGTGGGTGCAAATATTTAGTTATTTATTAGTTACTAGGTAGTAGGTAGTTACATTTTTAATTATAATAATCAAGACATTTAAGAACAATAAGATGGAATAAATAAAATATATTGTAATATAATATACATTATTATATCAATTATCAAAGTAAGACAACAAAATAAGTATTTTGTTTTATTTTTTCTAAAAATGTAGAATGTTTGATTTTAGAATAACGTATAATTCTGTTTCAGTGCTTCCAGTGCTAGTCACACAAAACTTATTAAATGGCCGCGTAGTGTGAACCGCTGGTATACGTATAGCATATAATATTATTTACAATACGATATTTGTGATTTAAAATTTTTATATATTTCGTAATATTATGATATTTTCATTTTTGATATATTTCTTTTATTTCAAGATAAAACAAAAATATGAAAAAAAAAACTCTGAGCACATATATAGGTACATATATTTAATATTATACTCTTTTTACAAATTTTATAATAATTAATAAATGTTTTACTCTAGTACCTATTACATTATTACCTATTTATAAGCTATAGTGAGAATCATAAGCGTAGATGTGCCGTGTTATCTGAGTGTTAGACAAGAGACAACACATGCGGGTACAACGTCCTGTTTAAATATGTTAATCATTAATACAATTATTTATAATAATTAACTATATAAATAAAAATTATATTTATTTTACAATATTACATACTTTAATGATGATTTATTTAAATGTTCCGAGCTCTCGCATAAGTACCTACATATTTTGTACATTTTACCGTTTCACAATAATTTTTTTATTTTTACGTATTGATAAACCTTTCATAGTATTTTTAAGTACTAATTAAAAATAGGATTTCTTATCGACTAAATAAGACTATACTACCAACTAAATATTTTACTGATATACTTACTTGAAACTTTAGGAACACTCCTGCATTTCTGTTCGATAAATGTTTAGAGAAAAAAAAATTAGAAGAATTTATAAAATTTTACGTTTATTTATTCGTTCTTAAATTTTAAGACACAAAGTAAAATGTTTTGGAAATTTATTTTAAATAAAAATGTGTGTAATCAACTGTTTTTTAACTATCCGTTTTTTAAAATTAATTAGTGGAAAATATACTATTTGAAATAGATACTATATAAACTTTACGATCATTATTAAATAGGTAGTTTCGTTCTTCAGATTCTCAATACCTATTTAAATATTTAGAAAATGAATGTCAAATCGTTTAGTTAGTTGTAATGTACCTAAAGTGGCAAATAGTAGTTTGTGGAACCATTCTGAAAACTAATTTATGAGAGGGATAAATGATTAATGTATTAATCAACCAGACTTAAAAAATCTTTTTTCTTTTCGTTCAGTCCTTGCCCCTTGGTACATTCAATACTTTATATCATAATAGATTATAACTTAAATTAATCATTTTTAATAGTCTTACGCCCCTATTGGCTATAGTCTGGTAATACGATTAACAACCCATTGTTTTCCGTTATTCGTTTGCTGAAACATGTCATATACAGGTCAGTACTTGGTTCTTAGTATATAGTAGTTATTAGTAGTATAGGTACTGTTGCAATGTTAAGATTAAAAATATATTCTTATAATATTGCTTGTTTTACTATAGTTAAAATATCAATGCATTTACAGTGATATGTGGGGACCTATTAATTAGTGATATGAAAATATTGTTAACCACTATTGCTATCTGAGACGATCTTGAAAGCAACTCAAAATAGTAAAACTATTTAGTCACATTTAGTCATACTATCATAATATATATATTATGTACACTATGCAGTAAATTATAATATTAGGTACTAGAATTTTTCATGAGCTGCGCTGCGATTAAGAGTACGCCACACCCGCGTCCCGCACGTATTGTCTCGTCTTACAAACGTATTAACATGGCAAATTATTGTCGTTCAGTATAGAATCAATTTTGTGTGTTTCGCAGCTAAACTTTAGTTTGAAGATTATAATGAAATGACCTATTATCAAATTTAAAGGTGAAAACACTATCTGTGTGACTGTGTGCTCTTGTCAGCTCTTTACGGTATTTTAATTTTTAAGCGAATTGTGATAATGTAAAATATTTATACCTATTTAAAAATGCTCGTAGTTCACTTAAAAAGTAAAATATCGCAACAAAAAAAAAACCAAAGAGTTCTCCTCTTGTTCTCGTCTTTAGGCTTTAAATTTGATAATAATAATATGTAATTTCACTCTAATATTTATTCTAATATTTAGCTAAACACAAAATTGATTCCACTGAACGAACATTAAATTTGCCATGTATTACGTTTGTGAGACGGAGACAACATAATATGCGGGTGTGACGTCCTCTTAAGACTTAAGACATAAGTAGTAATTATATTATTGAAAGTCCACTATGAGGGCACCCGACTTGACAATAATCAAAATTATGATTAAAAACGAATGATGACGCAAAAGCAGAAAAAATAAGGCCCCGGGCGCGTATTTAGGAAGGCTAACTGATTCGGGACATACTGGATATAGTCACTCGAAATTGGCGAGATTCCATTTTCATAGATTGTGTAGTTTTTATGTTCCCTATACTGGCTATACTATTGTATAGGTAATATTTATAAAACAACATTTTATGTACATTTTTATTTATTATTTATACTTAAGTTTATTAAGTTAATATGTATAATGTATGTCA
Organism: Rhopalosiphum padi; assembly: GCF_020882245.1. NCBI lineage: Eukaryota > Metazoa > Arthropoda > Insecta > Hemiptera > Aphididae > Rhopalosiphum > Rhopalosiphum padi. The sequence goes on from NC_083599.1 coordinate 49,066,383, forward strand.
AAAAAATATATAATGCAATAATCTATGTATATTTGTTAAACTATTAATGTTTTATACATAAGTACTATTATTTATAATTATTAATGTTTTAAGTTGTGCTTGCGAACGATAAGTAGATAGAAACTTAAAAAATAATTACTTATTTTCACTATTTTCACACGAAAAAAAATTCAAAAATGTATGCCATCAAATTTCTATTCCTATACACTATACAGTATAGCAGTGTACTGCGTCTAGATTTCCGTATTATTTTGTACTTTAGCCTTTAGCGTATAATGTAGTCCTTTATAGAAACATATTTTAAGGTATATTTGATAATAAATTATTAGAAAAACATTCTGTTATTAAACTTTAAATATTATTTGTTATTTGTGGCTAGCGACTGTAGTAATATAATGTATGTTTTATAAGTATTTCCCACGGCAGTATAGGAAACGTAAAACAACACGTTTTACGGGATCTCACCCATTTCGGGCGACTATGCCTGAAATCAGTTAACCTTCTGAAAATCGCTCTCCGGGCCGATAACTTTTGCCGCCACAATAAAACCGGCACGCGCGACTCCGTGCGCTGCCCTGCCGTTGTCGTCATCGTGTCACACGTTCCGTTTGCCACCGCCGCGCTACCAGCGGCCGCGTCGTCGTTGTCCGGCGTCGTCGCTATGCCGTCTTCACCGGCCGCCGAACATGTGCGTTCGGTGTGCGCGCGCCGAACGGCGGCGCACATAACCATACACACGCGCACAAACGCGCGGCAATACGCGCGCGCGCACACACACACACACTTACAAACTCGTGCGCACGCAACACACAGTCGCTCGTACACACGCACACATACACGTGAAATGTGCGGCGTGGGGTACTGCGCGTGCGTGGTCCGGTTCACCTCCTCTCCGACACCGCGCCGCCGCAACCGGCCAGGTATTTCATTGTCACTCGTCTTGGCGCTCTCGAACGTCGTCCGGTACCGTCGCCAACTCGAGAATATTATAACACCGACGACGACGACGACGACCGACGAAGACGACCGTTTCGATACAGTAAAATTATTGTTATAATAAATATTTTTTGAACATTTAAACGATCGATTCTTTTCAACCACGTTCGCGTCAACCGCAAAACCATTACGTACTGCAACTACGACGAAGGCGATCAAAAAAAAAAACCGTTAAGTCACACGTTTTTTTTTCAAACGACGCGCAAAACATTATCTGTGGTGACCGGTTCGTGTTATACCACACTATGACGACGGAAACCGCCAAATCGGTGTTCGCCGTCGAGGGACACCCGTGTTTCAAGTACAAGCTCAACGATCCAAAGGCGTTTTGGAACAGTGCTGGTGCCGGCGTCGGAATCTCCGGCAACCACCAAGTACTGCAGGCGACTGCATCCACCGAACGATTTTGGGAAGAAGAACCGGAAGAAGAGATCAAACGGAAAGTGCAAGATGCCAAAATCAAATTTCACAAGGACAGACAGCTGCAGGTCAAGCACTTGCCCAGAAACGTTAGCGAGGAGGTGAGTAATGTCGACCAAAGAATAACATTTTGAATTATAGTAGGTACTAAGTAGTAGTAGATAGTTTGGTAAATAGTAAGTACCTTTATAAAATATACTAAAGTAACTAGCAAGTAAGCAAGTTCTAGTAGTAGTCGTTACTTAGCAGTAAATAGTTCGGCAACGTTTTTTTTTGTGTTTAGTAGTAATTACAATACGTACATGCAATAATTGCTTACGACCGAACGATATTTTATAATCTTCGACACCGGAAATAGAACCGGGAAATGCCCTGGGGTCATATTTTTGTGTGCCCGCTAGGCGGTCCTTAAACGTTGGCCTTTAGATTCGGCCTCGTCTGTCCCGAAACTGCGTCATCGTCTCTACAAAGATGATTTTCGACCTTAATCCAAACGTTTTTATAATAATCGCACACATTGTTTGTTGTGCGGCTGGATTGATGCACGACGGCCACGCGCGCACCGAACCAAGATAATCGATCTAAATTTAACTGCGGCTTCCGACATAAATTACAATTATGGGTTGACAATTTGACATTATCATTGACAGCTCATACGACAAGCTCGTATCGCATCGATTCGGATTTCCCCAAGTTAAAACTGGTTACGTATGTGTCATGTCGCGCGAATATTCTCATTGAAAACAATCTCGTTATTATTATCATTATTATTGCAACGCATCGTTTTAACGTAAAATAGAGAATTGATTAATAGCTAACAGGTACTACTTCCGACGACGCTCGTAATAATCGTATGTGTATTTAAATAAGGAGGTACCTTACTTATAAACATCCAACGACCAATATATAATATTATTTCACGTTAGTACGTTGTAACTTATGCTGCATGACGAGTTATTCAAATAATATTAATTTTAATAACGTACTCTGCGAAATTGTATTTTTAATTTTTGTTTTATACCGACTGCCGTTCTTACATATCCATTTTGCGAAAATGCCTTTTGTGATGTAAATTAACTGGGGTGGTATTATAAAATGTTTTGAGTATATTATGTTAAAAATTGTATACAGAGACCGTTGCGGATACGATACCGGAACGGGAGTGAGTCTCCCGTATTTTTTTAAATGGTGTATCCGTATTCAATCTGGTATCTAATTATTATCATTATTTAGTTAATACTATTTTCCATTTTAACTTTTATTTTTAAGAAAACAATTATGAATATGTACAATTTTTATCCTCCTTATTTTTTTTAGATGACTGGCGTGATTATTAAGTAGGTACCTATAATATACAAATACAAACTTCGGCAATATTCGTGTTTATTTAACTAATTACATTAGTCTAAAAGATATTTTAAACAATAAAAACAAATTTTAAATTGTAAAAGATTGTTTTGTACGTATATGAAATAGAATTAAAAGCCGATTTAACAGTTTATAATATTTAAATAATAAATATGTGTTGTGTATATTCGTCTACACTTAATATGTTTATCTACGATTATAATAAACGTTGAAGAGATATTTAATATAGATTATATTATATTCGTGTTAACGTTAGCTACTTTTATTTTCTAATTGTTTATTATTTTATATATTATACATAGGTATACACAGGTATACTTACTAAAAAATATTATTAGTATTGATAGGTATTAAGAAAAACAAAGAATGCTATGATTAAACATTGAGTTAATGTATGAATCTTAAAATCAATTAATTTGTTCATATACACTAGAATAAATTAGGAAAAAAATGTATTTAACTCTGTTACCTTAGTAAAAAATATTCATATCGTAAATATTTTTATGTTAATGCTTTAAAAAATTTAGCACATCTGAAATTATTTTTAAGTTAAAAATAATAATAATGTATCTGATATATGTATTAGTAAAACGTGTGATAAAACCAATCAGCAGTATATTTATTATAAATTACAATTTTGCAGTTACCTGGTTATTACTAAAATTTATCGAGCGTAAAATAATAAATGTGTACCTACACAAAAATATAAAATATTAGAGGATATCTGATGTTTTTTTTTAAAGAAATCAAGATGTAAATGACATTTAATTATAAAGTTTTATATAATTGTATATAACAATGTTTAACATCAATAAAAATAATATTAGCATTTTTTTATTACAAAATTTCCATTAAAGAATTTTATTTTATTAAACTTAAATTTTGAGAATAGTGAAATGTCTTATTTAATGACTTATTTGTTCCCTTTATTAGTGAAAATTTGGGTGACTACTTTTCTTATATTTCTGGAAAACTTGAATGTAGTGATGTATTTATTTTCGTTTCATTATCATAAACGATTCGTATAAAACGAAAATGATATATTATTAATTAGACTAAATTATATTATTAGACTTAATAATCATTCCTTAATAGCTATTTAGTTATATTTTTCTTTCTAATTTAAATACTATTTGTGTGATGCAATCGACAAATATAAAGTAATAGGTAATCACAATTTTACATTTTTAAATCGGTATATCCACTCGGGTTCGTATTTGCCACATTTACAATATTAAATACTAATTACGCTTTAATTATTATTTTTAAATTTTTATCTCAACAGAATTAGACTTGTTAGTTGTCACAATGCAATCTTTTTTGTGCTACTTTTTTGGCAAGGTCTTCATAATATTTCATAAAGGAATATCTATTACGATTTGCTATGATTAATTTTTAAGATACATCTCTTATCAGTTTAATCACGCAGTATAATATGTAAGGTAGCTTAGTTGTCACATTGTTTTGGCATTATGATATTTTGTTATTTTACTACGTTTTATTTTAATTTAAAATGTTATCTAATAGTATAAATAGTATGACCGTCTATTTAATTACATTTATTTATGATTTTTGATATTAAATAAATATTAATAAAAAGAAGTTCAAATTCAAAAGTCAAAAAATATAACGAGTTTGTTGCCCTCTTTGTTTTGGCCTTGTATCTACTTCAAATTATTATACATGAAAAATATTTTTACCCAAATCACTACATAAATACCGGTTATTACGTCTTATTACTAACCCGTTGAATTTAGTTGACTGGATATTTTATTTACCCATCACTAGAATAAATCTTATAAAACATTAGCCAATTGATATCGATCAGATAATCGATGGCCCCGTCTATTTATTGAATATTTTAAAGTTGAAGTTCAATATTTTATTTAGGCTCAAATTAACATTCGAGATATTACCTTACGCCTACACTATATAAAAAAATCTTAATAAATTAAAAATACACAATAATGTTCGAAGTAATGTAATTCAAACAACAAATTCAAGTTAATTGGAAAGATTCAATATTTTAAATTCTTTGGTTCTAAAATCGAGTAAAATGTTCTTAAACACAAGTTCATTCGTCATTTGTATATCATATTTAGGTACATATAATATTATATACGTCGTAGGGTATTCAATATACTCAGCTCTAAGAGGATTTAGTTTCATATATTACAAATAAATCTGTTATATATCACTATATTATATTATATAATATTAGTAAATCACTTATTTTTTTTATTTTGTTAGAGACTATTATAAAAAATAATTCAATCACGTCGTTATTTTTTCTCAAACTCAGTAATTGAGTCCCTGACCCTTCAATATTTATTTTATTTTACAGTCATTTTCTAGTACTGAGAAAATAATTTAACAGAATTGTAAATAGATTTATTAGTTATTTCTTAATATTAAATATTTTCTTCAATATTCACTTCTTGAGTATTTCGGATGTGCTTTTATTAGAACTAAATTCATGTATTCTGGGAAGGAGTTAAGTCACAAATAAAATAAAACATTTTATAAAATATTTTATTTCGTTGTTTTTTTTTCTATAAATTCAATTCATATACTTAACCTTTATGTATTCATGATGTAAAAAATATAAAGCATATATAATTATTAATTTAGATATTGAAAAAGCAGTTTATATGAAGTAACGTTAACTTGAAAATATTGTTCAATTAAGCAGACAAATTATTATAGGAAGAATATAATATTTTAACAAAACATCTTTCTAAAAAACAAAAAAATAATAACATAAAACACAATTTAGTTTTAGAAAACTGAATTTATAAAAATAAATAATTGTAATTGAAATCATATTATAATGATTATACCCGCTTAACTAGCATCTAAATGTCATTAAAAGCATATTTTTACTAATGAACGCTCTAATGAAACAAATCTTGGAATATTTGCAAAAAATGTCTGTTCAATTTGTAGTACCATGAAATGTATTTTTGTCTTAATTAGCATACTTTAAAATAAACAAAAAAAAAATAGTATGTAAATGCTATAGTCCATATTATTTGTCTATGCTCTCTAATCATTAGGTACTTGTTTTTGTTAAATCATTATTATAATATAAATTATTATTTGTCAAATAATTCTGTACAAAAGTAGTAACGATTCATTTATACATTTATAACCAGTTACTACAAGTTTCTCAAGTGCTTTATGACTCACGTTTCACAATTTCAATAAAATAAATGATGACGTGAATTCAATATAAAACCATGAACCCTGACCCGATACATGACAATTCGCGCATCGTACATACGCTACTTATAACAAACCTACATAATAATATATTTATTAAATATTATGTTACGCATGTTAACTATCCTTTTGTCCTGTTGATCATAGTTTATATCAATAAAATAATTGTTATACTAATATTAACTTATACATAATAAGCATCTAAAAAATATTAATAATTTCTATTTTTGTTATATATTTCTTGTATACTATATATTAGTACCTAGGGTATGGGTTTATAATATACCCATTGCTTTGGATAATTTTATAAAATTTAAATTTAACATGGTTTTTAACGCGATCTTCGGACTCATATTTCATTTCGTCAGTAGGTGGGAGAGACATTACGTGACTTGAAAACGTGATTACTTGATATTTTATTTGAAAACAAGGATGAAATTGAAGAGTTAGACCTTGATGGATTTAGGCATGTAATTTTTTGCGCTCTTGACAAATGTGTAAAACGAAAAGTCCGTTCTCTATTCCAAGGTAACTACGTGGTCAATGAGTGTATTTCGATTTTTGATTTTTAATTTACAAACCAAAGTATGAAGTAAAGAATACTATATCATGTTTTATTGTTTTTTCTACAATTTTTGAATTTGTAAAAAATATTATATCAAGTGTAGTTTGATTCGCGTGGTTTAGTTTTGTTGAATTCTCAAGCGCCAAGCCTAATACTTATTTGTACCTAACTTAATTTTTTTTTTTTAAATAAAGTATATGGCTTAATAGGAAATGTTCTTATTCTTATTCAATTCGGTGCAATTATTTAAATAGTAATGGCCCAATCTTTTCCATTGTTATTCCTGAAGACAAAAAAAGGAGGAGTTTGAACCCACAAGTTTTCTATTCATTATCATGTTTTTCCTCGGTGCTAGTGAGTCGCATAACCCATATTCATAAATGTGCGTGGGCTTATAGATAATTATTTCATCTGATACTTGTTTAGACTTAGATGTGTGGGAAAAATACATAGTGCGTTTATTTCCTCTTATTTTAAAGGTTTTTTTTGACTAAAATTACTTTTTTATTATATGCAAATTAATAATTACACACAATTATAACAGTTCGTCAAAACCGCTAACAGTTTTAAAAAAAAAAAATTATCTTTTTACAGATTCAAAGTAACACAGTATTTCAAGAATAAATTTACATTAGTAGATGAATAGATGATTTATAAAATGGTAAAAAAACAACATTAAATTGAAATAAATATTGTACAAATATAAGTTAGGATATTTGACGACTTGTCGCATTAGTAATGGGCCATGTCTTTGTTGACCAGTCCTAAGCAATTAAGAACTATTTTTCGTATTTTTTAATTGCATGAAACTAAGTCGGATAATATTAAATTATTGATTAAAAGCTGATAAATTATTTTATCCACTTCCAAATTTTTATAAGTATTTTAATAAAGAGCCAAACTCCTCAAATCCAAAATCCAAATGTTACATTTATTTTGTAATTTCGTGAACGGGGTGCCGAGTATTTTTTGTTTTTTTGTTTAGGTAATCTTGATTGAGATAGTTGCCATTTTATATATACTATAGTATATATAAATAACATTTATTTTATTTTATTTTTATTTATTTTTATATATATGAAAAATATATAGCGTATACGAGTGTATATAAATACGCTTTTAATATTATATTAATTTTGGAAATTAATCATGTGGTTTTTATTATTGTGATTTAACACAAATTAAATTATTCCTTGTGCAAAAAAAAATATACACAGATATAGGTAATTTAATATTTTTTATTATTTTATTTGTGTGTGCTTAATTATTTACATTTACTTAGCGTTTGTAAAATTATATTAATCATTTCGTTATTGGCAAATGTGTTTGAACATAAAACATGTTCATTTTCTTTTTATTTCATATATATAAATAAATAATAGTATACGCATATGAAAAGTCTTTAATATATTGTAACGTTGTGGCTTTGGTCGTCCATGGTGTAAGTAATCACTAAAAATTACAACTACTTCTTTCGCACAACACTCGAATTTATGTGCAGAAACTAATTATAATATTATTCTTTCTTGTTTATCTCTCATTAATAGTAAAATTAACATCTTTATTATGATCATTGCTAATTATAAAAAAATTATAAATATAAATATTATACACATTATTTAAATAATTGATTATAATTACTAAATAATATTAGGTATTGAGTAACATAGTTTGAATTTGGAAGTCAATGAATGGCGATGGTCGATGATAGTGTTGTATCAACGCAATGAAGTAAATATAATGATGTCGATTAAAACCACGATTTATCGTATATAATACATTTGAAAATCGCTCATATATGTCGGTACTACCGCCCCTTATACTATTCCCGTGCATTTTAGTCTATAAACTATAATAGTCTCATATACTCTTATATACAAAATAGGAAAGAGAATTGAAATCGTTTACACACAACACACTTCATATTTCTCATATATTTTATAGACAATTTATTGTTGACCTGAGCATTCGTGTACTGGAGGCAGGAGATATTTTACTGGGTATTTTCGGTTTGTTATCTTCCGACGGCCGAAACACCCGAAATCAACGAGGTTATTTTAAAATTACTGACAAATAAAAATAATAGTACCTATAATACCACCAAAAAACGTAATAATATATAATTTTACATTAGTTGAACTTGATCATAGCTTAAATTAAATTTTATTTGGCCATTTAAAAATATATCCATAACGTTTTTTAACTGAAATTGTAATCAACGCTTACCTTGCTTATTATGCATGTCACGCCATTAGACTAATATATAATATATTAATTCCAATAGGTTTGGCAATACATAGATAACTTTTATATAGTTTTTTATATTATTGTACCGTTAAATTTTCGGCCGTTCCGAAGAAATATCATTTCCGCGGCGTTATGATAATATCGGATACAAATGATACGAAACTTTCAATACTAATACTACTAATACCACGTGTTTGCGCCGCGTCTCGCCTCCACAAGGTTACCTATCGTAATAATTATTATATTATTGTAATACAACATACGGTATACCCGTATGGTATGACGCGCGCATAATATTATTATAATACTATAAACGATTTTTATAATATTTGTGTAATAATCTCGTAGCCGTAACGGTGTTTTCTTCATTGCACAAATTAACGACTATGTATACGAACGCACACAATAAATATAAAAAATTATCTTATTACCATATTGTGTGTGAGCGTACGTCTTAACGTGTAATATTACTTGGAAAATTAATTTTTAAAAAGAAAACAATTATTGTTACTTTTATGTACTGCATCTGTCGAACATACGCATAATGCAGCAAACCTATTTATCAGATTCTTAATACAGTTTATATTTTATAGTTAATAAAATATATTAGGGCAAATTTATTAATCATCGAAGTATAGTGACTTTTTACACATTTTTATTTTATAACGAGTTAATAAGTACTTAATCAGTATTTTTTTTTTAAATTTATATAACTTGCTTTAACAGTTATATTCTCCTCTTTCAATTCAATAACGAGTAAATTTTAATTAATATATAAAAAAAAACTAGTTACAATCCGGTACGTAAATTTTCAGTCGCTCGTGTGTTGGTTTCTGTTTTACTAACGCATAAAGGTACCTAGAATTTAAAGTTCAGATGAATTTTTGTTATTTTTAATATTAGAATAAATTGACTTATCATTCAATTTAAATATAATAATATCATCTAATGACCCTCGTGAGGTTTCTTTTTACATTTTAATTTTGAAGCAGTTTTGAAAATTGTAAAATTTTAAAACGCCGTCACAGCAGTCGTGAAAATCTGTGTTTTTTGTTTTGTTTTTTTCTACTGCTCTCCCCCCCCCCTTTTAGCTCAAGTAACGTTCCACCGCCGGTCATGATATTATCATACACACACACACACACAACATCGTTTTAATAATATTATGCCTACTGTAACAATAATAATATCGACGACGCTCGCACAATAGGCGCGCATCGCCCCCGCCGCCGTTACACCTGTTGCACCGACGACGACCGACTCGCGAGGTGTAACGAAATACTACTCGAGGCGCATCGGCAGTGGGTTCAACCGTGTATAAAACGCGGACGGGTAAAAAAGACCGTGTCGGTCGACAGGGGGGCGGGAGGAGTTTGGTCGCTACCGTCGAAAAAAAAAATATTAAATATTTTTTTCTTTTCGGAGAGAAAAAAAAATATTATTATATTTAACGCGTTTCTTATGGTCCGTTGACGGCGGCGGCGGCCGGTTACTACACTCTTGCTTGGCGGTTATACTATAATATAATAATATTATTATTATTATAGTCATAGTCGGACGGCGGCGGCGGTGGTGGTAGTAGTAGTAGCCAACCTGCTGATGCGGCGACCGAAGAACAACGGCGGCGGCGGCGGAACCTTGAAACCGTCGCCGGTCAATGGCACCGGTCCGCCAAGTTCAGTACCACGGGCACTACACTTGCGTGTCCGCCACTGCCGGTTGTTAATACTGTGCGCGTGCGTGTGCGTGTAAGCAACTAGGAATAGTAGTGGTAATAGTATTGATAGTAATAGTAGTAGTTGTTGTTGTTGTTGCGCTATTTGTGCGTTACAATGGACGGTCGTGCAAAGAATATACCTCCCCCTCCCCCATTTGCCGCGCGTCGAAGCTGCCGCCGACGGAGGAAAAGCCTCTTTGCCGCCTACCCCTCCTCGGACGCCACTCACGATTTCCCGACGACCCCGGCCGGTAGTACATTTACTCTATGGGTACAGATAACCGCCGTCGTGTCGTATATGTGTATATTGTGTGCGGCGCAGCGCAATATGACATCGGCACGCGGTTTTCAGCCGTTACGGTCGACGACGCGCTGAAATTGTAGATGGCTTTGTGTTTCGTCTTTTCTCGTCGATGTCGTCCACCGACCGAATTCGGCTCCTGGGTTGACTTTGGTCGTCTCCCCACCAACAAAAATAAAATTAACCAAATATTTTGACTGTGTTTTATTTGCACACACGAGACGTGTTTAGACCATTAATCGGTGTATAATCTGTAGATCGTTGTGAAGGAAAAATAAACGCGGACTAGGAATTGTATGAAACGAGACAAGTCTTATTAGTTATTTTATATTAAATAAATTATATTATACGTTGTATAAATATTCAGCTTTGATTTCCAAGCTATCATTAAAATTATTATTTTATGAAAATAACTAACATAAATAAATAAAGGTAATTTGGTGAGAAATAATTTTAGTCAAGTCTTACGTCCCCCCCCTGGAGATTGAAAGAACTAGATACGTCACGTCTAGGAGGAGAAGTAACCCCAAACAATTTTCTCGTTCAGTATAGTGTTCCGATCTCGGTTTAGTACTACGATTAATAAAACCACATTGTTATTATTATAAACGATGGGTATGCCTGCAATGGAAAAGGGGGTTTGCCGTATACGTATTTTTGTTTCTTGTATTCTACTGGAAGAAAATTACATTTTATTCTTGTAGTGTGTGGTGTCGTTGCACTTCCGGTTATCTAGGTGTATCGGCCAAACCAGTTTGACACGTGTAAAAATATGCAACGTATCGTTCCCACAACCTTGCCGATTGGACAGTGGAGTATTACGCGAAACGACTAATTTGTTGGAATATGTGTTAAATATTTTTTCATAGGAATATTAATATACAACGATGATTCCTATGTCTTCAATCATATTGTTTTATGATAATAACTAAAAACTTTATGCTCGTATGCGCGCGTTTGTACGTTCTCGCCATTTGGTTTGCTATGCTATTAATACATTATTATTTATTATATAGTTGTTTATGATCGTTTTCTTCCTGTGATAATATGCAGTTCAATGTAATTGCTTTTCTTGCTTCTATAATAGTAGCTCCAAGTTGTTGGAGTCCAACGAACGTCACTGTTTAGTTTCCCGCGATACAACATAGAACAATAGTTTTTGAAATTGTCTACGGTTATACTGTGATTAAAAATCGATTTTTTATGTATATTTATATCGGCGTAATAATTTTAAAATACTAGGCATATACTTATCAAAATAGAGCGTTTATTGCGATGTGACTAATCTGTCTTAGATTTTTCTTTAAATGTTATTGTCATATTAATGACGTCCATCGTTGCATTATAGTCCATGAAAAAGTAACTTATTGTTCTAAATTCAATCAGAAATTTTTTTTAGGTTAATGGGACTTGTGCAGGAAATAAATGACTTTTCTTTGTGCCATATACATTATACATACTACACACGGAAAGTATACTAAAGTTTTGCGTGTGTTTATCATATTGTATTAATTACTCGGCGTGTGTCAATGTACGTCAATGACCTACCGCGGAGGCCACGGGTTGTCCGAAATATATTATTATTATTTGCTTCTTTTGCCCCGAGGCTCAAATTGACCTATAAATTGTTGAGCACAACTAACGGAGGCGAGACTAAATGGTTCACATATGACACACGCAGTATATACGATAATACACCACTTCAACTTATTATAGTATTTTAAAGCGCATATAATATTAATATTACCATTTTATTTAAAAAAAAATAACTGCACTTATAAACGACTTATTAGTTATGTCTCGACTTTGTTTACACTCCTTTCATTTGATTTAATGTAAAATCCAAGTACGATATTTTTTTTTTTTACGATTTTCTCTGTGTTTTACGATTTTTTTTTTTCAAGTTATCTATAAAAATGCATAAAAGAATAATATTATATTTCATGTCGTTAGTATTTTTATTTCATTTTTTTTTCATTTAAATGCGTTTATTATATTATAATATTATAAGATAATAATGTGCTGATTTAGAACTGATAAGTTTTACTTTTAGCCGTTGTCATAAGTTGTATTTTTGTATAAGAACAATAATTATGTTGCACTTAAATTTAGTTTATCTTTAAACGTTCATTACACAATATAAATTATAATATTATAATTCAATTTAATAATATTACACGATTCAAAATCTAAACGCAAGGTACAACAGGTACTAAAAATCAATCGAATTAAGTTTATAGGCCTCTTGCATAATATAAACTTATAATATACCTAGGTAATATACTAGGTTATATTATGTAGACATTGTTTTCATTAGTTTACATTTAGTTAGTTTTTCACGGCGTTTGATTTTATTTTTACTATGTTACTATGCTAATTTTGTTGCTAATTGTATTTATATTTTTACTCCAATATACGACATTTGTATCATTATCAGTTGATCAATCAATTTTTGAATTTGACGTTTTCTTGTCATAAAAACTTGATATTTAAATTAACTAAGCTTATGTAGCCTTAAAACGCAATCAATCATCTTAATGGTATATTTTGGGATTTATTAAATTAATACAGTCAAAACCAGTTCTTAAACAACAATAATAAACCCCCATTTATACAGCTTTTCCTTTCTTACTAGCTTTTTTTTATTATTTATTTTTCAAATTCCAAACCCTTGCACAATAAATCTGGCACTCGCGCAAAATAAAAACGTCAGAGATTATTAATATACGAACAAACGCGTAGTTATCGATCACTTTATAACGGAAGTAGTTTAATATTATTATATCAATTCGTATAATATTTTATGCTTGAGTGGCCAGGCGAAGGGGCCGTATTTCAGAATTCTATCTAGTTGTCCCGACAAATGGTCTTAAATTTAGAGACATTAGCTAAATGTGTTTTAACTTCCTAACCTTAAGTAACAAAAAATAATATTTGTATCTGTCTCACGCAAAAAAAAAATGAATTAATAGGATGCTGTAATTCTTGATTTGTGTTTTAGTTTGGACCTTGTTTATTAATTTATTAATTATTGAACATATTAATACCACAAAAAAAATGATAAATATTTTATTAATTTTTAAAATAATATCAATACAACTCATTATAATAATATATATCATTTTTAAAATTTCAATCAATTTTGCATATTTTTCTTTTAACTTTAATTCGTACTATATTTAATTAGAGCCATGATTAAACAGTTAAATGACTTAAAATTTGGCCTATCCAAATCGGATGTTAAAAATACGTGTTACCATTGAATAAAATAGTTATTGTGTTTCGCAAGTGATATAATAAAAATGCCAACGTTTGAAAATCGACAAAAAGTATGTACTTATACCGCTTACCGCAGTATTCCTTATCTCATAATGAAAACGCCATATTCATCTGGTCATTATATAGACAGAAATATTTCATGTTGCAATCTTTAAAATAAATAAAGCAATGAAACGCGCTGTATATAAGATATAATATTTATTTATAACTATTATACATTATCATGTTCTATTTTCATTTAGTAATTTCTTGTTGGGTTTAAAAATTACTTTTAAATTATTTATTTTTTTAACAATACCGTTATTAATTATTTTTTCGTCCAGTGATTACTAATACCTAATATTATTAATTGTTTTATATAGTTTCAAATTACCGTTATTACAATGCTGAAACGCACGTACGAATTCGTATTGAAATCGTTTTGAATGTATGTTTTTTTACGTATCATCCTTCCTAGTCAGTTGAGACGTTGGGAGGAGTACTGCCTGGTAGGTATGTTGTAAGGACTAGCGCGTCGATCGGATTTCGATAGTATAATAATAATAACAACAATAATAATATAATAATAATGGCGAGTGGTGTCCATCCATTGTGTCTTGTATTTTTGTACAATTTTAAAAAAAAAAATGTTATCATATTTTCTTCTTTTGGTTGAATCGGTCGACGACATGCACGTCGTCGCTACTCGCTAATGGTGTTTCGGCGCGACCGTGCGAATTCGCCATGAAAAAAAAATCATGTATTAAATAATCACGGTCCAGAGAACGCGTCTAAATGACATATTATTATTATTAACCATACTATGTCATATTCGTTCCATCATTATTATTGGTGTGTGTGTGCACACGATAATATATTATATCAAATATATAAATCGACATTGGAATATTATCATCGTTCGTATACCGTTGGTTCGTTCACCCGGACTGCTGAGTATAATAATAATATAATGTTATATTGCTATTATTACTGTTGTTATTGTTATTATTATTATTATTATTATTGTTATTATATATCTGGTAAAGAAATCGTTCGAGGAATCGGTTCATCGTCGTTCCGACGGTGTACGACACGCAGTCGGCCAGTTGACCCAGAGCGAATAGTCTGCGTCGATGGCGGCAAATAGTAGTGGTCGCCAAATAACGGTTTTGTCATTTATGCGTGTGGTTTGGGCTAGATAGTACATAAATACATAATATAATATTATATACCCATTTACCATTATACCATATTATATATTATAGTATATACCAGGTATGTTATAATGGTTAAATTATTAAATCTACCGAACGGTACTGCAGTAGAAAACCGACCTGTAAACGCTGTTTATAACCCAGTTAACGAAAACTAAAAAATACCTTATTAATCGTCTGTATCTGCGATAAAGAATATTACATATTAAATTGTGTTAGGAGAAGTAACAAAGAAATGCTTAGCTCGAAAAACACTATACGTTGTAACAGTAAATAATTAAGTCATGAGGACGTCCTCGTCTTGGACGGCGTTAGAGTGGTTAGGACCACTACCACTTTAACGCCGTCGAGACGATAGTGCATTGAACCCGTTGACTTCTTCTGAATAGACTTCAAGAAACTTTCAACCAAGAGCCAAGTATACATATATAACGAAATCTTTGAGTTCAGGAATTTCGAGGTTTTTCAGTCTTTGTGTATATTTAGTTTTCTTGCTAACTATAGAGCATAATTTATTATAGTGTTATACTGTTATTCTTAAAGTTATATTTTAAAATGTTTGCAATTTATTCAAGTGAGTTTGTCTACATTTGTCTCAAATGGGACAATGTAAGCAGTGGGCGCAGTATTTGCTTATAAATTACCTGTCCGTAATACGTAAAAGTATATTCTATTAATACTATTATAATACTTATTATATTATTTAAAGCTACTCCAGAATGGTCTAATATGTGTGTTTCGCTAATGATTAATTTAACTACGCACTCGACCACGCATTAATAATAATATTATATTGTCTTGTCGATCGCGTAGACAATGTCGTAAACATTACAATTCTCATTAGAATGCTATTAAACATTAAATCGTAATATTTCAATGTAACCGATTACCGATTTATAGCTTCGAATATTATTACAATTTTATTGATTATAAATTATTTGTAACTATTTTGTATGATGGATGTTCTATATACTTGAGATGAATTTCAAAGCCGACGAATTGAGAAAAACTATCATAGATTATGATAAAAATGCAATATAATATACTAATTTTAAATATACATATTTAAAACCTGCGATGTGCTCGTATTTGCTTTAAGCATTATAATTGTATTGACTAACATAATGAATCAATAATTGGTTAATTTAATTCTGCGTTCTGTTATAATTTAATTCAATAAAAAATGTATCTATTCAAACCGTCAGAGTAAATAATATTTCCAACCACTAGTTAAATAAGAAAACAGGAGGTACACATTTTGGTTTTACCATAAAACAACTGCAGCGTAGAGCGTAGATACAGTATTGATAATGAAACGATTAGCAGAAATACGATTTATTATTATTTATTAAAATTCGAGCATTACGTATATAGTGTAAATTTTTATTGTAGTTTTTTATGTTTTGTTGCGTCAACTAATAGGTACTACTGTCTATTTACTAACCATAAATTATTGGTAACTTAGTCGAAAAAATTTCCTGGTAAAGCTGATGCGAGTGATATAAGTATTCCACCACCTTTATTTGAATTTTGTGGTTAATTAATTAATGTTTGTTAAAAAAATTAAAATGTAAAAACTTCTGAAGTTGAATATTGATTTTAAATACACGTTTTATTGAATAGATCTTTCAATCAATTCCATTTTATTACCCAATTGTTCATAAAATTGAAGACATTTATTGACAGTTCTCGGAGAAGTATATATACTTCAATTAATTTTTTTTTGTTTTGGTATTACCTATAATTATTTACATATTATATTCCTTTGTACATCACTGATTATAGTTCGAATAATCAAATTTACCGCTTTGCTTACGTTCACCCATCTTTCTTTCCTTAATTTTATACTCAGTTCTGTTTCACTTCTACTGACTTATCACTTGTTTACTTATATATTACTGTATTTAAGCCTAGCCCGTATTTATCAGAAATTAATTAAATTAGCCATTACCTTAGTATATCTTTAAAAATCAAATTTACAGTCGATAAAAAAAATAATTTCCAATTTATTTAAATTGTCTTTAGCTAATCACAATATCAACTAAAATCAAATATTAAAAAAAAACAAGTGGCTTTTCTAAGGGTAGAACTTTTTTCAGTGGGTTTTTTGATTTGTTTTGATAGTTTGTTTCGAACAATTTGCAAATAAAATAAAATATATTTGACCGACGCAAATTCGAAAATCAAATCATTTATAATACATCTTGTGTCGAATCGCCATTCGTTTTTTTTCGCATGTTATTTTTTTTCGGTTTTGGTCTGTACGTGCTAAACGCTCGAATATCGTACCGACTGAACCAAAAATTCATAATATAATATAATACGATAAAAATCGAACATGAACACGTTTTTGTGCGTATTACACAGTCGTGTGTAGCATTCGATTGAACTAACGATAAAAAAAACCATTAGAATTTCGACCGAACAATAATCCGTATTCTTACCTTTACGGTTTTGAACAATAACTTACTTGTACAAAATAGGTAATATGTTATAAATTTTGTATTTCTTATATAAATACATAACAAAGTGGTAACAATGTGACATGTATTATATTTTACTTTATATAAAATATAATAATATTATACATAATGTATAAATCGTCCCGTTCGTCTGAAGGTGCAAGTCACGAAGAGTTAGGCACGTACGTCGTTCGTCTGAGGAGGGATAGGAGTAATACGATTATACAAGAATAATAACCACAAGTCTTTTGATATTATACGTTTTATTTAAAGGTCTACGATGGCGTATTATTTATTACATTAAGAAAAACATGAAAAGCACTGCGTGTGTTCAGATATTGCGATTTCTGGGAACAACCCCGATTTTAAGTGTTATCCCCCATGGCCATTGTATAGTGTGCTACGGGTTGGTAAATCGTATCGGTGACTGCACCTCGTCGCTGCACCGACCTCACACACCTGATTCTTTCTACAGTCTTGTAGGTCACAACGACGTCGGGACGGCGCCTGACATTCGGTTTCTGCCACTTTTCTAGACTCGAAATATTATCGTGTACGCGTTTGTTCATCGATATTGAATAAGTTCAATGACGAATCACTCACTTGTACAACAATAAACAACATATCGATACATTTTAAGATATTTACTGTATTCAGGATATAATTGTATTACGTTTTTTTTAACTAATCCAGTAATCATATGAAAGTCAAAATGCATTATTATTGTATTTCAATTTTTGGCAATCTTACGTTAAGTTTGATTTTTGTGTAATGTGTATTAAAATAATCATTAATATATTTTATAACTTAAGGATTTTAGAGAGAATTTAATTTAAAACACATTAGAAACAAATTCTTTATATAATATTATAGTTTTAGACTAATCGATTTTTTTCAAAACTATACATTTTGAGTTGAATTGGTCCTATTATTGGTGAGCGAAGTTATAGCCCGATTTTCGGATTTTTTGTTCAGCTTATACTGTATGTTACTACTCGCTACAGGTATTCAGTTAATATTGCTATCAGAAGAATAGGACATTTTTTGCCACACGAACGGTATATATTTAAAAAATAAAAACACTAAAGGAATTCCAAACTGATAGTTTAAATGTTAATAAGACCTATTAAAATTTTTAAAACAAACTAATTTTATTATACAGTTAATATAACTGTTGCTTTTTTACTACTATGAAAATTTTTGTAATAATAATTCAATATAATTAATTGATAAAAATGACATTTGTTTTTGGTATGTTCAAATCACCAAATCGGTTTCTCATCATGCTTACCATTATTATTTAACACTGAATAAATAGAACGTGTGTCTACTGTCTACCGTGTTTCTCACAGTGTCGTCGTTAGTTTTCATCTTTTTCATTAATTGTATTTTTTTTTAAACACGATAAAAGAGAAAATTAAACGGCGTGTACACTCTAATTAACAATATTCTTTTTTTGCTTAAATAAGTACTGATATTGTTTATGTTTTTAATACATTTTTTTCTTCCTCGATACATCGAACTATAATGAAAAACTGAGTACATATAACTTCATTAATAATATACCGAATGCAAAATAATATTTATACTTTTACTTATGTTAAGTATATATCGTATGGTACTTTTCTTTTTGATAATTTGAAATTTATAGTTATATATTTAAATTATACGAACTCTCGTTTCCTTCACAAGCCATCATAGATCCTGAAGATTAACCATTTTTATATTTATTTAAATCTTTTAGTCTTGATACTAATTTCAATATCTTGTATTGAAATATTGTATCATTGTAAATAATATTTAACTAATTTGTATTATGTTGAAGAGACAATAAATATTATTATTATTATGTTCTATATTAAAACCTCTCGAATGATTCGTGTAGTTAACTCGTAAGCATTTAATTTAAAATTAAAATGTTTAAATATCATTTACAAAACGTATTATGCTTGACTTTTTTTTATGTACATCGCCAATGTGTCAAAAAGTATAACAACGAGTCCGTAGTATCGAATTGCAGCAATGTAAAATGTTATATCATTATTATCGCATGATACATCATTTTTATTATATATTATATTTTTATAATGAAAAAAATAATAATTTGTAGATAATATTATGGAAGTAAGAAAAAAAATGCAAACGTCGTGTCCCGGAATTCTGCGCGTGTATTTGAGATAAAGAATACGATAAGAATACAGTAAACGACAAAGTAACGCGCTGCAAAATATTATAATTGAACAATATTATAATATTGTCACGGCGCAACATAATAATATCATGTTTAGTTTTAAACTAAATCCACTAACGGGTCACGAGAGATGGGTTTCACGCGTTCGTTTTAAATATTACGATTTATTTCTATAGCGACACTTATCGTAATGCATAATGTGTAACAATAATAATAACTATTATTATTATGCATTTATGCTACTCGTGTCCAGTGATATATCTAAAAATTGATGATATTTTCTTTTTTCCACTTTTCCAGTCTCATCTGATTATCCACAACGGTCGACAGCCTTGCAGATGAGTATATATTATACTTTATCCTTGAACACATTTTTTTTTTTTGTTTTTAATCCGGCCGAATACCGTTAATTCACCTTAATAGTATCCAGATTCAAACTATCGATTTGACACATCAGCTCTATGATCGTCATTCTTATATATTATTTTTAAAAAAACTCGACATTCTTTAGCATGCGTCTTATCGTCGTCACTCGTACACGATAATAATATATGTAATATTAAATCACGTAACCTAATGTTTGTAGCGTATAATATCGTATACTAATTTTATGTACCTATAAGTTATAACAGTATATACCTAACCTGTATTATATATTATTATATTATACACGCATGATAAATAATATACTGACGCCGAAGAACCGTTAGAATTAAAAATCATGTGTGTGTCTTACAAAAGTACCGTTCTCTAGGGACTTGTCGAGAAGATTCCTTCCCCCCTCCTAACACTATCTCTCTCGCTGTCTCTCTCGCACTGTGCTCCGTGTTCTTGTCCTTGGGCGAGTTAACGCTCTTGTCGATTGTGCCCACAGTTGAATTTTTGTTATTTTTCGAACATTTACACGGTATGTTATACAAACGATTCTTCGTTTTAAGGACATTCTATTGACAGTATTGAGAACACGGTCGGAATTATTTATTATTGTGTATTTTTTCCGAAATTCGTTTAGTCGGTTTGAATAGTATTTTCTTTTTCAACAATATTTATATTATATATTATTATAAGGGTTATTATAGATGTTGTATAATTCGTAAAACATTTAATGTGTTTCAATATCTTGGCTATTTTTTCTCCACACATTTTATTCCATATGCCTACTGTTGCATTCCATTTTCTCCATTACAGATGAACACAACAGAAAGTTTATTTATTTTTTTATCGCGTGATATAGTTATTAATTATCATTATTGTTCCTCACTTGCTAGTGTCATAACTTGTTAAAAAATAATACAAAAAAATAATTTTACACCTTTTAATATTAAAATTAAAAAAAATTATGACGTGGATTGTGATGACTTAGATCAACAATTTGTATAGGTTTTAGTTGAAAACTGTATAGTATTTTATTTTTCATATTAGATTTTTCAAGTTTGTTGACATAAGTATTTGATTGTACACTGTAATTATTAATTACCAATTAGCTGCAATTATATTCGATACAATTTTATCTCTGGGAATTTGGTTTTACGTCATTAATACGTTTTTGGTTTCCCAAATTGAATCATTTGTAAATAGTTATCGTCTTGGTTTCCACGCCTGATAAAAAATAAGATATTATGTATATAGGTACATTTTGTAGGTATTATTTGAGATTATTACTACCTATACTGTCGATGATTTAGATAAATAATATTGATTCGATATATTAGTGACCAAAATAATAATAATCATATATTTTTTTTTATGAAACTATAAACTGGTATGTAATTTAATTGAAAATTTTCAAATGCACTGTTTATAATAAAAGTTGAAACTATACTCTATTATATGGCTATATGCCTTTATTTATTATAGTATTATACTATTATTACTTATTTTTAAGCGTATTTTTTTATTTATTTATCATCGTGGACCAGTGGATACAGACTAATTTTTATTGTTATATGCCTTTTTAAAATAATACAAATAAATTTATATATTTTTCACGTCATTCAAATTTGTATCCTATAACGATTATGAATATGTAGGCATTTAACCTTTTTACGGCCTGTTCGAAAACTGTATATGACACCTGTTATTTAAAATTTCTGAACGAATTGATTAGTTAATTCTCCTCCATGTACGAAAAGTTTCGAAAGTTCGACATTTTGTTGTTTGTATAGAATAGAAAAGTATAATGTATCGATGACTGTTATTATTTTGTCTTACAATCAACAGCATTTCATTAGCAATAGTAATGTGAAACGAGTTTGTCTGTAAGGTCGTATTAAAAAAGAAAAAGAAAAAAAAACCAATTAAATATATCATGAATTGAATCGCTGTATTATTTTGCTTTGCCGACATAAAGAGCAGCGCGTGCGTCGTCTCGTTGACATAGATTTGTTATTATTATCAATCAATTGACTCGTCACAAACACATCCCGTCGACAAAATAATAATAATTTACGTTTCATTTGGTCGTCTATATGTGCTCTAAGAAAAATGGTATTCATTAACGCTCTATATACATAATTTTAACTTTATATATAATATTACGAAATATTATATTTTAACGTACGGGAACAGTGTCACAGAGTAGCCATAATTTTGTTTGTTTGGTATTGTAGGTATCTATACTCTACTGTACGTTTTTCGATGTAACCATCGACCCGATTTGACGAAAATTACACTAAATATTATACACGCTTAGTTTTAACAAAAAAAAAAAATGTAAACTGCTTTTTTTTGTCAGTAAATTGAGTCACACAGCGGATGACACTCATAATACTCACTAGCAATATTATAATTACAATTGTGTAATATTATACCCTCTCGGCTCTCGTCGTGTATGTTAACTTAATTTATACTTGGACCTTAAAACTTTTGGGGCTCTACATTTAAACTATAAATTGTTTTATAAAATTCGACGTTTTTCTTTGATAGTTTCATTTAACTTAACCTCTAATAGTTTTTTAATTTATTTTACTGATATTAACGTTAATGATTTTTAAATTGATTCAAAATTATGAAACCAAATAGTTAACTTATATAAAACAAATACTGTATACCTATTGCTTATCGTATAATTCATCAGTGTTGATTTCTTAAAGTAAGAACAAAATAAAATAGACTATATGTATAAATTTATCATTTATCTTCTTTTTTTTTATATTTTGATTAAAATAATCTTCTCATTATGATTCGATCCCCAACATCCGTATAAGATTCACATACTATGCAAATTTTCTGTCAATTGCGCCACTGTTTATGGTTATTATATAGTTGTGGTGAGTCGAAACCTCATTTGGGAAAAATATGGCTGTAACTCAAATAATGTAGCTCTTATATATACATTGTGTTGTAAATAATGGATTAAAAATAATAATATTTCCGTGAAATGTACGCCTGATGATGATTTCTGAACTAGCCTGCACTTGTTATATTCTTAAAAAATGGTCCAGTGACATCTGTTAGAATGACATACAACAAACACACACTAGTATACCTATATAATATTTAAAATGTTCACACGTAGCAATAATGGCAATAATTGGAAAGGTGTTTAGGAATTTCGAAATAAATCTTCAAGTTTTTGCGAAGTATTAATTTTTTATTACTCAAAGTCAAACGAACTAAATACTCAATACGGTATTACGGTTTATTATTTTACTATACGCTGATGTATCATAAACAAATTCACTTTAACATAGGAGAATTTGCTCAATGTGACACGTTTTGGGAGGCAGCACAATTTAAATTATCCATTAAAAATTAGGTAAATATATGTATTTCAATAATAATTTATAAATAATTTTGCTTTTATTAACAGTTAAAATTATATTAAGTTCAATTATTATGAAAATGTGTTTAAATAATTTATAAACTAAAGCCAAAAAAACTATTAAAACTATTTAAATATTAATTTTTTTAAGTAATGGAATCATCGGTACACTAGAATGAAACATGACACAATTGTGAATTGATACACGTGTATATTGCATTGATTACTTAAGTAGTTGATTTCGTTTATCAACGTATATTGTATTACGTTTTCTTATCGTTTTCTGTTTTAATTAATGTATGAGGCTATAATATTGGTATACAATTTTTTTTTATACTCACTTACTTATATCTAATCTTATTTTTGATTTAATATCTAGGATTTGTGTTTGTAATATTAATCTACAACTAACAGTAGGTACCTATGTTATGAACAGTTCACGAGTGTCTAGTGCACAGAGTTAGTTATATAGTTGCTGTAAACTACTATTTGTGCTTGTCGTCTTATTGTAATTGGCTTGTAACGCAACATTTTCGGACTTAATGGTACTTAATATTATGAAAAAAAAGTTGGTATTCGTTAATAAGACAGCTTTTTTCAAGGATAAATTTATGAAATATTATATTATGATAAAAATTAAGTTTAAACACTGTAATCACCATCTATTGTCAATAAAGTAGAATTTTAGTAAATAATTTGACCGTTAAAGTAAGCCACGTAATTTGAATTTGGATTTTAATAATTACTATCCGCTGATCTATTTTGTATTTGGGAAAAAGACTGATTCATACTATATTTTTATCAAACTGTAAAAATTGATTTGTTGAAGTTGTTAGAAAAAATAATTTATAGATTCCAAATTATTGTGTAATGTTTAAGTAGAAATATTTATAACATAATATGTATTTATAGACATTTATGTATGCATGAAAACTGTATAACAAAAATTAGTTTGATAAAATTCCCTATGAATTATCATTATTTCAGCGAACTGTTTGAGTGTGGTGCCCTCTTGAATTCGTTTGTGATTCGAATTAGAATTATTCTCGGACCATGTCGATATTATAGTCTATAAAATACTTATACATTTATAATTATAACTATCGTGTTTTAGGCGATAGAATATTTTGCATAACTCTCCGCTGAGATAATAAATAATTTCCACTCGCGGTACGTTGCCGTTAATAAACTTTCGGCGATTGGTTTCTACGGCGTATAGCAGATAAACGAAAATAACAAGTGCCATCTGTGTAGTTCTCCCGTATTTATATGGTTTCCGCGACCGAGAAAATTCGCTCATTATTTATACGATTACGGCCAATATTATTAAACACAACTACAGTGGGTTTTTTCTCGTGATTACCTATATGACTTATCATCGTTTAAAATACGTAAAGCACAATAATTATCGTCGTTTGAGATGACATTCGCATCACGATCATCGCGCCCGTGCCAGTGTTGCGATATTTATGACCGTCGCAAAATAATTGTGATAGAATAACAGTAGTCTACTGCAGTTATTAAATTATGCGCAGAGTAATTCACCGAGTATGATCCGTCTCTCATGTTTTTGAAAAAAATATCTTATTAATAATTAATATGAAACAATTTGATTCTCATTTGTAAAGAATATAAGTTTTTGAAAATAAAGTCATTAAGTATATTTAACAAGTCGGTGTCAGATTTAGTGATTCTTCCTGTACAATATATTATGCTGTATAGTCTTTTGGTAAATGCGGGAAAAATTAAAGATATATCACAGACTTTTTTTTATGGGAATAAAATAAAGAAAATAAATGGCATATATAATTATTGGAATCCAGCCATCTTTTCCACTTTTTTTAAATCTTGTTTTATGGTTTAGGACAGAATAGCAGTAATATATGAGCGGGCTACGGCCTGATTAAACATCGCGAGAAGTGTGTTCTGGGGTTTCGCTCTTAAGACACGATAATAACAAAACTAAAAAGAAAATAAATACATATTGTGATGACTGTACGAAATAAATTATTATATACTCCAATGGCCCATAATGCTGGTTGGCAGCAGTAAAACTTTAATGTTATATTACGGCGTTGTGCGTATGTTATAATAACAATAATAATAATAATAATAATAGTAATAATAATAGTGATCATAAATTTGTATACAGATAATATGTATCTATTGTTTTTGCTGTTCTGTATGCTACCTTCTCGGGGGTGTCTCTAAAACAGCAATACGATTTTCCCATTCGCGGTGAAAAATAATAAATATAATAATAATAGAGTTTATAAATATTTACTTATTATATAGACTCATTAGTCAAAATAATTTTATCAATAATTTGATAACTATTAATTTTATAATATTACAAATAATTTAAAATAAGTTAAACGATAGGTACTTGATGCAAAATAAATAATTCTTTTAATGAAATTACTTAGCAAGGTTATGATTATGCTGTTAAAAACGATAAAATTGATATTTTTTACCGAAAAACAGTATGTCGCAGTCGACAAAATTTATTATTGAAATTTTCTTCACTGCGAAATATTCATTTATATTTTTGTTAAATTTTGAAAATTGTCAAATTGAATATAATTTAATTCCACTTCAATATATAAAAAAAAAGTTGTTGTCATCAACTTGAAACTATTACGATTTTTAAAGACCACAAATAAAAATGTATCCTTTACAATATTCTATTAAATACTTCGGGTGGATATAGAGTTCAAAATTATAAAAATATTCGGTGTCATTGTGCGTGTAAGATATTTATTTATTTTATGGTTATATAACATTAATATAAAGCATAGTATATATATACCATATTATATATATCGTGTTTGGAAATGGGATAACACGTGTTATGACTTCGTAAAAAAAATACTTCTACACATGGCCGCGAGTATTGTTATTTAGCCATGTTAACATACATATTTGACTGCATGGTATAATGAATATAATAAAAAAAAACATTGAGTATACTCGGATCATATATGTATTATTTTTTGTATGATCAAAAAAATATTAAAATATGCTTTTTAAACGTAAAATCTATTGATATGGTTTTCAGTCGAGCCGTATCATGTTTAAGTCCGGTTATAATACGCGGTGGTTTTAATCGCCATTTGGGTAATTGTTCATCTTATATACTCGTATGGTCATTTTGACTTTTCTGTATATCCGACTATGATATAAGTTCATTTTTGCGCGATTTTTACTGTTGTGTCTTTAATTATATATGTATTTATACCGTTCAATTTTAGTATATTTAACAACGTTACTTCTAAATATACTGAAGAACGATATATCTATACGACTTTAAACAACCTGAAATGGATTTGGCCCCATTCTAGATTATTACTATTGACATGTGTTTTAATACTCATTTTTTGTTTGTAATTATTGTACATTTAAAAATATATATTGACATCATACAAACATAATATTTACCTACTCTAAAAAAAAAATTCCATCTACCTATTACTATCATTATAGGTGCAATGATATTTGAAGTTTTAAGTACGTAATATATTATAATATTATATTTTGTTCTATAATAATAATTAAGATTTTCATAAAAAACAAAATATTTTAAAATCCGCTAAAATGACATATTGTATATTACATTATAACTTTTGCTTTATATTGGTACAATAAAATCATATTATGCCGAATATAAATGACTATGATAATAAGGGACCATACACTAAATTTTTGAGACTACCATAATATTGATTAAAATCATATAGCGTATATTGAATTGTTCTAATTGTCTATAGACAAATTATTAATAATCAAGACAACAGTTTAATATCGTCACACGTGCATTAAATAATGTATAGACATAAGGCATATATAACAATATAAAACAATACTACCTATTATTGAAAAAAACGGAGCAACATAAATTATGATGTAACCATTTAAAAAAAAAATGTTTGTAAAATGTTCCTGCAAATTGTATATATTGCATAATTATTAACACAATATAATCTAATATTATGTATTTTTTATTTTTTATTATTAACTTATTCTTTTGTGAGCTTTTTGTAAAATATCATAATATTGGTTGAGAAACGAGAATGAAGGAATTCGTAATTTTTTTTCCCGTAGATAACATTTTAAAGGTCGTTGAAATTCGTCATAATAACAATTATATTTTTATGGAAGCTTATTATAACAAAAATAAAATACTGAATTACCATGAAATAGTGTTTAATACATATATATGTTAGGCATGCCCAACTGTTTTCATTTTTATAAATATTTTCTTAAAACCACGTTAGGCGCATACAGTTATTATGAATATAGTTGCATTTTTTAATTCACGTAGAAAAATTATTGTGGTTAAAGTAATATGGTATCTATGCTAGACGAATCAATGCGTTAGGGTAAAATGGCCCCATGTAATATTTACCGTGCCGAATAAAAAATTAGTGAAGCATGATATTCACCGGAAGTGCAGTTTACCCGTTCACGTGTTCGATATTTAACATTTTTTTTTTAACTTAACGATGTATTATGTATATTTGTTGAGATTTTAATGTTAGTAACAAAATCGATTAAACATTAAATTTCAAATACCGTTTATTTTAACTACTGTTATAGTTGGGCTTCTTTTATTTTCAAAATGTTTGTTTGCGCTGTATTTGTATGGCTTAATTGTGTACTATAATATACAAGTATTTATTGCAATACTTATTTTGTTCAACTGAATCAGTACTTATAAAATATGTGTTTTAAAAAAAAAATAATTTTAGTTGTCTTATTTAAAAAAAATATAATTGCCTATAGCCTGCGTGGCTTATAGACGCTATCATTATAGTAAATTTTTTTATAAAAAAAAAAAGAAATAAATCACAAAATCTAAGTCTTTAGGGAGTAAAAACTGAACACATCTATAAGTAATATTAATGTTAGGTAGATAATTATGAATTCGTGACAATAAAATGTATCTTTTTTCTTTATAAGTTTTTTTTTGTATTGAAGGACATATTTTTTTTCTGTCTATAATTTATGTATTAACTTCTACTCCGTCTACCGTAACAACCAGACATCGTTAAATTTACCTATCAAATAGGAAAAAAAAACTTATAATGTTAATGTTATTAGCTTTATTACTATAATAAGTGAGTTCGAAAATCGGGAAATTCAGGTCTAACTTGGGTGGTAGGTATATATAAGTTATGCAGATCGTTTCTGGCCTTTTATCATCTTTTATAGTAGGAATTTTTAATTTTTTCTTAAAGAAAATAAATATTGTACTTCTCGTACAGGGATTGGATTGAAGTTTATCTAGCTGCCTGAGTTTGTTAGTGTGTTTAGGTCTAACATATAATTATATTCGTGGTAAAATGTAATTGTTTAAAATAAACATCTATATTTGTAGTATGATACTTTTTTTTAAATGTAAGACATATCTGCGAATCGTATGAGCCCAATCGATATTTTCTAGTGTATCGTGTGTATCGTTAGTACTTACCTATACATTAATAATAACCAATATAATAAAAATGAAAAAACATTTTTTAATTCTATATTCTGTTTGTCACATTGCAGGAAATCAGAAAACTTTTAATCGAATTCCCCGTTGAAAGCATTCATATCAGCACGACATCTGGTAGCAGCATGGCCCGAGTGACGCTGGAGGATCCGGAACTGAGGATGGAAGAATGGGATTTCCACAAGCAGTTCGTGTTAAGAGGACAACGCATACCAGTGTCCCCAACTCCCACTGAAATGCTCTTGTGCGTGGCAAGGTTGCCGTACAACTACACGGAGGACCAGTTCACTCGGTTAGTGCAAATGTATGGCGAAGTTCGCAAAACGTTCCTGATAATCAGCGAGAAGACCGGTGAGAGCAAGGGTTATGGATTTGTTGAGTATTTGAACAAAGAGTGTGCGATCACGGCCAAATGTGGTCTGGACGGCAAAGCAATTGACGACTCGACACTGGTCTGTGATTGGTTAGATGGCAGTCACATCACGTACGAGTCGCTACACTCCAAATGCCTGTACGTGGACAACTTGCCCAAGTCATTCAGAGACATGAGCGAATTCCGGAAAGTGTTTGCCAAAGTCGTGAACCCGCCATATTGCCAGGTATTCATGCCGAAATAATTATCGCGTTTGTTTACCTAGTAACTATTGTATATTGTATTGTTGTTCAATCGGTGCTAAATTATAAATCTGTTGTTTAGATTGCACTTAAAAATGGATGTCCGTTAGACTGGGGTCTAGTCGAGTATAACACATCTGAAGATGCAGAACGAGCCCAATCGGAGTTGAATGGACATACGTTGAGAGGCCATAATATTCGCATTACGTACTATATACCCGGAGTCAGAGCTATAAATTTGTTTTTGAAATTGTTGAATGAACCGGTAATGGTGTGAAACAATCTAATAATTATTTATATTCAATTT
The DNA here is from genome assembly GCF_020882245.1 of Rhopalosiphum padi. Taxonomy (NCBI): domain Eukaryota; kingdom Metazoa; phylum Arthropoda; class Insecta; order Hemiptera; family Aphididae; genus Rhopalosiphum; species Rhopalosiphum padi. The sequence goes on from NC_083599.1 coordinate 49,096,520, forward strand.
TCTATAAAATTTTTTTTTTTTTTATCAGAGTAAATCTAAATGCGGTGGACTCTTACCAGACCCTCCTCAAGAAGTCATTGAGCAATCATTGCAAAACCTTTCCAAACAGAATCCAATTTGTAAGTATCTTAATTATTTATTCAAGAGTTGATTTTAATGATATTTTTTCAAATTTTAGTTGCACAAAATCTTCAAAATATTATTTTTAATCAAATCAAAGCTGCTCAAATGGGGTCTGAACTGCAAGAATTTAACGATTGTAAGTTATTAAAATGTTTAATTATTTTATTAACTTGTTCTATAACTGAATTTTATTACAAATATTAATAGCAACACTGAGATCACATTTATCAAACAACAAAGCTCCACCGACTATGTTACATTCTCCAACAAGTTTACCTTACATGGGTACTGCTCCAGAGGTAAAATAACATTTTTTCATTAAATAAATAAATGATTTCTAATAGTTAGTTTTTATTTTGTTATTTTAGACTTATGGATCAAGGTTATTACCTAGCCCCCCTGTTGGAGAAGTTCCGCCACATTTAAATTCTGGATTATTTGATGGAGATATAAGTAATCCACTATTGGCTAATTATTATAGAGAACTATTAACCGCTCAGATTTTAGCTGGTACACAAAAGGCTAATGGATTTGGAGGAATGACTGCCAACCTTAATCCTGGATTTGTTGATACTGTACAACAAACTACAAATAACAATAATACATTAAATCAAATTGATGCTGTACAAAAAGTTTATCAAAACCAAAATTTACAAAGTATTGGCCAACAATTAGCTCAACAAATAACTCAACAGCAAATAGCTCAGCAACAGATAGCTCAACAACAGATGAATCAACAACAAATGAATCAACAGTTAGTTCATCAACAACAACAACACAGCAATATTGGTCAACATAACATAAATCAACAACAAAATGTTGTTATTAACATTTATGGAGGTGTTAACACTACTACACCTCCAGCTACACCAACTCCAACTACACCTACTTATCCTTTTGGCTCGTCATTATCTCTCAACTTGGACCAACCATGGCCAAAAAATACTCAGACTTCAACAACTGATTCATATCTAACCAGTCCCATTGCTGTACCTGAAAAATCTTCTTTGAGTTACTCTCCATCATCTACATGGTCTTCTATGCAGAGCATTGCTTCGACTCCATCGCCACAATCTATGTATTCTCCTTTAGCCCCAAATATTTGGACACCCACTTCGTCAACATCATCGTTGTCAAATCAACATGAAACAGCTCGTGGTCAAAAAAGAGGCATTCCTCCATCGCCTGAACTCAGTCCTGAGGGTATGTATATTGGACAGCATTCACAAGGAATTGGCGGTCACTATGCTGATTCCTATTTAAAACGTAATAAGAAAAATTAAACTCTGTCCCCAACTTAGCTTTCTATGTTTTATCTAAAACGTACATAATTTTTATGTTAGTTTCATAATCCAGGACTCAATAATTATTTTATATTTTTATTTTAATGTTTGATTTAATTATTAACAAAACAATTATAGATTTGATTCTGTTTGTATTTTATGAGAGCATAATGCCAACTCTTAATGCAAAACAAAACAAAAACCTTAAATGGCACGCGTGCAACTTATCTATTTCTGTTTTCTATATAGTATTTACATATTTATTTTTGATTTATTAAAAAGTCCTGGCCTAATTTATTATTTTCAATATTTTTGTTTTGACTACAATTCAATGTTGACTGAAATGATATGATTTAATGTCATATTCATAGTTTTTTTTTTTTTTTTTTTAATTTTCTTGATTTATTACAATTGTCTAAATTAACTTATTTTTATCTTCTAAAGTATTCATTTTATGTTCATGAATTTTTCACAAGACGTTTCAAATGGACTTGTTAACTTTATTCATATAGGTGTCAACACACTGAATAATACTTCCGATTTATTATGAAAGATAAATTTTTATAGTTAAAGTTTATACTCATACTTTAGTTTATGTTTGATAATGAGTTAAATTTGTCAGATTTGTCCTTTATCTATTTTTTTTAGTATTTTTTCTTTCTTTTTTTTTTATTGTAATCCAAACCAATTAGTGTATATTATTTTAATATAAATATCAAGTCTTAAATAATATAATTATCAATCTTAATAAGAAATATTTCTAATTTTAAACTTTCATACTATTGGGCTAATGCACAGGATCTATTGGATCAACAATTCCTCAATCCCCACTATCATTTACTTATTATAATATTAGGAATAATATATAATTATATATTATGAACTACTTAATATATATAAAAATATATTTTAAATTTGTAGATTTTTAAACTGTGATTGTACAATTTAATATTATCGAATTTATTTATAAGCCAAAGTTATTGTATTTTTTAATGCTCATTTGGTCTTAACTACACACATTTAATTTTGTTCAAAATAATGTTCTGTTAGATGTTGACAATCAGAAACAAAAAAAAAATAAATATATTTTGTATCCAATCATCCTAATTATTTATATTAAGACTGCATAAATATGATAAGGGTATGCAATTAAATTGCTATTATTACATATTTTTAAAAACTTAAAATGTTTCTAAGAAGTAAATTAATGTATTTGTTTTTAATTTAAGGCTGATTAGTTAACCTGCTTTTTCATTTTTCAAAAAATATCTTGGAGTAGGTAGTGTTTTTTTTATTTATTTATTTATTTTTATGTATTAAATCATTTTTTATGTTACTTATTTCATTAACTGTTATCTTAAACATATATATATATATTTTTAATTCTTTCATTGTATAGCATTTAAGCTATCTTAAGCTTCATGTACTAAGTACAAATTTCCGTTACAATCATTTAATGTTTAATGTACATAATTTGATCTTTTAATATATTTAATATTATAAGAAAGTACATTATTTCCCTTATTGTGTTACTTTATTTTAATAACATATCTTTTGCAAAATTAATATCATCAATTTTATTTTTAAGCTTTTAATTGTTTGATATATCAAATAATATTAATTATTTGTATGTTTTGTAACCAAATTTTATGTTTATATATATCTCATGTATTATTTTTTTTCAGTACTTTTCTTAGATTGTTAGAAAACATAATGTTTGCAATTTTTATTATTATTATTTTTTTTTCCACATATGTTAAACTGTTAACATTTTTATTAGTATTATCTGTATAACCTAAAATAATATGATAATCATGACAGTATACCTAATAATATGTATTTAAATATTTTGCCTATGGTTAATTAAATAATCATATGCTTTTATTTGATGTCTACAATTAATTAACAATTTCAAAAAAGGCTGACTAGTATATTCATATGAAATCATTATTTTTCCATTAATTTTTGTACAATAAAAATGTGATTTATTATCTGCTTAAAAGATTATAGATCTTCAGTCTTCGTAAAACTTTTTTCATAATAATGTTGTTATCTTAACATTCTTACGTTATCTAATTATAGAATAATATTATTTCGTTGATATTTTATTATCAATGTTCTTATTCTTTGCTATGACCTTAACATAGGTAGAAAATACATCAATGTGATTTTATATACATATATTTGTCTTTTTTTTAAGCTGATTGATATATATATATATATATTTGTTTGTGTATCGCTTAATTTTTCAAATAATATTGAATTGTAATTTTTATATTAATATATGATGTGATTGTTCATTAAGCAGAAAATATTTTTTTTTATATTATATTATTATTTTTTTCTTGATAATTTTCTTTTTATAATATTGTATTTTAAAGAAAATATGAGGAATTTATTTGACTTTTTGTATTTAAGATTTAACCTTATACATTTTTATTTCCTTAAATCCTTCAACAGTGTTTTTTATAGAGTTAATTCTTAATTTGGATATCTTTGTTAATTATTTTAAACAATTAAGTTTATGAGCGATTTTCAATAGTTATTATTTTGCTATACTGGTGCTTTTGATGTATTAAAAAAAAAAAAGTGTTACACTAAAATTTGGATTTGGTATATAATTGTAAGCATTTATAGCTGATATAATTTTTATACTTTTTTTATTTTATAAAAATTTAAAAGAAATTGTGTTTTTTTGAAAATATGAAATAAAATAGTTTCAACTGTACTCCATATTGAATGTGTATTTATAAACCATATATTTTTATATAAGTTTGATTTGGAGGATGATTCTTAAGGATCATTGATATTAAATAGTTTGCGAAAAATACTTATTAATAATACTGGCTCCACAAAAAAATTACAAGCCGTTTAATTGGGAAGGTAAGGTGGCTACAAAAATGCAAATATTTCAATGAAGGTAATTTGGCAAACATTTTATAAAAAAATCTAGTTTGATTTATAATGAATACCAAATGGTAACTCTATTACTTAATATTTGTTTAAATAAAAATTAATTCATTCTTTAAAGAATGATTGAGTATTAAAATATTAGTTGTTTGAAAAAAAAATGTCAATTTATACTGCACAGCAGATAAATTTAATAAGCTGTTACCAGAAACTCTTTATTCTTACTGGGAAACTTTAATTTTTAAAAAGTATTGTCGGTAGTTAAAAAAAAATCTTTCACCAATTTTTTAGAATGATAATTTTGAAAATTCAGTCAATATTTAGCATAACATTCCAAAAGAAAAAAAAATTTAAGTATAAATGAAATCACCAAAATAATATAAATTAAAAACTAAAGATTATCCAAGAATTTATAAAATATTGGTAAAATTATGATATAATAATATTTTAATATTATGAACTAGTGAATTCTACTATAAATCTGTATATCACTGTTATATTTGTAGTAATTTTTAAATTCTTTAGATATTTAGGTATATTATAGATCAATGTTCCTTTCATTGTTCCAATCATTTATTGTCTCATTGGTTTCATTCATACCTGACATTTTTGTTTTTATTAGTATACTGCAGTAAAAATCAAATTGATATTCATTTTATTATTACATTTGAGCATTAGTTGTGTATTTAAACAAATCTTGGGTTTGTCATGGAAAGTACATAATATATGAAATAGAATAAAAATATGCATGAACATTTATACTAATATATAAATACTGGTTACAGGGAAAAACGATAATAGTCAATATTCCTAAAATGTTCAGTATTGCAGTTTTAAAGTTTCAGAACTCAAAATAACTAAGAGGTCAATTACGAAATAATCCAAAAAAAATTATTATAGTTGTACAATTTATTTTAGATACAATGAATAAAAAAAAACGCTTGCCAAGTCAGAGATCGGCATGTAACTTTCTTGATTTTCAATTTCATGCCGATGTTTTTGTGGATTCAAATCGTTTTACCGCTTGCATAGGCGTAACTAGACCTTAAAGTTAGGGGGGCTTCAGCCCTAGAATTATCATAATAAATAAATTAAATGGGAGGCTCTGCCCCCACACCCCCCAAACATGTTACATTAATTGATTATAAAATAAATGTAAATTGATATTTTATTATTATTATAAAACAAATAATAAAAATAGTGTTATTGTTTTAGATACAAGTTAAATTTTCTTAAAATATAAGTGAAACTATGATAGTTAAAGGATTTTTATACATAACTATTACAACTCACAGCTTAAGCCTCGGCTTAGTATTGGCTAATTTATTTAAAATGTCTTCTTTGTTAAGAACATTTGACAAATCTCTTTTAATTGCTATGATAGATAACTTTGAAAATCGCTTTGGTAACATGGTGTTGATCTTATGTAAGTGTTTATTCGACGCATTGCTGAGAATGTTCTTTCATAAGATGCGGAACTCGTTGGAACTGAAAACGTTAAGTGTTTGTATAAAATACACAACATGATGCGTCTAACACAGTTACAGAAGGTCATTACATACAATAATATAGTTTAATAACCAAAAAAATAAATAAATATTTTTCCAAGAAATTAATAAAAAAAATGAAATGATATTTTAAATTAAAGTTTAAAAATGTTACAACTAATTACTATCGTTGGTCTAGGAATTATGAGTCTGACGTCTGTTGTCTATATTTTGTTCTTGTAGTGACCAGTGTCATTTTTTTTAAGAACCTTGAAAGAGTTGCTTTTTTTAATTTCTAACAGTAATATATTGTAAATTTCTTGCAAGCTGACAATTAATGTAAATTTTTTTTAAATTAAGAATTATATAAATAAGAAACTTTACTACACATATATACACATATATACGCAATAAACCAAAATTATGATTCTTTCATCAAAACAAATATACACATTTTGCTGTTGTTATAAAACCACATGATCATGGAGATCTTCTACTAAAAAGATAAATACACAAAAACACATTGCCAGTATCATTTAAAAACAGAAAGCCAAAACGTGTTAATGATCATCTGAGATGTCCGCCTCCAGGGCGGTCACAACTACTTCATATGGTGGTAGTTGAAATCCAACCGGCCATTTGACGGAGATCTGGCAAACTTCACCAACAACTAATAAAATATATACATATAGATAGAGGAAAAATAAATAAAAATTATGAAAAACATAGACAACAGTAACACCGGTAGTTTTTTTTCTACTACTTTGTTAGATGACAATAGAAAATGTAATTTAAAACACCAAGAACTAAATTGATAACAACTATAATGTCTATTTTAATTTCAATAAAAACAAAATGAAGCAACTATTCTTATTTATTTTTTGAAAATGTAGGCGCATAAAAATGTAAAAACGGCGCCAGCAGCGTGTTATCAACAGAGCAGTTTTCGTAACAATAGTATTTGATTAGACGAAGGCACGAACTTGAGATAAGCGAGATGTTTGTTTGTATGATTATTACTAATCATAAAAATTGATTACGAATGAACGACGCGGGAAGAACGGTTTTACAAATATTCATCAATTAATATTTGACTTTAATTCACAGACGTCATAATAATTTCGTTGTCGATCCCTTATAAACACCGAGTTTAGTCGTCCGACGAAGTACACACACACACACAGAGGTAAGTACCATTCTAATGCCGTGTACTCGTGTGCGCACTACTATTACCTAACACCTAATTCGTTAATTCGACACAACATTACTTCAAACGTTTGGTTGCAAAAATATTTTTTTCATTCTTCGACCTTTGGAATACTATATTTACATTCACATATCGAAAAATGTCTGGTTTGTGCACCTTTGACCATATTCATGGTACAACGTCTGAATAGTGTACACTTGCCGTTTTTATTTTTACTTTATAGGTACATAAATTCAATGTACATGAGCACTTATAACAATAACTATATTACTGTCATATGTTAATTTCAATACTATCCAATTTATCTTGATAAAATAAAATATTTACTTTTAATAATTATTTGGGACTTGTCAAAATTAAAATATAACAGGTTAGGTAACACATATCTGCTTAGTACATTCTACATCCTTGGTATGTTTTAGCTAATAGAAGTGAACTACGTTTACATTACTTGATTGTCAATAACATTTAGATACACATGTTTTATGTTTGTTAACCGCTAACTTTAATATCCATCTTTATGTATTATGTTTATGGTTTAACGTCTGAAAGATAAATATGTAGGAATGACATTGAATTTTGTTCAAATAAAATACATTTTTATTTTTTTATTTTTACAGTATTTTAAACAATAGCTAAAAATCCATATCTACTTATATGAGAAAATGACATTTTATTATAAAGAACGTGAAGAAGAAATACCAGAAGTGAAATGCTGGTATCCACAAACTGTAGTCTACGATTCAATAAAAGCTGGCAGTATAGATGGTACTGATATTGAACCACATGATAAAGGAATTGTTAGAGCCATAAATTCAATTTATACAACGTCTTACAAAGCAATAGGAAATCCTTTACATACCATATTTGTTGGCAGACTAAGTTTAGATACAACGGAAAAAGATTTAGAAAATGTAAGATAATATTTATTATTCTAAAATAATAACTAGAAAATAGATAGATTGATTTTATATGATTTTATGTAAAACAAAAAATGATAGATTTACTGAATCAAAATTGATTAGGCATTTTTATTGAAATGTATAAAATAATGTGTTATTTCCTTCTTTCAATACATATTATGTGGACATTATGTCATTATATATAACATTTTTAATTTTAATCAATAGTTTTATTGATAATAGTACACACTGGCTTATTACATAATGATGATAATTATTTTTTTTTTATGAAGAAGGAGCCTTATTTACAATTCATTGTACATATTATATATGTATACATTTATATAAATTAATAGATTGTTTGATTTCACTATGATGATAAAATCATACTGTTTAGTTAAAAATTTATTATAAACTAAATAATTGTTGTTTATTTTGTTTTAGGAATTTTCTCGTTATGGTAAAATGATAGCTTTAAGATTGGTTAAAGATATTATAACGGGTTTAAGTAAACGATATGCTTTTATAGAATACGAAACATATAAAATGGCATTGAATACTTATTTACGTTGTAAATCACTAATATTAAAGAATTCTGAGATATTTGTAGACTTTGAATGTGGACGGGTATTACCTGGATGGAAACCTCGAAGATTAGGTATTTCAATATATATATATTTATTTAAATTTTTTAATAAAAGTAATTAATTTAATTTACGTTTAGGTGGAGGTTTTGGAGGTGAAAAACAATCAGGTCAACTTAGATTTGGTGGTAGAACTAGAAGTTTTAGACCACCATTAAATCTGGATGAATTTAAGTATAAAAGAATACATCATGAGAAAAGCAAAGAAATAAGAAAATCAAGTACAACTTCCCGATCAACGAAAAGAATGTATTCAAATCCTGTTTCAACTACATCTGTACCTGCAGTCATATCATTGCCATTAACACCACCATCACAACCAGCTATAGTTTTACCATTAACTCCTCCTTCCTGTTCAAATGCACTTTTACCATTAACACCACCTTCACAATCAATAATTGTCTTACCATTAACTCCTCCTTTAAATTCAACTGTCACATTACCATTAACACCACCATCACATTCATCCACATCTTTACCTTTAACACCACCCTCAAATTCAATTCCACCTTCTTGAAATTATATTAAATTTAAATAAACATATTGAATATTTTAATGACTTCTTGGTTATAAGTAATTACAATATATATTTTTTTTTTGTACTGATTTATCTAAATAATATAATAATTATTTTGATTGTATAAAAGTTTGTATTTTACTGTTGTTATTTATTATTAGTAGCTTACAATAATTAATAACTTTACAAGTATAATGTTAGTGTGTCTTATTGTTGTTTACATTTAATATGTCACTTAACTAGTTGACATTGAAAAACATAAGACAAAAATTGTAAATAGTATTAAAATATACTTTTTAAAAATTAAATATTAAGTTATACTATAAATTACCATCAGATATTGCCAAGCGTGCTCTATGCTTAAAGGCCACATTATATTGCCTCCGTCAAAGGATGTCCTTTTTCATGAATATCTCATCTTTGCTGTCAGAAAACACAGTGGATAAATGTAACAATTGCTTTATTGCTATTTGTGGTATATCACCTGAGTATTCGTTTTTAAAAATTCTTAAATTTATATATAATATATTTGGTACAATAAGCTAAAGAGATAACATCTGAACTATTAAATGATTTATAAAATGCAAAATTAACATATTGGAGTAACGAAGGAGTTGTCTATTGACAACATTTAGGCAAGTAATTTTAGTTTCAAATATTTAAATATACTTTATTAATATCCATATAATAAAACATCAAATATTGTCTATTTTCATTCTATAATACTAACACCAATTATCAATGTTTATTTTTACTATTCTCTTTTCTCCATAGGCATGCACAGCAATTTTTCACAGAGTGTCTCTATATCACATTGTCTCTATATTAAAATAATAATTAATTTAAATTGTTTAGACGCTGTTTTATTGATAATAAAAATAAAGAACATTTAATATTATTATTGGCTATTGTATAAAGTAAAACAATTATTAGTTTACATATTATTACATGTACAACTAATTTTACTTAATATACAATAGCATTTACATTTATAATGGTAATCTCTGTATTGGTATCATCAGTGTTTTAAACTCATCAATAATTTCCTCCATATCTAAAGAGTTTGCAAATTCTTGTTCAATAAATATTGCTAGTAAGGCATCTAACCTTTCTTAAGCCATTGTACTGCGTAATTTTTGCCATTTTTGAAAAAGCTCTTTCACTGAAGATGCTACATGACCAGACATTGTAGAAGCACTGTCAAAGCAAACCGATAACACATTATTAAACAGAATTCTTAGTTAAATCTTTGACACGGTCATGAACATAATACCAAATAATACTACAATATATATTAGATATATTATTATAATTATTAGGTATTGCGTTATCTCGATGAATGAAGTATAATTATTTGTGTATTATACATAATAATGTATGTTTATATATTATACATAATATGATACAGAATAAATTATACCAACTCTCAATAATCACTTTTAAATAATTAAACAATTTTTCATCAAAAATTTTGTAGGGTGTAAGCTGCACACCTTGTACAACCCATGCACATGCCTATGCTTTTCTCTTATTTTATAAATTAATTGTCGAAATGTAATAACTTTTTGTTGAAATATCATTAAATTAATTTAACTTTAAATAATGTTCCCCAGTTATAAAACTATGTTTTTAATATATAAATACACAGCTATTAACAATATCTATTTATTATTATTTATAATTTATTGTTCTTTGTATCCAGTGTTGGGAATGTTAGAGCACATAATAAATTCTTCATTCGTTTTGTAAAACAGTAACTTGTTCTAGCTTTTTAAGGGACTTAGGTAAATAGGAACTCGTTTTTAAAACATTCTTTTTTTTAAATTTAAAAATGTGTGATAAATTAAAAAAACATTTTAAAAGGAATGGATGTCATGTAGGTTCATCTTCTTCTAAAGTAAAAATTCTTTCCTGTTTCTTATCATTTTTGTAAAAAGTTATTCTATGATTTATCCCTAAAAAAGGAAATTATTTCTCCTCACTATTAATATCTTACAAGTATATTAATATTATCCTCAATTATTTTATTTTTTGATACAATATCATCTAACTAATAGACAATCCGTAACACAAAATACAAAAACTATAATTATGATTTAAAATAATAATCTGTTCACTACACTCATAATCTTAAATTAACACAATGATTTCTATACTATTTCATTAAACATTTTTATTTTTATTATCCAGGTATAACTGAAACTTTGACAAAATTAATTTCAATTTAAAATATTAATCTATTATTAAAAAATAATACATAAGTAACATTGAAGATTTTTAAATTATTCTTCAGTTATAAAAATTTTACAAATGTGTACATTTTTCATTCAAGTATTAAATTTTAGTTTTAAAAAGACATGTTAGTATTATACTATTTGTAGATTTGTAGTTAGGTAGGTACCATTTCAAAGATATTTAGATAACTAAGTACTTACCTAGTTACCAAGTTATCAAGTTACCTATAAGTATACTTACCTAAACTTACTTAACTAATTTATATAAGCTCTTTTCAGAGACACTTGTTTTTACTAAAAAAAAACTTTTTGGTTTACACTAAAATTTCTTTTTTGCTTAAAAAAAAAGTTTAAATTTTTAATAATAATTACAGCGTGCGCATATCATATGTGTTATGTGAAACAATAAAATTCAAACAGGTTAACTAGGAACCTCCCAAATCGAAATAATAATTTATTTATAGGCACTGATGTAGGTACTATTAATTATTATATAAAGTACACTATTAAGCGATTTTTAGTTTAAAAGTACTAACCGGAAAACTACATACTGGATCGATTTTTCTGAAATTTTGTACAATGATTCCTAACATTACCCTGAAAAAATCTCTAATCTGACTAATCATCAAATATTTTTGATTCCTGCCAGTGAAAAAACAAATATTATTTATTCAGAAGTTGTATTACTAACCTACTTTATTTTTAAACCGTCTATTGTCTATTTATTTTCAAATATGAACGTTGAACAAATTAATTATTAAGTAAATAAAAAAATATATAAATTATATTATTGTTGATTTATTAACGTTTTGAAGTGTCCAGAATTAAGTAAACAAATTTGACAGGTACGAATCTGCACACAATACAAAATACAAATCAGATCAGTTAATACGAATACGTGCGAGTTTACAGAACGCCATCACTCACCCACTATAATAAGGAGTACCTATGCAATATGCGATTTTAATAACATTTTGAGAATAATTGTAAATTGTAAATACTAATTAAAGTAGTATAATTACTAACAATGGTTGTATAATATCGAGAATATTGAATAATTAAATAATTTATTAAATCGTCTAACTACACAGAGAAAATAATTTAATTTGTATCATAGCATTTTTATTTTTACCTGGGTCAATCTAGTGGTCTTGTTATATATATTCATTATTCACCAAATTACCACACTTTTGAATTTTGATTACCTATCGTTTTAGCCGTTTTAGGCCTTTAATAAACCTACGTGTACAATAACTACTCTAGTGTGGCAGTGTTTATAATAATTATGATAGGATATTTTACCAGCAAACGAATATATAGAACTATAATATATGTATATAGATATACTTCAAACTAAACGTATACGTATATAATATTTAGTTTAAGAATAGTTGAATTATAGTATATATTTGGGTAAACAAATATATACTTTTAATTTTCACAAATATTCTATTCATTATTATTTTACCTAACATTTATATTATTAACTGTATAATATACATTTGTTGGTTGTATAACCTTATGCATAGCGCCATAGCTGAAAATAAAGTATCACGTATATGATATATAAAACCAGTATAGATATAAATATTCATTATTCATCACGTTTATTTATCGTAGGTAGAACTAGGTATAGATAAAAATATTTTCTACATATATTAATCGTATAAAAATGGTAGTTATACTAGTATATATTTAGATATCACAAATATGTTTAGCATAAAACTGGTACAGATACAACATACAAATATACTTTACCCACTATTATTTTTCTATATTCAATTATTAAAAAACTAATGAATATAAAATATTTAGATTATACCGACTTATATGGCTACATATCAAATCATGTAACCAATAGCATATTAATGTTCAATAATCAATACTTGTTTAACAGAATCTATAACAGAATAAAATAAAAATTGTACGCTGAAATAATTAAATTGTTCTATACATTTTTTGTATTGATGCTTATACTATTATTATAAAGCTACATCATATTATAATTAATTATAAAGTGATTCCATATTTAATATCACACAAACTTGCAAAAAAAAATTATTTAATTATGATAGGTAGGTATTAATTAAACTATACAACATGATGTGATCATTAAAAAAAATATTTATTTCCTCGACATCAGTTTCGATTTAGATAGCCTATTGATGGTATAATAATATGTTTCCGCTAGATATACATTCGACTATCTCCTGATGCATGTCAATATGCCATACTATAAATATCAACATATTCCACTTTGTACTTTTTAAAATACAAAATTATCCACTTGTGGATAATACGCCTAACTATGTGATTATCTATATTTCCAAAGTGTTTGGTAATGTAAAGCTACGATATAAATGTTATGATTATTTGTATTCTCATAATTTAATTTACTATAAAATGTATTCGTAAAAATATAGTACTTATCTAATGGAATTCGTATAAAAACATAAAAGTATTAAATTTAACCCCTACTATAGTAGTCAGAAGTCAGTTCTACCCTCTTCTTGGTTTAATACACAAGTTTAAAAGTATTAACTTTCAGTTTTTAAACACGTACCTGTTATTCAGTAATAGCTTATTAATACTCATATAAATATACCTTAATGAATGGCTACCAAATGCAGGTAAATGCTTTGGTAAATATTTAACACTTCGACAAAATGCAAAAGAAAACCTAAAACATAGGTAATAGGTATTTTAATTTTCCTCACTACTCAGTAGTATAGATTAAATATTAATAAATCTAAAAATATAAATAATTAAAAAGAAAACAATTATTAATTTCTATAATAAATTATCCTAAACAATTTCCATTATATGAATACATTTTGATTGATATTTATATAGCAGCTACGATAAGACATTGTACATGAAATATGATACACCGAGGGAATAAAATCATAAGGGTCTCTCAAAATTAGACTTTATTTAAACTCTCCGTTTAAAATTCTAAACAATTTTTAAATGTTTGTGATTTTGACTAAATTTTGTAAAACTTTGAACTTTAAATGCAAAAAAAAATTATGTTTGTACATATATTCTTTTAATTGGAGTATGAACAAATTACGCGGAAATTTGTATTAAATTATCTATCTTACTCAAAAATCAGAATAAAATGGTTTCTTCTTATCATAAAATTGTGTATATTAGACATTAGTAAGATGAAGATAACGTGAATGATAACGAAGATGCGTGCTTTTAACTGGAAGATTTTTGAAAATATACTATAATAATATTTTGAATAAACAGATACTTAGATACACACAAACGTCACAAACAGTGGCGCTGAAACAAAATTACACAAAAATACTACGTATATAATATATACACAATATATATTATAATATTATGTATATTGCACAATATTATGACAATGTTATTTGGGATGATCGTCTCGAAAACACGTAAATAATATGAGCGATTTGCACCTATAAACAAATTTCACCTCTACTACGGTTGTACGCCTGACGCCTGTACCTATTACTACGACCAATGACCATAATATATTATAATATTTACTTAAATAAGTATTAATGATATACTTTCTAATTCTTACATTTTATTATTTAGTAGATTATTACAGTGCCGCAACTAAACTACTTGAGGCCTGTGTGGCGTGTGCAAACCAAAATCTAGAGGTCCTGTGTGATCGTATTATATACATTTTTCTGAAACCCTGCAATATAGTATGAGGCTTGTGGCCCATGTGCTTTGCACAGTGCACACCAGGTTTTTATGGTACTGATTATATATTATAATTATTATACAGATAGTAACTATATTATTATGTATATCAGGAAAAAACTCGAATATATCCATGTATAGAGTGATATGAAAACACCAGGGCCGGGCCGATCATTAGCGGCGCTTCTGGCGAAATAAAAATTTGCGCCCCCACAAAATAAAAAAATTAATTTTTTTTAAAATTTTTTTTATGTAACCTTAAGTGTTTTTTTGTGTTAATGACATTGGTGTGATTGTAATTTTGATATACTTTCTAGTTTTTTATAAAAGATAAAATTATTATAGTCAATTTCGTAAAATTTGGTTTGCGCAACAATACAATGCGAGTTGTGAACTCAATAATTTTACTAAATTATAATTTATAATATTTATGCAACAACAAATATATTCAATTTTAAATCACACCATCGTCTTAAGCACATAAATATACATCGGATTATGAAAAAAAAATTCTGAAATACAATTTTAAGTTATTAATATCATTGTGTAAATCAAACTACTTTAACGCGTAAAACATAGGCGGCTGCTCGGTCGTCGGCACTATGACGTCACGCAGCTATCCATCTACTCATTATACTCTCATTATTTTGTTAAATAATCATTTTTTTAACTTCGGATTTTAATCAAAACATTTTTCATTGTGTTAACTACAATAATACACCAATAAACTTAAAATTAAAAAAAAAAAATAGTGTTTTGATGTCTTTTAATCCAAAAGTACACAAATTTGTGCGAATAAAATAATAATGAAAAAATAATGGAAAAAATGATACAATATTAATGCTAACAATTTTTCATAATCGTTAAATTTTAAATAAATTCTATTAGAATATTTACCTAATTACCTTGTTCTATTTCAGGCTTCACTGTTTAAGAGCGTAGATTAGGTAGGTATAACTCCGTAATGCGCGTTGTCATTCAATCGAATGTCTATTGTAAAATAACCGAATAATTATTATTGTAATTTGTAATATAATAATACGATTGTGTGTGTGTATATTGTATAGCTTATTTCAATACTTTAATATAATCTTTGAAAATATTATTTTTGGTCGATTTAAAACTGATAACCATTTTATATACATAATATATCATAGTTGTTCTATTTTTATATTTCTCGGCCATGGGAAACGCATTAATATTTTTTACATTATTATAAATAAAATATAATATTCCTTTTACGATACCATTCAATAACAGCCATCGTCGATCGTCGTGTATGAAAATTAATTTATGTAGTAAATTTGTTGCTTAATTATAAAAATTAAGTGTTAAATATATAGCACAATTAACGAATTAACACAGTATTAATCAACTCGCATCTAATAACAGATATTAATATATTAAAATATTTTGGCTTAGATTTTCAAATTCAAATTTTATGATATCAAATTTTGCGCCCCCATTCCTACTCGATATTTTGCGCCCCTGGCAGACGCCCACCTTGCCAGGCCCTAGGCCCGGCCCTGGAAAACACTACGCGGCGCGTATGAGTTTGATAATATTATTGTGTATAGTGTTGGGCATAATGGGATTCAACACTGATCGTTTTTAAGGAGTTCAATGTAAGCAAGTTTTAAGTACGTGCGTGAGTATCGTGTAAAATATATTATATCCATACTGTAAAATAGTAAAATATGATCATTAGTGTGTGTGTATAATGACTAATGTGACAGTAGAGTTAAAGAAATAGTAAACGAACTTGCACGACTTTTTTTTTTCTTATTGTATCAAAATATTTTAATATTTATCTATTTATCAGGTAGAATATCTGAAAACATATTTAAACTCGTCACGATGTTTACTTTAAAACAATTTTCCATAGCTCCGGAGTGATGAATGTATTGATTTTACAATGATGTGTGTTTTTTTTTTATTTTTGTATCTGTCATCATTTTTTAGAGTAGTAATAATGCTTCGATTTTTTACTTCAGCCCCTCCTTGAAAAGAAAAATTCATCTAGTTGGTACTTTGGGGGGTCAAAAGTAAAAAATTTCCAATCGTTTTCAAAAGCGTCGGGAAAAACCCTGAAAAAATAACGGAAAAATGGGAATTTTTACGCATAACCATTTTTCGACAAAATCGATTTTTTTATTTTGCTGTAACTCAAAAACAAATCATTGTAAATACTTGAAATTTTCACCAAATGTTTATATTATGGTTATCTATTTGCGATTGAATTTTCAAAATATTTTGACCTTTTTAAAGCTACTTATAGACAATTGAAATTTTCGAAATTTTAAAGTTTTTTACTTAAAATGCCGATAAAAAAAATTTGGCTATCCAAAAAATCTTTAAAATTTAATACAAGGTTTATTATAAGTTTTACTTATCGTAGTAAAAAAAAAAATCAAAAATCGTTAGTCACAATTTTTGTTTATAAGCATTTAAAGTTAAAATGTTTACAAAATATATTAAAATCACGAAAATTTGTAAAGAATTTTGAAGTTGAAAATTCATAACATTTTTGTAATTTATAATTAAGGTTCAAAAATCTAATACAAGGTTATCCATAAGTTTTCCTTTAAGTAATTGTAAAAAAAAATTCCAGCGTCAATATAGAAAACATTTTATGAGCGTATGAAATTTTATTTTTTACGAAATCGCGTAAAATAACGATATATTACAATTTAAATATAAATAATAATAATATAATATATCCAACTAATTATCATTGACTGACAAATCATCTCCGTTCAGAATCGTTTTTCCTATACAATGATACCCGTTATTGCATTCAAACTTAACACATCCACACGACCAGTGACCTACTCTCCATCTCTACTATACAGCAGAGAGATACTCACTTGCCCACTTTTTTTAATTAACTTTTTTAGTTCATATTATGAGAATTTTTAAATACTTAATATTCAATGTTTAAAAATGAAATTTCGAAGATTACTAGTCACTAGGACAGTTAGTACAGTTGTTATACGATTGCCGGTTGTTGTATTTTGATAGAAAACATTATTGTGTTTGAAATTTGAATTCCTATAGCATTATAATGTTAACGCCCTTTTGCAGAAAAAACTTTTGTTAGCCTTTTCTCGATGTTACATTAACTCGCGCAATGCGTAGCCCACTAGCCCGCCGTAGCCATCGGTCGTCGATCATCACGACGACTATCGGTTGTTGCATAAGCAGTGCAGTACAAGTTATACAACAAACTGCAGTGTGCAACTATACATACCCACACTGCCGGGCTGCCCCCATAAACATTATTAATTTAAATTAAATAATATTATTGCTCCTGGTTTAGTGGCTCGAGTTCTTGTCAAAGCGTATTTCAGACGGTTTCGGTAGTAGAAGAAGAAAGACACTGTGCGACGAAAAAATTATCATATTAGCGCCTACCTGCGAACTGTTTACTATAGTCGACATTTTTACAATAATAAAATGAGTCGTACCAGCAGGCCACAGCTGCGGCGGCACTCGGCAATCGGCTGCACGGAGTCGTGAGGCGGTATAAGAGCGGTTAAACAACATTCCCTCCATGGCGGCGGCGGCCGTGTAAATGCGATAAACGCGTCGCACTCCCGCCCGCCCGCCCGCCGACGCATTACCACAATATTATTCAGTCTCGTGTTGTAGTCGTGCGTCCCACCAGTTCGTCAACAGCGAGTGTCCGCGCGCCGTTGTCGTCGTCGTCGTCTTGTTCACACCGTCCACCTGGTCTTTTGGCGCGCAGTCGTGTTGTACTCTCCATGTGTATTACGTAACAGCGGCGGCGTTATCACACGGTGTGCATTATAATATTATTATTATTATAGTACGGTTGACATGTTTTGATCCGCGTGAGTATTACACATTTCAATATCGTATTTTTGTTTATAATATTATATTATCACATCATTGTCGTAATACAAAGATGATACACATAGCTGGACATAGATCACTTTTTTGTCATTTATGAAAATTTGAATAGGTAGTATTAACACTTGTCGTACACTCGTACCTACAGTATAGTATGTACCTAAGTACATCAGTACATCACACATGTTATCATTTTTGTTAAATTTAAGGAATTAAGTATAAGCAATAATTATTCCAAAAAAGTATCTCAAAAGGACACTTATTATGATTAGTGATACATATAACATATAGTCACTGTTATAATTTTTTTGGTTTTCCAACCCTGAGATATGGAATGGATAGGCCCATATTTTGGCGTATCAACTATTTACTAAACTGATTTGGGTCCCCAGTATTTTTCGTAGAAGCGAGAAAGAGAATATTATATTATCATCTATGCTCTACGGAGTTTTTTGTTTTTAGCGTGGGCCGTGGGGTATAGCCGTATAGGTATATTTTCATTGACCAGAAATTCCTTTATGATATCTGATAATGTCCAGTAGTTGGTCTATATTTTTTCAGTTATGAATAATTCACAGAATAATATAGGTTGTTTTTGTCGTGAATAACAATCGAAACGGAATGATAGAGATGAAATAATTTTTTGTTAGGTTTTTTCATTTAAAATAAAATGTTTGAGTTCGCGCTAGAAAAAAATTCAAAATAAATCTGTGGTAATACACCCAGCCTTATTCGGTCTCCTCGTCGAAAATATTATAGTTTATAAAGTATTATCATAGTTGATAATATTTAGCATAAAAATAGTATGATATAACAATTATAACATTATTTACGTCGACCCATCGCGCATTTTGGAAACCATCTGCACTATGCAGCCTGCAGGTTTTTACCCGAATAACATCACAATATTATTTATGATGACACTGCATACCAACTTAAATTCACGCCGTTCGTTAAATAAACAGACAATATTGTATGGATTGTCAAAATAAGTATTTTATGAAAAAAAATAAATTAACAATAATGTAGGAATAATAACAATCGTTAATAACTTATTACTATTAAATATTAGATAAGTTCATAATATTATAGAATATAAGTAGTACTTACGTATAGAACTATAGAATGTAGATAGGTACGTTTTATATTAATGTCGTATCTGTTTATCTCGTATTATATTATATAGTGTACTTATATACTCTTTAACCTTAGAAGGTGTTCATTGATCATTTCTATTCAATATTAACAATGTGAGTAAAGGACTATAAAAAAAAATAGGTTAATTTGTTGTATTTATTAACAGGTATTAGAAACTAATAATATTATATTAAAAACTACAGCCAAAATAATATATTAATATTAAGCTCGACATATACGCATGTCTAATTGTATAATCTATAGTCTATATTATATAGTCTATCTATATTATATAGATATATTGCTTATTAGTTATTATTACTCGTATAATAAGTAACTATTTTCGCAAATTGGTTAGACTCGAGTTTAAAATAATAATTCGGTTCTTCTCTTCTTTTTATTTTCAATGTTACTTTTTGATTTTTGAAACGAATTGGTTCTCAAATTCTCAATTGCATACGGCTTCTCTTCTTTAAAATGGTTTTAGAAAAAAAAGAGGGTGATACTGCATTACTGCAACATAATGTCACAGTGGGTGGACTGTAGATCAGTTCAAGGGATCAAATATTTCCCTTTGTGTAGTCTCGAGGATTCTGCTGCACACCTGACATAAACGGCTATTTAAACGAATTGAAAAATGTCTATCGATTTTAACATGAAAAATATTTAAAAATTATACGTGGTTTTTATTTAAAACTTCAGGTGATTCAGAAATTATTTTTCGTATTTTTATTGTTGTTGCCATATTTCGATTGGTTTGAAGTTTTTATAGTGAATATGTTGTTTGACTTATCTATTATATTATGTATTACCTACATTGGGTTGAGTCGCATTATCAAACTTACAATACACCAAATTTGCGTTCAGCAGAACCAATGTTATGTTGCTTACTTTAATTAATATTTGAGTGAATTAACGTAATATAAAAATTAAATGTAGGAACATTTTCTGTTTATACGTTGGTTTTTTACGACATTTCAATTTTTAAGCTAGTTATGATTATGTAAAATTAACAATTTCAAAACCGTTATAATTTGTTTAAAAGTTAAAATATCGTAAAAAACCAACATAAAACACAAATAGGTACTATGTTTACGTTGGATTTAAAGTTAATTCTCTGTAATATTAAAGCCAACAGCACTTAATTGGTTCGACTGAACATAAAATTGCTGTTTATAATTCTATAAGGTGTTAACACTATCAGTGTTGGATTCCCATTAATACACCTATATACAAATAACAAATTATTAAATTAATATATTTACAAGAATTACGGTTTTTGAATGTACCTAACAAGATTAGGTTATAAATCAAATTAAATATTTAATACCTATCCAAAATTTGTGAAACAATATAATTAAATCTTTAATATCATGAGTACCATATATTCAAGTATAGTCTATTAGTTTAGATATTTTTATATAATGATCACTATGATCTACGTGTTTTAATAACTTTGTATATAAATAATAAAATATGAAACCATGGAAATACCTTTATTATTATGATTAATCATCTTTTGCAAATAAAATAAATTCTATTTCAATTGTATTATATATTATATAATAATACGAACATTGTAAATAGATACTTATTGCTACAATGCATTTCAAATGACTAAGATCAATAAGTAATACAATACAAATTTTTAGAGATGTTAAAATACCGTATTTTATTTTTTTTTGTATAATACCGTATTATACTTGTATTATACCGTATAGAACCTATAAGATATAAATATAATAATGTACGTAAATTCGATAACGATAAAACTACGCCGCTATGGATATTTTTAAAATAAGTAAAACATGTTAAGATAATAAATGATAATAATTTAATATCTTAATTATCGATTATATTTTATATTATCGATATTAATAATTTAATATCGTGTAATAACTAAAAATAACGCCTTAATTTTTTTTTTTTTTATACCGTATGTATAAAATTATTTTATACCATGTGTATAATACCTTGTATAATACAGTTTTATACCAATGTATAATACAAACTCACATCTCTACAAATTTTATACTACCATATTATTAATTTTTATTTTGTTTGACTAGTATTATAATTTATAATTTATAGCCGTATAGGTCTATCGTCCATATAATACTGACCTATATAACAACGAGTATTTTAATTTTAATTTATTCCTTGTCACATACCTACGAGTTTTAATTAGTGAATTGATAAAAATGATCATGTTTCATATTTTAGTGAAATCGATTTTATTTAAGTTTTAAATATTTGTTTCAAATAATTGTTATGTGTAGACAATTCCTTTCGTATCTACCTGTTGAGAAATTAAAAAAAAACCGAGAAATTCGTTTTGTTGTATATTACGAGTTTACGCTGTAATTTAGTAGATAAAAGTGTTCAATTTGAATTCAAGGATTAATTTAGGGATAAATTACCTACATAGACATTATTACTAAAATTGGTAATTTATTTTTCTATTTGTAACAATAGATTGAATTTAAACTAATTTTTATTTTTAAAAATATCATTGCATATATTATACTATAGGTATCTATTAATTATTGTGATATTAGGTATAATATGATATAATGTTGTGATTAACTTATAGGTGGGTTCAACTTATAAATCAATATTGATTCATAAATAGGTACATGATATAAATAACTTAAAATTAATATAAATAATTTAAAATATAAAATCATGCATAAAAAATAATAATTTATATAAGTGAAAAGTTTCAAGTTTTACAATTAATATTAAATTCTTTGAATAACAATCGTTATTTTTCGTTTAAATTTCTAATTGTAATCTAATTCTCAATTTAATTACACATGTGTGCATTTATATTTTTTAATTGTTATAATTATAACTTATTTATAGGAATCTTTTATTACATTTTCAATTTTTTTGACCAAAACATCGCAGTCTAGGATCAGCCTATATCAATATATCACTAAATATAATTCATGATATATTATTTGATATAACTATTAATTTATTTATTTTGCTATTAGTATTGCAATAGGTTGATTTAATTTTTGCTGACAATAATACATTTATTTTATTATTAGTATTTAATCATCATAATTATAATATATATTATATTTATGCCATTTTATATAATTTGTATTAACTTTTAGATCAAAACCACCTTACCCCTAAAACTGAGTTTTTAAATATGTTTTTTGTTCATGGTATACATAGGTAATAAATATAAATTAATTTGCATAATTCAAAAATTGCATTGTCTATGTATATCATGAATCATATAAATATATGTAAAAGTTCTAAGTGACCACGAATAGAGTTTTTTGAATTATAATAGAATAATTAACATCGTTATCATCGTTAAAATACGCAATTTCGTCCAAATTTTAACTTCAACATTTATTTTATTAAAGGTTCCTAATTGTATTTGCATATTATTTTGATTTTTTAGTTATAATTACAGTATAAACTAATTACGGAGAACATTGTATTAAATTTTCAAACTTAAGCTATACAATTTAAAGATTTATAAATTATTGTGAACTACCAAATTATTTCCAAAATGTGATTTTAACAAATTTTGAACTTTAAATGCTTATAAAGAAAAACTGTGCCTATAATTATATCTTAATATTTTTAAATTGTCGTTATAACCATTTATTCTGGCATACAAAAAAATTTCAATTTGTTTTGAATTTCAATAAAAAAAACAAAAATCTTTTGAATAGAAATAGTTGTTATACGGAAGAACATCCATTTCCGTACAAATTTAAACTTTAAACAGTCATAGAAACTTGAAATAAATTTCCGTTAATCATTTAAATTTTGTTGTACCTATGTAGGAAAACTTATAAGGAATCTTGTATTACATTTTTAAAGCTTAGGTATAAAAAGAAATGTTTCATACATTTTTAACTGCAAAGTAATTTGTACATTATCGAGATTTTGAAAATTTTGTCAAAATTCTAACATTAAATGCTTTTTGTAAACAATTATTGTGACTGTATTTTCTGTCTCAAAAAGTAATGACAGACAAGAAAAAAAACAATCATTATTCTAAAATCAATACATTTAATACTATGCTCAAAATCGAAAAATCGAAAATAAGTAAAATAAGTAGCTTAAAATTATATGTTCTGAGAAATTCATTCTGTTTATATAATAATAATATAGGTTAGTGAAATTAAATATCAAAAATTAAAAAATTATAAATTATTCTTTAGTTAAAAATGTATAATTTTTTATTCTGAATTGACAAATATCGTCAAAATTCTAACACAAAATGTTTATAGAACTGTTTTATACATGTATTTAATTTAAATAAATGCCGTTTATAAAGTTAGTTTTGTCATTTTTATGTTATTTGTCTCAACTAAAACAATTTTATCAATATAAAATAATAAACGAAAAAGAAAGAACATTTTTAACGTCTATATAAATTAAATACTAGATATTCAAAAACAGATAAAATATTTTAAAATTACATGTATCATAGATAATAAAAAGTTTTAGTTTTATTATCTATGTTAAGTATAGAAAGTGATATTATAAATATTTGGTGAAAGTTATAGTTACCTCTAACTAAGTTGTAGATTAACACTGAAACAAATATATAATTGCAATTGGATATTGTTTAACCATGTATTTAATGATCAATTAATTACTAAAAAAAAAAGAAAGGTATTTAACCCCACAATAGGTATCGATTGTACCTCGTTATTTAGGTGTAAGTCACTATAAATATAATACGTGTGCAGTGTAAAATTTGAAATCAACGAAAAATCATCAAGTACATGCAAAAATTGATTACGAGGAAAGTATAATTCGTTTAAATATCTAATTTGGTACAAAATTAAACTTAAAATATCTATAAAAAAAATAAAATTATTACTATATTTTTTTTGGTGGGAGAAGGGTCTTAAGTAAAAAAATATCCATTACTTTTTCTGAAAACTTTCTCTTAAAAACAAAATAAAAAATTAAGTAAAAGCAAGTATTGTTACTCTAGTTTTCGACAAAATTGATTTGTTTACTTTGTTATTATTCAAAAACGAACGAATAACCGTAGAAACATAAAATTTTCACCAAGTATTTATATAACTATTTCCTATATTATGTAGTAAAATTTTCAAAACATTTTGACTTATTTAAAGAGAAAATTTGAATTTTCTATATTTTTATATTGTCATAAATCAAAAACATTATTCATGGGGACTTAGACTTTTTACGTAGGTGTATTATATTATTGTCTTATTATAATTATAAATTTAAATATACGCAATAACTTTTTTTTATTTATTGATTTTAAGGCATTATTTATTGATGCAATGTATAAATGAATCTATTTTTAGTGTTTTACTGTATTTACAAATATTTATTGCATTTTGAGTTATAAAAGTTGTAATAATACAATATTTTCGGAAAAAAATTTATCAACCTACTGTAATACTATAAATAAAATTAATGACTTTAATAAGTTATATAAAAAAAACTTATTAAATATGCATAGTGGTATAGTCTGCAGACTATCTATGCTTAGAATCTTTTTTTGCATATAAATATAGGTAATATACAATCATTGAATTAAAATAAAACACACGTGTGATCCACTTAACATCTAATGTACCAGCAAAAGAGCGGTACCCTATTGCCTATAGTGCCTACCTTTTTTAGTTGTTATAATAACAACAACAATTACATAACATTTTACATAGCCAAAATCTTTTTTATTTGAACTTCAATTTCTCATAAACAATGTTTGTCATTTTCCGGCAAACTTTTTATTTAAGTTATAAATAGAAAAGTTAACGAGAAATATTTTGTTAAATTTTCAAATTTAAGGTAATAATAGAAATTGTTTATGCATTTCTAACTGAAAAATAATTTATATACATTTTCTCAATTTAACGAACTATTTAAATTGTATTTCTGTCCCAATAAATGATGGCAGACAAAAAACGCACATTTTCATATCAATCTTTATCATTCCGCTTAGAATCTAAAATTTTTAATTTTTTTTTTATCTTAATAAGAAATACATTTTATACAACAAGCAGTATTGTGAGATAAGAATAAATAAATTATAGGGGTTGTGTGATTAATGAGCCATTCAGTGATATATTTATCTTGGGATTGATACGTTAGAGGATTAAGTTAGGAGATCGCGATACCATTTTCTTTTAAGTTTACGACTAGAATTTCTAGGAAGTTAAGCGAAGTGTAAGCTTTATCAATAGATTTTGGTGGTTTTCTAATTTAGTAAAAAAACGTTTATAAAAGATTGCTCTTTTTTTCTTAATTGTTTTAAAGTCAAGCTCTTGGTGGAAGGTTATAAGTAAAGGAGATAAAAGGTGAAGCATTTGCAATCTTGTGAAATCCGATATTTTGGAATGCTTGTATTTTTTTAAATTTTATTTCTTAGCCGATCTCTCAAAACTGAATCCCAACTGTATAATCCCATAATGGCATAATACGTTCATTTTGGGTGATTACTAAAAATAAAAATAAGCTAATTTTACAAAGTTTAGTTTTTTAACATATAAATTATTAATTTGTATTTAACATATTAGGATGTCATACCTATTATTTTTTAAATAAATACATGTATATTAGATAATAGATATCTTTGTATTATGTATCTACTACAATTCATAGGTTTAGACTTTAGTTTAAAATTTAGATTTTATATATATATTAGGTTTAAAATATAATCGATAGATACTTACTTTATATACCTTTAATCTATATAATGTAATTAGAAACTTATCGTTTTAATATACCTTCAATATTTGATATTGTTATATAATTAGATGGACTTGTTTAAAATATAATTCATTAAATTAAATAGTGATTAATAATAATATCTAAGTTGGGAATATATATTATATCATAACTGATAAGTTTTAACCTATCATAGTCTATATAGGTACTCTTTATAACTTTAAAATATTACGAACGACTATAATGTTCTATATTAATTAACAAAATCAACGCAATCAAAACAGTTAGCATTTATACATTTTGTAGTATTTATTTTTCGTTTTATTTATGAACTTTTGACTTCACAAAAAAATATATTATATATATTATATTTGTATTCACAGAATTTGTATAAATTACAAAGTTACTGAAGAGCGTTGTTATACTGTACGTTTGTATCATGTGCAGTAGTCATATTTACTAAAATAAACGCTTAACTTTGTTTTTTTTTTTAGTGATTATTTCGCTTCAATATCAAAGGTTATTAATCTGCTGAGTTTACTACTTTTTTTATTTATTTTTTAGTTACTATATATAAGTTTGTATTATTCTGTTGGTTATAAACATTTTAATATTTTGTTTGTTGCTTCAGTTTGCAATCCTAGAATTTCAGAAAGATGATCTGGTAAATTGTTTTTTCTTATGGTTTCGTATCGTTGACATTTTGTTAAAAATATGTATTATATAGTGAGCGGAGTTTCACGATAGCATGCATGTGCTAAATAAATTGTGGCTTAAAATATAGATATCGATATTTAAAATTAGTATATTTGAATTCTTATAATTAAACACTATAATATTTAACATTAATTAAAGTTGTTTATTTTGATCGCTAATGATAATTAAAATTTAAAATAATAAATACTTATTTCATAAATATTAAGGTATTTAAATATTATTATTATTGTAGAATAGTAAGTGAATCGATGTTAATATATGTAGGTCGAATTGATAACAATCAGTTATGAAAATTTCTTTTAATCGTAAATAACTTCGAAATTTTGTTGATATTTGTAGAGAATAATTAAAAAATAACTTGCATAGGTTTTAATAATATTATTGTATTAACCGTATCCATAAAATATTGATAAATAGTTGTTAGTTAGGTCATCAATAGCACGTATAGTTTGTAGTTATCCGTGCTTATAGATTATACAACAATAAATTTGATAATCTTCATACAATCATTATTATAGGTACCTACTCGTATATAGTTATGTATATGGGAAAAGTGTTTGTATTATTGTTATTATATAAATGTATGTTCTTCTTATTTTTATTATTTATTATTTATTTTTAATACTTAAATATTAACATATGAAAAATATGTCAAAGCAATACTAATACATATTCGACATTCGTGTGTATACCAGAATGGAGCTGGACGCTGGTATAGTATTTTAAATTTCGATTTTGGTATCTGGTATTTGTTTATTACTCATATAATAAGGTTTTTTCAGCAATTACCCAGATAGGGTATTTTCGGTAAATCTAAAACCACTGACAGGCAAAAATACTCTTTAACCAATACCTACAGTTGTCAGTAATTACTACTATACCAAAAATACAGCCAATACTATAGTGTACCATATTATATTAATTATGACAGATGGGCGTAGGTATTAATAAACTATTTTTACGTGCCTTATAACGTTATGTTAAAATATTAGCTTAGTAAGCAGTTATGGAATGTGAGTGATTGGAAAATAATAAATACTTACGTATAGTTAGTAATAAAACTACTAATTATGCGATTAATTAGCGAGTTAAAATATTACTAATAAAAAAAAAATCAAAGTTCCGAATTCCAACAATTTTTGTTCATTTATAAAAATGATTTTTAGAATTAGAATTTAAAAACTATTGATTATATTAAATTTCTTTTCATTAATTCTTCTAAATATTTATTATTTAAACGTTTAAAATACAAAATGTTAAACTTATTCGAACTTATGCAGAAAATTGTTTATATTATTGAAATCAAGTATATTATATGTACAGCTAATGTCTACTAAATATGTTTAATGATAATATCACGTATAGATATTTGTTGAAAAGTGGTATATAACAAAAATACGTTGTATATTTACTATTGTTTGTTTATACACCATATTATATAAACACATATTATGACATTTTATATGTTAAAGATAACAACTTATATACAGAGACAGAGTATAAAAATATTGTAGACGTATAATGTTTAAATTAATTTTTATTAATTAGTAAAAAAAAAACTTGTAATTTCGATAA
This sequence comes from Rhopalosiphum padi, assembly GCF_020882245.1. NCBI lineage: Eukaryota > Metazoa > Arthropoda > Insecta > Hemiptera > Aphididae > Rhopalosiphum > Rhopalosiphum padi. The sequence continues at coordinate 49,125,512 of NC_083599.1, forward strand.
TATGTACAACTGGCTTTCTCATCTATATTTTATTTATTTTACTGAAAGTGAACGCTGGTTGGCTATAGGCTATTGAAAATTACATTTACCTATAAGCTATAGAAGTTGTAAGTATCTTATAATATAATAAAAGTTATAAACTAATAAATAGGAAACTTAAAACAAAAAGTTTTATGCATTAGCAAATGACAAAAAAATCGTAGTCTGATATTCAATGACGTATGATATGAAAATTATACTCCTTATATTACAGTGATTATGTTTCTAATATTTGTTATACCTACATTTAAAATAAAATGTAAATATTTTATTTTTCTTATTAATTATTATTCTTTATTTTTTATTTGATTTGTTTTTATTCTTGGTTTTTTAAAATGTATTCACTCCTACTTAGAATTTTCCCATGTACAACATGACCTTGAATATTGGTAGAAGGTTGAGTAGTTAAATTGGCGTACTATGATGTTCGCATAGTTTTTTATTTGTTGTCTATATTTTAATTAAATAAATATAAACATTTTTCATAAGTTTCCTGTAATAAACATATTTTAACCTTGTTAAGTATATTATAATAATAACCTGTTTTCGACATTTTTATTCCACTAGTGTCGTATTATGTACCTATACTGTTAATTTACATAATATGTATAATTTTAATTACTTGTTTTATGTAGTATATATTTAGTATATATACTTAAGCTCACGGGGTCTATTATATTTTGTTTACAAATTAAAAATTTCTGCAAATTTCAGTAATTTGTACTTAGTATTTATCTTAAATAACTTAAAAATATATTAACTTCATATTATATGTAGTTAAAAAAAGCAATATCAAAATATTACATAAATCGTTCATTTTTAAAAATATGAATTAATTTAAACATTGATAAATGATAAATTACTGAAACTTATAGTTGATACAATTTTTTATGAGTCATTGTATTAAATAAATCATTCCGAGGGGATTCCATTATGAAAACCTGACTTGCTAAGATTTTTCCAACAGTCTTACAATTTTATCTATATTAGTAGATATCACAACTACTTAACTATTGTTGAACACCAAACGGTTTACCGATTATAACAAACGCATTTGTTGATTGGATTATATTATAATAGCGTATATACTATATACCATATAACCTATATAAGTATACTATAATATTACACATTCATCAATTATATTTTAATATTTCTATTTTCTGCGGTTTGAATTAGATAAAAAAAAAATGTAAAAAACCGATAATTTATTTGATGTATGTACAGTGTACACGATGATTTTCGTTGTAACGAATGTTGAAAAAATAATAATTTCAAATACCAAATAATCTTATTGAAAATACAATTATTATTTAATCTTAATGGTTCCAATATTCATTACTAATAACTGCTTGTTAATAAGCTAAAAAACATATTTAAATTTAACCAAATTCAACTCATTAAAATTAAATGTTAACATACAAAGAAATTAATAATATTATATAAAACATAAATAATTAAAAAAAAATGTATTTTATAGTTTTGGAAGTAGTGTATATTTAGTAAGCGATTTCCAGCATTCGATGCAAAATTTGTATGGTATTATGGTATTACAACAATATCAAAAACATAAAATAATAAAATATATTATTGTTTATTGATTATATGAGATTAGAAAAATGTATAAATCACAATGACTATTGACTAATTAATCGTTTAATTATTAATACTTTCCATGTTTTTATTTTATATTTCGTAATTATGTAAATTTAGATAATTAAGAATGCCTATTGCCTATAAGTAATGCGTATACGATTATGAATTTCCTAACCACGGTTTTGAATATTATGTTACATAACCAATTTCTATATTATTTTTTTGCTGTATACATGTTTATTGGCAAAATACTCTAATGTTAGATAATCTAATGGATTCCATGTTATTATAATTCTATATAGTATTATAGAGCCAAATCATATAGTAAAGTAAATTATTATTGAAATTAAAAATATAAAAAACAAAACAAAATAACACCAGTTTAATATTTTAACAAAATTAGTTAATTTATATAGTTATCATTTATTTATAACAAATAAAATAAAAACTATCCTGCGATATTTTTTCTTTGCAGCTTAGGTAAACGATTATCGAAAAAAAATTTTAAAATGTAAGCGTCTATCACGGTTGCATTGTCAATCGATGCAATAAAAAAAAAGCTAGTGAGATGACAGTAAACTATAATAATTAATAACTAATAGTCTACAAGCCTATGAAGTATAAACATGAGCAATATAATAATTAAAAAAAAATAAAAACCAAGTTATACAATACAGTCAGTATTGTTTTTATTAATTTATCGTAGTGTGACATACAAATGTACCTATGTCCTAATATTGAGTTTTTATTCCTGGGTTTACACCAAATAATTATTGACGTAAGTTATAAATTTATAATTCTACTTTTATATTTCTAACATTGTTAATACACGACATAATTTTTATTTTATATTAGTTCAAAAATTCAAAATTTAAATTGGAAATATACTAAACGGAAGCTATTAAGTCAATACTTTATCCACGTATAGCGTTTATTGTATATTTACAGTAGAACCTCGATTAACCGTCAGTCTCGGGACCAGAGCTTTGACGGATAACCGAAAAGATGGTTAAGCCAGCAACAATTTTTCTTATATAATATATACTATTTACTATTACTATTTTGTACACATTATTTATTATTATTTTTTTAGTAATTATAATATACTTAAAATATTTGCACACAAAGAGACTAAAAACACGAACGGTCAAGCGAACGAGTACACGTGTAATATATAACTAACTGACTTCTCAAAAACAAAATGCGATCACTATCACAATTAACTGTTTTTATCTCATCCATAATATATATATATATATATATATATATGTACCTATCGCGTATCTAGTAGATATTGCTAAAATAGTTTCGGATTATATACATGTATATTATTATTTACTGCAACGCATAAGTATAATCCGTGCTAGTGTGGCTCGACGGTTAATCGGGGGACGGATAATCGAGGTTCTACTGTATATGCACACACATATACAATTTAAACTAGACTTTAGTTTAGGCACATTCCCCCATATTAAAACGTGTTTCGTAATTGGGGACCCTATTAGAGCATTTTATTATTTAATTGTTTTATTTAAAATAAGACTAGCTTGAAAACATTTTTCTTCTTGAAAGCTTAGGTTATTTCTATAATAAGCGTAGCAACAAAGCCTTTATAGACTTACAATTAACTAAAATATCTACGATTTTCGTTTAATTTTTTTAGGCTATAATATTACTTTATCCATATTAAATGCTCATATTTCGATCTAATAAAACTAATTTTATCTAGATCTAATTATATATTTATATTAACATTCACCCACTAAACTTTCTTATTATTTTCTTTTATTCATCACTTGTTACTAGATAATATAAGTCAGTTAGACCAGACAGTCATAGACCATCAGTAAAATCTATTCTTACAGCTAAGTGAATGGCAGTACTAGCGCTTTGGTTTCTGACTATACTGCGTTTAACAGTAACCACTAACCAAGACTTTCTAATTAGACAATTTGAATTAAATTCTATATTGACATAGTTTAGACAAATTTAGCTAAAAAACTGTCATGCAGTAAATCACAGAAATCTCTTTTACACATTTTAATTCTAATTTTGATGACCTATAATTGCAATATTATACTTGAATTTTTACTAATAGATCAAAATCTATCTGACAAAAATACATGAGATTAAATCATGGTTTTTTTTATTATCATTAATGTTCTATCAAGGTGACCACATATGTCCAATAATTTTTGTTTTATTGATAAATTAAAAAAATAAGGGATCATAAAATAGTCTTTAATAACGTATAGATTTTTAGCTTTGGCAGATGACTTAAAATTATTTCTCGGCAAAAAATCCCTACAGAATTGACAAATTGTGCCATTTAATTTTATTAATTTTTCAAAATGTCTAGGTACTATATCTGATATCAAATAAGATTTCAATCTGAATCGTTATAGTTGTATTTTATTATTTGCTGATTAAAATAGAACAACACCGATTTGTGCCCATGGGAGCCTACGGTAAATTTATCATAGAATGCCATAATAAAATCAAACACTAAAAAGTGCATTGAGAAGTATTTGCATACTACGAAATAATAAAGGCGAGAAGCACATTAAAAAAAATCTATATTATAATCAAAATATCAATGAAATGTTATTTAATAAGCAATAATAAAGCTTAACATTTTCGAAATTATTCGAAATCCCCTGGGGGGGGGTGGAATTCCTTGGTATTGTCTCCACTCCAAGTGCACGTATTCGTACCAATATGAATCACGAAAGCTGGGTTAGGTATCATTGCTGTTTATTTGTATTAAATAAAGTTTATTTTTGTTAATTCTACTTATAATTGCAATGTTAAGTTGTTTAAAATATTAACAAATAAGTATGAAAAACGATGTTATCCATTTTGTAGGTAATGTCTAAAATAAAGTATAGTAGTTACCTATATAAAATAATAAAAAAATCAAATGTTAAACATATTGGATATATTACAGTAAACATACAAGAAAACCTGTTCAAACAATACATACATTGGTATCATAAAATCATGTTAAATAAAATGGCATTTAAGTTTTAAAATTTGTTTTCAATAGGTACTTGTTTTTATTATTGCAGTCATAAATTAAGTTAATTGCAATTTAAAGTAATAATATGTTAAGTATTGAGTTAACATTTAAAAGTTTAAAATTCTTAATTTATTTTTTATATATACTAAAATAGAATTTTCATATGAAATTGATGAAATTGACACTAATATAATTTATTTTATATGGAGTATAATATTATATATTGTATATACATATTTATGTTTGCTTAGTTCGTATTATTTTTTTTTGTAGAAATTGTACTGTTTAAATTTAAAATTGTTCTGTTTGTAAAAAATAACTTGGCTTGATCGAAATTTGCCTTAATGAATATATTTTGTTTTTTTTTTTTGTATAAGTGTGCAATAATTACAATTGGATCAAAATCGTTATTTTTGGAAAAAAATTAATATGTTATGTCTTTGCTAAAGACTCAATTCGTAAATGACAACGACACAGATTTAAAAGAAAAAAAATATGATGGGGATGACCAAGACAAATTATACCGCAGACCAAATGCACGCTCATCAGTTGAAAAGTATGACATTGGGAATGATATCCATGATTTTCATCTAAGAGGTATACCTAAAAATATATTGCCATGAATTAATATGTTTACATTTTTAAAATATATATCCATACTGAAATTGTTAAATGTTTTTAGGAGGTAGTATTATAGGTTTATTAGGTATCTTCTATTTATCTATAAATTTAATAAAATAAGTAATATATATTTTAATTTTAAGTAAAACAATTTTCACATAGCATGAATCATGTTCATAATTCTCATATATTACACTGTGATTCTTTTATCGAATATCACTCATTATTTTAAAATATATCTACGTTTTTGAAAATATTTTTTTTAAATAATTTACAGTTGAAGTAAAACAACATTTTTTTTTTTTTTTAATGACTACAAATACTTTTAATTTTATATTTTTAAAAATAATATTTTTCAGAGTATTTTGATACATAAAAATTGAATTTCGGCCCAGTAGTTTATGAGTTATAAATGTATAAAATTTAAGTAAGCGGAGTAATAGATCAACATTTTTCGGGGTTTCTTTTGCTACTCTGCTTACCTAAACTTTAAGTACTTATAACTCCTAATTATCCAGCTTTCGATTTTTATAGATCAAAATACTTCGAAAATTATTCTGCTTCAGAATATATTAAATTAAAAACGTATAATGTTGTTTTATTTTGAATGGAAATGATATAAAACAAATATTTCTAAAAACGTCAAATAATGAATGTTATTTGATAAAATCGCCCACTACATAAAATATATAAGGTAATTATATTTTATATAATTTATAACATTTATAACTGTGTTTTTATGTATTGTAGAACCATCAACATGATTAACCGTTTATTATCCATTCACAATTTATTGTGTTTTTCGAAGCGATGACCCAATCTACATAAATACATAATTGTTTGTAATTTGTAACACCATCAATTATATTAGGTTTTGGTTAATCTATAGCTGCTGATTTAAATTATATATATTAATAATATTCTGTATAGAAGCGTTGAATTGTATTGATTTTTATTTAAATTTCAAATATTTTATTATCTATAATATTATATCTGTATAATATGTAAATATTCATGTATATAATTCTTTATACAGATAGATACATTATTATAATGATGTCCATTATACACCGCATTAAATCGCATATTTCGCTAGTTAATAGTATTTAATAATATATATTTATATAAACCATATCTATGATTTTCTTACAAAAATAATCAATGTCCACTTAATACTCGTATATAATTTAAAATTTAAATATTCGATCATTCAATCGAATTTATGATTACTTAAAATTAATTTTTATTCATTAATGATTTTTTATTATATACTATTAGAGATGAATATATTATTATTAGTAGTTGTAATTTTCTATGAATTAGTTTAATAAATTTAAACATAATTTTCCTGTTTGTTTATTCATTACGTACTAATCATAAATATAAATTTTAAATATTATTTTACTATTTTAGATCTTTGCTAATCATGATAATCAAGTTAAACTCAATATATTATGCTACAATGTTAACTGTTAGCTGTATAGTATAAAAAATAAAATTTCAACTTTTCTTAATACAGCTGAGATAACTTATGGCCATTGATAAATTTTACTTTAATGTACAATATTTACCATAAACATATATTAATCATTTTTAACTCGATATTGTATAGGTCCCAGTTTATAACATATATTAATACTAATTAATATTTCTAAAAATATAATATTGAATTATTATTACTGCATTAAAGTGCCTGCACAATATTATTTTTATTCATATCATAAAAAGCTGAGATAATGAGGTTACATATAGTAGGTAATAATTTTTATTTATGTGAACATTTTAAAAAACTTATTTCCATTGAGTTTATTCAAATAGTTATGTAAGTTTTAATGTTTAGTGGGTAGAGGAGTATATAGTGCATATACGAAGACACAACCGGTGAGGCACTATACATATATAAAACACATAATACCGTTATATAGGCATTTTCATAGTGTCGCTTGTACGAAAATTCATATTGTATGTCACTAGTTGTTACGCAACACCATCAGAGTGTAAACGATAATTTAAAAAAAAAAATAAGTGTTTATCGTGTATACGTAACTTAAAAGTTTATAACACGCGGCCAAGTAATTAAACGTCCTACGCTATTTAATACTGTAGTATGTATATAGGTAATTTATTTATTATAGACTGCACGGGCAAGCACATGTCTGTTAACGTGAGCCTCATTCGATCTCACGTGTATAGCCGTGGTCCCGGATTACAGTTTTTACGAACAACGTTCAATCCATGAAATATAAAAATTATTATAATTTATAAAACTGATCCCATTTCGACCTTTAGATGTATACATCATTTGAAAAGATTATTTTCAAGATTTTTGAATTAAAATAACCAAATAGATTACGAGTGTTACATGGATACATTAAAAATAGTTCCACTTAGTTTTTATTTTTTAACGTCAATGACTTTTAAGAATGTTTAATTACATAAATTAAACATATCGCGTTAAAAATTATCTATATTTTCTATTGGAATGTATATAAATATATGTTTATTGGGTTCGATATGAGGTCTTCTAGACACAGAATAGAAGTTACGATAATTGTAAATTCTATTAACACTTGCAAACAATTTTTTTCTTGTTGCATACTTGTGTCTCGAAATGTTATTGATTTAATTATTTAAATTTCAGATACCATAATGCCAGAGAAGTTGTTCAAAGTAATCATAATAGGAGACCCGACTGTGGGCAAGACAGCGTTTGTCAAACGATATGTACAAAAATCATATAGCAGAGAGTACAAGGGTACTGTTGGTGTTGATTTCGCATTAAAAATTATCAAAGTTTCCGAAACGGAAACTATTAAATTACAACTATGGGATATAGCAGGTTTGTTGTTAGGTCTTATATAATGTTTAATAATATAACAAACACTGTACAATATAAATAATAGGGTTTTGTTTATTTGAAGATGATTTCATTTATACTATTTATTGTGTTATAACTATTATAGGTAGTCAATAGTTACATAATTATATAGTTACAGCAAATCATATAGGTTCAAATTATAATAACTTAGGAAAAAAATAGAAAATGGAAATGGCAAATGTTATTGAATTATTATGTAATACTAGTTGTTTATTACTTGAAAATATTTACAGCACTATAGAGTAGCATAATTTTAGTTTTATATTTATTATACTTACTGCAGGTTATTTACATCATGTAATTCGGAGTAATTTTCATACTAACATACTTACTTCTCACTGAAATTAAAAATAAATCTACTGTGTTTTTAAAAACTTTCCAAAAAATGTAAATGTATAATTTTTAGTTTTTGACATTGCTGTACATAATATTGTAATAAACCTATTTTATGTACTGTATATATAGGTAGCGTAAATTTAAAGTTATATCAAAATGCAAAGCTTAGCTGTTCTGTAATTAGTATACTAAATAAACTCCAAGTGAAATATATTAAATGCAGGTCAGTCACTCTAACTGTGCCTACGTATGGTTATCAAGTTTTTAAGTAAACCTTGAATATAAATGTACCTACCTATTTATGTATAATCATGACACTGTTTTTTTACATGCTTAGGTCAAGAGAGGTTTACGTGGATGACCCGCGTATACTACAAAGACGCACATGGATGTGTGATTATGTTTGATTTGTCAAATAAGAATTCGTTTTTAAACACGCTAAAGTGGAAAAAAGACGTGGATGCGAAATGCACTCAATTAGACGGCGGTCCCATTCCATGCATGTTGTTGGGAAATAAGGTATGATTTTTCAACATCAACATAACATTTTATTATCTTCCAGTCCATATAAAGGGTTTATATAAATATATCACTTAAAAATTTTATCTATGTCCTGGTGGTTTTTTATTTTAATACTTAAATTATTCATTCGTGAAAATTCATTATTTTTTTTATTTATTTTTTTATTATAGGCTATTAAATATTAATATCAAAAAAATAAAAATGCTACAACACAGATATAGTTTTTTTTTAATTACATAACGTGAAAATTTGATAAATCTTTTTTAAGTATATTCAAATTGTACCCGTAAGTTTGTCCCGCGTGAAACCGTTTTCTATAAAAATTGTTTTAACATAACCATTATAATTGGTATTGACATGAAATCGTTTTTAAAATGCTTTAAATACATATATTTAAGATTTAAAATTTTAATTCATATCATCTTGAAATTTCATTGAAATTATCTATACCAAACCCATTAAATAACTTGTGTGTCGCGTCCTCTATAGATATAAATATATTATGTAAATAATTCATTTTTTAAGTCAATAAACAAACATTTTTTTTTACAAACTATATGACTTTATGGGATAATACCATAAATTAAACTTGTTTTTTTATAGATGTGATATTTATAGTTTGTTTATTTATAATATTAGAGATATTTTGAAGTGTCAAATGGTATTAGGATTGGTTGAATAGTAATTATCGTCAATTAATTTAGAGATAACATAATTAAATTTTATAACCCAAACAAATAATTTTTTTCTATGTATGTATATACCTATTATTTATTGGTAGTGTAATGAAGATAACTGTTAATATAATAAAACAAATATTTTGTTCCTAATTTCAAACAAATGAAATAATACATAAATGTATTATAAAATATAAATGGATGTTATATTATATATAAAATAATATAGAATATATTATGTGAAACCTGATAGTCGTACGAATTAAATTTTAGAAAAATATTAATGAGCATAATTATACTATTCGAATATAATATCTAGTAAGTACGTTAGTATTATGTTACTATTAACTATATATGATACAATAATATGTGACATTGGTACTTGGATATAATTTATACAAAGTAAATAACTATTTATTTTGTATTTTATTTGCGAGAACATAAACAAACAATAAAAAATAATAATGTTATCAATTTCTTTATAGCACAACAATTAATATTTAATTTTATCATAAAGATACTATTCTATTTGTCACTTGATAATGAGCAATGACGGATGATGACTTATAACAGTTTATTAAACCGTACCCGTATAATTAAATTAATAGTACCGATTACTTTTTTTAAATTTATTTACTTTAAAGTCAACTTCAAGACTTGTGTATAGAGTTTAATTTATTTTTTTAGATATTAAAGATACCTAGTGATGTTTTAATACGAGGGTTGAATATTCAGGTTTAATTACAAAAAAAGACATTTTATTTTAGAACTTAATATTTATACCTATAATGTTTTTGAACACCATTTTTTTTTATACATAATCCTTCATTTTTTTTTTATAATTTAAAAATTGATTATTTAACGACCCTAATTTTTCTTTTTTTTAAATTCTATTACTAAAATAATAGGTTATCAATACATATAATATATAAATATCATAATATAGTAATATTATTATCAAGTTGATTTAAGCAGAAGTCATAATTTATATTATTAATAGATACATATTAGAAAATTAAAAAAAAATTTTTTCCAAATAATTAAAAATTATCAAGATTTAAATAAATAAAATAATTAAAAACCCGTGTATACAAATGTTTTAAAACAATTAGATGTATTAAACTCTACTTCAATTTTTATTCTAGGTGATCATAGTTATATTTCTTTAGATGAATCTAATTTCAATCTTTAATAATATGATATTATTTTTGTTGATATATATAAGTATATATAAAAGATCTCCATGATTTAAATCATAATTTGTTTATTATCATTTAATATTTATTTAAAAAGGAAAATTAATAACTATTATGTATATAATTTCGTTTAATATAATGTTTTTATTGATAAATTGGTAAAATATAAATCTAACTGTTTTTTCTCTTTTCATTTATGGCTTCAATAGTCAATATAGGTCTTACTTTCACATTAAAAATAATATTATGAATATACCTGACGTAAAAAATTAAAAACTAATTAATTAAATAATTTAGTAATTTAATCTATTTTATTCATTATGTATATATAATAAGATAGTATTAGTATAGTATTAGATAAAGGTACCTATCCATTTTCACTTGGTATGGTTGAAGAACCCGTTGAATATTTGTATACTATTATAATGCTTTATACATTTCTTTTGGTTACATTAAGATTTCAAATTTAGTAATATATATATATACATATATATATATGTAATATTTGATAACAATATATTAATATCACGGTAGAAGAACTATGTTTGCAGACTTAAAATATTTAACGTATTTATAATTTATACAATCATTGAATCATACTTTAATCTAATATCTAGGTAGGTACTTAAATTCAGTTCCTCTTCGTGCGTTTGTATTTTAGAATAATGATTTAATGTGTTTGGAAATATTAAAATGTTTACTGTTATGTTTAGGTACACACACACACACACACACACACACACACACACATATATATTTATATATATAGGCTGTAACATATGTACAGATAATGAAATATTAGGTATATTTTTTTATTGTTTTAGTGCGATTTGCCTCAACGTCAAATCGATCAATTGGATATAGAGGCGTTCTATAAAGAAAACAATTTTATCGGCTGGACAGAAACTTCAGCTAAAGACGGATTGATGGTTAACGATTCTATGCAGTAAGCTTATTTTTCAACCCCCTCTTCCAAAATTCTGACTAAAATAAACGCATGGATTTTAGGTTTTTAATCAATTCTATGTTGGGACAGTACAACGACGAAACCGATCAACCGGAACTCGTAAAACTCTCCGGTCCTAATGCGGAGAATAAGAAGTCGTGTTCATTTTGTTAGCCTACGATCAATATTTTAAACGTTAAGTATATGTTTATACTGTATCGTCTTTAGGCATCGTTATGTACATTCGTCATTCATCGCTGATTTCAACGAATAATTAAAATACGATATTTTCGTTGAAATTATATATTATTAAGTATCTATGTGTTGTAATTAATTTTAAGCTTCAAGACATTTAGGTCTAATCTATTTGGCTGTTGTCTATATTAGCACCAATAAGATACTATTGTAGCAATACAATATTATGTATTATTTTTAAATTGCATTAATATATGATACCTATTTCTGTTTTTGTCAGTTATGATTTAAACAGTTTAAACTATCAAGTGGGCCACTGTGTTTTCATGTTTTCTAATGTCGACTCTATGTAATAACTGGAAAACACCGTGGATTTCATGTTTCATAATATAAACGAGTGAATGAATTTTACTATGCAGAAATTTAGAAATCTAGAATTTAAAAATGTGTGTTTTAAATTTATATGTTAATGCTACATTATATTATTTTTTTTTTTTATAAAATTACTATGTTGAATTATACTTTAAAATACAGTACGATTTTCCAATATGATTATTAATTATTGTATATTATATACTCCATAGTTCAATTTAGCTATCAAATTATCATGTAGACATCACAATCTATTTTAAAATACTATTTATTCCTGCAGTATTATAAAATAATATTTTCAACTGTGTAGTGTACATAATAATACAAATAAACAAATATTTTAATATAGTGCATTTTAAATAATAGTTTTGAAATAATTTTATATTTGTATATATTAATCAAATTAAATTATTTATTATAATAAAAGGTTTTTAATGTATTTAATTTAAAAAAATTCATGTACAACAATATTATTATAGTAGTTTTTCAAAATACTTAATACCTGATTATTTTTGTTAAGAGTGGCTTATAAAAGTCAAAAAAATCTTATACGGTGGGTCGCTGTAAATTGCGCCCCATTTTAAATTGTTTATGTAAATTGCGGCCCGGATATATTTTATATATACGTAAATTGCAGCCTGGGTATAATTTTGTATGTATGCCTACCTAAATATTTTTTATTCATGCGTAAATTAAATCTAAGCATTTTTTAATTCAGAATGAATAATTTTAGATGGCCTGGTAAAACATATCATCAACGGCTTTTCTTTTTAAATTGTTGTCAAGTTTCTATCGATTTATTATTTGTTCCGAAATTTTAAAATGACCGTGATCTTGAAACTATCTATACACCTATTACTATCACTAAATTTCAAAAAATACGTTTTAATTCTGCAACATCTACGCTGAATATTATTTTTTAGCAATTTGTGAAAACAAAATGTTGAACCATAAACTACTTTCAACGTTTTATTCCTTTCGCTTTTCATAACATCCGTTTTTATTAAATTGAAAAAAGATATAAGCTGTAAAGCAACGTAAAACCTCGTGCGTAAGATCCGCTTCGATCAAATGCAGACAGACTACTAATAATATTATATTAGAGAACATATTATTATTATTAATCAAAAATGAATACTTATCATTAAATTGTACAGCCGACTTGATATCGGAATATCCCAGGCCGCAGTTTACGTACATTCCAAATATACTCGGGACGTACTTTACGTATGTTTAAAAGTACATGGCCCGAAATTTACATAGTACCTATATGAATATGACCTTTATTGGGGGATGCAATTCACCGACTCCGTATACGGCATTCCTATGTAGAATAGTCAGTGGCGGCTCGTGGGTGCTGGTGATGGGGGTGCGACTTTAAATATAATACATGCCCCTAGTCATAGATATAACAAATTCAAATTAAATATAATTAAAATAATAAAATGAAACACAATACACATTACCATAAGCCTTATTATTTTATTCATCAAATCATTCAAATCATTATAGTATATTAATATATAATTTAAAAATAACTAATTTATGGAGATATTTTATGAATAAAATCCATGCGCCTGTTTTTTTGTAGATGAAAAATGTTCTAGTTTGTGACACTAGTCGCAGGCCACAGTAGAAAATAGAAATGAAAATAATATTATAATAATATGAAATAATAATATATAATTATATCACGGACGATGCTACCAGTCGTCAAAAACGACAAAAACTCGTATATAAATAAGACCGCAGTTCAAATGTACACGCATGTACAATGACACGATTACCATTTATAAGACTTCGTTTATTGTTTATTATAATATAGATGATAAAATGTTTAAAGATAATAATCGACAATAACAATAGCGATTAGCAACCGACAACGACGAGCGTATACAGTTAATTTTAAAAATAAACACTAATATTTTACTGTATGGACGACGCTGCCGGTCGTCCAAACCCCGCAATAAGATCGCAGCTTAAACGTACCCGCACGCACACGATTGCAATGCCATCGGTTATAATGTACATATTCAGAATTACGTCTGGACGACACTCCGGTGTCTGCCGGTCGTCCAGAGTCCAGACACTGCTCGTGTGTCCATATATATATGCGTACCCATATGCTCCTGGTATCTGAGGGAAACAAATTTAATGTTCGCATACGACAAAATATATTAGGAATTTTAAAATTGCAGTCTTAATAAAAATTATTTTTTTAAAAATAGAGAATTAAAAAAATTAATTAATTTTCTTCTTTTAATTAATTTTAGTAGGGGGTGCGATCGTCCCGTCGTCCAAGCCACGAGCCGCCACTGAGAATAGTAAAATGTAATATAGGTATACTAAGTGATTTTTTTAACAATAAATATTCTCATTATCTCAAAAAGAATTAATATTTTTTGAAATATTTATTTTATCTTTTGTTAAGTAATTGCAAAATAATGTTGTGAAAAAATATATGTATAGTATTTTATCGTTAACATTTTTTTAAGTTTTAGTCTTTTTTTAAATTATTTTAAATTTTGGCTTTCCAAAGCGAATATTTTTCTGAGAATTGACATATGTTATGTACCAAAACTGCATAGATAGTTAAGTTATAAGTTAAATTTATTAAAAGTTATAGCAAATTAACTGAACAATAGTGAAAAATGTAATTGAATTTCATAAACTAAAATATTTTTCAAGAAATTAAGTCTTCATTGTTAAAAATTCTTTTAGTGTATACATAGATTGAAAGAATGAAAAAATAAAAAAATAAAAAAACATATACTGAGTGTATACAAGGTTGTTGGTAAAAATATTTTAAAAAAAGCATTTCAAGAATAAAATGTAAGTGGGTAAGTATCTATTTAAAAAAAACTGATTTTGGTAAACAGCTTCGATCAGAATCATTTTTCAATTTTATATTGTTGACAAAGTAGTTATACTTATACATACATATATATATCAATATATCCGCCACAGTCAACAGAACACATAATGTAGCTATGTACTATTTCGATTCTGTACTTATTCAAATATAGTGTTACGGAAAACTATTATTACTATTGATATTTTATCAAAACATTGACAACGTGAAGTTAACCAGAAAAAATAACATTCTACAAGGAGATGATATTGTTGTAACTGGTAAGTTAAAAACTCTTGGAAGATCGCATGTAGATAATCACAATTCACAATTCAGGGGTACGTTTCAAATATAATTACTATTTTTAATACTATAAAACCGATAAAAACAAATAATCAGTAAATTTAAGTACTTTTACGACCTAATATGCTAATAATTTATTATATAACAAAAAACAATACAATACAGACTATTATTTCAAAACCCTATTTGATTTAGTTAGCTAGTTAACAAATTATTTATTTTTTCACGGAAAACGCCTTATAAGATCAACTATAATAATAATATAGACATATATAGTTAATAAGTATAACTAATGTATAAAATCAGAGGTATACAATGAATGACCTTATGCAGATCCACAGTTTTCGATCGATTTTCATGAAATTTTCGAAAGATTCACCAAGGTTCTTAGTGTCTAGCCCATAGGCTAATTTTTTTTACTTTCTTTTTACTTTTCAGTACAAAAATAATGAATTTAGTTGACTGACAAAAACCTATTATTATTTTATTTTATTAAATTGTTGCAATTGGTTACAAAATATAAAATAATTATTTCGTTTGGACCTACAGTGAAACCTCTAAGTACCGGACACCCTCGGTCGCTGAAATGTTGTCCGGTATTTATAGGGAGAAATATAATATTAGAAAAATAAAAATTTGAAACTATAATTAAAAAATGTATTAATTTATTTAGTTATTTATACATATACAATATATATTATATTTATATAGGTACATAGTAAATTGAATTTATTTTTATGTATTTTTAAAATTCTAAGGTAAAAAGATAAAAAATTAATAATATAAAAATTAAAACTAACATAATATATAAAAAAAAATCAGTTACTTTAGTTTAGATTGCTTTGTATTTTGACACGAGGTCATTTTGTATGTTAATGCATTTTATAATTCCACAAATACACGATAGAAATAATTAAAATCAAAATTAAAAATGCCATAAGTATCCGTTATTTAGAGATATCCGTTTAGGGAGGTTTCACTGTATATACCTAAACCTGTACAGTTTACATTTAAGATTAAGATGAGATTTATCTAAAGACGTAAAACGATTTTTGATTTTTTTTTACTACGATAAGTACAACTTATAACAAACCTTGTATTAAATTTTAAAGATTTTTTGGATAGCCAATTTTTTTTTATCGGCATTTTAAGAAAAAAAACTTAGAAAAGTCGAAAATTTCAATTGTCTGTAAGTAACTTAAAAAAGGTCAAAATATTTTGAAAATTCAATCGCAAATAGATAACCATAATATAAATATTTGGTGAAAATTTCAAGTATTTACAATGATTCGTTTTTGAGTTACAGCAAAATAAAAAAATCGATTTTGTCGAAAAATGGTTATGCGTAAAATTTCCCGTTTTTCCGTTATTTTTTCAGGGTTTTTCCCGACGCTTTTGAAAACGACTGGAAATTTTTTACTTTTGACCCCCCCCCCCCTCAAAGTACCAAATAGATGAATTTTCCTTTTCAAAGAGGGGCTGAAGTCAAAAATCGAATCATTATTACTACTCCAAAAAGTGATGACAGACACAAAAATAAAAAAAAACACACATCATTGTAAAATCAATACATTCATCACTCCGTTCAGAATCTAAAATCAGAATTTGAATTAACGAATTGTCTATTATTAAAGTGCAGGTAAGGTATATCCGCTCTGCTAAATAGTTGGAGTCAAGTTTATCTCGTAATTAAGTGATGAATGTATTGAATTTGAGTTCTATAATAAATAAATAATAATAATAATACAAATAAAAGATGTTTTTATTTCATATAATAAATAATCAGACAAATCTTTTTCATAATTTGCACACTGTTATTTTCTATTAAGACGATTGGAAGTTACAACTTTCGGGATTTTATATTTATAATTCTAATTTGGTTAAATTTTTATAGTAAACTCATATAACGACTGGCTACGCGCGGTAGTACAGTATATTATATTACAAATTACAATGTAACAATAGTAAGTACTTATATATTATTTTCTATATAATTAGTTAGATTTAAATGTTTATTCAACATTTCAATACATATTTTACCAAAGAATCAAGGATGTATTGGTAAACAATAGTTCAAGTAAGTATACCCCATATTTTTCAAAAATATATCTTAAAAACCTTTTTCTTACTGCGCTAAAAAATAATAAATTAATTAATAATTGACTATTGAGTCACCAAAAAAAAAAAAGCTATAATAATAATAAATTCACAAATTATCCGTGATATAATAAATGGATAATATAAATCAATTTTTATCCCCCGTAATTATTTTCAGTGGGCAATCAATATCCACATCATCTTTATTGATGATTACTATATATAGTATGGATTTCGAACTAAATATTTGAATATTATTAAATTGCTTTTATAACAACTTATAAAGAACCTTTTATTCGATTTTCAAACTTGTTGACCTAGAAATAATTTTTTTATCAATATTTATAATAATAGCTCAAATAAAGTGAAAATATTTAAAAAAATTATATTATACATAGAAAATACTAAGATAAATAATTTGATGACAATTTTAAGTTATTCGTTTTTGTGTTAAATATACCAATAATTTGTCTACCAGTATTGGTTTTGCGTAAAAATTATCGTTTTAAATTAATTTTTGTTGTTGTTTATTTATGGTAATTTCGAAAAGTAGTGGGAAATTTTTAATTTGAATTACCCCTCTTCAAGTACCAATTAGACCCAATTTTTCGGAAACCACATAAAAATTGAAAATCGAAGCATTTTACTGTCCTAAAAGCTAATGACAAACACAAAAAAAAACAGAAGAACTTTGTAAAATAAATACATTCATCAGTCCGCTCAGTATTTAGAATACAATTATTTAAAAAAGAATAAAATAATATATTCATTGCCCTCTATTAGTCTATTCACTATATATCTGGAGATAGGGCCATAGGGGTCACCAGAATAGTAGATGGTGAACCAACTGGACCATAACTTACACAGGAGACAACACAATACGATGATACCAATGTAACCAATGTAGACATGTAGTATAAGGTCATCATATAGATTTGGTTGCGTTCCATAAAAAAATTATACGCGAATTGCGTCCCACTATAATATACTGGTCAGTTAGTACAATTTTTGTTTTCGTTTTAAGGGGTTCTTATATACTTATAAAAGTCCTGAGCTTTAATATTATATTGCAAGATATAGTAAACGTGATATTATATAATAAATTAATAAACATGGATGGATTTGGTTTCCCAAATAATGTATATCCAACACAAAGTGAAAAACTACCAAAATTTTCAACAAAATCAGATAAAAAATTGAATGGAAATAAAATAAAACTGTAGGTTCTTGTAGTATTGTGAAGCAATAATCATTGCAACACCTAAAAATGTTTTGGTATTGCAAGTGCTGTACACACATTGCAACACCCCAATTTACATCATTGTAAGTACCTACGTTTATATGATTCATTGCAAATTATTGTTTTTATCATCTTTACTGCTATAAAAAATAAATAGGGCAGTTATGATACACACACACACACATATCATCGTTGTGAAATCACGAAAATGGACGTTTGGTTGCAGTGCCATTTAGACGCAATCGTTTTGAATGTTTTGATGCTAAGGAATTTGCCAATTTGGATACCAAACAATTGCCTAAAAATTGAAATAACTCAAGCTATATATATAAAGCTATACAAATGAAAAATTATAATTGTATGTTAGATTGCTTCAACCGAAAAACTTTAACTTTTGCCTTAATTAATGCATGTTCTGAATGTTCCATTGCGAGTAGAATATATGAGTATGTCATTTAAAACTGTCATTTATTTTTGAATTCCTGTATTGATCATAATTTTACATTCAATTTTATTCTCGAAATCTTATATCAAATCAGCTTAAGCTTCGACAATTATTTAGGTTGTCGGAACCCAATTTAACAAATAAAATATAATTACAAATCTATTTTCGGTCCTCAAGATTTACGGGTCAGCTATCTCATTCCCAATTAATTTTTATATTTTAAAATAGCAAGCAATAATAATATAATATAGCGTACCTGACACCTACTGGACAACCAGGCCAACGCGTGCCGCGTGGGTTTCTGCCAATTAGAATTATATCTATATGTAGTGAATAGTGATACTTGATGGTAACTATCTAATTTTTGATCACAAATATAAATAATAAACCAGATTTCCAACTTATGATAGTTTAAGTCAAAAACTCGCCATTTTGTGGGAATTGTGGATTTTATCCTATCATAAATAAAATATGATGTGTACCTATATAAATAGTTATATACACTTATATGATTAACAATACTCTAATTATCACAGAGATGATGGTAATCACAGTTTCATAAATTTCAAAAGTAAGCATATTACTATGCAATTAGCAATCTAGTTTATTATCTATATCTGTATTTTTGATTAACGTTAATATTTTAAAATAGTAAGACAAATTATGATTGTTATATTTCACAACCAATTTATTACCTATGAATGTTCGATATTTTGAAATTAATGAAATGGATACTTATGAAGAACATTGTATTGTATGTTCAACCCTTAGCTATTGAAATTAGAAAATTATAAGATTTTTATCTACAATATAATTTACAAATTTTAGCGATTTTGACAAGTGTTGTCAAAATTTGATCTTCAAATACTTACAAAAAAAATTATGCTTATGATGTATTTTAATTGCAGTCACGTAAAATGTATACTAAGAATCGAGGGAATTTATATTATATTTTCATGTTTTATGATTCAGAAAAATTATCTACATTGAAAAAAATATGTAAAATTTAAATGTGTCTAAATAGCTCAAAATTGAAAAAAATGAAGTATTATAACTGCTCCAAAAGGTAATGACACAAAAAAAAAAATATTATAAGAAGCTATTGAGGTGAAGTATGCACTTATTATCTACTAATAATTAATGTAAATTGTAAAAATAAGTAAAAATTTTTAATTAAATAAATGATACAAAAAAAAAAACAATATAACTAAAAATTAAATTAAATTTTAAAACACAAGATATAAAAACACTAACCTAATTCATTATATAAATAATTATAATATCATATTATACATTGATTAATGATTTCACTGATCTCAGTATATATTACAAATTTATAAGATTATATTGATAGTTAATATTACCATTAACAATATTTCTCACATAAATATTGGAAAAAGACAAAAGTTAAAAATTATAAGACCCAGATATAAGTATAATAAAAATAGTTTTCTTTTATAAATTTGTAATTTCGACAGAAATTTGTCAGAAAGAAAAAAAGGGGAGTGGGTAAAATGAATCGCGGACGAAAAGTCCGGGACCAAAAAGTCCGTTTTAAAAACAATTAAACAAAAAGTCCGGATTCAGTTTTTATAGTCGGACGAAAAGTCCGAAAAAACAAAATATTTTTATAATTAATATTTATTTTAAAAATTTAAATATGTTGGTACACATATATTATTATATTTTCGTATAACTAGCAAAAATATAATGGAAATCCACAATAGTTAGGTGCCTATAATAATGACAAATTTATATTTTTTTATTATATAATAATTATATACTATTTTTTTTTTAGTTTTAATTTAGTTGACGTGTTTATAAATAAAATAAAATTCATTGTTTGTGGATATGTATTTAGTTACAAGTACATTTTGGTATTATTGTTCCTAAGATATCGCGTGTGATTGTATGTTAATATTTTTAAATACATGTATCTACGTACCTATTAAAATTAATTAAAATTAATAATAAATTTTATAATTATAAATGAAAATAAGAAAATAGAAAAAATATAATAATACATATAATATAATGTGTATAATATTATGTCTACAAACATTTTTAATTTTTTTAAATAAATATTAATTACATAAAATATTTTGTATTTACGGACTTTTTGTCTGACTATAAAAACTGAATCCGGACTTTTTGACCGATTACCGGGTAAAATACCCAAAAATATTTTTATAGTATTATTATGTCAGAACTGTATTTAATCTGAATAATATGTACACCGATAGTAAAACATTAAACGATAGATATATTTCATAAGTAATTTATTTTGTTCCAAAAATATAATAATACAACGATTATATTAAGGATAAACTATATACGTTTCAGCGCCACTATTTTCAAACAATTTATCTATTCATGTTTGTATCATTTTCAGGCATAATATTTTCGAATAAAATATTTTTTGTGTTTTATTTTCTTATCAAATAATGAAATTTTTTTTTTATTATTATTAATATTATATATTTTTTTATTTCGGATAAAATACTTTTTTATCAAAGTATTTATGGATATTTTGTAAGTCAACGAAAAATTATAAATAAATACATTATACATAATTATATAATTATAAAATAAAATAATTTTATTTAAGATCAACATTGGTATTTTTGGATAGTTATTAAAGTAACACATTAAACCCTTTAAAATTAAAAGAGAAAGACTCATAATGACATTGTTTGTTTTTAAAATACGAATTAAAATTCATTCAGAATTCAGAACAGTTTTTGAATTAATATAAATATTTAATATATACATAAAATATTATAATATAAACATGTATAATTGGAATATTATAGGATAGAATATACCTATGAACAAATCGTATTAAAAAAATTTAATATGTTTTGATCTCACTAGGTATTTAGTATTTACTATTAGACTATTACTATAAATATATAAAAAAGTTCTATTATATTATAAATAAAAAAGTGTTATTGAAGAATATTATTACTTATTAGTTATTAGTTTATTAGTTATATAAACATCTGAAAAAAATACCTATTTTATATTTATAACAATATTAGTCACCCCCATTAGAGTTTTTTAAATAGTGTATCGTGTACCGTGTATCTATAATCTATTTCTATATCATCATCACTAACTAAAGACTAAATTGGTTAATAACTACTGGTTATACAGTATAACTTATATTAATATATAGGGGTATTCCCATAGGGTATACTACATATACGCCGTATATTCTCAAGATTTTTTTACAATATTATGGGTAGGTATACTGCATATTGTATTGTATTAAATGTTTATATATTGGTATTTGATGACAGTATGCTCTCAAAAAAATAAATGAGAACAACTCTGTTAATATAATAAATATCCAAATGTTTGTACTACACACAGCTCCGAATCAACCAAACTAAATAAAATATCAATACTCTAAAAACTAGCACCAGTAGCACCAATATTTGTGGACTTTTTCAATCAATAACGCAAAATATAAATTAAATAATAATGTTTATAAATGTATTATTTCATAACTGTAAACAAAATTAGTGTTTTTAATTTACACGAAAAAAAAATCGATTTAATTTAGGCACTCTAATATACTCGTATTTTATTGAATATAACATAATATTATATCATGTAAGTAGTAGGTAGGTATCTAGATGAATGTTTTTCCGATTACATAATACGCACACCGTGTGTGCGCGTGCGTGTTTGATACCCTCTGATGTGTGTAAAATACGGTATATACATACCTAAACGATTTAATTTCCCGGAATATTGAACTCGAATGTAATTTACGTAACAAAGTACAAACGAATGACTGATAATGTAAATATTAATAAAAAAAAACTACATTTATACGTGATCGCGCGTAGGTGGCAAGGTGGCTTATTAGTTATTAGTTATTTACTATACGCTGATAGCTGACACAGACATACAACGACGACGATAACAATAATAAATTATTATTATTATTATTATTATTATTATTATTGTTGTAGTGGTGTGCACGTGAAGACAACTTTATACTTTATAGGTTTCCCACGCCCGACGCCTACGTCCAACCCGTATGTCGTATATTATTATTACGTTGTGACGGTATCGATATAAGTTTTGTTGATTTGGTGCACGATATTCGGTTTATTACGCAGAAACTGTTGAAAAATAATATTCTTGCGCGACAGTAATACATTTCGGTGCCACACCGTATGTAACATTATTCTATAAAGAAATCCTGTAATACAGACAATACAGTTATTAATATTGACATTGTACGTCATATATTATTATATTATTATTGTTGACCGGTTATCACGACGACGCGCGACAAGTGGCCGGCCCCGTGCGTGTCCTTATCATAAAGTGTCATAAAACGAAAAATAAAAAACAGTCGTATTATACAACTCGTATCACGGATCGTGCGAGATAGTGGCGTGAAACAGTGTACTATAGACACGCGTATTATCATCGTTTCCGACTCGTAGTTGGCGTGTTACGCAATCCGTTGCGGCTTTGTCGAACTGAACGGAATCTTCGCGGTTTCGCACGCGCGAAAAGTCGCCGAACAAGCGAAAACCCTTTGCCCATTTTTAAACCGTCACCATTACCGCGACGGTGATCGTCCGGGAAATATCCGTAGGCGTGCGCCGCCGTAGTCGTTTCGGGCGGAAAAGCTCGGAGAAACCGTACGCGCGGGCTCGGCTGCGGCGGTGTCGTCGGACGACCGGGCACAAGCGCGCGCGTGCGTAACGATTTATGTTTCCCGCCGTCGGTGGCCGCCCGATACAGTCGTCGTCGAGACGACACCGCGCCGCCGTACGTCTGTCGACTCTGCCGTCTCGCCGCGTACGCGACACTCGCACCCGGCGGCAGTAGTGAGCGGTCCTCCTCGACAGTTTTCCCGTCTGCCAGTCTAAGGGACGGGCGCGTGCCGCGCTGCGTTTTTCATTTCGCTTACACGTCGCCCTCGCCGTCTCTTGTCGCGCACTCGTTTCGTCCGTGACATTCGCGCTCGCCATGGAAGAGACACCTCAGAACGACGTCGGCGTAGACCGAAACCCCAGCATGCAGAGTGAGTCGTCCAACGTCAACATCACTGTAGGCATCTAGCAATCTCCTACATCCATGATTTAGGTATCGTTCTTAAAATTATCCCCTGCCTGCCTGGTCGTAAGCGCTTGCCAAGCCGGGTTGTCTTTGTGTCGGTGGAATTTTGAAATGCTGCCGATGTCAGCCTGCCTCATAAGATTGGCGATTTCTTTAACGTTTACTCACAAATCAAGTCGTCAGACATTTCGAACGTTTCCAATGTGTTTTTGGTTTATTGAGCATCAATGACTGTTTTCCACGCCGATTGCATCCAGATGGTTTTTTTTTTCCAATCTAATTCAATTTTTTCTGAACCTACCCAGAATATTTTTACTGCCCCCTTAGAGTCAAGAAAAAGAGTAGTTTTTGATATATATTTTTACACTTGGTGTACGATTGCTAGGTGTCGTAATGATTTAAGATATTATTGCACTACCATAAAGACATTGATATTTTCTCATTGTTTTCTTGGGATTTATTGATATTTTATTTGTTAAAAGATTTTCATAGTTGATTATAATTTGTAATAATATTAGGTACTATTGACCGTTTACTCCATATGATAACTGAAGAAAGAGATGAAATGGTATTGAATTCAGTTTTTGCGTCTCTTGAAACCTTATCAAAATCTCACTCCACACAAATTGTTCAAAATATGATACATTTTAAACTTCAAAATTCGGTAATTATGGTA
Source organism: Rhopalosiphum padi (assembly GCF_020882245.1). Lineage (NCBI taxonomy): Eukaryota > Metazoa > Arthropoda > Insecta > Hemiptera > Aphididae > Rhopalosiphum > Rhopalosiphum padi. The sequence continues at coordinate 49,150,609 of NC_083599.1, forward strand.
TTTGCTTAAATATATAGTTGTAAAATTAATTAATTAAATTTTATATTGTATTAAAATTTTTTATTAAGTTATAAAATAATAATTTAACAAGTTTATTAATGTACTGTTAAATGTATTAATTCAATAATTTAAATACCATGAGAATGTGAATGTATTATTGATATTTGTTGTTGGTATTATTTCCAGTTGAGTATTGTTGAATCTAAAAGTTTACTATCTGCTATGAAACAACTTTGTGAAAACCACTATGATGATTTTGATGTGGAGCTTACAAATAATTTGGTTCAATTTGCCACTAATGAAATGTTTAAATCCTCAGACTCTCAGTTTCCAGCATCAGATATGTTGATCATATTAGGCCGTGGAAGATCTGATCAGGTAAAATTTGTGGATAGAATATGATTGTGTGTGATGCTTATAATCAACACTTTTTTTTTATAACACAATTAGTTAAATTTATTTTATTTTTATATAGTATTGACAATTTCAAAATAAAAATAAATTTATAAAGCAACAAATTGTGCAGAAAGTTGCATAAAATTACACAACAACCAATTTTATAGTGCTCACATGCCAACACAAGAAGTAATAATAGTCAAATCTTATTAACTTAAATTACAAAAAAAAATAAAAATAAATTTAACTAATGTATTTTCAAGTTATATACCTCAAATACAACTTATAAATATTTCAAAAGGCAAGATACAAAAACAAAAATGTACTTAATCCCAAAACCTATATCTATATTAAATGATTATCCAATTTAAAATGTAATCAAATTTCAATTGAATTATATACCAAATATAAAATTCACAAAAATATTTTAATATATACATATATATTATGTATCTTCCTTTAAAACTATATATTCTAAGGAAAATATTTAATTTTTATCACAATTTTAAATCATTTTCCATTTTATTTTTTATTATTATTATTTTACAAATGTTTAATTATAATATAATGAGTTTGATTGTTGTATGAAATAAAAACTAATTCATCAGTGATTAATTTGTTATTTGTCATTTATAATATACAATTTCGTTTCCAAAAAAGTAAAACCATACACGATCAGTTTCTACCCATACAGTGTTCTATGGTTCTACCAAATGTGTATTCTACTGTTATTACTTATCTTAATATATTGTGTCATATTCTATCTACAATGAACATGTAACCATTTTATACATTTGAAATAGTTAGCTTATATTGTACTATTATCAAAACATATAAATCTAGTAGATTGAAGCAGACTTTTAGTACAATTCTAAATATAAACTAATTTGTAGAGCCATTGCATGTTACATTCTTATTGTGGAAAAAGTATAATCAATTAATAATATTGGATTTTCTGTTTTTAGATTATACAAAACCTTATGTCTCATTTAAAAGAAGGCATTCCTCCACATCCTTCTATTATATATTCTTTGGGACATCTTGCTTCAAATCACCCTCTTAAGTTTGTTAACTTTGTTGATCCATTCTTATCAGCTATTTGCTCGATTTTACTTCTGACCAAGTCAGATGCACTGCGTAAAATTTATGGCACAGGTTTGTAATATTAATATTTATTAATCAAATTTTATATATTGTATGTTATACTATAGGATTAAGGGATTGCAAAGTATACATTTAAATATATTTGGGGTTGTTAGAAAGTTGCCATAATGACCAATATACTTTATTATTCAAGTGGTCATTTTGAACTTATTAATTTATTTTCATGTATACTTAATACTTTTTTGAAATTATCACAATTTAAGATTGAATATGAATATCATAAATTGTTACTAAATTAAAATTGTTTAATTTAATCTAACATTAATAATAGAACTTAAATTTTATCCATAATATTTATTTTATTTTAGCGATTGGTCAGGTTTGTGCATCTGTTATTGAATGTGAACCATCAGATATAGATGCAATTAAACAAAATTTGTCACCTAAATTAGAAGAAATATACAAAATTATAAATGATGTTTGGTTAATTTCCAAGGATATAAAGGTCAATATTAAACTTTTTTTCTTACTTTATGTAATAAATATATTTTTTTATAGACTGTAGATGAGTTTTTCTTAATTTTATTGAAATGTATATATGTTCAGAGCACATTTAGAGTCTAATATATTTAGACGTAAAGCATTATTTATCAGTTTAAATAAAGTATAGATGTTATCATAAATCTTATTTCATTATTGTGTATTGCTTATAATTGAGTTTAAATTATATAATTTTATATGATTTAATGTGATCAATGATAAGTAATAGTAATACACAAAACTTTCAAAAATACTCTTTTAAATGTTTGATGTTATTTTTTTCTGTACAATTTATAGATTAAAAAAAGTCATAGTTTTAATTATAATTTTCTATATTATTCAAATGTTTAATCCATAAAAAATGTATTTTTTATATTTATTTACAGCTGATTGAAAATATTCTTGAAGCATTAAGCTCAATTGTTATGCTAATGAGTACTGAAACATTAAATAGAGATTGTATAGTAATTTTGACAAATATACTAAGCTTGTATAAAAAATGTTTATCAATTGGTATGTCTCGGTATTGGGTTTCACAGTACTTGGCAAGTTTTTTATCTGTCATATCAGAAATCATGCTAGAACCAGTAATAGATAATCTTTTTTCAATACTACATGAAATGGTAAATATAGTCATTTTGAAGTTATAAGTAATTATTAAACTAAAAACGATTCTATTTGCAGGTTATTGTAATGCCAGATTACGATTTTCCAATGTCCATTAAAAATCATTCCGAAGTTTTAAGATGTTATACTTATTTAGGTATTATTTTATCTTGTTGTTTGATAAATTAGTGAACAATTATAATTTTTATCTTATTATATTAATAATATATATACATGCATAGTTAAACATTTAATCAATAATATTTTCATGTTTTAATACTATTTTCTGATAATAATTCTTAATATTTTATATTATATTAAAATGATGAAATTTATTGTTAAATAAATAAATTATACACCTCAATATTTCAATTATAATAATAAGTATAAGAACTTCTTATAATGTTATTATAAAAGAATATAAATACCCAAAACATGCATTTATTCTATTGATATAATAAAACTAAACCTTAAATTCTTTTTTTTTTTAAACACGTTACAAACTAGTTTTAAGATAATAAAAGAATAATAAACTAAACATTTTATTATTTTTTTACATTCTTACATAACAGTAGTTATTACATTAAAACTATAAATCAATAAATTATAAACAAATACTTTCAACAAAAAAAATTTTATATGTCAAAAATAAAATAAATTAATTTTTCAAACAATGCTGTATAATATTGATTGATTGGTTTAACATAATTTTATAATTTAGGTAAACATTTTGGTGACAAAATATGTGAACTGATATTACGAGATCTTCGATCTAATTCAGAGCAAGGAAGAATGGGCGCTTTATTAATAGCATCACATTTATTAAATGCTTCTAATCAGAGTATTAAAGTTAAATCTTCAGAAATTATTCCAATTTTGTATGATCTGCTGAAAAACAATAGCTCATTTCAGGTATTTATTAAAAATTACATAATGATAATTAAATTTAATAATAAAATAAATAATTAATTTCAGATGAAGAACTTATTAGTAAAAATTTTTATATGCTTTGCATATCAAGGACATTTAACTGAAAAGGATGATTATTTTATTGAGTTTTTGATTAAAAATATTTGTTATTATGGTCCATCAAATGTAAGTTAATTTATTTAGTATTATCATATTTCACCTTATTATTATTTTAAAAATGAATTATACATACCATCTATAAAATGTATTATTAAAGTAGTCTAATATTTTTTTCCAATATGTATATTTAAATTTGAGATTTATATTATTATTATCTAGTATTTTGATTATAATATATTTGAATTATTAATTAATATCTTATTGAGCGTTAAATCGTGATAAGAAGTCTTACATAAATTAATTAACATAAAATAATATGGATATAAAGACTATTTATAGATAATTCAATTTTACCTTAAAGTAAAGTCATTTTTATATCATAAAGACTACCTTCTCTGTTGACGCTATCACAGGTTTTATTAAAGTCTATAAATATTTACCACATATTCTGCTAATATTGTACCTCTTTTCAATTATTTGACTTATTATGGATAATTGGTCTATGATTCAGCCCTCCAGAAAACAGATTGAAACAACTCTTTGAATACGAGACAATGCAGTTTTATAATACTTTAAGAAAATCTAAAATACGAGGTTCAAAAGCGATATCCATCTATGTGTTATGTTCTATAGATTTAAAATACATACAAATTAAAAAATATTGTTTATAAGAAAATCTAAATTATTAATTTCCATACATTTTATAGTTAAATATGATATTATATTGTTTTAGAATAAATATTCTTCTGATAATGATGGGATCTTAATAAAACAAACTTGTGAAGATGCAATATATATTCTTTGTACATCTATAGAACCAGTGCAAGTATTATGTTGGAATAAGTTATTAACATTTTTACAAAGTAATGAATATGAAAATGCTGTACCATCAATTACACGGTCATTGGCACATATGGCTACCAAATCACATTTAAGTAAGTAAGCTAATTATTAATTAATATAATTAGGAAATCTGTATTGAATGTTTAGTATAATATTTGTCTTTACTAGTTCTGTACAAGTATCATTTTGAATTCTTAAATTTTTCCTTATAATTATTTGTTATCTATATAATATTAAAATAATTTGAAAATCTGTATTAGATATTTTGCTGTTATTTTTAACAAAATCAAATTTTAGCAAATAGCATATACTACAGTATTTATATACTTATTATCAATGTCGTGTTTGACAGGATTATTATCTAAAAGTGTAGTAGAAATGCAATATAAAATTGTTAATTTTCCAATGCAATACATTAAATGGTAATTCTTTAAATTATTAATATCATAAATAATTATCTTAATGTATCTAATAATATCTACATATTAGGTATAATAGTTTATGAGACGATACTTTTTTAAATTATTTAGGTTCATACAATTTCTTAAATTTATAAACTAAGCTTTTAATTATTTATTAATATGATTAACTATTTAATCATTATGTGAATTGTATTTAAAATTGGATTTTTGAAAAATGTATGTAAAATTATAAGAAAACAAAGAGTTAAAAATTATTAAGTTAATTTTATTTGAATGTATATAATAACTTAAATATAATTTTAATTCCAGGATCCATAAGGTTTGAAAAAGAGCACAATTTAATAGTTGTGAGATGTCTTTTCTTGTTATGTCAACCATTCAAAGATAACAGGGGCAGTTATGTTGTCAACTTTCTATTAAATTATGGTTTTCATGACTTATCAGACAACGAAAAAGAGTTTTGGACAAAACACGCTGAGATGTTGACAAACTTTCTGGATTGTATGTATAAAATATTATAATATTTGATATATAAATAATAAAACTGTTTTATTAAATAATGTTTAATTTTATTAAACAGCTGCAACTGAAAAAAGTGAAAAAGAATGGGAAGTTGTTTTATTAAGTAGACTCAGCATCATATTAGATGAATGTACACTTAACAAACATTGGTGCTTAGCATTAGTTGGACAACTATTTGATGAGTTAATAAAAATCACTGAAAATAATAAAGTATTCTCTTCGGATATGTTTTTAATGGTTAAAATAATATCATACATTGCGGCTTACTTTGATTCTGAAGAATTATTGCTCACAAAAAAACTATTATATTTCATTTTTCAAACTCTATTAAAAATGTCATTTGAAAATAGTCATGTAAGTGTAATTTATCTATATTAGTGATTATTTGCCAACATTACTTATATAATTATACATTTTTCTTTTATTGTTTAAATTATTATTTTTGAATGGTATAATAACTTGTTTTCTGAAAAAAGTTAATAAACTAATAATCAAAATATTTAAATTAAATAAATGTATTTAAATCACTTATAATTATTTTACATTTTACTATTACCATTTCTTAAAATTTTAATTTTATATTTATTTAATAGGAATTTTCTAGAGCTATTGGTGTTTTAAGCCAAGCTCACACTGGAATAGTGCTGAACAAATTATTAGAATTTACCAAATCTGAATTAACCAAACAGCCAAACAAATTTTTAGTCCTCATTAGGGACAAAGGCAATGAAGTGAATAGAGATAAAATCCGATCTGCAATTTCTATTATTATACCTGATGTTGTGAAAAATGGAAAACTTCAAAGTGTTATTTATAGCATGTATGATATTGTTATATTGATTACTCACCAAATTACTTTAACAAAGGTATATATTTCTTTTTACTAATTTTCTTTAAAAATAATGTATTGTAATTCAATTTATTTTTTATTTATTTTACTTGCAGAATTTGGAAACTAAAAAATCACTAGTAGAGTGTCTTCAAGTCTTAGCAGATGTTATGAGTAATGTTGAGATCAGTGACACTATTCCAAATTTAGCAATTATTCGTGATACGGTCATTAAAAACTTAGTACATCAAATTTTAAACTCAAATTTACTATCAGATTATATATATTATCAAGTTTTGGCATCTTATATGTAAGATTTTTTTATATTTATTTAATATTATTGATATACCTAATTTTTGATATTGATTTAAAGGTGAAATCAAACTATATTATGTTTTATTTTTCATGCAATTCATTAACAGTAAACCAGTCCCACACATTGAACCTATAGATTTAAGTACAAGATCATACATTATAACAAAATGTGTTGAAAAGATATTTGTACTCTCATCATCGGAGATTGTAGACACTGAAGGCCCACGGACAATATTAACATTAGGACATCTATGTAAGGATTAATTATTCTTTTTAGATTTAATTTTAAATATAATTATAATTTGGGTTTTAGGTAAAATTCTTGATCAATTGCTTATAATCAGAAGTGGATCCTTTGAAGTAGTTGATGAAATTGTTTTAATACTAGACCCGTACATAGTATCACAAAAGAAACACCAACGATTTATTGCTGTTTATTTACTGCAAAATGTTTTGAATTGCTATTATAGCCATAGTAATTCTCAATTAACAAAAGTATTTATTAATTAATAATTATATGATATATGATTGTAATGTATCAAGTTAATAAAACTTAAATATGTTTATCTTAGCTGCCTATCTGTTTGAATTCATCGGCACCTTTATTTGCAAAGATGTGTGTGCGTATTGCCGAGCCTGATCTAAAGATAAGACTTAATGTTTTTAAATGTTTGGATATTTTACTTAAAATAACTGCTGTATATAAAGGGACTTTTACTGAAAGTTATATAAATGAATCTGAATTTATGGATAAAATATTATACAGCAATAAACCCGAATCATGTAGTAAACTTTTGGAGGTATTATAAAACTAATGTATTATATATATATTTTTCAATCGAGAATTTTTTAGGCCATACAAAAAATATTAAAACCATCAGATTTACCAGTGTTTTGTAAATTATTAATTGATGGCTTAAACGACCATGAAGAAAAATGCCAATTCAAAACTAGTGAAATATTAAATATATTATTCCCAATTGTTGCTCAACAACTTAATCAGAAGGCTTGCAATGAAATTTTAAGTACGATATTATACTAAGTGTTATGTATTTGTTATTTTTTTTTCATTTAACATGTAAATTTATTATTTTTGGTTATTTTTCTTATCTCTAAAAGAATATTTTAAACATTTTAGTAACATGTGTACTGTTTGAAAATGTTTGTTATATTAGGTAGAAATTTAAATCATAATATACAGGGTGATTCTTTTATCATAAAACACTCTTATTTACTAGTACATACTTTTTGAAATAATGAGTGTTTTATAATAAAAGAATCACCCTATATATCAGCTATGCTAAATCTTGTGTGTCAAATAACATATATGTAAATATGTTAAGTACAATTGTTTTTTTTTACAGATTGTTTAGTTAAAGAGCTTGAAAACTCTAATGATATCATTAAGGCAAATAATATAAAAGCATTGATTACTTTTGGAAAGTTTATTCAAGCTGATTTTATTGAATTACTTATTAATCAAAGCCTGCCATTTAATTCGTAAGTTTATCTACTTTTAGTGTTATTAAAGTTATTTGTTAATCAGTATTAATTATAATTTATTTAAATATTGTTTCAAATTAACATTACTACATATGTATATTGTATATGATTCAACTCTTATCATATACATCTCTGTTTTACCTATCCTAGTAGTATCCGTGTACGAAATAACTAATAATATTAAGTTACAAACAAGATACTTATCAAATTTATTTAGTTATATTTTTCCAACTTGATTGAATAATTTAGGATTGTTTTTTAAAATAGGTAGAGCTATTTATTTGTTAGTATTTAAATATTTATAAGAATTATTTTTTTTTATATACTTCATTTTTGTTGTATAATTTTTTTATAGTTATTTATTATTAATTATTGCAAAGTATACTTTATAATAAAAAATATTCAGGTACAAAATCAAATTATATGTGTGTATTAACATTTTTTTTTTAAATATTTTTATCTTTTAATTTAGTATAACTTATTTACTTATATTGGATAATTTAATACTTATTTATTTCAGGACTGTATGTGCCATTTGGCAATCTTTAGGGAAAGATCAAATGTGCTCTCAGATTATAGATACACTTATAGAATTTATCACATTAACACCATTATATGATACAAGTACAAAACAGTTCCTAAATAAACCAATTGCTTCACTAATTCCTATTTCAGTGAGTATTATTTTTTAATTTTTTAATAGATTTGTATTTTGAATTATCAAAATTATGTATCATTTTAATATTTTATCTTCTTATGTTTTATATTGTATATATAACTTAATTACTACTATATTAATTAAAATAATTTGATAAAAAATATCTATATAAATACTATTTATAAATCGGTCTGATATTGTTGTGCATCACTAATATTTAATTCATAATTATTAATAATATTGGAATATTTCTATACGCTTTAAGCTATTTTATTATTATGTGTCTCAATCCTGCTTTCACAGTATTTTGTGATGAGGTAAAATAAATAGATAAGATAGAAATTGTGGTACAAACTATTTAGAAATAATAAATGGATTTTTATTAAAACCTTTAACAAAAAAAAAATGTAATGACCTTTTTTTTTATATTTCTAACAAAATATTTACGATAATATCCAAAATGATCTAAAAATCCCTTTGATAGGTAAAAGAACCTAAAAATTATATTTACATAAAAAATGTTAATCAATATTAATTTTTGTACTTAATACCTTTACTGCACATATCTATTTCTTTAAAATGTTGTGTTACTGTTATAATTAAGTATTATATAATGTTTATATTTTTTTCAGGCACTTAGTGGTTTGAATGAAATTTTAAAACAAATTTCTTATGATTCAGCCATTAACTCATTTCCAAAACTTTTTAATATTATATTTTTGACTTTCTCTGCATTGATTGATGTTGGCTCACCCATAAGAGGAACTAATAAGAATTTATTTGTGTCTTTTAAAGAAGCATATGATATTAATCCTGCCAAGTAATATATACTTGCATACCTATATTGTAACTGCTTTTGATTTTATTAATATTAAATTTTAATTTGTTTTAGAATTGCTCATAAAACATTATATCATTTATTTAAATCTATTAAATTAGAAGAATGTTCCAATCACATAATGCAAGCAGGAAATTGCATGGATTCAACAGTTGATATAATAATGCATAAATTAGGACCATGCATAATTAAGTAATTTTTTAATTAACCTAAAATAATATTTCAATATTAAGTTTATATTTAAAAATATAATTGATAGATGTATCTTAATGTAAAATTATTATAATATTAAAAACTTTTTTAAAATTAATTACTCTTGGAATGTAATAATATAAATTATAAAATATATGTTTATATTTATCATTTTTGCAATTAATAGGTCAGTTACCTTACTATAATTGACAGTAATTGTAAAAAATAAAGTATCTTTTTATAAGAAATCAAAAATTAATACGTGCTTCCTTTACTATTATTCACAATTATTTATCTATAAATTATCGATTTTATTATTCCTAAACATTATTATATTTATATTTATTTTTATATTAAAATAATATAAAATAAAAGTTATTTAAATAATTATTATTTAAAATATTTTAAAATGTCTTACCAAACATACAAATTAAAGTATAACTTTTTACTAATTTATTTATTTATTTATTCTGTTTAATTGTAGAGGTCTAGTTGAAACTCATTCAGAATTGATCTCAAACATTATAAATAATTTTGACCAAAATTTAAGCAACACACTAGAATGTCAACGAATTGCAATTGTAATATTGTGTTTATGTGTAAGTATATTAATAGTTAATAGTTATATATATTTGAAAAAAAATGTATTATATAAATATTTATTTTTAGTGTACAGAAACTGTAACATCTGATGTTAAATATACAACAAATTTAATAAACATTTTTTTAAAGTGTTTAAACGATACTTCATATGATATAAAAAAGTACTGTTTAAAAGGTCTTACAGTAATTTGTCAACACCAGCAGATTTTGGTAAAGTTAAAGAACAAATTTCTAATTTTAATTTCATTTTCTAATTAATATGATTTTTTCATAATTGTATTAGTCTTATGATAAATATCTATTTAATTTATTATTTATTTTTATTTTTATATTTATTCTTTAGTCTGAAAATCAGTCTCAATATATACTTGATGCATTAATGGAAGGTCTCGAAGAATATCAAACACTACAGAGTGATGTTACATTAGAAGCATTGCGTGGTCTTATATCATTAGTTCCTCATTTATCATTAGATAAGTTTGAAAAACATTACACGACATTAACATTTCGTATAAAACAATTTTTTGAGAATGTAAGTAATTTGATAATAAATATATAGAACCCATGTATAATATTTATAATTTTACAGGAAAATAATGAGATGCGTTACACATCCATAAGGCTTTATGGTGAGTTGTGTTCAAAAACTAAAGAATTTAACATTCATGTGGATATGTCATTACACCATACCAATATGGTGACTTTTCTATTGCATTTGTGTGAAAATGATACAAATATTGTCAAGGTTAGTATTTACTGAGAAAATATATTTTATATTTTAAATGTTAAGTATCAACTTTTTGTTTAAAATTTGGTGTTTATTTATTATTTATGTTATGGATATGGATAATTATTATGTAATATTATTAATCTTATTAATGATAATAAGTTTTCTCCTTTTTTTTAATTTCAATCCTCAGATTGGTTTATAGCTTTTTTCCATTCACTTTTATCGTATTTATATACTTATACTTATATGTTTTTATATTATATTTCTATTAGTGTTAATCTTGAATGTGGTTCTTACCTTCAATGGTCTCTTCCAATAAAAATGACCTAGATGTCTGATTATATATCCATTTTATCTTCATTCTTCTTATCAAATAGGTTCAAGAATCTTCTTTTAATATTCTATTTAGTAATTATTCATTTTCTAGTTCATCATTTTGTAGCACTATATTTAAACCCTAAATCTTTTTTATTCTTTTATTCATATCGTCCAAGTTTCCTATTATGCGACAGTTTTACTACTTTTTAGAAATAAAATTGTTCTAAACTTTGTCATTAGGGCTTTGGTTTTTAAATTAATACTGTGATGGATTATACATAATTTTTACTATTTACTTATTCATTTAATATTTTATCTAAAACTAAAATTTCTATTTATCATTTACATTTTTTAATGTATTGTATGAATCATAATAATATGATAATACTGTTTTTATTAAAGGTTTTTATAAATTTGATTTATAGGCCTGTAAATTTTCATTGAAAAAAATAAGCATCTTATTACATTCTGAAAAAATGATAACTATGACCCACAATCATTTGATTGAAGAAGGAAGATTGAAGTATACGGAATTTATCACTCAAATGTGTAAAATTATGGTTTGTATTATTTATTGTGTACAATAATTTTAAAACAATATTTTATATGACGTAGCTAATTAGTCAAAAATTATTATACTTAAAACTTTTGTTGACAGACTGATGAATTTTTATCTTACGTTACCATTTATACTATGGTTGGAATATCTTATTCAAAAAGTATTTTCCCTGACGTAAGGGCCAATGCAGCATTATTTGTTGGTATGAATAACTATAATGTCAAGCTTTTGTTTAGTTTATTACTTAAATAATAATATGTTTTATATTTATTCATTTTCAGGTTCATTGTATAAAGCAAATCCAAATAAGTCTTCTTTTGAATTGATATCAAGTAAAATGTTAAGTCTCACAGTTGATCCAAATCCTAAAGTTCGTACTAGTGCTGTTGCTTGCCTCGGAAAACTTTACGAGTAAATAATTTTAGCATAATAAATGTCAAATTTTTTTCTTGATTTTCTATTTCTATTTAAATTATGTTATCTTTTTTAAATAGTTAAAGTAGTTTCAATCATAGTCAATTTAAGTAGTAGTCCAAATAGTAAAATATATTCACTATTTAAATGTATTTAAGTTTTTTTAAAAGCTATTGTTGTTTTAAAATATTTTATGTGTTAATGGTTGTGTAATTTTTTTAAATGTTTATCCTACAAAATCTATAGACATACATCTGTTACTGATTATGGAGTTAGTCGTATAAAGTTGAATAACACTTTTTTATTGTGATTATTGTGTTTAAAAATTAAATATGTATAATATAAAGTACCAATAACAATACATGGTGAATCTTTTATCTCAAATAATATATCACGGGAAACATCCCTATATTTTACATTTTTAAACATTTTATCACATTAAACATTTTCCATAAAAATAATAATTGTGTTAACAATTTCATCTTGGTTTTAAATAATTATACTTTATATTATATGAATATATGTCAAATTATTCAAAACTTTTCTTTTGTAATTTAAAACAATAAATACAATTATATTATTGTTGTTATGAAAATAAAATGTTGATTTAGTTTTATTTTTACAAAAAAAAATAGTACAAATTGCTTTAAAAGAATCACTATGTATAACAAACCTATTCCATTTTTATCAAATAATGTTTTGCAAATCACATACCTAATATTTGTTTGAAATGCATCTATGTTGTTTTTTTTAATGTTTTATTCTTACCTCGAGAATTATACATTTAGTGTTGCCATATTCTGGAGGAAAAAATATTATGTATATATTGTACACCTAAAGTGTAATTCTCAGACTAAAAAATACCCATGTGTGCATATATTTATGTAATAATAAAATTAAAAAATAATGAATGTGCAAAAAGAATGTGTTTTTGATTTACCTTATTCAATGAAATATTTAAAAATAACTCATTTCAAGTAAAAATACTACAATATACTAACACTAAAAAAAACAATACACCAAGTTTATCAAAAACTCCCGACACAAAAATGAAAAATGAATACAAGTTAAACATAAATTATGAAAATTATATTGATAAAAAATATTTTAAGATTTACTCATGTTTTAATACTTTAAAATAAATGTTTTACGGTTCTTGTAACGTAAACATTAGCAAATATATATAAAAATTAAATCATAAGTTATTTCATTCATCAGGGCTTTTTGTTACACTATAATATATAAAATGAAACAATATCAATGTTAAAGCAATAAATATTTATCATTTATAAGAAAAGTTATATTTTTTATTTAATATATTGTTTATTATCAAATGTTAATTAAAATATTTAAAAAATAAAAAATAGGTATATTGATCTTCAGTATAATGGCTTATTAAAACTTTTTAAAATGCATAATAAATTACGTATATTATCTATATGTATATTACTCGTTTATAAATAATCAGTTTTATCATTTATGAGTGACATAAATAATTTAACATAGAACCTTTAAAAGGACGCCTGCGTGTGTTGTCTCTGTCATATATCATAGTAAATTTGTGTTCAGCAAAACACATTTTGTGAAGTTACCTTTAATATTAGAGTAAATTTACCTATTATCAAATTTAAAGGTAAGAATATTATCTAGAAATTGACATATGCTTTTATTGATATATCATTTTAAAGTTGTTATATTTTACATAGCTGTAACTCATTTTAAAATAATAATATTATTAAAACCATATGCCATTGTCTAGATAATATTCTTACCTTTAAATTTGATCATAGGTAAATTTACTCTAATATTAAAGGTAACATCACAAAATGTGTTTTGCTAAACGCAGTAGATTGAAGTGTACAGCATTGTGTATGTTAAACACTTTGTTAGTTTAAATATTAGAGTGAATCGGACCTATTATGTGACATGGTATGCGGACAATTGGTCCCCGTCACAATTTTATACTTGGACAATTATTAGTCCCTGGTGTAAAAGTAAAAAGTTAAATACAAAATATTTTTGTACCTATCAATAAACATTCTTTAAAATGTTTTTTCAATAATATAATACTTTTAGAATATAATAATAGTTATTTGTTTAAAAAAAAAATAAAAATGAACATAATAATATAATATAAATAATATCGTCGATTAAAAAAATAATTTAAGTATAATATAATAATTACAATTTATGAAAATCTCGAAAGCCTATACAAATAATTCAAAATATCATCTTTTGAAAAGTTATTATTAAAACTATTATAAATAGAAACAATGTTATTTTGCTTGTCGCTAAAAGGTTTCAAAAAATTATTTAAAAAAACATCATCATTAAATTTTTTGTCAACGATATCATAGTTGTTGAATTGATTATTTGTATAGAATCAATGAAAATATAAATATTTGGATGTTTAATTCTAACAATATTTTTAAATTTATTATTAAATGCTTCAAATATATTATTAGTGCGAGCATAACCTTTTTTTGAAGCATTAAATACATTCCATAAATGAGGTGGAAAAATTGATGGTTGGCGTTTTAAATACGTGGTTCCAAATGCCGTTGTTGTTGCTTTATAAATACCATTCATATATGTTGCATTAAAATATGTTAAAATGTCGTCTACATCGTCATTGTAATTAAATGTTTCATATAATACAGATATTCCTAAAATAAATAATAAAAAATAATTAAATAATAATTCATATTTTATTACCTTTTCTAATCATATTCACAGGTAAGAATGCCAAAACGTTTATTAGCTTTACAGCTTGTCTAAATTGTTTATGTTCTTTGTATTTTATTACAATATTACACATTGAATAGTTATTTTATTTTCAAATACGTTTTCAATGGCTTTTATCATTGCTTGTTCGAAATCAATCGTAATGACTTTAACCGAAGAACAATATTTTTTTAAAACCACTAGCATTTATTTTTATTTTTATTTTGAATTTTTTTTTTTTTTGAGTAATGCGTCAACTATTGGTAAATTATTTTTCCCTATTTGCGCATGAATAATACAAACTTGATAGAAATCAGGAGGACAGGTTCCAAAAGTGCCACCCATAAGTATATGTTTTGATGAGGATAACGATTTTAAACATAACTGGGAAGCAAAAACTAAAATTCTATTACTATTATTTTTGTTGTTATAAAGTAGAAATTGCTGTTGGTCTTTTCCACCAGTAGCGGCCCATTTAGAATTGACTAAGTTTAAATAATTTATTGGTTGTAATTTTGGGTAAATATTGCTACGAATCCGTTTTAGGCTATCTTCTAAAGGTATTTTAGACATTTTTTCGCGGCGACCAATTGTCCTAGATCCGGATGGCTCTGGCATACAGCAAATGCTATGCTATATCCGTAGTGTTTTGCGTGATAAAATATTATAATACTATCGTGGTGTTTTGCCCGGTACGGCGCCGCGTCCTTTTAAAAATCAATATCGACGTAAGCATTAAAAACACGGTTATCTAGCGATGATAACCGCGGTTGAAAATTATTTCGTTGTGGGTGTTTTGACCGTTGGATATTTTGACTGAATACTTATCGCATTAGCACTTACAGACGCCTATCGCCTATGATAATAATAATATTAAAAATATTTCGTTTATTATGCGCGGCACGGACGGCGGGCCATAAATTCAAAATAATGTATCGTTAATATTATTTTATTTTATTATATCATCTTAATTATTCTTAGTTCATGTGCGCGGTCCATCACGATTCTGTGGTTATAATCGTCATTAGATCTTTTGTGTGTTATGATCTAAGGTCATTCGTCTTATCGTTTCGATATCTTATCAAATCAGTCGTCAATCGTCCACTAGTCGTTCGTGAATATTTTAACTGTTAAAACTTTAACCAACTTTATATTGCTATAATTCTCGCTTAACGTGCAAAATATAATATACATATATTTAATTATTACTAATATATTGATTATCGTGACGGCATCTTAATAATTAACATAATATATACCCAACTTTTGTCAAGATTCCATAAGATTTAAAATCGTTGATTTCTTTTGACTGATAAATAACATTGGGTTCGTTGTAACCGAACTCGACCACCGGAATTATAAGTATGTATGTTTTAGTAGTAATATTATATAAGGTACCCGTACTTGGTTTTTTTACAGTTTTGCGGAGCGCGGGCTCAATAATGTTCTTGTACATTTTTATGTTATCATTAGAATAATATTGTGTTGTTGTGCCTTCGCGCGAGAATTAAAGTTTTCTATGCGTTTTGAATGAGAAAAATTGTTACAATGTCAACTTCAACATATTCATTATGTAGTATGATTTGTCTCTATCGGATGATAGATTACTTTAAATTATTTTTAGATGTGTAGATTGGTCTTGTATTCAACACCAATCGAAGGACTCAATGAGTGAAATACACAGACTATTTCTAAGTATGTGTGTAGTCAAACATTGTATTTACAGATGCTCATGGATCAACAATCAAATTCGTATTTTTATCAAGGCCTGTTAAGTTGTCCCGCCCACTCGTACGAGTAGATATCAAGAACAATCCTATGCCATTTTTTTATTACAAAAATTTGTAAGTGTAGTTTTTAATGATATGCAAGTATACTAATTAAGTATAAAATAAAATTATAGTTGGATAAGCCAGTTTAGTATATCTCATCAAAGTGAACTAGAACTAGAATTTTCAATTTAATTTCTGAATTTACGAGTTTAAAAATTTGTTTTCAGGTGTTGTGAGCTTTTTAGGTAATACAAATGTATAGAAAAATAAATTAATAAATACTATTGTTATAAGTAGTGATTATTCTTATAATTTTTTATTTCAATTATTTTCAAAAATAATATTATATAAACATTTTGCTTTATTATTATTTTAACTATATTTGACATCATATTTTATAACAGCATTGTTATTAATTTACCATAAATTAAGCCAACTCCTTTTATAATTATGAAATAAATAAAATTATATGTTTAATATTTTATTTGTGATATGAATTATTGTGAATAATCTCTTAATTTTAATCTCTAGTCTTACATGTAATTGGCGCTGCCTTAATTTGAATTTGCATGCAAAAATAATTAGTTAGTTTATATATTTTAAGAGGAATAAATTTGAAAGTTCTATACAATTCTAGTGTATTAACTTTTATGTAGGTACTTTTATTTTATTCAAAATTTGTACCTGCAAGTTTCTCAAAATAAACCTATAAAATATTAGTAAATAATTAGTCCCATTACTATTGGTTTTAGAATATTATATACAGTAAAGCAGTGATGTAGAAAAATTTGACAATTATAATTTTGTTTGTGTTAGTTGTCGAGAGAGGCTGTTTACCATGCACATTTAATTATTTTTCCCATTGTTTTGTATATTGTAAAATCAATGCTATTAAATATATATGTACTATGTACAGGTGTCATTGAAAATTTTTTATTTTATCTCATTACTAATAGACTTCTATAAAATATATTTATTTTTTTATTGATGCAAATAAATTAATGTAGACAAAGGTAGATCTTATAAAAATATTTAATTTGATTAAAACTAATACATCAATTTTAAAGATAAACTTCATTAAAATTTTCAGTTTTATTTTTAAAAATATTTTTCTCAAATTGAAGTAGTGTTAATTTTATTTCCTTTTACAGTATCTACATTAATATTATGAACTAGTTTTTTTATCGCTTATAAGTAGTGTGGATTTTTATGCATTAAAAAGTATCAAATTATGTCATATAATATGCAGTTAAAATCGTTAAAATATGCAACAAATATATAAATATATAGAAAATATGCAATAAATATGCAAGGAAATTTTAATTATTTTTATGACATATTTTTACAATATTAATAAAAATATTACTGTTGGTACTTATATTTAAATATTGTGAAAAAGGTATTATAAATTTATAAATTAATATATTTTTTTTATATTTTATTTATTATTAAAATGAATAAACATATTATGGATTTCTAATTTTTCTTCAGTAATACTGTGATGTTTTCTATCAACATTTTTTTAAAAACAGAGAATGATCGTTCAACGTCAATTACAGTGATTGGGGCATATTTGAAGCAATTATATATATATGTAGATAAATAGTAATAAATAATAGTAATAGCTTTCATATTTTAAGTTTCTAGTTTCTTTATAGCTATCACTAAAAATTGGGAATGAGTGTATATAAAATGTATATTGATTGATAAAATTACCATCTACAAATATTATAACTAGAACTTTTAATTTTTCCATTTAATAAAATTTTATTTTATACTTTTTTTTTTAAATTTTGCTTTAATTCAATGCAATAGTTTTGAATTTTGTAAAAATATGCAATTACCATTATGCAAAAATTTGCAAAAAAAATTTTGCCAGTAATTTCAAACTATTATGATTTGTAAGATAACTGATAAAATATACAAAACTATGAAAAGGAAAAAAAGATCTGCAATTGCATAGAAATTCACGATTGACTTATAAGTTATAATCACAATATTTTAATAGTGTTTTTGAATTACATATGTTTGATTGATGTATTTACTATTAATTATAAGTGTAGGGTAAACTTTATAGCTTCGAAAAATCTATTATTTTATTAAACAAGTGACTTTGAGAAAATTAATTTTATTATCAAAATTAAATTTAAATAAATGGGTTTCCAACACTGTACAGCAATCTGTATTTCTGATACTCAGCTCTTGAGACCTCTTATTACATTAACCAATTATTTTATTTTTCTGTATTATATAATAATTTAAATTACTTATAAAATGAATGTATAATAATACTTTGATTTGTGTAAAATTCAAAACTATATTTATTTGTGTAAAAAATATATATAAAAATAAAATATATAGGATTATAATTCATAACCACAGTTGGAATTTTATAGCATTTAAAATTGCATATGTATGCACTATAATAATACCTTAAATATTGCCAAGTAAGTGCTAAAAAAAAACAGTAGAAATTTATTATTTAACTTTTTAGCACAAGTTTAAAATTAGAACAAAATGATGCATGTTGCTCATGTTTTGTTTGTGTAATCAATCTATTTACTATATTATTTCTAAACTTTATAATTTCTTTTAAAATCTGTTTAATAATTACCTAAAAATACATTTATTAAAATGTTTTTTCATAAAATTTGACCAATTTTTATTAAAAATAAGTAAAAATTCAAAAATATTTCTAAAATACCAAAAATAGCACTTAGTTCTAAAAATTGATTAGTATACAAAATTAAATTTCCAATTTTAGTTCTTTGAATCATGAAACACGTTTTAAGCTTACTTTTTTATTATCTTATTAGGAATATACTTTTTTTAAATATTTTATACAAATGCTATAAAATCCCAACTCTGAACTTGGAACTTATTACTTGGAAACATTGGTTTTATTATTCTTATACCTAATATTTATTTTATTTAGTATATAGTGTGTGTTATTAGTATGTAGGAAAATTATATTCTACAACATTAAACTATAAATTTTATTTTTGGTATATACTCTCTCTCTATATATATATATATATATATAAGAAATGTATTTAATAAGTCGAGTTGAATAAATTGATGACTTATCTATGTTATAATCAACACTTACCACCAGTAAAAATTTTGGTTTGGGTAGGCTGACGTTTAAAGTATTAAATAGACATATGATTTTAGAAAGTTGTTTGGTATATCAAATGCCTTTTTCATCTATAATTTACCCAATTATAATACTTGATTTTTAAATTAAATTAAATCTTTAAATATATTTTTTGAAATATTATACTCAATTAAAAAAATAATTTTTATTCTATTAATTAAATTTTTCTACTTATAAATTATACCTAATTACTTATGAATTATAATTTAATAATAAACTTAAAAAATGTATTTATTTAAAACATTTTAATTACCTACATTTTTCTAAATTAAAAATTCGAGGATGATTTCTATAAAAATATCTTTATCTAAAAAATAATTCCAAAAAAATATAACTTTTCTAATTTTGTTTTTTTTTCCACTGGTGGTGTGTTTTAATTTATAAGAGAAATACAATAGTTGTATATTAATAATTAAATCACAATTAATGTTATTATTTTTTGTTATCGTTGATAGGCAACATAGTTTGGTTATATGGAAATGCTATCAAATGGATATAGATGTATCAAAAAATGTTCCAATGCATTAAAGCAATCCTTATTTGATTGGATCCTTCATAAATTTAACGTAAATAGTAAAATATAATTGCTCTAGTATCCTTACTTGAAACTGAGTACTATAATACTAACATTACATTAAGTTTAAACGAATATTGATATTTTATGAAATAGGCCTTTAGTCTAACACTTTTTCATTTTGGGATCTTCTTAGTTAATTTTAAACTAAAATATATCAAATTTAAATTATTTTATCAAAATAAGAATCCAAAACAATGAAGTTAAAATAAATTCTGTGAATACTTTATACTTTATTCATAAATTAATAGCCTATAAATATTAATAAATGTTTTTATTTTAAAATTATGAAACTTTTTAATTTTCTAAACCAACAATTGGATTTTTATTTTGAGATTAAACTAAATTTCTTTATTCTTGCTTACCTTTTATATTTTAGATGTATGGTAACATAGTTATTCAGTATTTGATATGGTCATATGTATAATAATATTTTTGACGAAATTTCATCAAAAATATTATTTTACTTATTCAAAAATAAAATAAATATTTAATAATGACAAATAACGCACTATGAAAATATTTATTTCTTGGTGATGTAATAAATAGATTGATTTATAAACTTAAACAAACATACTAAATGTTTACTTCAATCACGGTATATTATATAATACACCATGGTTTTAATTATTGAGCTAAAATAAAGTATACTTATTAGATTTATTTTCAGTAAATACTAAGTACATTTATGAATTCAATTAATAAATATTTACATGGTTAGGTTTGATTTTGAATGAATTGATTTAAATTCTGGCAAAATTAAAATGTAATAAAGTTTCTTTGGACTGTTAAATTACATAAATCAAGATTTGTTGCATCACTAATCATCTTGTTAAATATATATAAATTTTAAATTTAAATATAAATACTGCAGTGCTTCTAAATAAGCAATACATTGACATTTTTTATTTCAATTATATTTATCTTAATTACTAATTAGTTATTTTATGATATCTACTTTTAACATAAATAAAATACAAAATGCAAGTTATATTTATTTAAGAATACTATAATTACCTATTTTATTTAATACATTTACTTTGTGAACTTAAAATAGGTGTACAGTGAAATAAAACATATTATAGTATTAGTATACAGTCAAACTTGGTTAATTTGTAGTTGAAGGGACCAACAAATAAATGCATGTTATCCAAAAAAATACAAAATCCTAAGTATAAAATTATATTTAAAATAAAAGGATATATGTGTTATTAATATTATTCATTATTTTTAAATCCTTATTTATACATATTAATGCATGCATCTACATACATACTTATTTTACTATGACTAGTTTATTATTTAAAAGAAATATTCATATTTGTATAGAAAATTTTGCTATTGATTGCATTATGAATAGCAAATCGTTTGTTGTTATTAAGTACTAAGAAAAATCATCAATAACCTTTTGCTGTTTTTCAAAAATTAATTCAATTCTATGCTTATTCAGTCATTAATGAGAGGTAGATTAATCAGTAACAATAACATAAATTACTTTATTTTGTATAGAAATTATACAATGTAATTACATACAAGAATAACCTTCATATCACCGATTTTGATAAAATTTGCATTTTATATTTGAATTAAAAACTTTTTTTTTACGTTATTTAAATAAGAAAGTCTAGATACTGAAGGCAAAGTTTGAGGTAATTACACCTCTGAGTTAATTAAGTTTGACTGTATATTATTATTACAACACATATTTAAATAATTAAATTAAATTAATGTATTTAATAATAAAAGTGTCATTGAAGTATGGCTATTTTTTAGAAGTTATATTTATTATTATATTTTTACTTATAACCATATATTATTATATTCCAAAATAAATGTAAAAAAACAAATTGATAAAATATAACAAGATTAAGTTGTACAGATATACTCACATTTGATTACAGATTAACATGAAATATATGTAATGGTAATATTATGTTATTCCTTAAAATTCTAGATAATACTTATAAATTAAATTCTTTTGATAAAATTGAACATCCTATAATCAACATGCATTTTTTTTTTATTTATTAGAAATGTTAATGAAATTATTAAATAAAAATATTTGAATTAAATATTCATTATTTAATTTTTATTTTATACTATAATTAATCTTAATCTTATAAACAATTTCTTAAAACTTCACAAGACTAAATTATTAAAGTTTTTAACTATCTTTAAATAATTTATATATTAATAGTGCACTTAATGGCTGAAGGATGTTTTCAATGTGCTTTTTGAAAATGAATGTTTTTAAATCAATATCATGAATAACTGATAAACTAATAATTTTTTTTTAGAATTTATTGACCAGAACCATGAGTGACATCCCAACAGCATCTACATCGACAGCATCAACATCTTCAGCTTCTACTTCACAAATCATGCCCTATACTTTCGACAATTCATGTTCAATGCGAGATTTAGATTATACAACTACTGAAGAATCAGAAATTTCGTCCGATGAAGAATCTGAAATAATTGATGATGAATCAAGCTATTCAAATGATGTTATTTGCAAGTTGGAACCAATAATTGACGATAACATGGACGATACATCATGGTCATCTACAGTATCATCCAATACATCATTTGATGATAAATCAAGTTCTGAAAATTCTGAAACGGAAACAATTTTAAAGGAGTTAATTAGAGAGAGCTGGTCTCTTGATAAATCAACTACTAATCAAGAAAACGCAGAGAGTTTAATATCACCAATACTCATACTAGTCCAGGTATTAGTTTAATTTAAAAAAATATTAGAATATGGCTTTATATCGCTTGATCAGGAGCAATTATAAATTGTATTTTCTCATAATAAAAACTAAATAAAATATAATATGTTCATGTGACATAAAACATGTCTTACTTGAGGATATGGTTGGTAATAGATCCCTCCCCTCCATGCACCATGGCCTTTTTTTTAATAATTCCAAATAACTGGTGCTTAAAATATTGGAGTATCTTTAAATTTTTAGTGCAATTACTATCAGTTGAAAATTATAAACAAGTGATAATTAATACTTTTTCCATGTATTTTTTTTTTTTTTTGAATATCTACAATTTCAAAACTTGTTACATATTGAATAATAAATTTGAATTATTATTACCAAACTAAAAATATGACAAATATACAAGCATACATGCAATATTAAAAGAACCATAAAGTTCAATAAACAGTCATAAATGTTTGTATTTTGCATTTTATATTTGCTAATTATTCATAAAAATTATATTTTCATTTAGTGAAGAATAAATTTAATGACGTGACATATTATTTTCTCTAATTTAACGTCAATTTTTAGAACTGTCTTAATGGGTTAAGATTGTTAATCATTCATAAAACAGTGGATATTGATTTCAAAGAAGTTCTTGATGACATGTCTCAAAAACCAAAAAAACTTGGTATACTTACATTTATTAATATCAATTTATTTATTTTTTAAATATGAGATACCTCTATAGGAAAAATAATATTTATTAAGATTTTATGTGCATTGTCCATTATTATTGTGGTGGTGTTGGTGGTGAAAGAAGAGGAACTATAACTTGGTTGCAAACATTGTAATCAGTTTATCTATTCCCTCCATAAAATATGTTGAGAATGCCATCATGTATATGTTATGGGTAATGGTCAATGCTTGGTTTAACTTTAATCGGTTTTAATTAATGTCTTATCACTTAAGAGAGTTAGGGTGTGATCACTACGACCCCCTTCTCTAAGAAGAGGATTTTAACATGTGTGGACTTCACTTCGTATAGAGTTGGTCTGGATATGGTATACAAAGCAAGGGGAAAGCAAGGGCAATACAAAATTGTATTTCTTGCATAGTGCCGTATTTAAACAGATGACTGCATGCATAATATCCATTGTACTCTTACTACACTGCCCCCCTACCATACAGTTAAAGTTTAACAACAGCTGTTTGCTAATGACAATATTTTGAACATTATCCAACTATATTTATTTATTTATTATTATATAATGGGCACAAGGCCCAAGATGTAATTACATTTACATAGAATTATAGAATACAATATAAAAAAACAGAAAGAAATTAAATTAACAGCTCATATAACTTAAAGAATAAAACATTTTGAAGACATAATGTAATTAATAATTAACAAAACACGTATTATAGATAAAAAAAGGTAGGGTGCTCATTGGTCAAATGCAACATCCAATTTGTATGTATCTATAACATGTGATTAAATAATAATATTTATACAAAAAAAAAATAACTAAAAATATTATAAAAAAAAAATTTATTTATTATAATACATGGAACTAATTTTGCACCTAAAAGTTGACAATATTTTTCTCATACACTTAGAATTTTACAAATACTTTTATAAAGATATTTTTTGAATTCTTAAGTCTTAAGAGGACTTTGCACCTGCATGTGTTGTCTCTGTCTTACACATGTACGGCATACTAAATTTTCGTTCACCAGTTTCAATAGTATGCTTTTAGTTTTGATATTTTAGTGAATTGAACTATTATCAAACTTTTTGGTAAGAACATTATCTGAGTTCCCTCGTTGGATTTTTACGATATTTTAATTTTTAAGTGAGTTATGAGTATGAAAAATATAAATATTTTAAAATGAATTGTCAGTTTATGATTTTTAATTTCATGTGCTTGTGTATATAATTAATAATAATAATAATAATAATAATAATAATATATTTATAATATTTTATATTATAGATCATTTTTGCCTGGCTTTTTTAAAATTAATTAATCATTTTAATTCATAAAAATATAGTAAATTTTATCATTATTATAAATTATTATTAAAATAATATATCAAAAATTTACAATATTTAAAATGTTATAATAAGTATACATGATGATGACTTAGCACTGTATAACTAAAAAAAAACATAAAATAATACCCAAAACAAAAAAGGGGTTGAGAATTAGTAATAATTTTCCTGTATAGTAGTTTTCGCATGGACCTTGTCATGGAGAAATAAGACTATAATCTGTGTATTGAATTTTAATTTAATGATAAATCATAATACATGAAAAATAATTTAGAATTTAAATGATCTGTCAGTCTAATATACTCTATATTACTTAGTATATTTTATACATTTGTTATGTTTTTAATTTAATTTATTTTACTTTTAGTAATATAATAGGTTAAATTTTTTTTTGGCTAAAACATTGAATTTAAAAATCTCATTGTTTAAAATATAATAATATACATTAAAAGTTTCAAATTACAACAAAATAACTAAAATTATTATTCTTAGTTTTAATATTTAATTTTGTCCAACTGAGCTTAAGAATTCTAAAAAAAACTCAATATTTACATATTTTCATGAATTTGATTAGTTAACTTCAAATGTTTGTAAACATAAATCATGTATTAGTGAATATTCTTACATTGCATTTTTAAACCTTTTGACAAAGCAAAATAATTTGTTTGACATTATAGAATAAAAAATAAAAAAATATTTATAAAATTTTATTATGGCGAAGTGATAATAAAAATATTTGGTACAATTTTTTAGTATCTACGTGTTATTCATTTTTTAACTAAAAAATATAAAAAAAATTAATCGAGGAGAAATAGTTATTTTACGGGTGAATATCCAATATATAAAAATCAAATGTAACTTTTTAGTATTTTTTTTTTATCGTTTGAAAAATTTATGCAAAATCTTGTATTAAATTTTCAAATCTTTCATCAACATTTAAAAAATAAAATTACTATAAATAACTCAAAATGACTCAAAATGTTATTTTGTATAGAAAATTCAAAATGCTATTATAATTAAAGAAATTTTCAAGTATTTAGATTCTACACGGTTATTCATTTTAAGTTACATTTAAAAAAAAAAGAGTAATTTTGTCAGGTATTAGTTTTGTCTAAAATTCCATTTTCTACTTTTAAACTTTTAACTTCCCTTCCCTCCCAAGTATTGACCGACCAATTTACTACCAGAAGCTACCCCACTTGAAGCATTTATATTATCTCAATAGGTGATGATAAAAATAAGAGTGACACAATATAAAAAAGAATATACACATAAATGTAAAATGAATACATTCATTAGAATGTATAAGGGTCCACTCGGAACTTAAAAAAAAATTTTAAATATCAAGATAAATAATATTTCATCTTATTAGCTGTAATGCATTTAAATAAATAAAAAAAATTCAAAACTTCCTATTCCTATTTTCATGAATTATAAATATTTGTATGTATTGTTATTTTGTCCTTTTGCCTTTTAATGTTATAGATTAGTATTAAGATTATTCACTTTTATATTGTTAATGTTCAAAGTATTATTATTAGCCAATATTTGTGGGGAAACTTAATTTATGTACTTGTACTAGATAGTACATTAGCCAATTGCCCTGTTTTATCTCCATAATATTTATTATGTTTATCAAATGGAAGAATAAAATACTTGAGAATATTCACCCATTATACAGATTTCAACGTGATTATTTGTTGAGTAATATGCATTTTATTAAAATTGAATGAACAAAATGTGGGTGATGATTTAATATTTAAGAAGATGATGACAAAATATTTTGTCGGTATTTATCTACACATACTTGATATTTGACCAAACTATTAAAACTGGGTATTTTTGGCTAATTCGTCAGGAAGTTATCTATATGTTCTACACTAGCTGCTTAAAATATTTAAATTATTACAAATCTGTCAATATTTATTTAATATAAACTTTTATTGATTATAATTATTTAAAAATTAAAAGTATTATAAGCAGCTTTTATAGAACACTAAATTATATTGTTAAAATGTGTAATAGAAAATTGCTTAAGTTTATAAACTGTTGATATACGAAGTGAAATTTTTTTTGCTATTGCTTTTATTTATTGGATAAAGATAACAGATTATACTAAATTTATTAAAAGTTTGGGTAGCTTTAAAAAACTTAAGCGCAGCTCAAACAAAATAGTAAAGAATGTTTTTTAATTATGTTTTAAATAGTTATAGTATGACTTATGAAAAAATTTTTATACTAAATTTTTATTTTATTGTATATTACTTTATTAATAATTGTGTTCATTAAGCGTTTTTCAAAAGCCAAACTATTGACAAATAATCTTTATATTTGTATATTTATTATTGATACAATGTATGTATTATAAATTATGAAGTATAGTCACTAACTTATGTTTTTTTTTTTTTTTTGTTCATAAAAGCAACCATGTGAAACTGAAGGCCAGGTAAATATATTTATATATAATTTGTTATTAAATTATTAAATCCTAAAAGTTGTATTTAATTAACTATTTGATAATCAATAATAAGTTAAATATGCTATAAATAATAATTTTATGTTTCATTTTATATTTTATGATATAATTCTTTTAACTATTAATTAAAATTAAAAATTTGTTTGGGAAATGAAGGCTATAAAGAATAACTGGGCTGATTTCATATTTTAATCTTTAATGTTGCTTGTTACTGTTATTGTATATGTATTATAATCATTAAATTAATGTTTGTATAACCAAATTGTTATTAGATAAAATGTGAAAAGATACAACAATGTTTTGTCATTATAGTATTTATTTTTGTTTTAGTGGGTCTATAATCTGTTGTAGTTATTTCAGGCATATTCAAATAATATTGTAGCACAAAAATTAACTTTATTTCATTTTAATTTATTACTTTATTTCAAATCAAAATTATCAAATTTAAAAAGGAATACTTCATACTACTTGACCAATGTACACTTTAAGTAATCTTGTACTTTAACTTGGTATCTAAACTCATAATTTCTAAATAATTTGATTATATGTTTTTAGATGAATGAAATTGGAATCGACCTTATTAACGTCGAAGAACACGCAAAACGACTTAAAGAATTAGAAAAAGAAATTGATTTTATAGAATCAACAGAATGGATGTATCGTCCAATAGATTCATCTATTAGATAATATTAATTCATTTAACAATCAAATTTGTTATACATACGCACATTCTTCTATTAAAAGACAAAATTGTTGTATACAAATTTTAAATCTAAAAAAATATAAACATAAATGTAATGAATTTTTAGATAATATTGTGAATACTTTAAATTAATTATTGATTTAATAGAATATGTTTATGTTTTAATGTTAAGATTAATACAATTTTTTATACATTTTTATGAATATTTTTGTAAATTATACTAATATTTACATATTTTGTTGAGTTCTTACAGGTCTTATTTTTTTATAACTATTATAACCAATTGAAAAATAATCAATACAATATTAATGCTATCAAAATATTTTTAAAAAAGAATTTATCTCAGTTTTTATCTAGTTAAAATAGTAAATTACAAAAATAATAATATATAAAATAAATATAATAGTTCTTTTGTATAAATGTATTTAATACCTATTAAAATGGAATAAATTTAATTTTGATACTTTATATTTTTTAATATTATGTGTTAAATTATAAATTGATAGATGTATCAATAGAAGTACTATATAGTCAACTATATTGTTATTTAATCTATGATATTAGATTTAATTAATTGTATACATTAAAAAAATGATTTCTTAATTAAGGGTTTGATTACCATTTAATTATTGGTTGTAACATAAAATACTCATTAAATTTTTTCTTATTAATTACCTATGTTAAATGAACAATGTAACTATATTATAGGCATTACTATTAGAAGATAGTTAAAGATACTATACAACCAATAAATAAAAGTAACATGATACATTTTTTTTTAGTGAAAGATTGGTGTATAGTTGTTGAACGGTTTGTAATCATTTAATAATTAGAACCCGTTTATTAGACACTTAGAGGTTTGGCCGCAACAAAAGTTTGTGCTCAATTGAAGGTGTTGGCTAGGCTGGTCACGAGGACCTAGATGTGGTCCACAGTGGGTATAAGATTATCTTCTACTGCAAATTGCTCGTCGTCGACTCTGTTAGTTGGTGCTGCAATGCGGCTGATTCCTGGTCCGGTGGTTGTTGATCTAGGTATGGTCATCGATTATAATGAATTGTTGACTGGAACTGCATAGGTACCTAATTCGACATGTTGACCTGGTCATTGTGCTAGTTATTCTTGCCATTGCTGCATCATAAATATATATCGACATAAATAGAAAAAAAAATTCATAGAATTTATAATTGGGTACCTCATAAACAGTTAAAATAATTTGAGTTTTATCGTATAAATAGAAAATGATAATATAGACATTTGATGAAAATCCAAGTATCTACAGTTATTTGTTTTTGAATTATAACAAAAATCATAATCGATTTTGTTGAATAGATACTGACTTAGCGTATAAATTTTCATTTTTCCTTATAAAAAAAAAAAAGGATTGGGTGCCACTATGGCAGTAATATACTTTAATATACAAAATATTATATTTTACACTAACAATATTAATTAAATTTATAACATAACATTTAAATAATAATATGATCAATTGCTTGCCGCGCGCCGTATTAAATTTAAAAAAAATTAAAACTTTTTTAATAGAAAAATGTCAATAAAGTTAAATTGATAGAAGTAAAATATATTTCAAAAATAATTATATAAATGTATAAAATGGATAATACAAATTTGTACAAATGAAAGTACTCGAAATCATTGTTTAATTATTATAATATTATATATATATATATATGTTAATAATGTATCAATAATAAGAGTTTCCGGAAAAAAAAATAGGTCCGAAATTTTAATAATGCTGGCCGAATAAAATCGTGAAGGTAGGAGGTAACTATAGGTAAGTACTTATCAATAAACAATGCTACCGTACTCATCACCTGGGATATTTTCGAATTTCTCGACGAACGGTTTCGAGCGGTATTCGCATTAAGTAGTTTATTTGCAATTTATAGTTCAAGGCGTCAGCATTTTAATGTGCACACGAAGTCAAATATCAAAAACAACTAATTAATAACTGTATATTGAACGAGATCGTCGAAAACACTATATTAAGATCATTTAAAATACACGATGGCACGAATGAAAGAATTATTGTGTTGAAGACGCGGTCATGGACTTCGTGACTGCGATGGAGTATATATAGTATATCCATTATATTCATCTTCGATAGGTGATCAGTTGTATCCGATAGCGTACATGATGGGTCCAAAAACCCTATAATCCCTTCGGATAACCAATTTCGACATACGGTGCAGCTAGTGCCGCTGCTTCTGCGCGTAGTGTATCTAGTGTTGGTATGATAACTGTTTTAAATTTGGCACATAATTACAATATTTATATTATAATTTCATATTTATTACATATGATTAAAATGTGCCTATATGATCGCCTAGTCTTGTTTTCGTCAGACACATTTTCCGAGTTGTCGACGTTTTCATTTGGTTTATTTCCCTTGAAAAAATCTATCTCCTATTCCATTATAATGTGATGGTAACATTAACAATAATTTTTGCTATAGGCAATTTTATTATTTTATTATATATATTATTGTATAATATAAATTCGGCATGGAAATGGCGTTGCGTCGTAGGCATTTCATTGGTTTTATTTTTGATAACTCGTCAGTCTCTATTGATGTAGTAATTTTGGGCAAAGACTTACATTTGATTAGGTTCGTGCCATTTATGATTGTTTTTGGCTGATCCGACTCATTCGATAGAATAGTTGTAACGATCACGTCCTTCAACAAACTGCTAGAATTTTTCGTTATAGATATATTCGGAATGGAAATGGCGTTGCGGCGTAGGTATTTCAAATTGTTTATTCCTGACAGCTATAGGTTAGACTCCGATGAGATGTTAGGTAAACTTGCAAAGTTAATTTTGTTCATTGTGACTACAAAACGTTAATATAATTTTAGATAAATACAAGATAAAAAAATAAAATATTTTCATATATAGTCATATTTGGCCATCTTTGTGCCGAATAGAATCTATGAAACGACCGGAACCCCCAAACAATACGGTAATATGTTTACGGACATAAAATCGCCGTGCAGAATTCCTGCTTTACCTTTCTGACGGGGAACTATAATACATTATAACCAGTACCGAAGAAATGCTCCGTTCTGCATCGCTAATTGTTACCGTGATTATGGTATGAGCCCGAAGCCGTCGGGGACAATTCTATATAATTGGCAAACGGCTCGAGAAGAGGAATATATAAAATTGACAGGATAAGGTCTGTGCACTACCGATTAACTGTGTGTAAAATTTGAAATTAATTATAAAACGTTACTATTTTTAACATATCTACATATTATTTAATAAAACGCATACAATGTCATTTTTGACGTTTGCAGTGACGATTCACTTTATACTCATGTAGGTATAATGTGTTCGGGATTGTTGGATTTCTATTGTGCGCCGTTCCGCTCCTACTTTTAATATCGCGGTTAGCGGCAACGACCCGCGTAATGCTATGGACGGGAAAGGGTCACCTACTGTATGAAATATTAATATACAATATAATTATAATAGGCTAAAGGGACGCTGGGCGCCAGACATATTATATTAACCATAAAAAGAAACAGCATAGATATAATAATAATAATATTAAATATGCGGGGCCCGTATTATTCATAACAATACTAATAATTAATAATAAATAAAAAAACAGATTTTTGTTTACATACAATATAAATAACGAAAACAATAATAAATATAAAGAAAGAGGATAACCTGTTCCGCTACTCGGCACGACCACGTTTGTATCCGGGCTGGTAAGGCGACAGCCTCTTGACGTAGATATATGTATAAATATAATGTCGCGAGGAATTATATACTAGGCGACGGAGTGAGACGCACACGTCAGGCCCCGACTGTCTCGGAGCTTACGACGATTGTCGCGCACACCAAAAATAAAAAGTCACGACTTTTGAAGGACCCAAAATTAGGTCGGTTGACTACGAGGTCAATGAACAAAAAAATATGGGACGAACGGGCGAGCACTTGGACACGCCAGGTTCGGCCGTTGGCAAAAGACAAAACCGGCTATATCGGACGAAAGTTGTAGTGGACTTCGGCCGGCCACGAGTACGTAGAGGGGGATGACTGTCGCGGACATTCCACACCGATCACGCGAGACTTGTAAAGCTTTTGGCGATGACGCCAGGTAGGCAATTCGGCGGGAAGTCAGCCGCGTTCAAATATCTATGTTTCTAATAAATAGAAAACATTAGGAAAGTAAAAAAATGGTTGAAATATTAATCCCACTTTATATATCAAGACTATAAGCTGATTTTAATTTTTACACAATTTTGTCAAAGTTGTAGAAGATTGTTAGAAAAGCACCATAGTGGTTTATAAAATATATTATTGAAAAAGTCGTAAAAAAAATATTTGTTCTAAAATGTCGTTAAATCAACAATAATTATGTATAGAAACGAAATGAATATTTATTAATCGATTTATCATTATTTTGGTTAACATGACAACGAGTTTACCCGGGGTCCTTGAGGATGGCGGACGGTCCGAAAGAAAGTACAACAGGCATACATTATAAGAATTTCTTATAGAATTTAATTTAAAATTTTAAAAATAGAGGTATAAGTATGAAAAGTTTGTGGTGAGTCGTGCATTATCTATATAATAATCAAATATATTCCATTATATAATTGTGCAAATGTGCAATATTATACAAAGCATGCAGTTTGGAACTATCACTTTAATTGTTTAGTTAATGTAGAACAAATATTAATATAGTTGCTTATTTAAAATTAATAAATTAACATGAATACTTCAAAGTTTAAAGTCATAGAGGTGTTATTTCAAAAGCTGATTTTAATTTTTACACAACTTTGTCAAAGTTATAAGAATCTATTGTATTCCTACTCATAAGCGTGCTCACAGGGGGGCGGGTGGGCCGTGGCACACCCTGCGAGCCGTACCAAAATTTTTATACATAGTAATACATGTTCTAAACATAACGATTTTTGATTTTTCAAAAATCATAAAACATTAAATAGGTAGGTGAAAAATAACTGATACACAATAATAATAAATTAAATGTCTTTAAAAATAAAATTGATAACATATTACGTCATATTACCATTACAGATTGTGAAATTGTATTAAACTGTGTTGGCAATTAAAATATTTCTTATTTAATTAAAAAAAAATATGTATCTGTTTTTAATCATATGAATGATTTATGCCTTAAATAGTGAGTGATTATGAGTTGGTAAATTAAAGTATGTAACATTTTAATTATTTCTTCCATCAGAGTTCAGGTTTCTTAATATTTATTGACTTAGCCCACCCTGCCACAAATGTCTGCGCACGCCTATGGGGCATTTAGTGTTTTTGAGTAAAAATATGTTATTTTTATATATTTATAAAAAAATGAAAAATATTAAATATATGTTTAATTTTGTAAATATTGTTTTTATTGTATCTCACTTTCTTTTAATTAATCCTCAAATCAGTTTATTTGTTGTTGATCTACGTTGTATACTCAGATATATATAATATATATATATGGCTGTATACTATCATATTATTGTATATAAAAGCCATAGACATATATATATATATATATATGTTACGCTGAATTCATGAAATTGCCGATTTCATGAAATCAGCAACGTTGTCGCCGAATACGTGAAATCGGCAAGACCCTTCTTAAAAAATTATAAAACATAATTTAATTTAAATAAATGTATAAAACGCCAGAAATATAATAAAATCAAATTGTAATAATAAATATTATATGTATATAAAAAATAAAAAAAAAGGCAAGACTTCTTAAAAAAAATATAAACATAATTTAATTTAAATAAATGTGTAAAACATCGGAAATATGATAGAATAATAAATTCATTTTAATATGTAAAAAAGTGAATAAAAAAAAAAATTGTATTATATTTAAAAAATTTGACAAATTTGAAATTATCAATCGAGATCCGAAAAAAAAAATTATATTATTCCTGCGTTATTATAGTGATAAATAAAGTTTTTCTATATTTTCTAAATTTAAGACGTATTATTATGTTTTTATTCCCTACCATTTTCTCAATGAAATAATAATACTATCTTTATTCTATACTATATATGTACTAATAAAGTAATAATTTATACACCACAATTAAAAAAAAAGGTTGTTCAAACATGTGCGGTTCCCTGGATATCATAGTTTTGTAATTATTTGAAAAAATGACTCTTTCTTACGAAAAGGTTCCCGACCCCTGCAATAGATAGATATAACGTTGTATGAATTGATATAATATTATATTACTACACTGACGATAAATATTAAAATATAACATATTCCTACTTCCTAGACAGATTTGTGGCAGTAACAGAAAAAACGATAGGTAAGCTATTATCATCTATTCTATAATCAATAGAAAAATGAAATGTATTGATGTTTAATAATGTCTAAACTCTACATTCTATACTGAATAACCATTCTTGCAATCTTGCATGGTTTTTATTAGCAATAAGCGCATAGGCGTAACTAGGGAGGGGTAAGGTTTGAGAGGGCTTCAGCCCCCCCTCCAAAAAAAAAAATATTTTGGTAAATGTATATGCATATAAACATATTAGTATTAACTTTATTTTTGTCTACAATATAACAAAATATAATGTTTCATATAAACGAATAATCAAACAAATCAGTTGTAAACACCGATTGAAACAATAAATAACAATCAAATTAAAAAAAATTTGCTATAAAACATTTTTAAGAATTTAATCCTATATTTAGACTATAGTTACGCCTATGGTAAAGTTAATTGTGTGTGAATATGAATATATTATTGTATCAGTCAGCAGTTAATCATATCGTGTATGTAATAGGTATGTATGATATTCATGTATAATACAGAGTTTATATCATAATATAATATTCAATGTACATACTTCGGTCATGTAACACCAGATCATATCGACAATCGTGTATTAGTGTCTATAGTGCATTCATCCGATCTAGTCGATCTACTTACATGATAGGTACTTTAATATACCTATGTCTCATACAAGTTATTCTACGAAATTGAAAAATATGTGAGAAGTACCTATACTATTAAAGCTGAACAGTTATTATCTGTTTTTTCAATAGTTTAAACATAAATTAATCGCTTTATATAACTTAAGCGTTATGTGTCTATGTTAATCTATAAAATGTTAAAATATATTATCACATTTAAACTTTAATTTATAAAACAAAGTATTATTAAAATAAATATTTCCTATTATTTTCTAATCTATAAATAGGTAGAACTTTTTTTAAAATCTATACTATTTTAAATTATGATGAGTTTAACTTTTAAGTCAGGAAAACATAAAATAACAATAAAAATAAGTTCTTGTCATCCGGAACATTGCTTTGCCCTCAAAGTTAATCATTCCTCCTCAGTCCTGATAATCGTTGACCGTCACAATAAATAATAATACTTTTATGGTGTCTACCAGGCACTTCCACAGTTCCACATCACATTTTTGGCCCTGGTACAGAACTTAATTCGCGTCCCTCTTAATTATTAATCTTTTGACAAAAATATACCTTAAATATTAGTTTTATGTATATATTATAAAAGTAGGTAGGTATAATTAAAAAATAAAATATCAGCCAATTTATAGGTATCCCTTAAAAATTGAAAACATATGTAAGTGTAATATTATATACATAGTACCATTGATTATGAATACTATATAGTATATTATATAGTAGTATTTATAATCAATGATAGTACACACTAAAAATGTATGTTAAAAGTTAAAATCTCGAAAAAAAAGTTGTAAAACATTTGTTAGGCAAGAATAAAATAGTGTGATTGTTATAACTTATACTGTTTAATATTTGAATGTATGTATGTATATAGTTCTGGTAAACTTATAAATTATAATACTTAATACAAATTATCAATTAAATTCGAATTTCTATGTTAACTAATTTTTTATCAGTTATTGTATAAAGTATATAAATATTATATTTTATATTTAGTTATAAGGCTAGTTATTGCGAAATCCGTAGAAAATACCACTACTTTTAGTGTGACAGATTACGGACATAAATAAATAAATAAAACTTACAAAATAAAGAGCTATATGTATTTGAGCTTATTGAACTGCACGTTTACACAAAATAAATATATGATAATAATATCAGAATATAATATATAAATAAACTAACTTTGGTTAGGTACCTACTAAATTGGGAAAGAAAGAGAACAATTTCATAGGCGATCGATTGTTTTCAAGTTATTAATATTGGTGTGATACCATAATATTTAAGATGCAATCATAAGCCATAGATTTCGCATATGATTTTCGAGTTGATTAAAAAAATCCTAAAATAATTTTTGAATCTTGAAAAAAAATGTATTTAAAACATATTTTTAATATATTTTGAAGTAATTATTTGCACGAGCGCTAGGCCCCAGTACCATGGGTCCTTCTGACCCTCCCCCTTGTGGGGGCCCCGGTGTCCACTCTAATGACGATAATATAATAATATAACGGTAGTGGCCACCGCAGTAGTCAATAATGAAATGTTAATAATTTTACGATATGCGTGTCTCTGCTGTATAGTGCTGTCGTATATGGTTGTATGTTGATTTTCAGAATTTTATTGATCCCCGCGGTTACCACGGGTTACGCGGCGCCGCCGACGGCTAGCACACGTGCCCAAGGACGTTCGCTATGACGTACTTGAGAAGTTGTCATGGTAGTTATGTATGCAACACCCGCACGTGTTGCTCAGTTGCTCCGTCTTACAAGTGCGCAACATGGCAAATTTACGCTCAGTAGATCACGTTTAGCTCCGTTAGTTTAAAAACTAGAGAGATTCTACCTATTATGAAACTTTACGGTTAGAACGTTATCAATATTTGTATGTTGGTTTTTTTTACGATTATTCAGTTTTTAAGCGAGTTATGGACATTTTTAATTTACGCAATATTATATACGTATAACTTGTTAAAAAAATTTAACTATCGTAAAAAACCAACATACAAACACAAATAATGTTCTTACCATCAAGTTTTATAATAGGTCGATTCACTCTAGTTTTTAAACTAACGGAGCTAAACGGCCTAAACGTGATCGGCTGAGCGTAAATTTGCATGTTACGCACTTGTAAGACGGTGACAACACACGAGGGTGTGACACCCTCTGAAGTGCTGACCCGGTGGTGAATGTTTTGTACGAGGTGGAGGGAAACGATACGGTAAAATACACGTGTAGTTTTATTGTTCGTATGAGGGTCTGTTGTACTCATGTAGTCATATGTGCCTATAGACGTGCACAGTGGTGAAGCCAGACAGGTGCAAGACGAGAACTCGTATAAACGTACAATGTACATTATACACAAGCACGGCACTAGAATAATTATTTTTCAGCGGGGCAGAGTGGGGCAAATATTTTTTTTACATGGACTAAAGTTTTTTCAGCAATCAATGAAATTTAAATAAAATATATAAATATTTTCGTATATCATATAACATAACATAATATAGCTATTAGCTATATAAGTACAAACTTTTGAATAGTTAAAAATGTTTTAAGAATAATGTCAAATATTTTTTATGCACCTACTTTATGTAAGAAAATTTTTAATCACAGACCTTCAACAACTGTATTAACAATGATGTACAAAAATGACAATTTTTTTTATTCTTTATTATTTTAATATTGCATACCTTTGTGAATGAATGATTATGTTTTTTTCCTTACATTTCATAAATATATATAAATTAAAGTAATTGTGTTTAGTAATAAACAGATGAATTTGTTTGACTCAACTTTAATGCAATGATTTGGGATACATTTGTTTGTTTATTTTCATCCAGTAATTAGTTCTCAATAAAATATTTTTTCCTTATTAGACAATACTAGTAGATTAATCCATAATAAAAAGACCAAAGATGTTATATTTGTTCAAATTTCATTAATTCAATTATTATAATTTAAATAATTTAAATAGGCGTGTCTAGACCTTTGATGCAGAGGGAGCAACCTGGTGCATACTCAGGGGGCTAAGGGGCTTTACGCCCCCTTTTGAACAATTTTTCTTAGTTTATGGTGCCCCCTGAAATCGTAGGGGGTGCAGGTGCATACCCTGCACCCCCCGTGGACACGCTTATGAATTTAATTATAATAAATTCAATTTATTCCGCAATTTATAATGTTTTATGACTTTATTATATGTATACCATACATATTTTTCAGTGGGGGGCTGGTGAGGGGGCTGAACTGTTTTCGGTGAGGGGCTAGAGCTCCACCTTGTCCCCCCCCCTTGGTGCCGTGCCTGATTATACATTGAAATATTTTAAACGAACCTAACACAAATATATTTTTTTCATTTGTGAATATTAGTCTATCACTGTATGAACTTCCACTTCAAGATGTCGATATATATTACTTTAATAAAGCCAAACTAAATCTTTGTTCGTCCGCCTTAAATGTTACTCAATTTTCAATTTAACAAAACAATAAAGCAACAAAGTAAACTTAAAACGAGTTTTATCATCAACCAATTAATAATATAACATTGTATATTTCTTATATATAGGTACAATGTGTTTTATTCATAATATCTGTTAACGTGTATATAATATAGGCGAGGGAAATAAAAAAATAGATGATAAAATCTTATAATTTTCCAACATTATATTTTAAGATGTCTAGTGTTTTTAAAATTTTAGAATTCAGCAACACTAACTTATGATGAACCAAGTATTAAATTTCCAAGTTTGAGTTGGTAACATTTTTAATTACAAAATAAATAATTTAATAGATATGATAGAAATGTAAATTTTAGTGGGTTAGGCTTGAAATGTTGTCGCCTATATTTAATAATATGGCGTAAAAATCACAATGTGTGCTTGATATTTTAATTTTTGTCAGAATAACTTATGAGAAATATTGGGTTTAATTTTTAAAGCAACTAATTTTCAAACAATTATTTTATCATACTCAAATTAGTCAAATTTGAAAGAAAATAATTAGAAAAGTGAAACATTTCAAATATTTATAAATCATGCATGGGAAATTAAAATTGCTTTTATAAATATTTAGTAGAATATTCTAAAGTTTCTACACAGTATTAATCATTGCGTGAACTATAGGTACAACAAAAGAACAAAATTGATTCTGTCTTTAAACCTGGTTTACGTAAATATTCTCGTTTTCAATAATTTATTTTTCGTTTTTCCACATTCTTTTTAAAAGTCCCGGGAATACTTTTGACTCCTCCTCCTATAAAATTACGAAGTTTAACTGTTTCTCAAAATGACGTCTGACAAAAAAAACAACTATAAATGAGTTTGTCAATATAGGTACAACAATGTACATTCATCGTTTCACTCATAATCAATAATAATAATTGATATTAAATAATTAACAAGTATTAAATAAATATCTAAAATATTACTTCTAACAATATCTTGTTTTGTTGTAAGACCTTGTCTAACGGCACGTTAAATGTACATTATATTGTCTAATGGCGTTACTCTACATTAAAAATATTTTTAAAATATAAAAAATGAATTGATGGGCTGCTTTTTATTTTTTTAGTAATAGTCAATAAATATTTTGTTCCTTTATTTATATATTATATATTTTAATCACCCTAGGTTACAAAGTATAATAAATAATAGACATTTACGAAATATGTACTATATTTTACCAACAACAATTTGGGCTTAAAATTTAATTACAAATTTATTCTAGTATAAGTTTGTCCACTTACAAAATACTGAAACCATAATGAGGATAATTCAATGTAAGGTGAATCAGCTTTGGTCAGCAAACCCTATCAAAGCTATGAAAGCATTCTACGATTGTCAAACCCGTCAAGTAACATTTTTATTAAATAATATTACACGTATAAAAAATGGTTTTTTTTCATTTATTGGCTGACAAATATCAATAATTGTTGACATTTTTCTACTCTATAAATTTTATTTTTTTGTTTCATGTTATCCAATTATTTATTTTTTTTTAAATATTTAGGTATGTTCCGAAAAAAATGATTTTGAAAATGATTTTACAGATGATCGACATTGGGCAACTGATCTCAATGACGTTAGAGAAGCATTTTATGATTATGCTGGACAGGTACATAAACACAAACTTTTTTATCATTATTAAATTTTAACTATTTTAAGACATTTTAAAATTTACTTTTTAATGTTTAAATTATAATGATATAGTAAATTAATATGCTTGTAGCGTTTGTGCAATGGTCAATGAATGCACAAT
The DNA here is from genome assembly GCF_020882245.1 of Rhopalosiphum padi. Taxonomy (NCBI): domain Eukaryota; kingdom Metazoa; phylum Arthropoda; class Insecta; order Hemiptera; family Aphididae; genus Rhopalosiphum; species Rhopalosiphum padi. Next base: position 49,191,424 of record NC_083599.1, read on the forward strand.
ATAATTGAGATGTATTATACTTAGGTAAAAAAGTCGAAAAGTGTATTCACCCCATTCAAAAAGCATATGCAAAAGTCATTAAATGCAGATTTAGAAAAAACTATCGAAAGATTAAAAAAATGTATGATACATTTTACTAGCGAAACACAACTTAATCAAGTAAAATTAATTTAAGTTATATTCATATTTTATAATAATAAATTATATTTAGTATTAACAATTTTAGTTTTTATATAATTCAAGTTTGAAACTACAGTAGAGTCTCGCTAATTCAGATATCCGGATAATCCAGACCATTTATATGTTTCGTATATTTTCTTTAAATTTCTTTAATTTTCTATAAATTTGTATTAATATATGTACATATGTAATACATATATCACAATAATAACATTAATAATGTGTAATGTAAAATTGTAAATCAATAAATTTTGAATTTATATAAATATATAAATGTTTTTTGAAAAATATTTATTAGTACTTAAGTTAAAAAAAAAATGTCATTTCGTTTAATCTGGATAGAGTCCGGTCCCATCTAGTCCGGATTAGCGAGACTACTGTATATCAAAATGTCCCTTTTGGAAACTTATTTTTTATTGTTTTAACATTAATGTTGTAAAAAGTCGTTTTTGGAAATCATTATTTTTTGAGTTATATATGCAAATTTATACAAATACAGCCAACTGTATTATGACTTAAGCTCAATGTCAGTTTTAAATTTATAGTAAGGAATGTTTTAAATTTAAACTGTTACGTAATTAATGAAAAGTCGCTCATCAAAAATAAGGTTATTTAAAATAGAAAATAGGATTCTTCATATTGGTACCTAATCCACATGACACAAATCATAGGAGAATTTAAATTATGATATTAGCCAAACCTAATCTAGGTTAATGGGATAAATAAAATTGGGTTATGAGAACGTGATGTACAAGTTGGTAAGTATATAGTACTTAATTACCTATCTAATTTTATTAGAGGAAAACAATCAAGTTAATTGTTGAGAACTGAGAATGTTTGAAATGAAGTATGGTTTAGAATAGAACGTAGGTAGATTCATGAAAGAGATTGGTGATACAAGTATTAGTACAGTATAGTATTTGTATAGTAGTATTGTTTGGATGCAATAGACCAAAAAAACTTCTAAGAACTTGCTCAATCATCATCATGTATTCATTTTTTTAGCAACAGTAGTTAAAGGATCTGATACATCTTTACTATAGTTTAAAATAGGACGAACAAGGGCGCAGTACAGTAACTTCATATAATATTTAAATAAGCTCCAAAAATATAAGAATGTTTAGTTAAATAGTGAAATAGACTTAAAAAGATAACCAAACCTAGCTAACCTAACCTTTGTGTAAAAAGAAATCAAATTACCACTGAATGTATCAAATTTCAGTTTTGAGGTTTGACATAAAATTATAGTTTAATAATAAAAATAGTCAATATTACCTATATATTTTATAAAATTATTGATTTTAGGTACATTTTGTTTTTTGTATATACATAAAAAATGTACCTCAATAATTAAAAACTATTTAATATTTAAAATTGTCATGTGAAAAATATAATTATTTCTTTATATTTTTTTTATAAATTACAGAAAAACATTGTTCTAATATTTTTCAGCTGTTGGACTCTATTTCACGTGGATTATGTTACAGTAAATATGATACAAATAACAATGAACCGCCTTACGAATGTGTGAGTTTATTGTGGTATAATACCTAATAGCTAATATTTGTTAAATAGATATTAAATTATTATTTTTTATATAATTACACTGTTAGGATAAGATGTGGTCAGATAATTTCAATTTTTTTGTATTAAATGTTGATTCAATAAAGCTTCAAATATTTCAATTTCTTAATTTTTAGTTGAATTTTTAATTTTTTTTTTTTTTGTTTTATTTTTAAACTCTAATAAATATCTCGAATTTAAAATATAAATATACGTTATAATTAGGGCTCGGAAGTTGTAGGAGCTAAAAAAGGCAAAATATGCATTAAAAATGTTAAATATGCAAAAAAATTATTCTAAATTCCAAAAATAAATACATCAGATGTTGCTAATAAATTAATAATATACATAAAAACTATTTATAATCGAAAAGAAAATTATATCTGGTTGGCATTTTGACATCTTATTGAGCTGATAATAAAATTAAAAGTATTTTTTACTTTGAATTACGAAAAAATAAATGTTTTCTATTTTTCTAATACCTGTTAAGTTTAATTTAATATAAATTTAAATATACAGGTTAAGAAAAAAAAAATCAATTTTTTTAGAAAAATATGAAGTATGCATAATATTATATAATATAATATAATAATATTATTATATTATATTATATGCACTATTTTAGCTAAAATTGGCAAAGTATGCATTTTTAATTTTCAATTTTTTAACTCGCCATTGTATACTTCAGATTTCTAGCTAGGTCTGCTATAAATTGAGAGCATAAGAGCAATATGCAATTCCTACAACTTCCGATCCCTAGTTATAATATTATACGTATAATTAATATATTGAATACATTTTCTTCTGCTAGGAAATATGAAAATTTTTTTAATATTTAATTGCATTATTATGATATTATTAGGGCAATACATTTGAAGAATTTAATGAATCATTTTTAAACGATAAGTGCAAAATAATAAATGGATTAGTAAATTGTCTTAAAATGTATATGGATGAAGACGAAATTTTCAAGGTAAGGTAAAACTTTTCAAATATTATTTTGTTGAAAACAAATATAAAAATACCCTAATTATAAGTAGAAGTAGGTATAGGAGTAGTATAGGTACTCAGTGAAAACTTTGTTTTTAAAAATTATTTTAACATTGAATAATTTTAGCAGGGCTTTGCACTCGAATCATTTATTTGGGTTTCGAGTTTCAGGTGCTAGATGTATTCAGGTGTTCAAACACTCGAAAAATAAATTCAAACAAATGTTGGGTTGTTATTAACCATTATTATTCGGGTTAATATTGGTTAATACGGGTGTTCAGTAGTCTAGAAAAACCACACATTTTTATCGAAGGCTACCCTCCCCCCCTTAAAACAAATGATTAAACCAAAAATACAATTTTTAAAAATGATTTATGCTATTTATAATAAAATATAACACGAATGCAAAACATTTGTTCTAGACCAAAGTCGGTTTATTTTGGAATTTTAGTTTGAAAAAAATATTTATTGAATTTATAATTGATTGTATAATTTTTTTTGGTGATAGTGTTAAACCATCTACAAAATCAAACTATAACCACAAAAATACATATGAAATTATGTATCATATGGATATGGTAAAAAACAAAATTATTCAGGTTTCGGGTTAACCAAAATGTTCTATTCAGGTGTTTTCAAAAAAAATCATTCGAATTATATAGGTTTCGGGTGTTTGATTTTTTAAGTGTGTTATGGTTCAGGTTCATTCGGGTGCAAAACTGCAAAGCATTGAATTTTAAGCTAATCTACTTAACTCGTAATTCAGTAGTTTTATTATACCTAGGTATAATATAATAAATTTAAAAATTATATAAACAAATTTATCTAACATGCTATATCGTCAGCATGGCTTACGATGTTTTAGTTTTTAATATTCAAAATACTAAAATATTAAAAAATATATAAGTAATACAATTGTCAATTAGTATTTGTATAAGTAAGTACCACACATATTTTCATGTTTCTATTTAGAATAAAATCTTATTTAAAAAATGTATACATTATTTATTATACGTATTTATAATTATTTTCCATATCTTTTAGCTTTTTACCAATTAACTATTAATTAATTTTTTTTATATAAATTATAAGTAAACACTTTATTATTAATATTTAATTTTTAAGTATATACTTATAGCCGTTAGAGCTCGTGATAATACCGAATAGTATTATGAATTTTTTCCATAAATATTAAGTTTTTTGTTTACTTCCCATTTTTATAAGCATTTTAAATGATTAGGATTTAATATTTATCAAGGGTACCTACCTAAGTAGTAAGTACTTATTTTGAGTATGTTAATTTTTAATCGTGTAAAATCTAGATACATTCAGTTTTTGAACTAAATTCAAAAATTAAGTTACCATCCCCAAGTACATTTGAAATAATTATTATGTCACTAATGTATATTGTCGATTTTAATAAACCTTATACCTACTAGTAAATTTATTTTAAGATAATACATATCTATCTAATTATACGTTATAAAATAACAATAAATATAAATTTTGAAACAGATTAATTGTTTTTCATGTTATGTTTTAGTTGTTGGATGTCAACTCGTCAGATCAAGTTAAAACAAAAAGTTACGTAGAATGTATAAATACATTTATAAAAAAAATATTTGGATTTATTTCGTTCAGCTCATGTCAACAAGCAGTTAAAAATAAACCGATTGATTCCTGTGCTTCTGTAAGCCAAATCAATAAGGTACATTTAAAATTATTATTTATTATACTCGTATATAAAGAGGATAATTATTGAACATAGGTAATATAAAAATTACAGTAACACTGAATGTTTGAATTAAAAATATTCAGTTAAATCATAATAACTGCTCTAAAAGCAACATGTGCTATGTATAGTACATATAAAAAAAATATATTTTAACGTGCATAAATACACGTTGAAACGGTTTACAATAATTATAAATTAAGATATTATCTGTTCGCTATCGTCTCGTAAATTATATATTCTATACTTTTATTATATATAATATTTAACCGATGAATCTTAAACTTTTATATTTCAAAATATTAAAATATCTTTGATAATTTTAGTATAAATATTAAATTGTATATTATTAATATTTCAAAATTGTATTTTAGTCACCAACTGATTGTAATTCAAAAGGAGATTTGATGGTAAAGAAATGCGAAAGCCGACCGATTTGCAAGGTAAGAAAACCATGTATTAATATTATAAAATTAAATACTAAAATTTATATATATCTTTAGGTTCCTGTCCTAAATTGGCACGTATATTTTAAATAAAGCATTTTTTCAAAGTTCATACATGTTATAATAATAATTAGTTGAAACAATTTACAATAATAAACCATAATAATTAAAAAGACATTATTTATCGTTTACCCATTCTATCGTAATGATATTATACTTTTACTGTATAATAAATTAATGTTTACCTGATGAATTTATAATGTTTATATAAGCTTTGAAATATTAACATAATGTATAATAGCTGCAATATATTTTATATAAACATAAATAATAATTTTTAAATATTTCAAAATTGTATTTTAGTCACAAACTGATTGTAATTCAAAAGGAGATTTGATGGTAAAGAAATGCGAAAACCGACCGATTTGCAAGGTAAGAAAACCATGTATTAATATTATAAAATTAAATACTAATACACATATGACATATCTATATATATCTTTAATTGCCTGCCCTAAAATGGCATGTATATTTAAATAAAGCATTTTTTCAAAGTCCATACATGTTATAATAATTAGTTGAAACAATTAACAATAATAAATAATAACGATTAAAAAGACATTGTTTACCGTTTACTAAGAGCGTCCATCTGTCAAAACCAGCTAAGAGGGAGGAGTGACAATTATAATCATAAGTCAATTTTCGTAATATTATCATTACAAAAATTAATTTATTATTCATAACTAAAATAATAATAATAATTTTTCTATTCTAGGGGGGTGACATGTTACCCTCTTGCACCCCCTAATGGGCGTCCTTGCCGTTTATCCATTATATCGTCTTTTAAATGATATTATACTTCTACTGTATAATAAAATAATATTTACCATCATGACCATCAGGTAATTCATCAGAATTTATAATGTTTAAGCTTTGAAATATTAACATATAATACCTATAATATATTTTATATTAACACAAATAGTAAGTTTTAAATATTTCAAAATTGTATTTTAGTCACAGACAGATTACAATTCAGAAGATAATTCGATGACAAATAAATGTGAAAATCGATCAATTGTCCAAGTAAGAAAATTAAGTGCTGATAATACATTAAAATATACGATTTTTAGATTTGAATAACTGTCCTAAAAAAATAATTATGTATATTGTATAAGCATTTTTTCAAAGTGCACATACAATGTTAATAGTTAAAAACATTTTAAAATAATAAATAATAACAAAAAAGGTGGGCAAGAGGGTATCGGTGTGCTGTATTAAATTTGAATGTAATGACAGGTATATTGTATACAAAATACGATTCTGAACGGAAATGATTTGTCAGTCTAGGATAATTAATAAAATATATTATATATTATTTTACCTATATTTAAATTGTAATATATCATTATTTTATTCAATTTCGTAAAAAAATAAATATCATACGCTCATAAAATTTTTTCTATATTGACGCTGGAATTTTTTTTTATGGTTACTTAAAAGAACATATATGGATAACCTGGTATTGGGTTTTTTAACCTTAGGTATAAATCGTAAAAATTTTACGAATTTTCAACTTCAAATTTCCTTGCAAATTTTTGCGATTTTGATATATTTTGTAAACATTTGAACTTTATATATGATTATAATATGTTTATAAACAAAAATTGTGAAAAACGATTTTCGATTTTTTTTTTTACTACGATAAGAACAACTTAAAATAAACCTTGTAGTAGATTTTAAAGATTTTTTGGATATCCATTTTTTTTTATAGTCATTTCGAAAAAATAAACTTAGAAAAATCGAAAATTTCAATTGTCTATAAATATCTTAAAAAAGATCATAATATTTTGAAAATTTAATCAAATAGATAACGCTATTATAAACATTTGGTGAAAATTTCAAGTATTATTACATTGTTTTTGAGTTACAGCACAATCAAAAAATCGATTTTGTCAAAAACTAAGAATTTCCATTTTTCGTCACTTTTTAAAGGTTTTCCTGACACATTTGAAAACTACTAGACATTTTTTACTTTTGACCTCCCAAAGTACCAACTAGATGAATTTTCCTTTTCAAAGAGGGGCTGAAGTCAAAAATCAAAGACCTATTTCTACTCCAAATCGTGATGACAGACACAAAAATAAAAAATAAACAACATACATCATTGTAAAATCAATACATACTTGAATACTTCACTTCGTTCAGAATCTAAAATAAGATATAAATGAATATTTACCTTCAATTTATTCTAGTCTTCTAAATTATATTTATACTTTTACTATAGGTAGGTAGTATTTACTTTATGAATCTAAAACTTGCGTATGTTTCAAAATATTAATATAGTTTAATTATATATATATAATTTATACCAATTAAGTTTTAAATATTTCTAAAATGTTTTTAGTTACAAACTGATGCTTACAGTTCAGGAGAAAATTTGACTGCAAATAAGCGCAAAATCCAACCGTGTGGGGTAAGAAAGTGATTATTTTAAATTTAATATTTTTTGAATTTACCTCAATAAGAATTTGCAGACACAGGTCGATAACATGGATTGCTGTGAAGTCAATATCAAACTAAAAGAAACATTAGCTGAAATGCAAAAAATTAAAACCCAGTTACTATGTGAAAAAAAATTGAAGGAAGAGGCTGGACGTCAACTTATATTAGGAATACGCAAAGCTAGTCTACATATTAAAGGAGGAAATAAATTAAGTTGTTACCCATAAATTATATCACCTTGCTGATTTATGAATAATAATTAATCTTTACTCTTTAGTAGCACAATTCATAAAATAATAACAAAAAACTATTTAATTACATATTTTTTTTAACCCCATGACAATAATATAAAATAGATTTATTACCTACAAAACTATTTATATATATTTTAATATTTATCATGGTCATTATCTATACTTGTATGAAAGCTTTTAAATTATATAATTCACCGTAAGACGTTTTTATTTAATTTATATAACTACTAACAAAAAAATTGTTTTGAATTTTATTTGAGGTGAGCGAGTAACTAAGGGCTAAGACCCTTATAAACAAAAATTATTATTAAATATTTTACTGTCCTTAGAATAATTTATCAGAATATTGAATTTAAAGTGATGTAAATCTACCTATGTTATTTTATTATTTACCTTATTCAATTTGTTTCTGGGATGTTGATATATCTGTATTATATTATCTAAATACCTAATACTGTTATGAACCTATTTTCTTAATTTATATTTTTATACTTACTTTTAAACGAGCATTGCTCTGGTGTATCCGATAAACAAATTTATGCCTAGATAAAGTATCTATTTATTTATCCATGTGCATTTACGGTTTCATTAATTATTAGTAACCATATTGGCTTCACCCCCCCCCCCACCATAAAACGTCAGTCGTCAGACGACAATAATTTTATTAATTTAAATTTGCGTGATAAACCACTGCACACTGCTCTGATTGCTCTGAATACGAAGAATACCTAAATAAAAAATAATTAAACGTTTGTGATGATAAAGCAAAGCTGCTCTTATCATACTTGATCTTGATTTGATAATAGGTATAATTATATGAATATTATATTGTCAGAAATATAGTGCAAACTCATTTGTTGTCATAATTGACAATCAAAAATTAAACCTCCCCCCCCTGAAAAAACCCGGGATACGGCACTGACTCGTACCACGATAATTGAATACGAAAACTGGCTCGAAGACTCCAAGGTTAGGCAATCGTCGCAGAGAACCTTATATTAAGTATGGAGAATTGTTCTATCGTTCACATGAAGATAGAGAAGAATGAGAAGAATCTTAATCTGACCTACACTGGCTACACTCATTGTAACTGACAGTCTGCAACCCACTTAGCAGTGAAGGAACTTGGAGTCACATATCAATGTTACAATAGTCCCAGCAAACTTAATCTAAGTTCAGGATTGAAGTTCCTCAGAACCAATCTCACAGAAAACTTTCAAGACAGAATCTCAGAAACATCGTTTTAAAGAATACTTTAGTATAAAGCCACTTAGAATAACTACAATAATTTTATTTTTTCGTAAATAAATCAATAAACTTAACAGGAAGGTTACCTAGGTTAACATCGTCTAACCTAACATAACCTAAAGAATTGACTAGAATCAAAATACTTATTTTACAGCCCCAATTTTATAGAGTAGATTTATAGACTTGTAAACATTGTTATATATATGTGTGTGTGTGTGTGTGTATAAATTATGAAAAAAATTCAGCACAGAAAAATTGCACTTAATAACTAGGGAATAAAATATTATTTTCAAAAAAGTGTATTCAGTTTTTTAATTTAATAAATTACTTTTATAATATTATTCAATACGTTTTTCTCTAAAGCTATAAAACAGGAATGTCTAATCACAAGTTATAATTTATAATATAGTCAATAGGCAACTCGCTGTGCACTACTAGCCACGGCCAAGCCTTTATACAGGGGCGTAAGAGTTAGATTATGTCACTACCCCCCACCACAACACCACTAAATTAAAATTAATAATTATTTACCACATGATTAGTAATTATGTATTTTTATGAGTAGTTCACGTATTAAAAATATTTAAAAAACCGCCGATAATCGATTTATCTTGAATACGTGCTTGGCCGCAGCGAAGAAAGACCACCAAAAAAGTTCTTATATTATCTATTCCACCCGGCCATTGTTTATTGTGCGACGACATTCGACGGAACTCGACGATTGTTCACGACGACGCTTGTCGACTTGTTTCAAAATTAGTATCGTCCCAGGCGTATCGACAATATCGTAAAAACAGTACCACGGTAGATAAGTATTGATCAGTTGTGGTTCAGTCTCGATCCATTCGCCGTAATTGGCCATCGCGGCAACGCGTGAACATTGGCAACAGTGCGCGTCCTCGCCCTACCTTCTTCTCTACCCTGACTCTACCGTCCAACATCCAATGAATAGTAACCATAGCGTTAGCGTCAGTGTTGCCATCATGTTAGATTTAAAGTGTAAACAATAAACATCGTTGGCGTCGGGTAAGAACGCTACCCCTTCCCCCTCTCCATCACCGACTCACCACACGGCTCACACTAACAACAGACAACAGTACCGATAGTAGTCGATTTTCTATCAACAGCCATTTCACCAGCGTTACTATTCTCACACGTCGTCCATTATTCATCCAACAAATATTATTGCCGCCGCCGCCGTCTAGCAAATCGCAATTCGAAGACCGTGACCAGTCAACTGACCGCCAGCTACTGTTGCATTTAACAACCACAAACATGTAAGTTACCGTTGTGATCTCTATGTATTGTTATTATACCCACATGTACCTACCCTTAACATGCCAGCTACTATTGTTACCTATAGGCTATATTAAACTAGACAAGTAGATGGGAAATTCGTGTATGGACACCACCATAATATAAGGATAATATGCTATTATATCTACGCTGGCGTAGACGACTAAACGACTGGACGACATTGACGACCGTAAACAAAATGACTGCATTTCGTTTCGCCGGAAAAAGCGTCGCGTTTTTATTCACAGTTGTGCCGGGGCTTTGGTGCCTAGCTGACTAGTTTTCTGTATCAGTAATTTTTATTTCAAAAAAATGCTTCCAAACCAATGGTCGGCAACCGGCGGCCCGCGTCGCTAATGTATACGGGTCCGCGATATAAGAAACCCTAGACGCTGCAGAGCGGTCATAAAATGTAAATTTCTTATTGGTCGGCTGATCGTTATCAATAATAATTAAATATCATTATCATTATACCAAATAATCTATTCTGTGTTATAACCATAAATATAAATAACAAATATATAAAAATATAAATATATATAACAGTATAGTTACATTCGTCACAAAATGAATTATAAATACGAGCATGAAAAATATTTCAAAGATTGAAAGGTAATAGGTATGTTTCTTCGTAGGAACTTAAAGTTATTATAATTTTAAAATGTGTACTATTGTAATTTGTTTGTAAATAATAAATAATCAAAATATTATAACTTATAAGTACTGTTCAAAATTAATTTATAAACAAATAAAATAAAATAAACTAGTTAAATATATAAACAAATAAACTGAAATAAACTTTACAAGATAAATGTATAAACAAATGACAATTTTATTAGTAAGTAGGTGAAGTATTCTTCCCATACTTTTGAAACTGACTCAACTAAAGCAACAACATTGTACGCTTTAGTTCTACATAGAACAATTTCTTTTAAAACCCTTATTGATGCTTCAGCATAATTATTAGTGTTGTTCCCACCTGTTAAAATATTTAAACGGTATAATTGAACCCATTGTGTTCTTCGTTTGTAAAAAAATTCAAAACGTTTTACAAATTTTGGAAAATCATTTGATAATTTTTTAATATCTAACACAGCTTCTTCCAAATTCTTTTCATTGTCTGCATACATGACCTATTAATTTTAACAGTATATCATACCACTAAAATTTTTTTAATTTTTTGATTAGTAGGATTAATTTTTTATACTTTTTTAAAAAACTCCATTAAAGACTGTCTTTTGTCTTGGACAATTTGATTTTTTGAGTCAGTTAACCAACGCCATTCTTTCTGACCTACATGAAAATGACATAATAATTGCTTGCTAGTAGGCCAAACTTCATGTAATGCCTGTTTCTCAGCAGCTGAGTCATCTGTCATAAAGACATATGGTGCCTAAAATTATAGACAATGGTTAATCAGTATAATAATAACAATCTATATGTTTTAGTTAATACAAAATAAACTTACATCAATATTTCCAAAACACTTTGGGTATATTAGCTTTAAAAATCCAAAAGCAGTTTTATAGCTTTCAGCAGATTGTCCCGGGTGTAATAAAAGTGCTATAGGTACTGCTAGAATAGTGATAGTCGTTTCTAAAGTATCACAACTACTACTACTGTCACAAAATATTAATTCTTTTGAAGAACTTAACATTTGAGCTCTTTTCATTATTGATGTTGAAACAAGAACAACCCAATTAGACTTTTCCTCAAGTATATTCACAGAAATTCCTAATTAATAATTATAAATATTTTGTATTCATATACATTTATATTTAATGATTCAGTTGATAAATTAATACATTTGATATGGGTGTGTATTTTAATAATTGTATTGATTTAACAATAAAAATGCTAATATTTTCATTATAACCTTATATTTTATATTTTTATACAAAATTTCAAAATTTATTTTTGCAAATTATCAATTTTATACCTTCCGTGGGATATGGGAAGTTAATAAAATATTGGTTTTATAATAATGTATATTTATTTAATACAAAATAATATGTATTTTAAACACTTTTAAAAGTATTAGCATTTGAGTATTAATTAAAAATAATTGTAATGCTTATTAGTAAAGTTATTACTACCTACTATATTTTCTAATCATGATATGATCTTCAAATATAATTCTAGCAATATCTTATAATTTATATCATTGATTAAATAATGAAATAATAATTATTTATTATTTAATCAATTGTTATATTATTCACTATAAATTCACCTTGGGAATCATACAAATCAATTTTTTCTTTTAACTTTTCCAATGGAGCATCTATGCTACCAAAATTTAAGTTTCTCCAAACGTTATGTACATGATAGACCGTATTTTTTATTGGATTTATAGATCCATTGGCTAGAAGTTTTAATGGACTTTTGTTTTTCATTATTTGATTTTCATGAAATCTATAAGCCTCATTTGGTCCCATTCCGTCATTAAAATACTGCATAAATGTTTGCTCAGTCTAAAATGCATACATTTTAATTAAGTATGTAGTAATAACATTTGAAGTATTGGAAAACTGTAATTTATAAATTGTGGACTCAATACCAAAAGCACTTCTAACTTGATGTTTTCAAAATGTATACCATTAAATTTAGTTACTAATTGTCATTACTCAATACTTCAAACTTTCAAACTTTAAACACAGACAAATTTATTTTAGAGTATTGTTTACTATTATTATCTAAAATGAATATAATTACATGAAATTGTATATTTATTAATACTACCATTGATTATAAATACTACTAAATACTACTACTAATAATAATAGGTAGGTCATCATTATATTATTTATTACAATGTACATTATACATAATATACCTATATTATAATAAGTAGGTATGGAACATAATAATATTTTAATGTATTCAATATCATAAAATAAATATTATATTATTATTTATTACTATTAGTAATTACTAGTTACCTCTATAATTAATATAATATTTTTTAAATAAAAATCAAATATTTTAAATGCTGAATATAATATTATATAATTTTACAACAGTAAAATTATGTGTTATAAATTATTATGTCAATTATGTATTAAATGCTTAGATATAAATAAATATTTAAAAAAAAATCTTATTGTTAACATAATAATAATTATTTAAATATTTTTCTCTACACAGATAGACTCCAAACAAAAACTTCAATTATGTTCACACACATCTTTGGTAATCTTTAGTTTAAGATTAATTCCTACTTTAAAAACCCTATTGTAAGTCTTCCATAGAACAATAAATACCATAAACAACCTTATCTTTTTTTTGAACCCCTCTACTTTCTATTTTACACAAAATATTGGCTCCTCCATTATTGAACTCCCAGGCATAAATACAAATCGATTACTAGGTGTTTAGGTAGTAACAACTTACAATATTGTCTCACTTCTTATCCTTTGGAAAAATTATGAAAAATTATCTTTTTCAAAACCTGCATAATGCATACTGTGGTCTGTGGTTCACAAGTTTTATCTTGTATCCTTCCTTAGTTTTAAATTTCCTGTACATACTACCGAATCGTGGAAAAAAAGTCTCGACAAAAGATTACCCATACTACATACTACAATATTTTAGAAAACTAGAACTGCTTACTTCTGAATGAATACGTAAATATTTTAAGGAACCACTTGTATTAATGGTATGATTATGCTTAATCATTAAAGTGATTTTTTCCACATAATGGAGGATTCTTTTTTAGAAATAAATCATTTTTCCTAGTATTTCTGTTATTCTTTTTAATCAAAATATCAATTTTAGATTCACACAAGGTATTTCTGGGAGTTAACTCTTTTACATTTGGTTGATACACTTAATTTCTTTGGCTATGTTGGCACAACCAATACTTATGATACACAACTCTATAAAACGATAACAAAATTTAAATTATATTACCTACACAAATTTTAACAATTTTGAATTTTAGATTTTATTATATATTTAACAAACTTCTCTGGATATTTTAATTGCCCCTGAATAATCCAATTAGTGGCACTTTTTTCTTTAAACAGATCAAAAAATATTTCAACATCATCTGCTGTATTTAAATTGCAACGTATCACTGCAATATTATTTTTAATATCAACTAATTCACAACGCAAATCTCTATTACTATTATTTATTTCATCTATAATATTTTTGATATCCATAATGTTGCGTTTAAATTTCGTAGATAATCGTAAAATGTAATGTAAGTTAATAAATGATGAAATAAACAAATTATAAACTCAAATTTAAATGCAAATAAATTAAATAATCAAATAAATAAATTACCTATAAACATTCATATTAGAGATAAGTAACAAATAATGATATTTAAATTTCAAGTGATAACAATTTAATTATTATTGATAACGATCAACCGACCAATAAGAAATTCGCATTTTATGACCGCTCTGGCAGCGTCTAGGGTTTCTTATATCAGTTATATCGCATACGGTCCGCTTTAAATTTTAGAACGACAAATTTTTTTTAAATTAATTCCATTATTTCAAAGTTTTAGACAGTATTTTTTTTTCATAGTAAATAATTTTAAGAATGTAAAATTTTTTATTTTTATCTGGCCCTCGAACTTTTTATTCGTGAATGTGGCCCCAAGAGTCCAAAAAAGGCAAAAAGGTTGCCGGTCACTGTTTTAAAACAATAGAAGAATTTTTCCTGGGTGCATTGCAAATAAATAATAACAATAATTAACATCAATGAATTAATACACTAAACAGAAAACATTGAAGTGAAAAGTTAATAGAATTGTCAACGCTGTTAGTCAATAGTATGTTATTCGGTAGTTCATGCAATAGTTGTAAAAATATCTAATAGATTTATTGGTTGTGCCTTCTTTCTAGTCAAAACCCAAAACTATTTGATGGTTTATAGAAATAATCGAATTATTAAATAATTTCAAACGATCAAGTAAAAAAACTTGTAAATTTGCTTGAGTTATTTGATTAACATTAATTAAACCACTAATATGTTTGTGTGAGTTAATGTGTTATTATCACAAATGTTTGTAAATCTGAAAAATATATTACCTAGTCAATCTCTACATATTAAAATTATAACAGTTAGTTTCATTTTTTAGTAAGACAATTTAAAAGTCATCTGATGTGAATATGTTAATACAGCGATTTGAATGATGCGATTATCTCCTGCAGTACTAGGATTTACATATTCAATAGCAGGAACTTAAAAAATAGTAATAAAACATAAAAATCTATTTTTAATTTAATTTATATTTTTTATATTAAATACCCTGACTTGTTTCTCTTTAGTTTCATCAATAAATAACTGTTTTCTTTACAAGCATACTGTCACTTTTATTACTATAGAAAGGAATATGATTACATTTTTCAACTGACCATTAACCGATGGGGTGAATCTATTATATGCACAATGTTACTGGTTTTCAATTGATTCTTAACTGTAGTAAGCTTAGGAGTAAATGTTAAAAATTCTTCTAACTCATCATCAACTAAAACTTGTTCTAATTCATCAACATCTAAAATTAAAAGATAACAGTAAGTATTTTATGCGATTACTCATATTATGTTGATAAGTCTGTAAAAAAAGTACTTTTGTAATTTCATTCCAATTAATTTTGTAATTAAAAAAAATGTAGGATCTTTAGAAGTATCATTATTATCATCGCCCTCTAATCCTATATAAAATGCAGTGAAAAAAAGAAACAAGCAAATCGGATTACTCAATAACAAATAAATAAATATAGAAAATACGATAAAATATCCCGTCCTAGATATATAATATTTTAGTAAATTAAAAAATACATTTTATTACAATATTCTTATTTGATTTCAATTTTAATGTTATATAAAAACTTAACGAGCACATTTAAGAAATATTTCAGATTTAATATAACTTTTTTAAACATTGCATAATGTTATAATTACGTAACAATTATAATATTTTAAATTTAATAAGTACTAAAATTGACATTTATGATTATTTGAGGATAATACCAATTAATATTATGAATCTTTTTTTCTGTTTTATGGTATTAAAAGAAATGTGAAATTAAATTCCGAGTTATATACATTTTTATAAGATGGTATAAATGTATATTATTATAATAATTAAATATTGCAATATCTGAAAACAAATTATATCAACCTACCATAATTCTAAAAGTATACAGATAAAGAAACTTTTTATTAACCAAGAAAAGAAACTATAAATAATTATTTAAAATTTCAGTCTCTGAAAATATTAGTATGTATTCTACCCACTAACATTACTAAAAATGGAGATGAACGACTTTAATAAAAAACATATTATCGTGAAATAAACTAAGTGGCATATCGTTATCGTATATCTATGTTGACAGGCTGTTTCCTCTTAGAATCGTTTTACTAATTTTAATGATATATCATTAAATTCATATTTAACACACATATAATAGTGACCAAATCGACGCGTGACACGCAATAGGGCGAAGTTGGCATTACATTGATAGCAGAACTTTCCAAAATATATCTAACAATGTTCACAAACACTTGTTAGACATTGTTGGAAACTTGTTGCAAGTTGTTGGAGCTCTCTTTTAATTGAAAAAAGATGTAGGTATTACAAAATTCACAGCTGGCATTAATATATTATTTAAATAATTTCAACAATGGTTAAATATATTTGTCGGGCTTTGTTTTTAATAACTAATAAGTATAGTATTATACTATTATTTGCTAAGATGCTAATTTTATTATCTTATTTTTAATTTTTTTTATACTTATTTATTATATATTATAATTAATTTATAAAATATACATTATACATTGAGATTTATTATGTTGTAACTAAAATATTTTGTCAATATTGCAATAATAATATAATCCAATTAATATGTATCCCGGTATCCATAATCCGTATACATAATTCTATATCATTATTATAATAAATAACCAAATCAAAAATGATCTCTTTAAAGTATTAATTAATTATTATTAGTTGTTTACTTAGTACTTCTTCTTTACTTTCTTATTCTGAAGTGTGAACACATATCCAAAGCATATAATAGTTGGATTATCCGCAATTCTTTAACTTCATTCAGAATCCAATATGTATTTTTTACCATGTTTTATATAGTATAATATGGCCTACATCTTTTACTATAAATTATAATTGAAGTTCAATTATTGTTTATTCATTAAAAAAATAAATAAATACATAAAACTGTGTAGATAATAGTAAACTTATAGTTATAGACAAAATTATATGAGTAAAATAATATAATAACTCATTTGATTTTTCCATATTAATTAAAACTATACAGATAACTGTTTTTTTAAATAGTAATTAATAAAAAAAAACATGTAAAATAAACTTGACATGTAAAAAAAAAATATAAAAAAAAAATGAAATATAAATCATAGTATTGAATAAAATCTTTTTATAACAATTTCTAGATAATATTTGCGAAATTGCAAAAACTATCAATTATTTATTATTAATTTCTTTTTCGATTTATTTCATTAAATCACGCTTGCAATGTACCGATAAGTAACCTATATAAAGTTGGCAGCACAACTATGGCAGATCCCTATGAAATACATCCAACAAACTTGTTGGACATTGTTGGATTACTCCCAGACTTTGTTGGACTTTGTTTTTAACGTTAGAGCCTTATACACTTGTGCAGCCAACTATACTCCAACAGCTGGACTTTATGTCAGCCAAATTTAACCCCTAGAAATAATGTCAAGCTTTATTTGTTGGACACTGTTGGACCACTTCAAAAATTTATTGGATATTATTATCGCCGGTAAAGCTTTTACAAAGTTTTGCTGCCAACAGTACGACTTTATGACAGCCAAAATTAATCCTCATAAAAAATGTCGAGCTTGATTTTATAAAAGTTGTGCTATATACAGAGATTAGACTTAATATGGATAAACATTTTTTGATTTATTCATACATCATTATTATTTTCATATTTTTAATTGTATACCTAAAATTATTTTAATAAACTTTATTATAATTAATTTTTTATTAAATAATCGAAATGTTATTTATGATAAAATTTAATTATTATTACAAATTTTCAAATTGTTATTATTTTATTGATTACTTTTTTTTTTATAAAAAAAATCTATCTATTTCGTTAATTTACTCATGTATCATTAAAATTTTGATAGTTTTAACTGTATACCTAAAGTTATTTTAATCAACTTTATTATAATTAATTTAATTATTAAATAGCCGAAGTGTTATTTATGTTGAAATATAATTATTATTACACATTTTTAAGCTGTTATTATTTTATTGATTACTAAAACAATAAATAAGTAATACATTCAAGTATTGGCAATTTAGAATAATAAAACATTAAAAAAGTTTGATTGACAGTAAAAAAAAAAAATATATTCATATTAAGTCTAATCTCTGTTTATAGCACAACTTTTAAAAATCAAGCCCGACGTTTTTTATAAGTGTTAAATTTGGCTGACATAAAGTCGTGCTTTTAGCAGCAAAACTTGTAAAAGCTCTACCGTCAATAATAATGTCCAACAAATTTTCGAAGTGGTCCAACATTATCCATCAAATCAAGCTCAACATTTTTATAAGGGTTTAATTTGGTTGTCATAAAGTCGTGCTGTTGGCAGCAAAACTTTGTAAAAGCTCTACAACGATAATAATGTCAAAAAAACTTTCGGAGTGATTTAACAGTGTCCAACAAATAAAGCTTGACTTTTTTTATGGGGGTAAAATTTGGCTGACATATAGTTGTGCTGTCTGTCGGAGTATAGTTAGCAGCCCAAGTGTCTAAAGCTCTAACGTTAAAAAAAAAGTCCAACAAAGTCTGGGAGTAATCCAACAATGTCCAACAAGTGTATTTAAACATTGTTGAGAAGTTTTGAACGGTTACAGCATATTATTTATGCTAAGTGTGAAGTTGGCATTACAAAATAAAAGGTGGAATAGTTAAAAAGAGGGGCTCCAAAAACTTCCAACAATTTTCCAAAAAATGTAGCATTACAAATAAAATTTGGAATGGTTAAAAAAGGGGGGACTCTAACAACTTCTAATAAATTTCCATCAATGTCTAACAAGTATATTTGAACATTTTGGGAAGGTTTTTGAAAGATTAAAACGTACATGTAATGCTAAGTGTGAAGCTGGCATTACAAAATGAAATGCGCGATGGTGGAAGAGGGGGGGCTCCAATAATGTCTAACAAATTTCCAACAATGTCCAACAAGTGTATTTGAACATTGTTGGATAGTTTTTGAAAGGTTACAACATAAAAGTAATGCTAAGCGTGAAGTTCGCATGACAAATTTAAAGGGGGCCTACAACAAATTCCAACAAGTTTCCAACCATGTCCAACAAGTCTATCTAAACATTGTTAGATATATTTTGGAAAGTTCTGCTATCAATGTAATGCCAACTTCACGCCTAACTTTTTTTTATTGATTTTCAATTTCTTAATTGTTCAAGATTCTCGTATAATTATTTTTGAAAAAAAGTATATTACAATATCTTTATTGATTTTAAAATTGTATTAACTATTAATTAAATAATAAGAAACTAGATTATTTTCTATTAGGTCTTATATTTTAGTAATTTTCTTTTTTTCTTTTAAAACTCATTTTATACATATCATTTGAATCTATATGAACCTGGTACACATCCACAAGCTACAATTATGTGTATCTTAGGTACACTCCTATTTTTCACACTCATCATAAATAATGTAGTTGTATACTATACACTTACAAAAATATAGAATGAAAAATGATTATTATTATACCGCCAATTCGAACAGTAATAACTATGATTCATTTAATATTATGTTTTATTTTACAGAAACAATGTCTGAATTCAACAAAAAGGAAGTTGACATCATTTATAAGAATTTGGTGTCTCTATGTAGTGATGTTCATATCAAACGTATATCACAAGAAGACATTAATTTACTGACAAAGTAAGTATTTTAATTTATGAATATTTAGTATTTTACTAAATGATGCAACTAAACTATTTTTATTTTGTATTATTGTCAATTATTTACAAATTACAAAACTTCTTCTATTTCACATTTTTAAATAGTAGATATCATTTTTTAAAGGCCTCATGTAATTAATAATAATTAATATTAATTATTATTATTAATTATGTATTAATGGTTAGTTTCATTATTTACATTAGTTACAACTTAAATAATTATAATAATTGTTCAATATTAAAAACAGTTAAATCATACTCATAGTCATAACTCATAACTCATAGTACACGTAAGAGGATTTTAAAAAAATTAAAATATGTATAATTAAGTTTAGAAGTATAACATTAGAATGTTTTGAGAAAAATTTCATTTTTAGTTTTAAAATGTATTATTTACATTATACATAATGTAATATTCATTATTCATTTTAATTATACCTTTAATATATTCATATGGCCTAGGGAAAGTGGCATCACCCTCGCCCAGTGCATTTTAATAAATGCACTGCAGTAGCCCTTCACTGACTTTAACTGATTGGTGTAGTTTGGTCTTCCAGGTTGGGGGTTGAGCGATGGGCTAACAACCCGTCCTCGTAAAAAATTAATTTGTTGTGAATCTTCTAAATAAACCTCGGGTCAGTCATCTAGGAATAAAATACAGAAAACGGAACAAAGACAGAAATGGATTAAGGATCGGTACATGGAACATAAGAACTCTATTTAAGTCAGGTGCTCTGAAAATGATCACAGACTAGATACAAAAATACAAACTACCAGTTGTAGCACTACAAGAAATACGGTGGCCCGGCAATGGCAGTGTAAAATCTGAAAATAACATTATTTTCTTTAGTGGATCGACAACCGGTAGACAAGAACATGGAGTAGTACGTTTTTCCCGAGAAAAAATATTTTTAAGCACACGTGGATATCTCCTGATACAAGAACTAAGAACCAGATTAAGCACGTTATAATTAATAGAACACATACAACATGCATAACCATTGTGAGAAGCTATAAGGGAGCAGATGGAGATTCCGATCATTATCTGGTAATTTCGAACCTCATACCAAAGCCATCAGTGAACTGGAAGAAGAAGAATAAACATATGTCAAGATTAAAAAATTCAATGCTGATAAAGCAAAAAATTCAGCAAAAATCCAAGCGTACATACCAAAGTAAATTAGTTGGTATACTTAATATGAAAAGTGTGCCACAGAATGATTTTGATACAGAATGTCATGAAGCAGTCAAAAAGCGTAACTTATTCCAAATTAACGTGTTACAAAACACTACATAAGAGAGCATATAGCAAATCAAAGGCAAGAGCTCAAGCAAGTAAAATATTAAGACAGAATAAAAGATTAACGGAAAAAAAACTTATCAAGGATATTGAAATATTCAAAAGAAATCCAAGATTATTCTTTGATAAGTGCAAATCTGTAAAACAAGGCTACAAAGAAAGAGCGTCGACAATGAAAAAATACCGGGGAAACCTTATAATTGATACCAAGAAAATCGTCATATATTTTATAGAATTTTTTAAGAGAATTTTAAACAATATGCAGGATAACATCACACCCTACGAAAAAATAATATACTATTACGGCGGAGCCAGAAATCATAAAACATACATAAGATAAAGTTAAAACTATAATTTATACTCTAAAAAATAACAAAACACCTGGAGAAGACAATATAAATTCGGAGTTAGTAAAACTCGCGAGAAAATAGTTAATAATTGAAATAAACAAATTAATTTATAACGTATGGGCTAGAGAAAAATTACCAACGGACTAGAATGTGGCAATTATTTGTCCAATCTCAAAAAAAGGAGATCCAACAGATATCGAAAACTATCGAAGAATATTCCTTTTAGATGCAAGTTACATGGTTCTCTCTCTTGACTTGAAACATATGCAACTGATATTATCGGAGAATACCAAAGCGGATTTATAAGAGGAAAATCAACCACAAACCATATTTTATCTATTCTACAAGTCACGGAGAAGTACTATGAATATAATAAAAAGCTTCAAATGGTTTTTGTTGATTTTAAGCAAGCTTATGACAGCATAAACAGAAATCAATTATGGATTGCATTGACGAATCTAAGTATCCCGAATAAATTTATAAGAATGATTACAATATGCAATTCGAACAAACTTTGCAAAGTCCGATGGCAGGAGGAGTTATCCCCCCTTTTTGAAGTGAATTCGGGGTTAAAACAAGGAGATTCTTTATCTCCTATATTATTTAACCTCGCCCTTGAACAAGTCGTTAGAGACGTAGGAGAAGACTTAGTAATGGAGATCAATGAAAATGTGACAATGTTAGCGTATGCATCATATGTATGTACGTCATCATACTAGGTCAGAGGTTCTCAACCTTTTTTCATTCACGCACCCCTTGACCACTCACTACTACTTTACGGACCCCCAAATGCCAATTTGTCATATATTTTTACATAAGATATTATACCTATTATAGTATTTATACTCTTATTATACACTTATACTAAATCGTATAAGTTACGAAAAACCTATTTACAACATTTACAATATTTCACTACTAGTTTCACAAGTAATTTCAATTAATTACAACAAATTTCAATTTTTCAGCCATTACGCTTTTTTTTTCCGGGGACCCCCTAATACCTACTCGCGAACCCCTAGGGGTCCGCGGACCCCCGGTTGAGAACTAGGTAATAGCCGCTAAGAGGTATAACACACTGTGGAAAAATTAATTGCATGTAGTAGGAAGATGGGTCTTACAATTAATGAAGGAAAAACAAAATACATGCTAATGACACGCCACACATCCATTAAGAACAATTTGATAATCGGACCATACACCTTCGAACAGGTCGAAGATTTTAAGTACTTGGGGGTTAACATTAACCATAAAAATGAAATGCATAATGAAGTCAAACTCAGAATAAACACGGCGAACCGAGTATATTTCTCACTGAATAAATTGTTAAGTTGAAGAATGCTATCATGGGTGATAAAAGAAAAAATGTACATAGCTTACTTACGCCCAATAGTAACTTATGCCTGTGAGACATGGTCGACGACTCAAGGGGATGAGGAGAAACTTCTTATCTTCGAGAGTAAAGTACTGAGAAAAATATACGGAACTGTCAGAAACGATTCAACTAGGGACTATGAAAGAAGAAAAATTACCAATTTAGAATCTCTGTAAAATAAACCAAATATTAAATGTTTTCTGAAATCCAGGCGTTTAGAATGGGCGTGCCAAGTGTGGCGTGCTGAAGGAAGCATAATTCAGAAAGTACTCATACTATTCATGTTTATGATTCTGTTTATTAAATTCAGCTGGTAAGCACTTCAGGGGAAGACCTCGGCAACGATGGCAAGATAGAGTCAATGCAGATATAATAATGATAGACGGAACAGCAAACATCGAGACCACTACTGATCGTGACACGTGGAGGGGATTAATAGAAGCTGCGAAAGGGCAAAAAAAAAAATAAATAAATAAAAAAATAAAAATAAAAAAATAAAAAAAAATATAAAAAAAAATATAATAAAAATAAAATATTTTTTAGTACATTCAACTAATATTAAAGTATATTAAAGTAAATTTGATAATTATTCTTACTTAATAATTTTCTTATATTAATTTATTTTCTAGGCGGTTACAATTAAAACAACTATAGGTATTTAAAATCTTAACTGCTTATTGTTTTTAATAATATAAAATACTAATATAGATCTTATAACTTTTCTTCAATTTTTTTATTTGACCTTTTATAGACAAATGTTCTCAATAGTTAAATTAATTTTCATATTTTATTTTATTCATAGCCATCTTTCATTTGCATATAAAATTGATAAGGAGTTAAGTATAGGAAATTTCTTATGCGTTTGTATGTGTGTGCGTGTGTGAGTCGTATAAATGTATGCCTATAATAACTATATAGTATATATTATTACTATATGATTCATGAAAGAACTATAGCTTATCGTACAACATGTCAATAACACTTATTATTTATTTTTTGGTCGAAGTATAACTAGTGCCAATTGTATTAACTAACCTATTTATCCGGTACAATTTTAAAAAAACATATTATTTGAATTTTTCACAAATTTTAAATGGTCACGGATTTTTTTACTTAAACATTATTAACATTTTAGAATTTTTAAAATTCTAAATTCTAAAATATAATCTTTTAAGATTCAATTAAAAATAAAAATAAAAATAAACTTAATGAGTTTGTGAAGAATTCAAATAACATATGTTTTCAAGTTATCAAAAGTCTTATCCAATAACTATAGGATTGAATGTAGAATTGACATATGTAAGGTCTATTTGATAAAAACACGAACGGGATCTACCTTATTAACGGGATAGAGTACCTTATGTCCTTTTTATAATATTATTACTAGTAACACCTAGTACTCGTTTAGTCGATCGTATTTTTCAATTATTTTGTTTTCGGTACATATTAGTATATTACCTTGTCACAACCCATACCTATATAATATTCTATAGATCAGGTGTTGCTTAGACCAGGCCGCGTAACTTTTTTCTGTGGCTCTTTAAATATTTCTCATGGTATTTACAATTCTATCTTTATATCTCAAATTTAAATTAATATAAAGTAGGTATTGATTTTATAATTTCAATACGTAGCTATCTTAAATAGACTTAATTTTAGTCTCACCATTGATTTTAGATAAATTAAAATAAATGTCTTAAAAAGTTCATTAAGTAATTAATGAAATAGTTTTAAATGACAGCATATTGCATCGGGTTATTAATTTTATTTCTATCGGATTTTTTTTAATAAAAATTCAAATTTTCATCTAGTTCGATGTACCTATACCACTTTTTGTTTATTTAATTTGGATAAATATCTGTCACATATTACGAGTACATAACGAATATCACTAATAAACTTGGCTCTTGGATCTAATTGTTTTTATTTGAATCAC
Source organism: Rhopalosiphum padi (assembly GCF_020882245.1). Taxonomy (NCBI): domain Eukaryota; kingdom Metazoa; phylum Arthropoda; class Insecta; order Hemiptera; family Aphididae; genus Rhopalosiphum; species Rhopalosiphum padi. The sequence continues at coordinate 49,216,568 of NC_083599.1, forward strand.
TAATCAGTATACCTAATCTAAGTGTATATTTTTTGGAGTTTGAATTTTCTTTTCATTGAACAACTTTTTGACACTTATAATATTTTAATATTATTAAGCCGACAAATAGATGTGGCGATGTAATATGGGTATGTAATATGTTGGTGTAACATGACTTGTGTAATTCGTATAATGATAATCTACGTCGGGTACCGTTAAACTATTAAAGACAGTAACATATTAATATAATATCAGGTACCTAATACTTATATTATATTATCGGCAATGTACGCCCCATGATGTAAAAGGATAAGATAATTAGATAATAGACTGATAATACTTCATACAAAAATTTAGCACAATTTTTGATGGCAAGAATTTAGTAAATATTCCGCCAATCAGCGCCACTATATTCGAAAGCCGGTTATTATATTCATTATTCGCTACTATAGGTAATAATGTTATGGATTATGTGTCTATGTCACTATGGTGCATTAAAGACTATAATCTTGTAATATATTATTATTATTAATTTTTTTAAATTGTAATACTATAATCATAATTCATATGCAATGTATTAATATCATACTAACAAGTAACAATTATATTTTTAACGACGTTTGTTTTAATTTTTAAAACGACCCTCAATGAAAACATAAAAATGTAGACTGTCTAGGTAAAAATACCTTTGGGATTTGATAATATATGGACATAAGACATTACTCGGGACTCATGAATCGTGGGGGGTAATCTAAAACTGATATTTTATTTACAATCAAACTGCATAATATGGCCATTTATGTTTGTTTTTATTATTATTTATGTAATTTATTTTATTTCCAAGATATTATGTTCTTAACATCATGTTATAAATATCCGTGATGTACAATGTTGTCTTTAGATCAATAATTATAATTATAAAAAATGAACACACGATGTTAAATTAGCTATTCGAACAATAATAATTTATTTGAACTAATAGTAAAAAAAAAAAGGTACGTCTTCCCTGGTGCGCCTGTACACGGATACACGGCGCCGAACTGCTGTTAGCATTGTTTGACGTGACGACACTGCAGCGCGTTTTAAGGAAGACCTTTACAACTTTACAAGTATTAATAATATACACCATATTCGACGTCCTGTTTTTTCTTTGGTACATAGTTGATATGTTTAGTTTTAGGTAGGTAGAGTGATAAGTTTTTAACTAATGCGTCGATGTATATATATATATATTTATATATAGCGAAATCTATAAAATCTTTAAAACAAACTACTATTTAACAAAATTCTCTATATAATAAAATAATTTTAAGTTATTTTTCTGCAACAGATTTAAAAACAAAGAACTTTCAAGTCTATTAAATGGAGATTTCACATATTATACTCGAATCTAGGAAAAAACGACAAGGAAAAAAACGACATTTTATAAATAAATATAAATTTAAATAAATAAATTATATAGATATTATATCAAATAGTATACGACATGACAAAAAACGTTAAATGCAGTTAACATTAAAATTTCAAATAGGTATTAATTAAGTATAAATATATTATAAAAAGTCAATTATTTATAGTTAATTATTAAATTTCCTTATAGTATCACGTATTCACGTCAAACGATCAAGGTTTAAAATACGAGTCGATTACATTTTTAACGATAAAATTTGGTGTATCGCAACCCATGTGTATCATTGTGTAGGTATACAAATATAACTTTAGGCTAATGACCTATTGACCTGTGATGTTGAAGCCTTGCTTCTAATAAAATATATATACATATTTATATAATTTACATATTCAGATACTTTTAGCAAATTCAAGTAATTCAACAGTTGCTTTTATTTCATTACATTCGAACATATTTTAATTTATGGATGTAGTAAAATAAGTTCAAATTGAAATTTATATAAAAATATAAAATTGCAAAGTACGAACAAACTACAAAACCTGAAGTCTAAAAATAAGGAAATATTTAGGTATAAAAACAGAAATGGTGGATATAAAAATAACGAAATCAGTTAATTTGAATTTTTTTAAAATGTTATACGTTTTTACCTCAATAATAGAAAATAATAACTATAAAAAAAATGTACGAATTAAAAAAAATGATATCCATATATTTATTATTATTATTTATTTTATATTTTAAAAAAAATTTTATTATACATTTTTACTGTTTATCATTATTATTATTAAGCTACAATTTTTAACAACTCGGGAAACAATTTGGACACTCCGCTTAATAGATCTACCTGCAATACAATTTGACGTTTAAGGACGGGTGTTTTATATCATTAAAAAACGTTCAGACTTAAGACGCCATGATATATTGAATACACATATTTTAACGGTGTGTCATCAAGATAATTTCAATGCTATTAGGTAGTTTACATTCCACAACAATATAACATACAACTATGGTATTATAATCTACAAAGCTAATTAAATGGTCATAATATTATAGTTTAGTTTTGATAATTTATTCTTGTATACTTCATTTAAACGTTTTTCTGCATTAAATAGCTGTACGGTTTTATAAAATTAAATTATAATGTCGTTTTTAAATGTTAGTTTTTAGTTTAAAACTGCAGAATATTGCATTGTTACATTAGGGTCTACTTACACTATTTATTTAAGTATCCTCCAAAATGCACCGTCATTACTCTACATATTATATATGAATATTTTGTATGATTTTAAGTATGGAACATAATATTAGGTATACAATGTAGTAACTCACTAGTAAGGTATAAATTATAACGGTAATGTGTTTATTTGCACAAACCATTTTCTTTTTATTGTTTTACCTTCAAAATTATTTTTCCGTGATTTAAATTATTGTCTTTTTTGTTTTTTAATACATTTACAGTAATAAGTAGGTAGTAGTTATTATATTATTTATATTTGAGCTTTAGTGTGAAGTTAACACTTCTCTTCGATTTATTCTGGTCTCAACCATGCTATGAATAACTTACAAATTCCATAAATAAACTTAAAATTACTTACAAAAAGGGCGTCTAATTTAATTTTGGCTATTTTTTCGAATTGAAGAACTTCAATTTCTTTTAACCATTTTTCCGTAGAATAAATTATAACTTATAATCAAATGTAGTTTCAACTTAAAATTTTAAAAGGTAGGCAGGGCTTTACATTACATGTAAAATAGGTCACAATCAAGGCCATAGAATTTTTTTCGGGAGATCGGGTCCAAAACAATGAATATGTATATTTACCGAATTTAGGTAATAATAATATATAAGTATCATATTATTATGTTCATTCTTCATATAATATTACGATACAAAACTTTCAATATTTAATTTAATAAATTGGAGTTAAAAGTTTAACCAATTATGATTGAAAATTTATTTTTGTTAAAAAAAAAAATAATTATCTTAAACATTTCTAAACTATTTAACAAATTATGAAGCATGGGGGGTCCGGCCCCACTGGATTCCTCTTAGATACGGCCTTAGTCATTGTAATAGATATGTTAAATTTAATTTCAAGGATAAATATTATTGTCCACGAAAAACGATTCGAGCGTAGACGGTTTGTGGTCTGTCAGCCTTTCGTATATTATAATATACTCAATACTAATAAGTATATTTCACGATATTTTGTTTTTTTGATATAGCTTTTAAAGTCATTTATTATACTATTAGTAATGGCTCGTAGATAAATATTTTGAAACTGAAAATTAAAATTATTATATTAATATTTTGAACTTCGTTAATAAAATATCTTTTATCTGGTCTTTTAAAAATAATTTAAGTAAAATATTAAAATGTCAAAAATAATAAACATCAGAAAACATAAATATGAATTATAAATATACAATTATTAAATGTATAATAGATTATTACGGCTAGTGGCCTTATATCTTTACAACAGCGACACGGTGTATACTGTATAATACATAGTACTAGGTATAGTGAACTTCATTTTAATATCGTCTACAATACGTGGTTTATTTTCCCCTAGTCGTTTTTCTAAACTGCTCCTGTCTTATAAAAAAGTAAATTCCCAAACGGGTCCGATATTTTATAACACAAATTCCTCCTCACTTTATACAGACTGTTTCAAAAGAGGTATGGTTAAAAATGTATTGGTGAACACTAAGTAAATTATAAAAATTATATAAAACAAATCATAGGCTATCGTATTATTGTGAATTAAATTTAAAAGTAAAAAAAATGTAAAACATGTATAATATATACTCGTATATATAAATATTAAAAAAATCAAAAATTTAAATTATAGGTAAATTTTTTGGCACAATTTTTTATATAAGTACTCCATACGAATATTTTTACCGAATACACGAGTATGTATAATATTTAAATCCGGTATAGAAATTATGTCGATATTATCAATATATCTTAAATTTTCAGTATTCAGTTTTAAACATTTTAAATTTAAAAATATGATATACCGATATACAGTACTCGATAGTAATATCTTCGTCCTACATGTTACGGTAAAAAATAAAAAAAATAATAACAATCAACATACATAATTTATTCAATATACTAAATAGATAACAAAATTAATAATTATTGTTTTTGAAATAAAAAATCGTAAAATTCGTTTACTTATACTAGAGACTTAGAGGAGCTCAAATTGGTAATACCGTTAGTATTTTGGGAATTTATCGGTTTCTAAATTTTTTTCGGCGGGAGCCGTTTAGGAATTTACCTGTTCGTAAAACCTTTTTCGTCGAGAGCCGTTATTTTGGAATAAGAAAATAATGGACGTTAGCCGTTTGGGATGCCGGTTACTCCGTCCAACCCATGACAATATTGCATATTACGATTAAAACTATCGGTCGGCAGTTTTATTGAATCGGTGACCGTCGTACAAATAACTAAAATAATATTTACATCGAAATAAATATTTATAGGTTTTAGATTTTGTAGCCTTCAATAATAATAGACAGTGATATATTGTTCAATTCGGATAAAAATACTTCTATATATTTTAGTTTTTATTAATTATTATTAGTAGCTGGTATTTTTTTAAGGGAAGGTGCAGTTTTTAAATCTTTTCCGACGAGCTGCCATTGATGTTGACCTAAATATATAAAATGATAATAATTGTATAATTCAAAACTAAAATATATATTCTAATTAATACGTCAATACGTGTATGTGAATATATTATAAAATGTATAATTTAAATTGAATAAAATTATAATGGTAATTATATAATTAAAAATTAAAATGTGTAATCTAATTAATATAAATGTAACTACTTTGGGCAATATATGGACATATGTTTTAAATAAGTGAACTTAGCATAGTAAAAAAGTAGCAATCCATACGGAATAAAATAAAATATATTGACTCGTTTTATTTTTATTTTTAATAGTGAAAATAAAATATAATTTAATATTTTTTTGAAATTTTTTTCAAAATAGTCAATTTGTAAATCTAATTTTTAGAAAAGTTTGTTGTAAAAATATTTATTAAGCGAAGTTAAATTATTTTATATAATTTAGACTATACATTTCATAATATATTCACGTGTGATACACGTAATAATTAGAATATCTGAAATTCTGAATGTACATATTATAATTTATAGTTTTGAATCATACAACTATTATAATTTTATACATAATATGTACTATATATTTTAAAATACATATACATAAGGAGGGAGGGGGGTATTAGCAGTATCCGGCGAAATCGATATACGCCTCTGATTTTTAAGCATTTGAATATATTTCAATAAGATAGGTATATAATACTTATAAAATATAAAAAAAATTACAATTCTGTAATGTTTATGCCGCTCCTAAAATCTAACTCTAAAGCCGCCACTACTTTGAGTATATCGATATATTTACATAATGATAGATCAAGATAAAAATACGCATTAAATTAAATCATTTAGAATGAAAATATTCACAATTGCACAGATTCTATAGTAAGTTGGAATTGGAATACGATTTAAGATAGTAATTGCCAAAATTGAGTAGGTTTCAAAAATTTAATCACAGTTTAGGTACATAAATTATGTACCTACATTTTAGAAAAAGGTTAATTTTGTTGCATTTACCGACGAACCCATCCAAAATAATTTACGACTTAATTTTGGATCGTGCCCATACGTTTGGATACATTTAATTGTTAACTTACAGAATACCATTATGATCGCATGTAAATAGTTAATAAAACAATAGCCTTTATTATGGATTTCCGTTAATAATTTCTATACGATTATACATAATAAACGGAAATATCTATTTGTATTGACGGTATAATACATTATAATATTCTGTATACATGCAAATATGCAATACAATAACGGCGAACATAAAACTTTAATTTAAGTTAAAATACTTGCTAATGGCATATGTGTCTGTTCAATAAGTAGGTATTCAACATATTAATCAGTACAAGGGGCAATAGGTTGTCTGGACTGCAAGATAATTGATCTTAATAACGATTTAAAAATTTAATAACGATCGGCGTCGTCTGGTCCAATGCTAATATATATTATATGTTTCGTGGAATGCAGGAAGAATACTATTTGTTACAAAAGATAAGGGAAAAGATAGTGTGTTAAAAATATTTTTTATTCTTGGACGATATAATAATATGCATTATGCAGGTATTATTGGCCACCGGACGGACCTTTCCTTAGACATTATGGTCGTGACCGTTGTCAGCCTTGTCACTAAACGTGTAGGTAGATGACAATAAAAAATATGAAACGAAAAATTTTACATCTATAAAAGGTATAAGTACATAATATCGTACGTCGTTATAAAAGCACGAGTACAGCTTTTATAGTTATATATTAAATTTATTATATACTAGTTGATCGTGCACTGCAGTGTCTGTGACCAATTAAATAACTTCACTATAACATTTACCTTTCCAAATACTCTGTTAAATGTTTTATACCTACACATACTTTTAATGTAGTAATTTGAACGGTTTTGAAAAAATATACAACTCACGTATAAAATGATGTAGGTATAATTATTATAATAACTATTTTAATTGTATGTAAACAGTGGCATCCGACTATATACGAACAAAATATACAGTGAGTTGAGAGTTCCACTAAATGTGATCACATTGGTTTAGATCATTTTCAATTTCATAAAACATTCTTTTTTTATTGATGAGTTTTTATTGATATGTATGTTTAAAATTAGATAAAAATAAAATAAAGTGATCGTACTTGAGAATCTACTAATTTTATTTTCATATTAGCCTGAAATTAAAATCCATATTCAGTTAATATAATAATTACATGATTTTTAATTATTTAATAAATAAATAAAAATATATGTACATTGTACATATTGTACCTATAACTGTTGAACAACTGAAAAGAATCGTTTTTGACATATTTTTTAGTGAAAGTTTGAAATACCATTAAAACGATAAGAATGTTCTTAAAAATGATTCAATTATTCGGTACTTTGTAACTCTAATAAAAGGTTGATTCTATAAACCAGTGATCACATTAAGCGGAACTCATTGTATTATGAAATATATATGTTTTAAATATATTCGTTTTTCGTGAGGCAAAAATTCACTGGATGTACCACTCTTAAAAATACAAAATTAAAAAAATTAGCACCTAAGTGCAAAGTGCATATCTTTAGTTACCTACCTATAGGATTATCTATGTACCTAATTTCAAATAGATTGTGGCATTGTGCTGATGTGTATCGCTTACACATACAAACATTGTTTTTTATTAATATAAATAAAAAACAAGGCAGTGGCGCTGATCACGTATGACAAGTGGGGTAAATACCACAGAACTTTTTAATGGGTCGTGAGTAATTTTTTTGGTATAGTTGTAATTTGTAAATAGTAAATATTAAAAAGTAAACAGCTCCGTTACCCCAGCACTGTCATGTTTGAAACTGAATATAAAAATTATCCAGTATTATGTACTTTATTCTGTACAATTTTGTATAACCAAAATACAATTTTTACACCTACCCGAACACGAGAAAACGCGATTTCCCCGTGTCCGTGCTGCGGTTTCACACACACACACATATATATATATATATGATAACATATATATTTTATACTAAATAATGAATTATACTAATATTACTATTGGTTTGCGTTCAAGGTGTATTTTCAAATTCTGGATATTTATGGTTATATTTTCTTTCCGAAAGTTTATGGTCCACTACTTTAAAGTTCAAGACTTTAAAGTCCATGGTAATATGGATCAATATTTTTTAACTTCATAAATTTATGGCCCGTATATGTGTACTTTCCGTGATAATCATTTTTCCAAAATATTGTGGTTCGTGATTAATTTTAATAAATTAGATTATGAATATAAAAAATTATTCACTATCCAAAATAATCAATAATAAGAAATAACTGCATACTCATTTATGATATTATATTTACTAACTCTGTTATTGGTATCGTTATAAATATATTCTTAATTATACATAAATCAAATGTGAAAAAATTATTGTAAAAATTATTTATACAAGAAAAAATAAGAAACAAGAAAAAAAAGTAAAATAAATTTTTGCAGTCATTGTTATTGTTAGTTGCTACTACCATTATTTTTATGAGAGTAATTTAGTGTCTTTATTGATGTCGAAAAGATATTTTAAAAATGTCTGTTTGTCAGAACCTACTCTTGTTGGAAGGTATTATGAATTAATAAATTTATACAGTGTATATTGTACACTGTACAATGGTTTATTAATAAATACATAACTAAACTTTGGATCACAAACTACAAAGTAACATATAATACTAAAGGTACTATACTATACTACTTAATAAAAAAAATTACAGGCCGTTAAATATTGAACCTATTTATTACAATATGCAGCATCCATAAAATATAAAGATTATATTTATTAGGAGTAAGTAATTAAAAATACAAAAATAACAAAAAAATTATAAAATTAGGTTGTGGAAATACACCATGTTTTCTATATAGGATTTCTGGAATCAGTACAAAAACACCACTTTCACACTTTCACGACAATGAGTTTTTTTAATATACTTACAAGAACATTTATTTTAAATATTTCAATAAAATAAATGTTTTTGTAAAAATAAAATTATGTTTAATTGTAAATATAGACATTAATAATGACAAATATAAATATAATTGTCATTGGAAATATTGTAATGCATCAACACCATTCTTATCATTTTTATTAATATCAAAATATGTGTTTTTTAAGTAAATTCTAATTTAAATAAATTTCAGAAAAACCAAAACGCCTGAACTGAGAACATTTATAGAAGAGAAATGTCTCGATTTATCTTACTTAAAAAGAAATAAAGTGGAAAAAAAGATGAAGAAAAATCACAACCTGCGCTCTTCTTTCCATGTACCCTCGACAAGCCATCAAAACATGTCAAAATCAAACACTTCACAGCCTACTGCCAAACAATCATTAGCCTATATAAAATTAGAAAATCAATTTGGTAATTCGACAGTACCTGCTTCGCCAACACAATTTGAATTTCAAGAAAAAAATAAAACTGTAACTAAAAAAACAAAAAAGATGAAAAAAAATCACGATCCGCCCTCTTCTTTCCATGTACCCTCGACAAGCCATCAAAACATGTCAAAATCAAACACTTCACAGCCTACTGCCAAACAATCATTAGCCTATATAAAATTAGAAAATCAATTTGGTAATTCGACAGTACCTGCTTCGCCAACACAATTTGAATTTCAAGAAAAAAATAAAAATGTAACTAAAAAAACAAAAAAGATGAAAAAAAATCACGATCCGCCATCTTCTTTCCATGTACCCTCGACAAGCCATCAAAACATGTCAAAATCAAACACTTCACAGCCTACTGCCAAACAATCATTAGCCTATATAAAATTAGAAAATCAATTTGGTAATTCGACAGTACCTGCTTCGCCAACACAATTTGAATTTCAAGAAAAAAATAAAAATGTAACTAAAAAAACAAAAAAGATAAAAAAAAATCACGATCCGCCCTCTTCTTTCCATGTACCCTCGACAAGCCATCAAAACGTGCCTAAATCAAACCCTACTGCCGAACAATCATTAGCCTATATAAAATTAGAAAATCAATTTGGTAATTCGACAGTACCTGCTTCGCCAACACAATTTGAATTTCAAGAAAAAAATAAAACTGTAACTAAAAAAACAAAAAAGATGAAAAAAAATCACGATCCGCCCTCTTCTTTCCATGTACCCTCGACAAGCCATCAAAACGTGCCTAAATCAAACCCTACTGCCAAACAATCATTAGCCTATATAAAATTAGAAAATCAATTTGATAACTGGACGGTACCTTCTTCATCAATACCAAACAAGTTTCAAGAACAAAATAAAAAAGCAGCTAATAAATCGAATAGGATAAAGGAGAAACTAGTTGATAATAATACATTAGAAAACGAATTGCCTACCAACTCTGAATTCAATGATAACTCTAAAAACTCAAAAGTCTCTACAGAAAATTTGATAGGAAAAATTAAAGTACGAGATCCAAAAACTTTAGTAGAACCTTCATTATACAGAAAATATAAAATTTTTTTTCATGTGCCTAAAACTAATACATATACTACCAGAAATAGAACATCTTTATCAAACTCCAATCAAAAAAAAGATTTATCTTTACATGAAATTACATATTTATTTGAAAAATATTTTACTAAGACTTTTCAAGAAACGATAGTAGTAATGGCGAATATTGTAAATGTAAATTTATTATGTGAAAACGAGCAAGTTCTTAGATCAAAAAAGAACTCTATAAATGATCATCATAAATTTATACTTGTGTCCAAGTTCCAAGATAATGTTATGTCGATTTTACTGATGATCGACGATCCTGACATTGACCGCATCACACAGATATTGTTTATGTGCATGTTGAATATCATTGCACAGTTACATGTTTCGCATTTGAATTTTAATAATACCTTTAAAAATCTTGTACAGTTCTTTAGTAAAAATCTTCAACGAAGCGAGTCAAAATTCCTTAAACTAATCGAATGCATAGAATCTAAAACATTTCTATCACAGTGTAATGTATTGATTAAATTAGTAGAAGTTGCTGGCCGTCACGATCATTTCATGAAGAATCGTATGGCAATATTTTTCATGCCTAAACAAAATATAAATTATTACCAAGCCATAATAAATGCCGTAATTCAAAATTTGGAAGTAGATTTTATAACATTGATGAACGAAGCTACATTAAATTGCCGTAATAGTTGCAAGTTTAAAGATCCACATGCTATTTTTTTGAAAAATGCAAAGTGCGCCATTAAAAATTCGCCAATACTTTTAAGTACAAACAGAAACGGGGATCAACATGGAACAATAACCACATCTACCAACGCAAATAACAAGTACATGAATTATATTATATATCAATTTAGGGCAGAGGACTTGTAGCTCTAAAAAAAACACTAAATATGTAAGCACTTATGCGCTTAAAAACCCTATAATATGCACTTAAAATATGCACTAAAATTATTTTTTTACAGTTTAATTTAAAAATATTAATAAAATAAATAGGCTTTAAAATAAGTCAAAACAATTTTAATACACTTTATTTCAATTACAATATACTATTGTCAAATTTTAATTAAACTGTAACTTTCATTCTTATTGCTTTACTTTTTTAAATTTTATATATCTTCTTCTGACACTAAAAAAAAAAAAAATAATTTTCATATTTTAGTAAAAACCATTTTAGCCAATAAATATTTAATTAATACTAATACTACTTTTACCTTGAAAATTACATTAAGTTTCAATTAAGTTAAATATGTCTCAAAAAGTATAAAATAGCGTATAAAAGTATAAAATATACCTTAAAAATTAAAAAGTATCAAAATATGCATTTATATGCAAAATTAAATTTCAAAAGTAGCTCTATGAAAGCATGAAACGTTTTTATTTCGTACTCTGCTATTTTTGAGACTGTGCAAAACAAATATGCAAATGCTACAAGTCCTCTGCCCTATATATCATATAATCATTGAAATTGTTTTATTGTTATCATCTGTAATAAATCAAATTCATTTTCTAATTCATTATTTGAACAAATTTGCATGTATTGTTTGCTATATTACTTAACTTTTAATTTAATATATTTAATATATTTAATTGCATGTTTAATTAGATAACCTTTAAAATTTACTTTTTATACATTACCTACTCAACATTTAGATAATCTTTATGATAGTTCCAGACCTACAAATCATAGAAGATTGATCGGGAATAGTACTTCAGAAACGACTACTAATACAAATTTGGAAATTAACTTAGGAAGCAGTATTTCAAATACTACTAGAAATGCATCTGAATCAATAGTTCCTTGTACTTCTAGTACATCAATGTACCGTGTAAAAGCACCTGAAAGGGCTACTACTAGTTATTCTCCAGCACAAGTGGATAATAACAAAAATACTATTCCAGTGTATCCTGATCTAAAACCTAATAATACAACAGTTTTTTTAAAAAACACAAAGCAGCAACCACAATTAAATATAAATATAACAAATAATACATATAATACCAATGTAACAATGCCCAGCAATGAGCAACCTCGGGTTGTAAGCATTATCTCTTTTGTAAGTATATTAAGTTAATATTTATCTTTTAAAATATATGAATACTTCTACCCAATGTAACCTTATTTTTGAAATGTGTTTATAATCTATGAGAGATTCAGTTAGATTTTTGTTGCGCTTTGCAACACTAATTAAGATTGTATTATTGATACGCTTTATTCGACAAGAATAATTTATAATGTAGTCAGTTGCGCCAGAATCTAAAAACCAGATTATTCCACCTTTTTCTTCTATGAGTTTGATGGTTACTGTTTGTTTTTCTGATAATAATACGACGCTTTTATAAGGTTGATTATCGTCATCAACTTCACTGTAGTTTGAAACTTCTTGGATTTTTATCCTATCTATTGAGTCTTTGTAATCTTCATTGAGATTTGAAATTCCCAGGTTTCTTGCAGTAGCAGCAATTTGGCGTATAGGTCAAAACATTTTGGAACACTACTGTTTATGGTAATACATTTTGTTCTAAACTTCGGATAGAATTATCGAATAGGACTACCGATTTTGGAGGTTTCAAGCATAGCAACATTGATAGTTGATACCTTGATTATCAAAAGGTTTTTTTAAAGTTGGAAAAATTAATTAAATTTGACTAACAACCTCAAATCTATTTAAAATTAACATATTAGGTACCTAAATATTACTTTTAGTATAAGACAGGTAAGCCAGGTTGGGTTTCGGTATTACCGTTTCGGTATTTCGGTAAATGATTGAAATTTGAGACTTCTTTTGATAGAAGAATAAAATATAGGTATGAAAATAAAAGGTCGGTGAGGTAAATGGGTAAAGGTCTTAAAAGAAATTTCGGTGACATCACCAACCTATAAAGAGGTCATAGAACAAGTTTTCCGGACAACAGAGAATAATCATTATTGAGCAAGTGTTTGAAAATATGCTATCGATTTTCGGCAAAGACCAGGTAGCATATTAATTAATGTAATAATATGCTATCATTAATGTATGTACATTAATTGAATAAAATGCTTGTATATTATAAATTTATAACGTAAATGTGCATACGAGTACAATTAACTTAAAAATCAATTATTTTTCAAGCGTCAAATAAAGTTACAAGATTTTTCATTCAAATATAATGGTAAAGTTTTAAAGTTTTTTTTTATATTTTTTCAGTGTGAAGCAAATGATTGTTACAATATAGGAACAATAGTATGCCAATTTTGTTATTTATCAATATACTGTAGCAAAGAATGTCGGGTAATTTTTTAAAATTAATTTGAAAAAAGAAATACACTGTATAATATCTGTTTGAATTTTTATTTTTAATAGCGGAGACATCGAGAATTTGGAAGCCATAAATGTAATAAAGCTAATAAACCCATTTAAACTCTATACAGTAAAAAGAACTTGTGCTCATACTCAAATCGGTAAGTAATCAAAATATGATATATTTTAGCTTAGGTTTATGTCACACTAACATTGAGATAAGTAAAAGTTTAAAAATCAGATGAAGACAAAAAAGTTTACCTAACCAACCCAAAAACAAATCAATTTTTTTTATAAGAATTGTAATTGCCATTAAAATATTTTAAATTATTTAATATTTATAATAACATTATTATGTATACATAAAATTGCTATCAATATACTGAATTTGTATAAAAAATATGAAAAAAACATTGACTTAATATTATAAGAATATTTTATTAGGTGTATGTACCTACTTGGCTACTTAGTTTTGAAACTAGAAAACCTACTTAATTTATAATGAATATGTGTGAACTATATGCTATATAAGACATATTTATATATGTATCTATTGGATAATTAATTATATTAATGGTATGACACTATGACAGTTATAATTACCTATCAAATTATTATAGAACGGCACGAAAATTACTGATGTAAATAGAGTACCTATTATTTTTTGGGAGGCTAACTACTTAAAATATAATAAAACCAAGTTTTAATGGATATTTAAAATTTTAAAATCTCGAAAATTTAAAAATTATTTTGAATTAGAAAGTTCATAAGTTATTGTATCCCTTCTACATCCAGTGGTGGTTCCATAGAGTATAAATAAATCTCAATTCAGTATACAATATACTTTCACAACTAGCCTACTATATTTCAGTTGATAGGTACATGAGAAATAATTTTATGAGTTACTTTATAGTCTATTTATACATTAAATAATTTTAATTTTAATTTATAATAAATGATTTATGTTTTAATTACTATAATCACTATTACTAATAAGTAATGACTTGTTTTACGTATTTACACATAGGAGAGCGGACGATCTACTCTCCCCCGCTGTAAGACCGGCACGGCGACACTTGTAGAGACTTTTAAGAATAAAACTTGCCATCAATATTGTAAAAATAAATTTAGAACTTTTTTTTTATTTAAAATAGTTAAACATAGCCAATGATTGTACACTACAATAAATCATTAGTTTTTTAATTTATTTATTTATCAGTTTATAAATAGGTATTTATACATTTTTATAATATATTAAAAAAAACATAAAATGTTTGGAATCATGTTCAAATTTAGGTACATTTTATAGAATATGTAAGAATATAAGAATATATAAAACTATAAAAGGTTAAAAGTTACGAACTGTAACTGACAATTAAATTGTATTTGTATACATTGTTTTGGTATTTTATTTAAACAAAATTATTTATTTTGATCTATATGCCTATATGAGATTCACATGAATGGTATCTTTTAATAAAGATTAAAAACAAAAATATTGGTTAATTTTAATATTTTTAGGAACAAATTTCAATTTATTTTATGTTCGCTGCTCAAAGATGTTACAATACATTTTATTCAAGTACCTATTCAATTCCAGACTGAAACCAAACTTGATAATATGAACTAATACGATTGAGTATTATACGAAAAAATATGTCTACAATTCAATAAATAGCAACTAATAGAGTTGTGTGACATGGGATGGAAGTTTAACACCTATGTATTAAAAACATATTTATTAATTGTTTACTAAGTTAGTTTAAAATAAATTTTAGATGTATAATTTTAGTAAAGTTAAGTACTAATAAGGTATTAGGTATAATCAATATATCATCTATACCAATAATTTTCAATATATCTTAAGATTCAATTCCTATATTTAATTGTTTTTTTATTTTTTTTTTTTTTATATATTATTTTTTATTTTTTTTATTTTTTAAATTTTTTTTTATTATTTATTTTTTTTTATGTTTATTTATTTTTTTTTTATTTTTTTATTTTTTTTATTTTTTTTTTTTTTTTTTAATTTTTTTATTTTTTTTTTATATTTTTTTATTTTTTTTTTTATATTTTTATTTTATTAATTTATAATTTAATTTATTTATTTTTATTTAATAATTTATTTTTTTTTTTTATATTTTATTTTAATTTTTATATTATTTATTTTTTTTTATTTTATTATTTTTTATTTTTTTTATTTATTTTTATCAAATTTAAAGGTAAGAATATTATCTAGACAATGACATATGATTTTATTGATATTATCATTTTAAAGTGAGTTACAGCTATGTAAAATATAACAACTTTAAAATGTTCATAACTCACTTTAAAATGATAATATCAATAAAATCATATGTCATTGTCTAGATAATATTCTTACCTTTAAATTTGATAATAGGTAAATTTACTCTAATATTAAAGCTAACGTCACAAAATGTATTCTACTGAACGAAAATTTGTTATGATGTACGATAGTAAGACAGAGACAACACATGCGGGTATAGCGTCCTCTAAATCTTATATTGTGAAACCATTTACATTGCAATTACTCGATTTAAACGGCATTTGTGTATATTCTATAAATTCACAAACTAACTTTAAAATAAAAAATAAAACATGTCTTGAGCCTTATGACTTAAAAAAATAAAATAATTTTTATATTTACATCTCAAACTATTATTGTTGTTCCTTTTATAACTAAAACATGACTTGTTTTATTATAAAATAAATAATTTTTATTAGCTAATACAATTTATATTTTAAGCATTTCTTTAGAAAAATTTATGCATTATTACATATACAATATTTATTTTGTAATAAACAATTTTGTACATTTATATTTGTCATACATCAAAATACATGGAATAGATTACAATATTTAATTGTAAATAATAATAATGTTTATATTTATTGTATGTACTTTATTGTTTTATAGCCTAATTTAAACATTTTGTAATTGTTTTTTTGTGTTTTTTATTTAATTAATAAAGAACCCCCCAAAAAAACTATAAATACTAATAACATACAGTTATTTCGACTTATAACACGAGTTTTAACTATCCTATTTCTTAGTATTTCAATTTCTAAATTTTTAAGTACCCTAGTAGGTAACCTACCTATTTTTTGTTTTTTTTTTTTTTACTTCGGTTTTCCAAAAGACAAGTAAATATAGTCAAATTATAAAATTTAATCAAGCTTTCTGATGTTATTTGCTAAATAATCAATCACTGGTGGAGGGGGGAGTGATGGCCTTCCCAGTAAATAAATACGCCACTGGTTGCAGTTAATACCACCTTTGACCTTACCGTTAGGTTCAAATTGGGTGAATAGGTTCGTGGTATAAATAGGTAATATCTATAGACAATCTTTTTTTTTCGTGTTTGAAATCGACGACGCTGTGGGAACTGCTTTCGCATTACTTCCACAATCTACATTGTTTGAAAATGTCATTAGGTACATAAATAGTATAATATTAATAATAATATAATTAATAATAGTATAATATTCATAAACGTTCCAAGTTCCTACAAAAATGTTTTTGCAATATAACAAAAGAATTAAAATCGTTACAATCATCAAATTATAAAAAAATAGTAATATTTTTATAGTTTTTAGATTTTTTAGTTCCAGAATAAAATACTCAAATACTGTTTAGGAACATTGTATTTAATTTATCAAACCTTATTTATATAAACTGAAAATGTTATACATTTTTTACTACAAAATGTTTGTAGTTTGTAAGTTTTTGTAATTATGACGAATACCGAAAAATTTGAAATTGGAATGCACATGAAGACAATTGAGCCTATGTATTTTTATTCATTTTTATACAGATACAAGAATAAGTTTTTTGACATCTTGTAATTTATTTTAAACACTTTTGACCCAGTGAATAATTGGTATAGATGGGTACCTATTTAAAGAAAGAAGTTTTCAAAAAAAAATTGAACATTTCTTATGTCTATGAATATTTCAAAAAAAGTCAAAATATTTAAAAAATAATGCTATGCATAGAAAATGTTAATATAAATATTTGGTAAAAATTGCAAGTTCTTATCTACGGTTTTTCGTTTTTAAATAACAAAAAGATGTCTAAGAAGAAATACTTTTTACGGTTTTACAATATCGTAAAAATTTAAAATTCAAACGATAAAAAAAGGATTAATTTTACTCCAGTAGAAATTTAATTAATTTTTATTGAAAAACTTAAAAAAAACCTTATATTAAATTTATAAATCTTGAGTATTAATATTTTAAATTTTATGAACAGCAAAATAATATTATGCTATTTTTAGTTTTTTGACATAATTCAGTAAAATTCTAACTTCACAACATCTATAATTTTTTTATGGCTTTAGATTTAACTTTTTTTTTTAACTCTAATAATAACGACTTACTTGTGAAGATCCTTGTATTCAATTTTCAAGGTTTTTGACCTAGTGCTATTGATCAATTGACATTTAAAAAAAAATGAAAAGTAAATTTGTTCATTAATAAATTATGCTATGTTTAGAATTTAATAATTTACACACATATTTTTAAGTTTCTGTGGTTAGCTATTCGTTTTTTAATTATAAACAAATAAAGAAATCAATTTTAAAAACTGGCTTAGCGTAAAAATACCGATTTTCCCTATTTCTTTGGATTATTAAAAAGTACTGCGAACTTTTGACCCCCAAAGTACCGACTAGATTCTGTTTGCTATCAAATACTCCCAAAGTGGAAAATCATTACAGTTTTTTTGCTCAAAAAGGTCATTTTAGATACAAAAATAAAAATAAAATACCTAATTTGGAAAAAACAACATTGTAAAATCAATACATTCATCGCTCCACTTATAGGATCTTAAAAATAATAAAATAGGTAATCATCAAAATTATCAAGCAATATTTAATAAAATATTAAGCTTATCTTAAATTCATTCAAATATACATTAGCATTGCAAGACATATTAAACCAGTCACTAATAAAGTAATAAATAACGATTTTTTACAAACTATAAATTTAATCTTGACATGTATCGCATTAGATTACATAATTTTAATAAATCAAATATTCAATACCTATATTATTATATTATATATATTGAATGTTTGTTATAAATTACGTATACACAATTTGTAGCAGTAGGCACAATAAGAGTATGAGCTATGTGAAAACAAAGATACATGAACAATTTGAATGAAGAAGCCATCCATTGTTGATACTTGTAAATATTCAATAAAAACTGAAAATTATATCGTTTTTACCAACAAAATTAATCTCCATAATCATTAAATTGAATTTGTTATTTTTATAAAAACCAAATATTATAATATACTGTAATGATATATACATTATTATATATCATTATTTAAATTTTCATAAAATATCAGTGCAGCTGCACAAACATAGACTAAGCAAATACATATTATTGTGAAATAAATTAATCAACTATAAGATAAAATTACAATTAATTAAATTACCCTTAGACTTAGAAATAATCACAATCATTGCAGCTGTACAAATATGGGCTATTTAGTAAATAAGATACTGATGATGAGCAACGCCGCAATCTCCAAATTCTATCACAAAGGCGGCATATCATGTCTATAAAAGGGCAAAGAACAACCAATTCCGCGCTCAGTCGCTTACACAACACTGTATCGATAAATGTATGATCTTTTTCTGTGTCAAATTCTTACAAGTTTAAATAAATTTAATTCACTTTAATATCTTTCGAGTTGTTGAATATAATATTCTTGCACACCTCTCTCCACCCCGGTCCAGCATTCATTACATCAAGTCGCATCAAATATCGTAACCTCACATCTCGAGTCATCCGAAAGGTAAGTGAAAATTCATATAATAGATATTTTAAATATATTAGTTTATTCAAAAGGAAAAACTCATTTACCCAACCCCGTAATTTATCTTACAAGGTGATGAGTTAAAGACAAACAATAAAAATAAATAACATTTAAAATACTATCTCTTAATAATAATTATATACCATATTTTTAACTCATTACAATACTAATATATATAATATATTAATACTACTAATATTATTTATATTATTATTATTGTTTTAATCATTATTCCTATCATTTTTATTATTACATACTGATACTTATTACTTATATAAGACTTAAGTTGCTAACAACTATTACTATAAAATAAAATACCTAAGGAAAAAACAATTATAGTGAAATAATATTGAAGCAACTAAATAAGGACACTTAGGTAGGTACTTGAAACCTTCAACAATCGTCATCAGTGGCGCAACCAAGAGGAGGGGGGCTGAGTGTCTGGACAACCCCCTTAAAACTGTAATTTTAGAAATAATAATGTGTTATAAATGTTATAAGTTATAATGTTTTTTGTCCATAATATACTGTATACGCAACTGGCGGACATCCCTTGAAAAAATCCCGGTTGCGTCGCAGATCAACATACCTAATACCATTTTCGTATTTATTATTGTGAATACGACTGTATTTATAAAAATAACACGAAACGAAATCATAACATTATAATATTTATAAATGGATAGTCTATGGGATATGAATTTCAAAATTAAAATGTTGTCGTCTTCGTCCCGAGTGTTTTCGAGTGCATTTGTTCTGCCATGAGTATACGAGATCGGAAAGCCCAAGTTGTCATTTAGTTATTTCTCTCGACTTGTTGATAGTAGTTGATACTACAATATATTATGTGAAGGGCGGCGAAAGCGTATTATCACTATTATCTATAGCGGTTTGTGGTTAGTGGCGCGTTGCGTTTAGTGCGAATGTATCACACGATCTTCAGCGCCGACCGGCGCGGAACGCTCCACTAAACCTAAGTATAGCCAATAGCCATTGGTTATAAATACTACTAATACTAGTATTTATAACCAATGGTATAGCTATGGAATTGAACTCGCCATCCCAAAAGCACTGACTGTTCCCGTTTGTACACGCAGTCTGCAGCCGTCACCGTCATTGCTATATTCCTAATTATTCTGAAACACTAGCCGTAGGTAGGTATCGAGGCACGAGATCACTAAGACGGAAAATTAAGTGGTCCATCTGATCACCGACGCCGTAAGTATAATAATACTTAGATATTTAACCTTTTTCGTGCGAATTACTGTTCTCGTTTTGCGCCGGAGTTGTCGATGTACTTATAAATACGTACCTAACTATCCGTGTAGGTATTCCATTAATATAATATAATAATTAATAGCGCTCACTACGAAACGGTATTGCGTATTTTCATTTGATGCACGACAAAGGTTTTCGTCGTTATTAGTATTGACATTATTATTACTATTATCAAGTAAATACTACTACTACTACTACTACTACTACTACTACTACTTATAATAATAATATAAAATGCAAGGTGACTGTCCTCCCCCCAGAATTACTGTTTTGAGAATTTCAGTGAGTGATGTAAATAACTTTATATTAAATATCTATTTTTCTTTGATCGCCATCAGTGATAATTGAAAATTTTAAATTTTCTCGTGAATGTGTGTTGTAGCTTATGTCTATGTTATAATATGTATCATCATCTGTAGTATGTGTCGATTCAATGTTCTTATCGATGTACTATGATTTTCCAGTACCTATACTTGTTTATAGGGACCTCAACCGTAAAATATAATGATAAACATTGTATTTATTGGTATTTGGTCTTTGTTAAATGTAAAGTAAAATAGTGTGTCTATGCTAATAATTTAAAACAAATTCTTAGTTTTACAAAGTAAACAATATAATATGTATACATTGGTTGAAAAAAAATTAAAATTTATTTTTAAATAAGTTGAAACCTATATTTTCTCTGTTACCTAATTGAAAGGTTGTCTTGATGCTGAAAATACTCCAAAGCTATATGTTAGTATGTATTATAATAATGTGTTATGTTAAAACTGTTTAATGTCTAATAAGAATTTCAGCTTACTTAAACCTCTAGTTTAATTAATCCAAGACATGTACAATTACTAAACTTAGTCAATTTAGTTTTGTATATAATTCAATTTTTTTTCATCAATGAAAATAAACACTTAGTTTTAAAAACAAATGAGAAGTCGATGTCTAAACCTGATTACTTATATTTTACCAAACATTTTTATTGATAATACATTAGATTTTTTTTAATTTCTTTAATCTTGTCTTGAAATAATTTTCCAAAAATCATTTTTTTCTGCTAAAAATATATTTAATATGTATCTTTTCCAAAATGTATTATAACTATGTAGATATCAAAATTTGTAGTGATAAATCTAAGATAATAACTAGTATTTCAAACAAAATTAACTATTGACATGACTGTTTATATAATATCCCTATTATAACAAATTATTAATTCATAATATTTATGTTAGAAACCATTTTAATTTAATAAATGAAAATACAAAATTATTATATTTTATCAAATTTAACTTTTTGTTTGCCATTTGTTGATTATTTATAATTTTTCTTTTTTTAGAAATAGTTAGCTAACTTAATTTTAAAACTTATCATTTATTGGTATTTACTATCAAGTTAAAAATTAATTATTTTCAATATATATATATATATATACGAGTATATTATTAATACTTTCGATTGGTATACAATATCCCTTAAAATATAGATGTAAAATAGTTGATAAAAAAACTAATACTGATATTGAATAACTTTCATAATATTAATATATTATCATGTATTATGAGTATTTAAAATTGTTTTAGGACTTTTTTCAAATTTTCCATGTTATATTTTACTTTTAAATAATGTAGGTAATAAAATAGGCTATTCAAATTAACTCTTAACTCTTAAGTATTTAAATGCTAAAAGATTATTTTAAAATTATTTGTTTTGAAACTTTAAAATTTATTACTGCTCAGAAGTATTGTGTAACAGTTAACTTTTAATCAAATATTTTAGTTTATAAAAAATAAAGGTCTAAATTGGTTTTTATTATTAATTTGATAGTGATTTAACCAATAAATAAAAGAAAATTCTATTATTATTGTCTTAAATTCTTGAAAATATTGATTTATTTTATGATGAAAAATATATTAAATATATATACCATTATAATTATTCAATCATCAATTATAATTTAGAATTGTATTATAAATACATTTTATATTTAGTATACTTTATAAATAATAATATTCATATCATATTTAATTTTACTATTAAATATTTATATACAGTGTGTAAACTGTAAACGCTGATTGAGAACCCTCGATATCTATCTCTGTGTAGAGCCCAACAATTTTAATTGTTTTTTAGTTGATTGTTATGATATAAAAATACACATTTTTATGGACAATGAATTTTCTTTTAACTTAATTATACAAGCTAACTTTAACTTAATTGTATTGTGCATACCCATGTTTAATTAAGTTAAAAAACTTCATAGGTGTATGTTGACATTTACCGATCATTTTAGTGAATGTTATCAATTTTTACAAATATCTTAGAATGTAGACTTTTACCAGTGTTTGTTGATAAACGCAATAGTTATTTACTGAATATTGACATGCCTGACAAGTGACAACATTTGTAATCAAATAAATAGGTAATAAATTCATAAATAAATATACTCTTAGTTTAACAAATTAATTTTTTAACTTATAGATTAAGTAGTATTAATTTTTTAAGTTATATTTATTACAACACGGTTAACATTGGCATTTACTGTTACAGAGTATTCCCCCATTCTTATACAGTTACATTTGTTTGTATTATATTTTTTTATAATATATTTTTGAATTGGTTCCGCAATTCGTTGATCATATGTTTTTATATGAACTTCGAGTAGTTCTTCGTTCTTTACATAATGAATAGTTTTAGTTTCAACGGGACGATTAGTTTATCCATAATATCATTCGGATTATTTCATGCCAATCATGCCATAACATTATACTAACGTTAAAAGGTCTCCAACGCATATTGTGACTGGACAATAACGTCTTAATTCTATAAAATAATAAGAAAATACCTTCTAGTATAGTGATTTACATCGTGCTTCATGCGTGGTCACTGGTCAACATTTGCCAACATTAATTATCGAAATTTGAACAATCACCGGTGTAAGAACGCGTTAAGACCATATGTCAACATTCACTACGATTTTTGGTAAATGTCGACATACACCGGTGACTGTCAACATTCGCCTACTGCGGTCATACACCTTAACATTTACACACTGTATATATACTTAGATAGTAATATTTACAACCATTTAAGCTCCTAATGAACAATATTATTTATTGTTTATAATGTTTATAATCATTAATCAGCAACTTACAGATATAACTAATGTAAAACTAAATGTTCCCAATAGTATAATTAATTAAGTACCTTATACATTCCTAAAATCGGTCTAAATGTCAAAATATTTATTAATAGTTGGGTTGTAGAGATGTAATTTACAACATAATTTTTTTTAAAGAATAAACTATTGAACATTTTAAAAATATTATTATTATATTATGATTATTTTGTAATTGGGTGTACCAGATTTACGGCTCAATAATTTTATGGAAATGTTGATTATATGATGACGTGTACTTTATAACAGAAATTTTTTATAAAAGAAAAAATTCTTTTAATTTTGATGCTTTTGTTGACAGGAAAATGAATCTTATTGAATCTGGATAATTTGGGGGTAAAAATTTCCCAACATTCTTTTCAGTAATTTGGAAA
Organism: Rhopalosiphum padi; assembly: GCF_020882245.1. Classification (NCBI taxonomy): domain Eukaryota; kingdom Metazoa; phylum Arthropoda; class Insecta; order Hemiptera; family Aphididae; genus Rhopalosiphum; species Rhopalosiphum padi. The sequence continues at coordinate 49,241,035 of NC_083599.1, forward strand.
ACAAAAAAATTAATCAATAAAAAATTGAATTTTCATACTAAACCTATTTTCAACAAAATGTCTTAATATTATTGTGTCTACAATACCGATGGGCGAACTATTGATCAGCATGAACCCTGCTCGTCCACGCCGATGTCATCTTGCGGCATAATGTAATATATAGGTACCTATGATTTACGTTTATAAAGAACATTTAAATATTGTTAATATTAATATACAGTAGAACTCCGATTGTCCGGACTAATTAATGTCAAGGGTGGTCCGGATAAGTAAATATCCAGATGATTGACATATGGCATATCAACAATTTTATAATTGTATGTGTATTTATTATTAATATGTATATGATATAATTTGAAATTTGTAACAGTAAACAAATTATTTTGTTATAGTATTTAATTGAAAAAAAATAAGCTATAAATACAATAACATATTTAAAAGGAAAATTTTAAGCCGTTAATATTTTTTCTCGTCCGGTTTATAGGCGTTAGGATAATCGGAGTTTCTACTGTATATTACTTATGATTGAATGAATTGTACCTATAGTTTTATATTTTAAAATTATTGTGTATTTATGCACTAAAAAAAAAATAGTAGGATAAACTTTATTTTATAAAGTTTTGTCCAATAAACCAAGTAAATATTGATGTATTTATTAAAGTAATAAAGTTATTTAAGTCTTGACTGTTTTGAGGCAACACTTAAAAATACTCATCGTAACAAATTAATATTGATGCGCTTAAAAACATTCCCAACATTTTGACATAAATAGAACAAAGCATAAGAAAAAATAGATCTTTTAAAATTTGATAAATTTAATTTATCATTAAATGAACTATGTTTAAGAGGATGTGACACACTGTTTGTTTTCTCTCTCTAGCCAACGCGCAACATAGACAAAACGCATTTACGCAATCTGAGTAGAACTCGCTCAATTTTGGTTCTAGAGTAAACATACCTATTATAAAATTAAATTGTGATAATTTAAAGGTTATTTAAAAATGTTGTAATTTATAGCTATTTCTAAACGATATAATTAACGTTGTATTGAGAATAATGAAAAAAACTCATCGTCTTGTACTCAGAAATATTATCAAAATTTAATTTTATAATAGGTATATTTACTTTAGAACCAAAACTGATCGAGTTCTACTCAGACTGCGTAAATGCGTTTTGTCTATGTTACGTGTGGGCTAGAGAAAGAAAACAAACAGTGTGTGACATCCTCTTAAATCAAAATATTTTCGTAAAATTATTATATTTTTTGCATTTCAATATTATAATAAGGTTTTGTATCATTCATAATATTTTGTCGGAAATAAAATGTATATAATTTTTTCTGAATTAGAATTATAAAAATTAAAATAAATAATACTTTAAAAATGTATTTATAGTTATTTAATGTATAAAATTATTTTTTTTTTAAATTTTATTAGTAAATATACAATCTATACTCAAATGCATAATAAGAATATGTGCTACATTATATTAAAAAAACATGAATAGGGCGAGGGAAGAAACCATCCAGTTATCGCACTTCTTTTGCTTAAATATACGTGAAACTAAATACTTTTTTAAAATTATTGTTGTCTATTTTTTTTTCATTTATCATTAAGATGGTCTCTGCGCCAGCTTCTTTTTAAACGCCATGGGGGTTTCCAGGAATTGTGTGAGTGGCTAGATCGGATATCAGAGAATTTGAGTGAATTGACAGATTGTTGAAAAACGTTTATAGTATGATTTAGCTTCTTCGTGAATGGTTTTCATTTTTAAGTCGGAGTGGAGAGTAAAATTAAAAATATAATAAGGTGGGGCATTGGTGATGGAGAGTAGGATTTTATTTTGAACGATTTGTATTTTATTGAAATTAGATTTTTTGGTATTACCCCACAGCTGAAGACCATATGTCCATATACGCTTAATTAAGGATTTGTAAATAAGTAATTTTATATTTAATTTAGTATGGTTATTATTTAATAATGTTTTGAGTAACCAGATACGTGCATTTAAGGTGAGTGTTTTTCCCTTACGTTTAGCGCCCAGGTGAGGCGCCGATCAATGGTAAACCCTAGGTATTTGACAGATTGAGATGATGGTATAGGTATGTCAGCTAAGGAAACTTCAGGACAAGGGGCAAGACGAAGAGTAAAGGTAGTTTGTAGTGATTTAGATTGATTTACTTTAACTCTCCAATTATCGTACCAGTTAGACATTAAGTTAAGGTGATGTTGAAGGTTTAGGGAAGCAGAAATTGAATCTTCATGCATTGATATAATTGCCTTGTCGTCTGCAAACTCGGCTACAGTTGTGTTTATAGTGGTAGGTTGATCAGCGGCATATATATTATATAAAATTGGTGAGAGTATGCCCTGTATGACTCCTGCATTAATGTTTGCAATGTTTGAAACGGAAGAACCGAACCTGACTTGGAAGTGACGGTCGGTTAAATATGATTTAATCAGCAAGTAGTTTGTTGGTGGAAGAAAAAGTTTTAATTTATAGAGTAGGCCTTCATGTCAGACGCGATCGAACGCTTGAGACACATTGAGAAATACGCAAGGAACAGTATTTTTTTTTCAAGTGAAAAGGATATGGCGTCAACTAACCTATGCAGCTGGTGTGTTGTAGAGTGAGTGGCACGAAAACCAAATTGAGTATTAGGAAGCACATTACTAGAGTAGATGTAAGGAAGGATTCTTTTTAGTATTAGTCTTTCAAAAATTTTTGCGAAGAAGGGCAAGAGGCTTATAGGTCGATAGGAAGAAGGTAGATCAGGAGGCTTTTTAGGTTTATGGAATAGAATGATGATTGAAAATTTCCAAAGTAGAGGGGAATATGTCAATCTTAAGGCAGCATTAAATAAGACTGTTAGCAAAATAATTGCTCTTTTTGTGAGGCACCTAGCTACTTTCGCAAATCATAGCCCGGAGATTTTTTAAGGCTGTATTTCTGTACAACATATTTAACATAATTTGGAGTAAACGATTTTGTGGGTAGATAGAGAGAGGGGGTATCTAGGTACTGTAACTAATTTGGTATTTTGAGGAGTTTGTATTTCAGTGTGAGGGCTAAGAGTTTCAGCTAAGTGTCTTTTTAGTAGTTCAGCTTTATCAGCATCTGAGGAGGCAAAACTGCCATCTGATTTAATTAAAGGGGTGTTTGGTACTGCGTGTTTTATGGACTTTTTAGTGGCATTCCAAAGGCTTTTATTTGGTGACAAATTAGTAAGGTAATTGATTTGAAGTTGGTTTTTATGTTTAGCTAGAATTTTTTTTAAACAGTTAGCCAGATTATTAAAGTTGTGTTTGTGTGATGTAAGGCGAGAGCGTTGAAACAGGACCCTAGCTTTGCATTTGTTAGCTATCAGGATGCGAATATGTTCGGGAATTGAAAAGGAATTATTTGAAAACTGCGCTTGAGATGGGGTAGCCTCCCAAGCTGCAGATTGAATTATGTTTGTTAACTTATTTATTGCATCGTCGATTTCTTGAGTTGATTTGAAACTAACCTTACGGCTAAGTGATCCGAAGTGGGTTCAAGGAGATTTCCAGCCATGAGGAATATGTTGGATGGTGTATTTGAGACAAAAATATCTAGTATATCAGGCTTTTTACGTAGGGAGGTAGGCCAGTATGTTGGTCCTGGTAAAGCTAGAATATTGTAGCCTTTCAGATTTGTAAAATGTAAAGTTCTAAACCTCTGGGGTTGTTTGTACGACAGCCCCAGTTAATATGCTTAGCATTATAATAACCTCCTATGATAAAATTATGACTAAGAGTACGAAAATAGTCTACGTAGTTTTGTATGTTCATGTTATGTCTTGGGGGGGAATAGATTACTGCTATTGTAGTTGGTATGTTATTGAGATGTAGTAGTATGGCACATGATTGTAAATAGGGTTGACAGAAGTCCGGAAGTGATTGATACAAAAGGGAGGACTTAATATAAATCGCAGCACCTCCATGGACTGTATTGTCCGGATGGTTTGATTTTAGAAGATTGTATCCAGTAATGGGAATGTAGGAATGTTTAGTGAAATTAGTTTCTGAAACTAACGCAATGTCTATGCGCTTTTCCTGAAGGACTAGTTGTTATTCATTTGCGTGATTTTTAAGACCGCTAGCATTAAATTGGAGAATTAAAATAGAGTTATTTGTGGAAGAGGGCATTATTTTTTATCTAAAAGATTTGAGACTATTTTAGTGAGAAGAGCTTTTAATGGATTTATTAATTGTTTGAACTCATTCGTGAAACTCGCCAATAGTATATTTATATCTGAAGGAGGAGGAACCGTATTGTTGGAATTGGAGTTAGAAGTAGCTTGGACATAGGTATAATTCGCAGCGGGTGGCTGTGTTGAGGAGGCTTTCACTTGTTGTGTTTCTAGTATATGCATATTTTTAGGATTAATATTATCCGATACCTGATTATTTGACTTTGCTTTTTTGCGTCGTTGGAGGTCCCTGTAGATCGAACAGCCTTTGTAGTTTGAAGGATGGTCTCCGGAACAAAGTGCGCACTTAGGAGGGGCGTCTCTGGAGTTTGGACAGTCGAACGTCGTGTGTCCGCAGCGGACACAGCGTGCTGGATAACCGCAATAGGATTTAGTGTGCCCGTAATCTTGGCAATTTGAACATTGGTTTATAGTTTTGGGCTTGTGTGGCTCTTCCACTTATATTAACGTATGAAGTAATGACGTTAGGTTGTAGATGTCGTAAGACTGTTCAGTCGGTTCGAGGTCCACGAAAAATAAAGGTAATGGATAATATTTACCTTATGGAGAACACTTGAGACTTGCCTAACTTTAGATAGGCGCAATTCAAGCTCAAATTTAATTAACTCAGTTGGTGTAGTTGGATGGAGGTTTCAAATCACAACTCGTGTTGGTTTGTCTTCCTTAAGTTGAAAAGTATGAAATTCTGCTTTCTGGTCTCTCAGGAAGTGAACTAAGAATCTATATGATTCTGGGTTTGTTGTCATTATTTTCAAACGATATGTCGATGATTTGCAATAGAAGTTGTCTACTCCAATTAATTCAATAAGCTGAGTACACAGGTCAGGAAAGTTGTATAAGCCTCTTACAAAAATTGGGGGTGGTCGCAGAACTTTTGGCGCCACATATAGAACTTATAGGATTTTGAATAGGAACTGTATTGTTATCATTTGACGGGGGTGCGGACGGAGGATCATCTTGGGATAACACTTCATACCGATTTGTGGAAAAAAATGGTTTTTTGTTTTTATTTGTCGGTGTTCGTGGTAAACTCTGATCGGAAGAATTTGAATGAATTCTTTTAGTTTTAGTTGACGTAGATGAGATCCATCCGCCCGACGAAGAGTTATCATTATTTGAAGTGTCCATTTTATCAATGGCGTGAATACTGTTTGCAGAAGTTGATTTATTTTTATTAAGTTTGATTGTCCGTCGATTACTGGAATCGTCGTTACTTATCTTTGTGGTAATTAAATTAGAATTATTAATTTTATTTTTGTTCTTAATTGTGGGTGAAGATCATTGTGGCATTGCAGGTAAGGGTTAAAGTCTCGACAGACAGCCGCGCGCGCGATAAGACGACAACTGAGAGAACGGAGCGATAACGAATAGCACTGGCGACGATGTTGAAATGTTTAATATTAAAATTAATATAATAATATGTTACGTTTAGTTCAGAAAATCTTCACATATTGATTTAAGAACAAGTTTTGCATGAATAACATGTAGCAGATATTTTAACATTCATTTTACATTAATTGAACCTTTTGGGCGCAAAAAATGTAAATAGAAAAATAATGTAATAGTGAATAAAATGACGGAGTGTATCAAAACTAATGTGCATGCTACGGACGCCACACACGAACACGAACTGATAAAATTATTTAAAAACAAAAACACAAGCGTACCTAAGTTGATTACGAAGAGACGGTTATGATTTTTGTTTTCGTTTTAAACTTATAAATAATAAATATTAAATTATAATTTATAGACAACTAACTTAATGTATCAATATATAAATGTGATTGAGGGGTAGTCGTATATTAATCTCAATATACGATGACCATGAGTTTTTTTTTTATATACTCAGCTCAAATATATTGTATTACTTCATTTTACCTATATCGTAGTTCTCAGTTTCTTATTGGTTTACACTATTTTAATATTAAAAATCAATCAGTTGAAATTGGATAGTTATTTTATGTCAACAAAGGTGTGGTGTGAAGGAGTCGTTGTCATATCAAGCTACATTTTTGTAAACCAGTAATAAACTTATCAGCAGTATATAATGCCAAAAACGTCTACTGTCGTCATCAGCGCTACGAGAGAGGGGGTTGGTTAATATGTATGGGTCTGTGGTACTCAGCGTTTCGGAAGGAGATTTAATATTTATCGACATTTTGCCGCCAGGCTTCGTTCAGCGCTCTCAATATACGCAGTTGTTCTAATACTATTTTACTTGTCCGTCAACGACGTCTTTACGCCCCCAAATACAAACCAGCTTATTGCGTCGCATACAAGGTAAAGTATTCTTTTTTTATTTTATTTGTTTAAAAATAATTTAAAACCGTTTTCGATTGTGTTCTCTGATTGTCTTGTCTGCTTTCTGGGTGACATAGATCAATATTTAGTAGTTTTTGTCGTCGTCGTTGTTTTTAGCTAATGTTAACAAATATTTAAATTTCACCGTGCTTGTATAAAATACTTTTAATGGTATTAAATTATATTATAATAACATTACCTATTTATATTATTTTATATATATTTCTATATATTATTAGTAGTATATTACTAAAATAGAATATTATTTATTTAGGAGCACATAGAGATTTGAATTAAAAAGAATTAAGTATGTTATATAATTACAGTAGAACATCGTTAGTCCGGACCCTCGATAATCCGGATTGCATAAAAAATCCATTTGTTCGTAAATGTTATGAACTTATGTAGTTCATTTGGAATTCCTGGAACCCAATTAATCTATAAAATATTGTTATCGACTAAAAAAATCGTTATTTTTATTACCTACCTATTAATAGGTAAATTTATCTATAGTTCAATATTTTTAATCATGTTGTTGCTTTATTTAAACAAATATTATTATCTATTTATAAACTAATAAGTATTATTTAGTTAAAACTTAAAATATAAGCATAAACATATTTTAAGTCACCTATACATAATAAGTAAAAATAAAAGATATAATTATGTAGGTATCTACCTATATCTACCTATATATCTATTAATATTGATAAATTAAATATACTGAATGATTTTAATTTAATTTATTTTATAATACTACTTTAAAATTGACAAGATCAACTTTATACTAATATTATCATCAAAATTATATTTATATTTTTACAATTTTAAAATATTATTTATCGTATTATAAATATAATGTATGATGATATACAGATTGATTTAAACAGTAGTCAGTCAATATTTTATAGTAGCAGTTCTTAACCCATGGGCCGCTGGCAGCATGAAACTGAGTCATGGACAATATAATATTAATATTACTAGTGTATATATTTAAAATAATTTTATTGCATATATTATATACATATGTGTATAGATGTGCTATTAGTCATTAGTGGATCTCAAAGATTTTTTTTACAAAATTGGCGGTCCACACAACTAAAAAGGTTGGGGACTGCTGTGTTATAGAATTTTTGTAATATAAGTTAATCCTGATATATATAATATATATTTATGTATCTTTTTCATATAGCATTATACCCCACTTAGTTAGGTCACTTATTAAATGCAGACTAATTGGTATTTATGTTTTTGTTTATAGATGTCGTTTGATGATAATTTGAGATCCTTTAATGAAAATTGGAGTATAGATTTTTTAACACCGCGTGATATGGTTGCAGCTAATTTTCATTACACAGGCATTGGAGATAAAGTTAAATGTAGTAAATGTAACATAGAATTAGGTGATTGGAAGCAGGGTGATGATCCAGTACAATTTCATATTCGTTTCTCTCCAATTTGTTCATTTGTTTATGAAATTGTAAGTAAATATACCTAATAAATTTAATATTTTTTTTAATCTTTTCTTTCTGTTTACAGTTGTATACAGTTGATGGTCGTTTGACCACATTTAATAATTGGCCAGTCCCTTTTTTAAAACCTATTAAAATGGCTGAAGCAGGTTTTTATTTCTTAGGTTTTGAAGATCGTGTAAAATGTTTTAAATGCAAAAGACATTTTGATTCATGGAAATATGGTGATATTCCCATACTTGAACATTATCGTAACTCATTTTTATGTCCATATGTTAAAGGATACGAAGGTAAATATCAAATAAATTTAATATTTTTATAATTTTAGGAATTAAATGAATAGATTTTGAGGTAAACATTTTGTGAGTTTAATAATATAACTATAACTGAAAAATCATCATATAAAGAAAAATAATGTATTAATTAAATTATTATTTGAAATTAAATCCAATAAATTTCAATATTATTATAAATTTAGTATTAGGATCAATACCAACTATTAATATTTTAATATTGTTATTATTAATTAATTTTTTTTTGAAAAATATTTCTACACAAATACCTATTTTTGAAAAACATATTAACATATTTATGTACGAGTAATATTATAAAATTGTTATTACAAATTTTTTAATTTGATGTATTTAAATTTTAATAAAAATTATAAAGTAAAATGTTAAGGGCATTCTATTTTTTTTTTTTTTTTTATGATGTTAATAGACTTGGGTCTATTATACTTCACTTTTGCAGATTGCTTGAAATAATTATTTAATTTCTTTATATTTTTAGACATGTTTGATGTGTGTGGTTTTTACCGTACTTCAATTGCTGATCTCCAAATTAATTTATGGGCGAAACAAATTGAGGATTTGTTAAATGCTGAAGGTATTATGTTAAAACTAAAACCTATTAAACGAAGCATAATGGCCACCTTCAATGCACGCTTGAAATCATTTAATAAATGCCAGAGAACATTGAATCAAGATGTTAATACTCTATCTGAAGCTGGATTTTTTTATTCAGGTAAAATGATAATAATATTTATATTAATTGACCTTTGATTTAAATGTTTAATACATTTTTAGGTAGTGGTCGAAATGATTATACGACTTGTTTTTTCTGTGATGAAATTTTATGTCAATGGGATGATGACGATGAACCGTGGACAGAACATGCCAAATGGTCCAAAAACTGTAGTTATGTGTTATTAAATAAAGGCAAACATTTTGTGGACCAAGTATGTAATGTGGAAAATGACATATCCAATCAACTGGTAATTGAATATATCTATTACTTTAGAAACAATATTAAAAATTTAACTTATACTTTATTTGTAGGAGTTATACACATTGATAAATGAACAGAAATATACTTACCTTAACGGATCTAAAATGAAAATACAGGCGAAAAAAATGTATGTTTCACTGAATCAGTATAAGTAGTTATACGTTATTTTTTAGCAAAAATGGCTTTTTTAACATTTTTTTTTTTATAGAAATATTAATGAATCACAAATTACCAAAATGTTATCGGATAAAAAAAAGGAGCATCTTTCTCAAATACTAGATCCTAATTCTGTGCCAGATTGTATGCTTTGCAAGATTTGTTATAAGGAAGAAATTAAAGTTGTTTTTGTCCCTTGTGGTCATGCCGTTGCCTGCTTACAATGCGCTTTTACACTCGAAATGTGCGCTATATGTAGATATCCATTCTCAAAGTTAATAAGAGTATATATATGTATGGATAAAAAAATCGATGAAGATCTCAAACTGGTACCTTGCAGCTCTAAAATGTCTTCTAACAACACATTGCGCTCAATGCTTTGCAAAGTTTGTCATAAAGAAGAAATGGCCGCTATATTTATACCCTGTAGACATGTCTACACCTGTATTAAATGTGCGGAAGAAATAGATAACTGTCCTATATGTGCAGAAAATATTTTTGCTTTGATTCAATTATACTTATAAGCTTTAAATAACTAACAATGTGCACATGTGCTTATACAATTAAATTAATATATTACAATTACTTATATTAAAATTGAACATATTAAGGTAGTTCTAGTCTGTCAAAAAAAAGTGACAGACATATTTTCTAGAATATAATCAAGGTGTTTTTATTAATATAAATTTATTATTTGGATATGATAGAACGCCATTTCCTAATTTTAAACTTTTTTTATGAAATTATTTTACACACAGTACAAATCCTATCTCAATAAGCATAATTAATTACTTTTCTTGGAGTATATTTGACTAGAATCAAGTTTATATATAAGTGTTTATATTTATTTTAATATGTGAATCAATTATTTATTTATAACTTTTTATGTAAATTTAAAATTTTTTATTTAACGTGTATAATTAAAATATTGTTAATGTAAAAAAAAAATGTTTACAGGTTTTTTTTATAACTATAAAATATCAAAAATACATATTCACATTTTTTTCTTACATGTGTTTGAATTTTGAATTTTTATTCCTAAGATATGAAAGCCTAAAGAAAATTTAGTATTAAGTCTTATATGACATTGTATTAATTATAAAAATAATATATATATATATATATATATATTAAGTGTAAAACCATGTTGATTTTTCTAAAAGAGTTTTCATTTTAAATGTTGAAAAACTCACCCACAAATATTCAATAACTTATTTTGAAATTTTAATCAATTAAAATAATTGATTTCATTGAAATTATGAAAAATATGTATTTTTATCTACGTATAATATATGTATAATTATTATGCATGTATAATATTATAACGTGTTGTATACATTTCTTTAAAAACAAAACAGTTAATAATGTAGTCGATAATAATTTTTTTGTATACATTTTTATTATCATTTATGTCAGTTTGTATTTATTTATTTCGCTGTATATTGACTAAATTTGTTTCAATACAAATATTAATATGTATGTATATAAATGATTATTGAAGTTATTTACCATATTGTCGTTAACTATATTATATTCATGCCTATTTAATATTTATAGAATAAAGATATAACAATAAATAAAGCGTCGGTAACAATAAAGACATGTAGTTGATTCGAACGGACGTATTTTATCTGCGATTACATTATATATAATCTGCAAATATTCCGCGGCGTTTAACATCAAAGATTTAATACTTCTTATTAGTTTTTCATGAAGCACAAAACTTGTAAATTGTGTCATACAATTGTATATATTATGCCTTTCTTTTAATTTAAAAGTAAAAAGAAATATGGAACCCAGATAGCAAAGAATTACTTTTTTTATGTTTTAAAAATATAATTTTTGTAATAGATGATTAATTAGATGAATTCTTTTCATTCAAACCTATTTTATGATTTGAAAAATATTAAAATAATCTGATACAAATATTTTTTGTCCACAAGAATTACATGTATATATTAATACAAAAATTATATTTTAAAATATTTTTTTGTATTATCAATTAAATAATAATATACATATTGATAATATCTATACCGAAACAGTTTATAATTAATATTTCCACATTTTCATAGTTTAAACTTGAACAATGTATTGGTTAATACAACCAATATCTGTACATAATAAGAAAAGTCTTATTTTGTATTTAATAATATTGGTGTCAATAACCACAGCCATATTGTGGATTATGTTTCAACTCAGTAGAATCGAAGGATGTCCACTTACAGGTTTTTTTTTTAAATTTTAAGACCACAAATGAATAAATTATGATGCAACATTTAGATTTTAAATTGTTAAAATCTTGTGTTATTAATAAACAGTGTTTAAAGATTAAAAAATAAAACTACAAAAATATATCATCACTGATCATATAAACACATCAATTCCAAAAATCAGTTGATTTAAAATTCAGCTTATTGTTATTTAGAATTAAATTAAAAAATATCTACAATATGCTGTATTCAACTAAGTCCAATATTATTTAAAGATGATTAATTAACAATTGAAAATATCAACTAAGTCCATTCAAAAGTTTCCTAGTTGATTCTCAAAAAGTATTTTTTTGGACTAGGTGTTCCGCATGAACGGGGGAAATATGTTTGTGTACAAGTATATTTTCACGAGGGTAGAAAAGTCAAATCAAATCAAAATAAATTTATTAAATAAAAAACTATAGCGAAATGATTTCTATCCAATTAACTAAAAATAATTTACAGTTGATTACCTAAATAGGCATACAATTATTATTATGTTTAATATGATATCATTACGATTTACGATCTTTATCAAACGGAAAATTTTTTAAATAAATTATTAATTAATGTATTATGTAGAAAAAATAAGAGCTATGGGAGGGGGGGCGAATGCCCTCTTCGCCACTCTCAAATACGCCCTTGCAGCTAATCAAGTAGATGATACAAATAGATTATTAAAACATTATTAATTTATATTTTAAAGATATTAATGCCGGGTTGCATGAAACTGAACTTTAAATTTATTTAATGAATAATTTTATTGAACTGTTAAATATTTTTACAGACGTGTTTGGGTTGCACAAACCGTTCAATAAAAATATATTGGTATTAAACATGATACTAAGACTTATGTAGAAGTTAAAACTTATCACAAAAAAATACTATATTTATGGTGGCCATAGACGTCCTTATACCGTCCATTAGTATAAGGTCTGTGATGGTGACGATGTACTACTGATACGTACACGTGATAACCGTAGGCTTATCGAATGATTAAAATTTAAAGAGCCGAAATCGGCCCATTAGTTTAATGAGCTGGTAACCTATATTTTAACGGCCCAATAAAATTATTAATTTTATTGAATAAAATTTTAATCATTCGTTAGCGCGCTAACGGCTCGTTAAACGTTTAACAGACCTTCATGCAAGATGCAACCCAGCATGAGAATTGTAAATTATAATGAGACCTTCTCACCTTGGATGCTATACGGCACGTACGTAAATTGTTTATTCCAAGCATTTTGAACGCGTATAATTTTCTTCCACCATGATTTGTATATACTGATATAAACGGTTTTTTTTTTCTACTCAAGTGTATAATGTGTATATGGTGTATGGCGATACAAAGACAACCCGCTTTTTTCCCTCAGTGAAAGGTGCAATACTACAATTTATTTTGTGGTAGTGTGTTATTATGGTTGAAATGTCATTATTTTTTGGTTAGCAATCTTTAATCGCGGTAGAATCGCAGAGCGCGGCTGGTGGTTGCGGGCTGGTATATATGATTGCCCATTGGTTCCTACCGCAGTAGCCACTATCATAGTATCAAATACTACAAAATATATTTTTTTTCTTTTTATTTGGTCATAACTACTAACTAGAGAGTCACTAGTGTGTTCTCGCCGTTGTCGGAGACCGGAGTTCATATCCCGCGTAAACCATATTTTACCCATTGTCATTGAAAACAGTGTAGAACGTGAGACGTTCTGTGCAATTTCTCAAACATTCTTCTAGCCGTAATTCGTAAGTCTAAAATAAAAACAACATAAGATTATCAATCTCTGTTGATCACGTAGAACGTCATGATGTGCGTAGGTGTGGTTTAGGTATTTAATCGAAACCATAGTTATACATGTTGTGTATGTAAATCACAAACACAATAATCATACCTTTGAAAAAATTGTTCGAAGTCTAATCTGTTTTTTTAGTGCTTGAGCTATTTGTGTGTTTTCAGTATAAAATATTACATTAGCTTGATTTTACAATATTATTATTTTTTTATATCAATTGTTTGTTTTTGAACGTGTCAGGGCACGATGGCTACCATTACCAACGAGTCTGATTCTTCGCGAGAAAACACGAACAATGAAGAAAACGATAATAAAGATGAACAGAATAACATATTTGAATGTAACATATGCTTGGATAATGCAAAGGATGCTGTTGTCAGTGTCTGTGGTCATTTATTTTGGTTAGTATCATTGCCAAATCAAAACTAATAACAAGTAAATTTATTAGTTAAGCATGGGCCAGGCCATGATTTAAATATTACAGGTTAGTTATGGACAAGATCGTAATATTATTCATCGGGCCGGGTCGATCAAAAATAAAATTAATTAATTTAATTGGTAACACTATGCGATAGGTTTTTAATTTAAATTATATAAATAATTTTTTTACACCACTACTCGCTCACTGATAGTTTTTTTATAAAAAGAAAATATAATTATTATAAGTTTATTATTATTTTAATTCTATTCTATTATTATATTAGTTAATAAGAAATTAGCAGGTTTAAAAATATATTTTAATTTTAATAAAATTTAATATATTTATTGTCTTAATTAAATGTTATTGTCTATTATATCAATACTGAAAGGAAATAAATTTTATGTATATTTTTATTTTTAAATGGGCATGGTTGGGTTGGACTTTGAAATAAAAATTACAAATGGGCCTGATTAGGTTAGACTTAAAAAAAAAATACGGATCGGGCCTGGATGGCGACAGTTTATAAGTTTAAGTTTTAGGCCGGATCAGGCTGAAAAATAATGGCCCGTGCTGATCTCTAGTTTATACATATTTGTATATTACCTACATGTATGTATGATTGTTTACTATTTGATGTTGAAATAATATAATCAAAATCATGAATCATTATTAGTTATTTAGGGCGTAGATTTTATGTGATAAAAAAATCAAACTATTTAATTATTTATTTTGTTAGTTTTGTCAAAGTATTTATTAAAAAAATAAAAATTTATATTCATTAAAAAGATTTATTTAAAACTAATTTTTATAGTTTTAATCATATTAAAAAAAAAGTATTGATTAGAAAAACAATTGAACCAATAAGAACAACTGTCACCTGCAGTCACTAGAATAATATTGATCATAATATAATCGATATAGTGATATAAAAATAGTATCTATTTCATCTTATTTATTAAGAGGACGCCACACCTGCATGGATTGTCTCCGTTCTATGCAGCAAGAACCTCTAGGGCTGTAATCCAAATTAAACAACAAAATTTTCACATTAGAAAGAGGAAATTTTGGACTGTGTAACATCGTTTTAATTATTTCGATATCAGAACTACAAAAAAAGTTGATAAGTTTGAAAAACACAAATATAATGAATTTTGAAACAATAAAAACTTTTTTGTATTAGTGATATCAAAAAATTAAAAACGATGTTGTACAACCAAAGTTTTCCTTTTTATAGTGTAAAAATTGGTTTGTTTAATTTGGACTACATCCCTTTGGTGGTTCTTGCCCATGTGGAGTGTTTTTACTATGTTGTACGTTTGAAAGACAGAGACAACATGTGTGGGTGTGACATTCTCTTAAGATATTGTCCATTATGATTTATAACAGATTGAACTTATTTCCCAAAAATACCTAATAATTATTATTTATTATCTTTAATGTGTATGAATAGGTAAATAGAAAAATATAAAATATTTTATGAAGTATAATTACAAAACATTTAATTAGGTATTTATTAGTTAGATTGTTTATTTATATTTTTAAACTAAAAACAATTACCAATTGTAAAGAATTGCT
Source organism: Rhopalosiphum padi (assembly GCF_020882245.1). Classification (NCBI taxonomy): domain Eukaryota; kingdom Metazoa; phylum Arthropoda; class Insecta; order Hemiptera; family Aphididae; genus Rhopalosiphum; species Rhopalosiphum padi. Next base: position 49,256,526 of record NC_083599.1, read on the forward strand.
AAAATATCTTCATATACATTCTGCTAATATAATTGCTAAAACTTAGAAAATCTAATTAATTTTACACTGTCTTAAAAGAGAATAATCGGTTGACCGACCGATTTTCATGCTTCTACTAATAACTCATACTATTGGGTGGTTCCCAAATTAAGTATAATAATATTACTAACTAGAAATTTTAGTCATATATGTTTATATATTGTTTTTGGGAAATGTCTGCTTATTAGGCGAGGAGAATTTAGCCTCGCCTCTGCCAGAGCAGTCAATTGGTGTGTGCAAAAGTGATTATTCTCTTTGAGACAGAGTATACATTCATATTTTTGCTGATTTATTAACTATTATTATTAGGTATACCTAATAATTAGTAAATTACTAATTACTATTGCTGTATAATTTAATAAAATGATGATTTCATTAAAACCTAAAATATGTTACAGCTGGCCATGTTTGCATCAATGGATAGTAACTCTATCAAGTCATCAAGTATTATGCCCCGTATGTAAAGCTGCATTAAATAAAGATAAAATAATACCAATTTATGGACATGGAAATTCTAAACAAGAAGATCCCAGGTAAATTGAAATGCAAATGATTATGTTCCAAATCATTGAAAATAAATATATCCACTAAAAATATTTATAAAATTATTATACATTATTAGGGCCCGGATTTAAATGCACTTAAAACCATACAGATATGCTCTAAAAAATAGCCAAAAATGCCCTTAAAAAATGCATTTTACCACAAAAATGACCTTAAAAATGCACTTAAAAAATACAATTTACCACAAAAATGACCTTAAAAATGCCATATATATTTTTTTATACAAATTGTAATTTATAAATGACATAATAATTATTTTATTAAAAAAAAACTGAAAATTTGAAATATTGACTGATATGATGTTGACACGCATGTTTTGGCCGTTTTAGGGGAAATATTATTCATTCTAAACATACCAAAATATACACTTAAGATTATGTTAAATTCTACGTTAAGCTATTTTACCTATAAAATGTTCAGCATTGCATTGAACAATAATATATTGTTTAATATTTTCAAACACCAACGATCTTCTGTTGTCCGAAAGAATATTTTTATATGTTGAAAAACTTCGTTCGACGTCCACTGATGTTATAGGAGCATATTTAAAATGACAAATGTCATCTGGTGTTAATTCTCCTGGTATGTTTTTTAGAGCGGTTTCGTTACCTTCTAAAATACTTGAAATCGTTTCCATTACAGTATAACCATTATTTTTATTTAAAACAACTTCTAATTTTTTTTTTATTGCTTCTCCATAACTGCTTGTATTATTTAAAATACAAGTTTTGGCATTATTTACGATACCAATTGCCTCAACTAGAGGTATATCTGATGCTTCAAGGCGTGTTATACAGCTTGGTATATTTCCATAGTTGGATTTTATGAATATCAAGTTAGCTTCAATTTCTTTGTCTGCCATTAAATGTTGCGCTTTTTTGATAGCTATGGCATCGTTTTCTTCAAATCCATCAATAACTGTTTTAATAAATTGAAAATATTCACAGTAGTATACCGACGCTTCTAACCAAGTACCCCAACGTGTCAGTATTGGTTGAGGTGGTAAAGGAATAGTTGGGCCCATACATTTAAACTTTAGAACTCTAGAAGGTGCTTTTAAAAAAATTTTCTTTACATTTGATATCAATGCATCCACTTTAGGAAAATGCTCTCGTACTTCTTCAGCTACCCTGTGTAGACCGTGTGCGAGGCATGTGACGTGTTCCATTTTTAAGTACAGAGCTTTTATATTTTTACCAGCTTTAACCATGTATGGAGCTGCGTCGCTGACAAACAATAAAACATTATCGTATTTTACTCCATTTTGAATTACCTATATTTAGATTATTAAGTTGTATCCATAGAGTAAAGAATATTGTATCAGAGATTTAATACTGCTAGTATATTTAATCTTTGGCAGTAAAATGTATAAATACTATATGTCTATATATTATACAAATATGCATTAAAAACGAAAAAATGACCGAAAAAAGCTAAAATATGTTCTAAAAATGAAAAAATATTGAAATATGCAAAAAAAAGCAAAAAAATGCAAAATAAAAATTTCACCTTTGAAGTCTCTGTTACATGAATCAAATTATAAACTTGGAAAGCATTGTCTAGGATTAATCAAAAAATGATGCATTTTGCATTGGAATCCGGGCCCTATACATTATATATTTATATCCCAATTACTTCAAAATATTTAATTTTTTTGTTATTTTCAGTACTTGAAACAGTAATATGCTATATTTTAAGAACTACCTATCAAAAATAATTTTCATTGCATTTTTAATACAGATTAATTCTTACTATTTTAAGCAATTATAATAAACTCATTCACAATAGAATTTTTTACATATATATACATTATATATATTATTTATCATAATTTGTAAATAATTCTAACTAATAACTTAGTGTTCATTATTAAATATATTTTTATGTTTCAGAAATAAAGTGCCACCTAGGCCTGCTGGTCAAAGAACTGAACTTGAACCTAGTTCTGTAAGATATCATCTAACAATGAATAGCATCATTTTTTTTTCTAATGTTCATGTAAAATTAATTTTAATCATTTTAGGCTTTCTCGAGTTTTTTTTTTGGTGATAGCCAAGGTTTCCATTTATCGTTTGGAATAGGATCATTTCCTTTTGGATTTTCAACATCACTTAATGTTACTGATCGTCCGCAAGAAGGTAAGTTCATAATAGTTATATTTTTATGTTTTAGTTTCAATAACGAATTAAATTAGTTAAATTGAATTTATTTGTATATTTAATAAATTCCAGTTGCTAATCAACTACATCAAGATGATCAATACTTATCAAAACTTTTCTTATGGATTGCAGTAATATGTATTATTTGGCTAATGGTGGCATAATTTATTCTAAGAGTACGTTTTTTTTAATTTTAATTATTATTATTATTTTACCATTCATTTAACTACAATAAGCACTACATGAGGGCTTAATTTTATATATTATTTTTATTCACTTTATTGGCTATATAAGTTTCAAATATACTTCAATTTTTATTGTATGGCGCCGAGTCTAAAATTTTTAACTAATAGTGTTAGTTATGTTTTTTATGATATAAAAAACTTAAACTATAATATTAACTTTTTAACAGTTTGACAAATATTTTGTCTATGAATTTATTAAGAATATTTATAAAACTAACAATAATTCAATAGTTCTGTTTTTTAGTTATAAATTCATGCCAAATTTACAAATATTAATTTATTATTGTATTATTTATAATAACTGAAACAATTATATTAAATTTCATAGCCTAACTATGTATTTATGATTATTGTATTATTTATAATTATGATTAATATGATGGTTTTTTTCAACTTAATTAAAATATAATTCTTTATGAATGCCTATGTTAAAACATATTTGTTTTTTTTTTTTAATTATTGTGTTCAGCCTATCCATTTTAAGATATAACCCACAGCCAATACCTACTTTGTATTCATTTTTTTTTTTTTTATTTTGTCTTTTTTTTTAAATTTTTAATTCAATTTTTCGAAGACGTTATAAATTCTATTCAGAATATTCATACTTTTAAAGTTGATAATATGTAAATTTATCCTAGTATTAAAAACAGCTAAGTATAAAGTATTTAGATTATTCTTTTGGAAATAAATTTAGCTGTTATATTATGTTAGTAAAACATATTACATAAGCAATGGGTATAACGATTTACTTAGTAACTTAACATTTAATCATGAGTATTAAAATATTAAGAATATTAATTATTTTTGGCTGGTTTTTTTTTACTGTTAGAAACTGAGTAGGTTGTTAATTAAAGGTGTGTAAGTTGATTATCAGTTATCTAATTTAATATTTTTAGTATGTATACCAGATGATTCATTTAACATATTCAATGACTTCAATATTTTAAAAATCTATTATTGATGTAATAATCTTTATATCATATAATTTTATGTCGTTACAAAGCAACATTATTGAAAATATTGTATTTTTTTTTACAATTTTTATCATAATAATTTAAACTTTTGTACTGCTTTGAATGATGACATTTTTAATTTCATAGTCTGAAGCAAATTGTTATTTGGAATTCGATGTTATATTACATAAATCAAAGTTCAGAAATGTATTTATTTATTTTAATAATAATTGAAGTTTAGATAACTGAAGTAATAGGCTAACATTTTGCGAGGTATTCCTGTTCAATTTCACTTCGCTCTTGTAAGTTATAAATATTTTCATTACATAGGATACTCAACCAAAATTTGTTTTCTATATTTTTAAGTACTCCAAAAAATATATTGCCTAATAAGTTTATAATAATAAAAAATAGTAAAATGTTTACATTGATTTGTAAATACTAAAAGTCATGTAAAATGTTTTCGAAAATATTTATAGTTTAATCTTAGGTTAACAAAACACTTGTTATATTTTATAACCCTATGCTATTGATAATTATTATTTTCAAGAACAATTATTATAAATATTATTACTATGCATTCTTTAGAAATTGTTAATGCCATGACAATTGGTTATTTCTAAATAAAATATATGTTATAAATCAAAGTAACTGTTGATTCATTAATATCTATATAATTTTTTCAAGTATACTTATCTAAACATAATATTTAGTGTTAATAGTATTTACTATACATAAGTTGTACACATTTTACATTTAAACACGGAACATTGAATTACATAGTTGAACCAACCATACAAAATTATGTCAATGTAGCTTCTTTTTACAGGCTTCCTTAACTCATTTTATTAAGTATTATTCAATTATTCTTATAATTATTGTGTGCTCATACTTTTATAATAAATTATAAATTTTATTCTTGAAATTCTAGGAAACATTTCACACAGTTCGTTTTTCTGATAGTTACAGAATAACTGTTTAATATGTAGAGAATTGCAAAATTCATTAAACCATTTCCAGGTTTTATATATTGTTTTAAGTAAGTTCGTAATCTTATAATTTTATGTTTGTAATATCCATGATTTATTAAGCATGCATGCTCACTTCTATTTTTCTCTTTAATTATGCATTTATTTAAATTTTGATTTTTGAAATTTTTAAATACCTGTAATATATTTCAATTATTTACATTTTTTTTTACCTTTAAAGAGTTTCCTATGGTAATAAAATATATTTTACTCAAATGAAAATTATATTTTTTAAATTAAATTTTTAAGCATATTAATATTGATTTTGACTAATTTATACATATCAACATTTTCACTAAGAATTTCCAGTTAAAAAAAAATTGTTTTCATTTAAAAGCTTGGTTGCTACTTGAAACTCTTTAAATGGTATAAAATGCTATAAATATGGTTAATTTTTAACCTTACTTAAAATTACCATGTATCAACATTTGGAAATGATTATAAAGTAAAGTAGTAATAAACATACTTGGTGAAATATCTTATATTTATCATTATATTCATTGAATATTTGTTATTTATTTCACACTTGTAAATTTAGCTGTTGACAATATTAACATATTTTACTTTATGAGATCAAATATCAAAAGAATTGTTTATAATAACTAAATTTCAGTCCAACCAACTATGATGGTAAGACGATGAAATTATTTTTTAAGAAACTTTAAAAGTAAAAATGTAATTTAATAATACTTTATTTGAGTAAACACAAATACAAGAGTATATTTTATTTTGACAAATGCCTACTTTCTAATGTATTAAACTTGTAGTTATAGCTAACTAATTGTATAAAAGAATTCAATCTACCAACACATAAAATTATTATACTTCAGTGTCTTGAGGTATATACCAAATGATGACATCAAGTTAATTATCTAAGAACTATGCCACTAGTCGGAATACTCTGCCCAAATTCCAATTGAGCACATTCATTTTTAATATAAATTTATCCATAATATATTTATTTTTTTTATTATTTTAACATTGCTGTATAACGCAAGGCTGATTTTTATTTACTAGAGTCTGCAATTAAAAAATTTTGCTGCTTGGATGGGATGAAAATAACAAAATGTACATATTTTGTTACTTAAACTTTAAAAACTAAAATAGTCTGAAAGTAAATATAAATTTTTCAATTTAATACAATTTAACTAATTATCTTTTATTATAAACCTTAAAATTATTTTTATAACTATAACAATTAAATAGTTAAATCATCATAATCTAGCTATACTGCTATAGGAGTTTGATAATATATTATTACAGTGGAGCGTTTATTATCCGTAATATGGGCTTTAAAAAGAAAATGTATGTTTATTTTATGTTTTTGAATTTTAAATTAATTTTATCCAATACTTTTAACAGTACATATGTAATTATCTTATATTATACTTAAACATTTTATCTACAGCACATTAGTTTTATATTTATTTTTAATTATATACTACATTTAAATTCATGTTTATTGTATATTTTTTATTCATTGTTTGATTATTCGTACCCCCCCCTCTGCTTTTGGTCCCAATTTACATGGATAATTGACATTTCACTGTATCTCATTAGTCATTAGTCATTACTCATTACAATATTATAATTCATTATTACTTTGTTTTATTTGCTTTATTATCTGTATTTTATCAGTTGTAATAATATTTAGTTTAAATTGGAAACTAAATTATAGAAAAAAAATACAATTATTGTACTATTCTAAATTACAAAATTTTAGTTAAAAAAATTATATAGGTACCTATCATTAGAGAAAGCAGGAAAAATATTTACAATATCAGAGTAAAGTGACGAGTATAGACAGTTAAATCATGAGATATTGTCTTATCTGTGGTTAAAGTTTAAACGCTAAGATTCATAAGTTTTCAGTTTTATCTGTTACCTTTACGTATTTGAATGAAACAATGAAAATAAAATATTATACTCTGTGGATAGAACGGTCATATTATAAAGTCTTCCTGGTCGTGTCCAGTACGGCAGTACCTAGTGTTCATAGGTAGTTAATATATTGGTAGGGAGACACTGGAAAATGGATAAACAATCAGGAAAAACTCAGAATTACTGTATAAAATTAACGAATATAGTATATTAATTCACAATAGAATATTGAATAACAGAATTGTAGAAATAAATATCGATGTTATTTTATATTTATATTTAATACTCTGCACTCAATACCAATAATAAATTGTAAATAATATGAAGTATAAATTATTACTTACAATTTTTTCACTCAGTTTAATATATTGCATTGCAGAAGATAGTACTCATTCAAATAAGCTGTTCATAGATAAAATACCTATACTTAATAATGATTGAATTGATATTTAAAACACAAATGTAAAAATAAAAGTTCAAAATATAAAAATGTATATATTTATGTAGCAAAGTACACGAATATACGATTAATTGTAATAATTATTGTAATTAATGATAATCATTTATTATATTAAAAAAACCCCCATACCAAAATAAAAATAAAATAATACTTTATTTCCTTAATACAAAATAAAACATAAATTTGTATACGTCAATTATTTATTTAGATTATTTAGAACAGATAAAAAAGATTAAACAACGATTAGGTTAGCAATATAAAATACAAATTACCTACGTCATAAAAAAAAGTACAATAATCAGTATTACTAATATTACACGTCATTATATTTTATTATGTGTACATGAATTATGATGACATATAAATTATTTAAAATATGTGGAAATAGAAATAGAAACCGAGTCTTAGTGGGGTCCAGTATTCTTGTTGCTGAGAAATAAAACAAGTAATAATAATTCCCAACCAGGAAGTAACCACGTTATAAAAATAAATATGCATATCTTTTTTTAAAAGAAAAAAGGCATAAAGCATTTCCACGCAAGTTAACCAAGGCACAATCGAAACATTTTTGGAAAAGCTAAAACGTTTAATGAATAACGAATTACACGAAATGTCGAAAAACCCGGATAATTCCTTGCACCCGGATCTGTTAGTAATCATAATAAAGAACCACTTATCAAGCGTTATATATATTATACGGTATTATAAAACTGTGACGATTGGGCTGTGTACGGTGTTGTATGAGTTCTTAGGTTATAAACGGATCGTGATAGACAGGTTATTAGCGATGCTGACATTGGGTGTGATAATAATACAATATCAGTTAATGAATAAAAATAAGCATAAATATTTATTTTTACTAATATAGATTAAAATATAATATTGCACCATTAGATTAATAAAAAACTTGATTAGTTGCAAAGTTTTGATAAGCATGACATTGTGTCCGGAGACACATCCAGGCACGTAGCTAAGGGGGGGCCAGGGTGTGCCTGGCCCACCCTATTATGTGTCCGGCCGTAGGCCGGCCCATCCAAAGTATTCAGAGGGGCCCATTATTATACAGTGGCTATTAATTTTAATGGAATTTTTAATATTGTCTAAATATTGCACAAATAAAACCAAATATATCGGGTTTTGATTAGAATCTAAAATAAGTTACGTAACTAAATTCAATCCATGTCCATTTCTGAAATAAAATATGTATATTGTATTGCATTTAAATTTTGTTGCTACCAAGAATCGGTGATAATTTATTTTTATAAGTCATAATATCGTCAACGATTGATTAGGAAATAATTGCTATTTAAAGCCTAATACTGTATACTAGTATACTAGCATGTGAAAGGACTTTTTCATGTCTAAGAAGATTAAAAAATTATATGCGAAATTGTATGTCAAATGACCGACTCGTCAGTTTGTTAAGTATTTGTATAGAAAAAAAAATTGCCAAAAGTTTGGACCTAGGATGAATTTGTTAATAGATTCTCTATTAAACATAAAAATAGAAAAATACTGTTATATTAGAACATAAATTATATTAATTGTATTTAATTTAAAGATTATGTCTATATATTGAATATTTGAATTTTATTATTATTAATTATTATGATTATCAAAAGCATTATTTGTATTTGATTTATATTTATGTATTTTTATCAATTTTTTTTTTTTATTACACTTATTAATAATTAGCATAATGATAAACTATGGTATTATTAGGTTATATACTTATATATTTATAGTAATGATATTCTGATAACTACCTCTTTATAATATAAAAAGGTAGGGGGCCCATCTAACATTGGCCCACCTAGTGAATATTTTCTGACTACGTGCCTGGACACATCCACTTCGACTAGGGTCAGCGGGGCTACCATCATGTGAAATTTAATTATTCATGAAGCCAACCACAGTTCCGAGAACCTGCTCTTTAAAATATTTAGAAATGACCCGTAGCATATATCATAAGTTTAAGTATAATAATAAATGGATTTATATAATATGCACGTTGGACGACATAACAGTCACTATTGTGATCAGGGAAACAATGTATAGGAAATATACAATTAAAGGGAGTGGGTAAACTCATTATAGACGATACTATAGGGCTCATACACCTCATGTAGTGTTGACACCTAACAGACACTTGAAGTCAACTCAGTATCTCGACTTCCTTTCTCCAGTAGACATGTCAACTAGCGTAAAGATTCCGTTATTAACAGTACAAAATTAAATAACTTGTTAACCCATCAAAGTTCAATAGTGAAGCTTATTAATAACTTTAATTTGTTAGACGGAAAGAAGTTATCAATACCGATTGACAAATCGCATACACTTGATTACCAGGAAGAAAAGGAAATATTAAATGACGAAATACCTTATCGACAAGCAGTGGGGAGTATAAGCGATTTTTCTAAAACTATCGACGAATTAGAAAACGTCATACAAGAGGAAAAGGACAAGACCTCACTACAGACGACAAGTGGTACGCATACAAAAATCATTATAATATTAAGCACAGTATTAGGGATAATAGTAATATATAATTTATTTAAAATATATGTAAATAAACGTAGGTATTTTAATCATAGAATAGTAGTTCCTAGGGTTGAACTGTTGAAGTAACAAAGTTATAATTAAAAAATTTTATTTCAGTAAAAAAAAAGTTAAAAAAATGTACCAAGCACCACAAGGTAAAAGAATATTATTCGAAAGCTTCATAGAGCAACTCAAAAGGGTGATAAACAATGAACTTCACGTGAACCGAACAGACCCGTACGGCGAACATGTATTAAAACCCTGTGTGCCTATGGGAGCATATTAGCTCATATTATTAACACAATCATGTGCAGGCCAGGACGGATATCAATAAAACAATATATACTATTTAATTTGAACATTTAGATATGTTCACACGTTCAGAAACATTCAGAGGCAGGTCGTAACACTACTCACAGTCTAATGTATCAGTATTTGGAGTCAGGTCGTAATACTACTCACCAACACCTTATGTTCACATATAATTGTATTTTTGTATCAAGTTTAACGTATAATAAAGATTTAACGAACACAAGACAAGTTTTCATTCCTACGTTGATGTACGAGTAGACCTAAGTCGGGACGTAACAATGTTATAATATACGTATATACGTGTTTTTAAAAAAAAGAAAGAAAATGGAAAATGTGATGAACCCCAAGAGATAAGAAAATTATCATTGAGAGCTTCATAGAACAACAGAATCCCGTGTTAAAACACGAGTTCCATGTAAATCCAACTGACCAATATATGTACCTATATAAATCCAGTATGTTTATGTGGGCGTTACGATAGCTGCAACATGTACGATCTCGCGTACAGATGTGTATTACGCATTGAATACGTTGCAACACCTACCCCACAAAACGAGGGCTTATGTTAAAGTAATAGGATGAATACTTAAAGGAGACCTTGTAATAGACAGTAAGATCCGGCTGGTGTCTAATATATAAGGGCGCTCTACGAGCAACCTAAACACACTATTTCTGTATGACGACTAGTTGACGGTACTCATGCTGAAGTAATTGTCTTAAGTTGTAACGTTACTCTGAGTGTTTAAAAGAGTTAAATACTAACCAAGTTAAATAAACTACGATTAATAGTTAAATTAAACCATGAAATAATTCATTTGATTTGTCCCTTGTCGACTGTGCTCCACAACTGGATCACAACAAACGTACTAAATTAGGTAAGGAGACGATATTTCAAAAAAAGATAGGTTAACAACAACTCAATAGAAACACGTATAGATATATGCTAAGACTGCGTGGAAACAACTGGTTCATGTAATTATTAGAGAATCTAATAATCAGTCCATTTTGACGCAGTGACCTATAATAGTTATCATAAAAATATTGAAAAGTTAGTCAAAGACAGACACTAGTTAAAATAATTGATTGAAAATAGTAGAAAACAGACTAGTATAATACTAAAAGCAACTTCTAATACATTCAAGAAAGCCAACCAAATGTAAGTACAACTTAATAAACCAGCCACCAGGCATACTATAATATTATAATCGAATGGCAACCACAGTAAACAAAACTATAATCAATTTATATATTATAGTAGAAGCAAGAAATTATATTAACGAACAAATAAACACATTATTAAATCTGTTATTCCAACAATTTATTAAATTTTGACACTAACACAATATGTTGAATATGTGAAATAATAATAGCTGCACAAAGGGGAATAATAGATTCAAACTTTCAAACGTAATATCTGCCATTGAGTTACGAGTTACGTCAACAAATTAAAGATATTTAATTAAACGTACAAAGGAATTATAACTTATCGTTCAATTCAAATTACATAATTAAAACATATCGTTAAACGAATTGAGTAAAATGTCTAAATTTAGTATTAATTTACATAAAACATAAACCAAACTTAAATGTTTGAAAAAATACCATTAGTCAACCCTACTGAATTGAATTGATATATATTATGCCGTTTTATTTGAGAAACTCTCAATACTTTTCTTCTTTAAACTTTTATTGAGAACATATACTTCTTTATTATTAAGGGAAGTTGTTATGGTTCCGTATTTTTTAATTACCTGATAAATAGTGAAATGTTGCTTATAAATTATAATATATTAAAAATAAATGGTTCGGTTATGTTGGTTTTACGAGGAAAAAAAAATAATTCTGTGAAATGTATTTTTTGATCAAACATAACCACATTGAGACTAATTTACAAAACTATGCGATGATGAAGATCATTGTAAGTTAAAAACGATTAAAATATAAAAATGACAAGACAATAATATTTTTAATAAAATTGTAATTATATCTTTTATTATTATACAAACGACATATAGAAAAGCCTAAGTACCTGTTTTATAAATTTATTTATACATCAAAAAATGTATGTCATCCTCTACTTTATATTTTAACATACAACCGTTTAAGTTTATATGATAAATACAATAAAATAGCTAAATTAATTAAATTATTATCATTTATAAACATTGATAATTAATATAATAAAACTTGTTATAAACTAAGCACCATATTCAATTATTATCAGTTATCACCCTTAAATATTTAACCAATTTAGGTACCACGAACCATACAAAGTTCATTATTATTTAATAATATAGATACCTACCCATTTAAATAGATACTTTACAATTCTATAGACATCGATAATTGTTCTTAATACATAAATAAATGAATAAATAAATTATACATGCATACCTATAACTAGGACTAACTATAAATTAGATTTAGTAGTAGTTAATTTTGACAATAATAAAAGCATTTCTACGTTAAAACTGAGTTCTATAATATTAAGTTTCATAAAACTATAAAATAAGTGTTACCATTTATTACTTGAATCTTATTTAAATATTTCAAAAAAATAATTCTGTATAATACAAAATCAATAATTATTAATAGTTAAGTACAATAAAATAAATAATAAAAACCCTACTAGATTGTTTTAAAGGATTTTATAAAACATTTAATATTATAGATTGTCATAGTATAGTTTATATAAATGTTGATCTGATGATTTTCACTAACTATTTTTTATGAATAATTTATTGACTAGTTTCATACGTATTTGCGTATTGAATTATCCATTATTTCACAATTTTATCTTAAATGATATCCGTTTATGTCTTATGACAATTTATAAGTGAACTATAGATATTATGTAGATTGTATTATTATTACAAGTATATTTTATATTAGATAAAAATCAATAAATTAACTGAGTATTGTTTACGTAATTATAATAAATATAATAAGCCTAAACCTAATATTTTGGAGATTAGATTAAACTATTGTTTGTGAATTTATTTCATAAAACATATAAATTTATTTAAAAAAGTTATATATAATTATACCTAGTTTAATACATAGTAAATAAGTATATTATAGTCTTATAAAAGTATAAAATGAAACTAGAACTCAGCTTTATCGTTTGCGAATATTTCAACAATATTTATCAAATAGTTTTTAGTTAATATATTAGGTGGGTTTAGTACAGTATGCCAGGCATTTATCATGCAAATGCCTAATATATATTATAAAAATTATCTCGAGCAATATTATTAAGAACTACTTTTATCCTACTCGTACTCATACTTACGAAAAAATTTCAATTTAGTCCAAAATAGAAACCTATATAATATTTTGTAGGTAGCTAATATCTGCAATGGTGTTACAAAATAAGTAAAAATAAATAATTCAGAACTCAGAGGGTTTTTTTTAAGTTTTTAATGAAATTATTAAGATAACTACCTAATAATATTATTACGATAGTAATAAAAATTTTGCATTATTAAAAAATGGAATAAATAACACTTACACGGATAAAGTACTCATCCCTGTACACACGACTACTGCAGTTTATTATTTTCAAATAAATAATAATAACTCAGATAAAAGTAACTCGAAAATCTATTTAACTACTTAAGAGAACGCTTTTTAATAAAATTGAATAATATTTAAATACTAATTCAAAACCAAATACAAAATTTCCTACGTTCGTACGAGACGTGCAAAACGCCTTCTTACTCATATTATGTTTATTTTTGAATATTGAATTAGAAAAATATGAAAAAAATTTGATATCGTAGTGTCGAGAGGGAGTCATGAAATTTTTTTCCCGCGTATATTCTGCAAGGGGGGGCAGTCAAGTGGGAGAATAAGCACAATAATCACGCCCATCAAGTGATAAAAAAATCTTAATCTGTATGAATTATTATTATTCATATTGTGATAATATATACTCGTAATAAAGCGTGCGGGTATATATATCCGTATCAGATATCAACCACCGAGAAAATTCCAAAATATAATAACCACAGTAATATTATAATATACAACAATTTGTGATATACCTAATGCATAGTATATTATAATGTATATAATATAGACGACGAATTACGTATTATGCCGTTGCCGTGCGGTGTTGATCTCGTCACTGCCCATGGTGCACAGTCCGATCACCGCCGGCTCTACTAATACATCTAATAGGATCTGCTGGTGCGATTTAATTTAATATTTTACATCGATATGTGACATAATAATATTGCGTAACCTATGTGTGGATGAGTTTCCGGTGGTTTCGACTGCCCGAGACACAGTCACCGGTGGCATACGCTTTACCTATTTATATAATACATAATAATATACATATATGCGATACAGTGCGACTGTATGATATACCGTATAATCGGTAATTCGGTTAGGTCCAACGGCCGAAAATCATTTATAATAACTGTTGTCCCAGGATATCGGTGTCCGGACGGTGGAAGCGTACTCGCTGATGGCCGACTCGTAAATGGAGGCGTCCTCGCGGTTTCCCCGCGACCTGTACGTCACGCACAGCCAACACACGAATATGACGAACAGCTGGAGCACGACGAACGCGACCAGCACCAGGGCGAACGCGTACGTGTTCCAGTATGTGTTCTGATGGTCGCCCGCGGCGTTGGTGGAGGTGACGGTGCCACTGCTGCCGGAGAAGTTGATCTCGTGACCGGGATCGCCCCGTTGAGCTTCGAATTTGAACTTGTCCTCGATGCGGATCTCCTGGAAGACCACTTCTTCGGTCTGGTTGCCGCCGCCGACGCTACGTCTGCGGCGCCGCCTGAGGGGAAAAAAAGAACGCGATCGATTAAAATCTAGCGAAAAAATCAGTGCTTAAAATAGGATGTACCGTATTATTATATACATATTATATAGACCTGCAGTGATGGTTTTACTGTTTTATTGGGCTGACTAAAAAATAAGAGTACTAAATTTCGTTTCGTTTATATACTTTATGCGCAGCCCGTTATACCAACAAAAAAATTATTTAATGTATATATTATACCATTCACAGAATAATCTTCGAGAAATTATATTTTAAAAATATTTAATGACGGTGTGTCTATAGTGTCTACGTATAAAAAGTATAATTAGACTTTACATTTTGAAAGCATTAAAATTATATAGTAAGCTTACGATACACATTACTTTTTTCCTCGATTCGCAACATTTATAATAATATCGATAATCTATTAGGTACTTTAATAAAAGATTAATAACAGCCAAAAAGTGAGTATAACAATATAGCAATATTTTGCTTTTTTCAGATTTTTAAATGTATCAGTAAAATCTTCAGTTTTTACTATTGATCTATTACAATATCTTTTTTAATAATATACAACACTGATAATAAGTTGAAAAATCGTTTTTATGTCATGCACTAATTGCCGTCTAGCCAGTCGATAGCAATATTTGTTCATTGTATTAAATTAATTAATACACTGCCTAGTATAAGTTAATTACACAACTAATCTTATTTTTGCGGCGGAGATGTTGACAAAATATTTGATGGTGCTAGACACTCCCAGCCAATGTAAATAATCGCATAATGTACACACATTTTTATTATGAAATGCTTAATTTGTGTATATTGTAAAATAAATACCTAAATTGTATACCTAATGTTATAATTTAATAACTAGTATGGTAATTCCTCCTACCTCGTACACAACCGTGTATATTTTATGTTTCTAAAAGTCTTAAAAACCAATGTCTAATTTTTTCTCAATGGAGGATAGAAGATCGATTAGTGTTTAATTAAAATATTTAAAAACATACTTTTTTAAAGTTCAAGAGAGCATTATTACCGACTTACCGGCCTAATTTTACAATACACGGTGTACAATAGCAAAATATGTTATGTGGTAGGTAGTAGGTACTGAGGGCCGTCCGAAAATAAAAATCGAGAAGAATGTAGTCCAAAAATATTTGTACAAATATACCACACACTAAGCATCACATTAATAATCTATAACGATTAACACATAGCAACATCACAGACCTATATACAGACCGTCTACAAGATTAACAATTGCCTAAATGTTGCCCCTTAAATAACACAAATTCATAATAATATTAGATATAGTTATCAAAACAGAAGGTATTTATTTGATATGCTAAATACAAATTGTATTTTGTTTTAAATAAGCACATGATAAAATATTTAAGAGACACTTATTGTAGATAATTTGGTTAATAATACTATTTTTGTAAAAGTATTTGAAAAATGCCTATAATTTTAAACTGTTTTGAAATTTAAATTACTTTTAATTCGAGTAATTTTATGTTTATTGGAGAGGTATTACGATTTTTTCGACTAAATTAAAATATGAAAATCTGAGGGGGTGATCCACATGACCACGTCACCCACGTCACCCCTTCGGAACGGCCTTGTAGATACTAGATATCTAACATGTATATTATATTTGACGGGTTATTAAAAAAAAATAATAATAATTACTTTACTAATAATCTAGTAGAGCGATTATTGACTAAACAGTAAACAATGAGTATATATTTATTTTTATTCTACATAAAAATAATTGTTTTACCTACGTGTGACATAATTCGTCATTTTGGTAATTCGGGTTTGGTAAACATTATTGTTTTATATATATATATAAATATACTAATCACAATTGTTTTACATAGAATATTGGTAAACGCTGTAATCACACGTCGATATAGAATTGGAAAATATTACAACTCGTTGAGTTATATAAACTATACTGTCTGGTGTCTATACTCTATAGTCTATTCTATAGTTTATATATTACGATGTTACAACTTGACGGTAATCAATAGTATCAGTTGGTCGATAACATTAAGACTAATCGGGTAATATCGGTTTCATACGATTACACGAACACAGTAGACGTAGAATAGCGCCTTTATATTATGGTAAAATACTAAATTTGTGTAATTTGATCAAACTATTAATGTAATAAATAATAAATAATACAAAAAAAAACTGTCAACGGTATTATACGTGTTATTCAGGAACGTTTGTCGAGTACTATAATTATATTATATAATATAATAATATCATCGTATTATCTGTAATTATGTTGAATTAACAACGACACCGGCATTAGTGTCTTCAAATATCGACGTGATTTATTTAATTTTATTATTTAAATTCGATAACTGTACTGTATGTCGTTGCGCAATTGTAATACAACAATGTATACCTATAGCGCCTATCTGGAGCAGTGGACCCATCTGAGAATATCCGTTAGAGAAAATATAGGAGTAAATTAAATTGAATATAGGGCTGCGAATAAATGGGTCGGAAAATAGTAATAATAATAAGGCTCCTCATAATGACATTTGATTTTATAAATATGTACTACGGTGTTAAAAACCGAGTAAGTCATTGAGCTGTACAGAAACCGTGTGGGAGGGGACCTCGTCATTGAGTAGGTCACTATAATGTAAAATGTGTAGGTATTCAAGATTTCAATAATAAATTATTGGACACGGAGAGAAGCGATTGTGAGCTGAGATGGTTTGTCAACAAAATAATTCGATATTTTGAAGACAGAATTTGAAATTCAAAGTTTATGAAAAAAAATCTTAATAATTATTTTTGATATTTTTTAAAAGCTACAAGAAACATGTTTGAGGAATATTTTATTAAATTTTAACTAATAGTAATAAAATTTCAAAAGTGTATAATAATAACAATATATACTATACATTTCTAAAATATTTAAAATGTTTTTTATTTTAAAAATACATATCTATATAAACAACTTTGTTTTAACTTTTAAGTAATTATGATTATTTAATTTAGAATTACAACAAAAGACATAATCAATTTAGTTGGAATAATAATAATAAAAATAATAATTTAATATTCCTGATTTTTTTTTTATCGTATTTTAGATTCTGAGTCGAACGATGAATATATTGATTTTACAATTATATTTTTTTCCCTTGTATAGATATGTTTGTAATTTTTGTATACACATATGTAGAAAATTGGACCTAGTAATATTTCTGAGAGAACAAAATTGAAAATATCCAGTGTTTTATAAAATAATCAGGAAAATCGAAAAACAGGAACTTTTACACAATACTATAATAATTAATTAATTTTGTTTTTTAAACTCCAAAATAAATCAAAGTATAAATTTTTGAAATTTTCACTAAATATTTATATAAGCAACTTGTGTATGTTATATTAAAATTTTCAAAATATTTTGATTTATTTATAAACATTTTACATGTTTTGGTTTTTTCTCTATATAGTATATAGAGTGTATGAATGATGACAAATATAATTTTGATCGAGTTAAAAATGTTGAAAATTTATTATCAAGTTTCTCATTATGTCATAAGTTTTATTATAGACAGCAATTTAAAAATAATAAAGATAAGCATGATTTTTTTTTTTATAACAATTTGAAGTTACAATGTTGACAAAATTAGTCAAAATTGTGAAAATTTACAAATTATTTTGTAGTTAAAAGTTTATACAGTTTTCAATTTTTATAGCTAAAGCTAGAAAATTTAATACAAGGTTTCTCATTAAGTTATAACTCATAAAGAATTCAATATAATCAAATTAAGTATAACGATTTAAGTCATTTTGATTTAAACATATATATTGTTCGTGGGAATTTGAAACTTTTTCAAACTTTTGCAATAAAATTTTTTTGATTTTTTTTCAATCTTGCTTAAGGAAAAACTAAAATTAATTTAAAATAATACATTGATTTTATAATATTATAAATTTTTTTCGTTGTAAAATATCGATTTCTATTTAAAATATCACATTATCACCCATGTTTACGATTTTAATTTTGATTTACCTATAAGCTATTATACGTACGTGAAACGTGATATTACACGCGACAATAAAAAAAGCCTAAAGAAACGAAATGTTAATTATTCATTAATATTTTATGAGTTGGGACTTATTATTCTGGTGAGCAGTATTATTGAATTTAAAATTTACATTCAATTTTTTTAAATTTTATATTAATTATTTGTATTTAAAAATTAAAAAACGATTATTATTTTTATATAAAATATCGATTTTATCTTTTTAATTTAGATATACATTTTTTTATTGTTAAAATAAATTCTATATTTTGACATGACATTGGATTTTTTAGAAGATTTTTAACAATTTTCATGAATATTGAAACTCAATATTGATCCAATTTTGATTTAAAGCTTTGTTTTTTCGTATATTAGTATATTTTATATACAAAATTACATTTTCAAAATATTTAGTTTGATTATATTATAATATTGCCTATTTATAGTTAGTTAATACGTATACCGTATAAATAATAAAATAAATTACTATTATAGTAAATACCTAACATCAATATATTGTTATTGTATTAGACCGACAGAACGTCTCCGTTAAGAATATTAGGTTTTTTTATGCGATGATTTATCATTGAATTCAAATACAACACATCCATTGACGTCCAATGACTAGATACATTTAACTCCTATTGTACAGCTGAGCTGTTACCTACTTTTCCGCTTTTTGTTTTCCTATATTCTTTTGAAAACACTGGGAAACATTTACTTTTGACATCTCAAATGTCAATACAATTTTCTACTAGAAATGTTACCTCGAATATTTTTGCATATTTCAAAAATTTTAATATATGGGTCATATTTTATAAGTGTTATGCTTATTGTTATTCTAATTTTTAAAATTCTATAAAAAAAAACATTTATCTATATGTTTATTTTCTAATTTTAAAATGTTTTATGTTGAATATTTACATTTTTAGACTATATAGGAAATAGGATGGTGAACTCACACACATCTTCATATGCGTTCCATCGTACATTGCAGATCACAACTGTAAACCTTCATTTCTAATTATCAATTCAAGTTATAAATATTAATATAATTATTGCCTACTGATATCGTTGTACAGAACTACAGAGAATATAACTTGAAAATATTAGTGCATTTATTTTAATGTTTTTTAGAGTATAAAATACGGGGTGTCCCACGGAGATCTGACAAATGAAATCACTTTTGTTCTAATCAATATTTAAAAAAAAATTCTTTTAAATATAATTCATAGATACTTGCGCTACATTTTTAGTATACATTTTTTATATTTTATTTTTTAATACTGAAAATAAAAAACTAAAAAATTGATAAAAAATATTCGAAAATAGCCAATTTGTGAATCTAATTTAAAAAAAATTTAGATGGTAAAAACATTTATTTAAGTCCAATGGCTAATTTTTTACAATTTTTTTAAACATCAATATTCTCGTTAAGTAAATTACGATCTAGTTTATGTAAAAAATAAAAAAAATAGTTATATTTTAACATGCACCTATTTAAAAATGTTTATATAAAATATTTTAAAAAAAAATTATATTTTTTGAAATTATAATGTTTCTGACATAAACTAGATCGTAATTTACCTAATAAGAATATTGATATTTAAAAAAATTGTAAACAATCAACCACTGGACTTAAATAAATGTTTTTACCATCTAAATTTTTTTTTAAATCAGATTTACAAATTAGTTATTTTGAATATTTTTGACATTTTTTTAATCAATTTTTAAGTTGTTTTTTCGGTATTAAAAAATAAAAAATGTAAACTAAAAATGTAGTGCAAGTGTCTACATGACTTATATTTAAAATAAATTTAAAAAAAATTATTGATTAGAGCAAAAGTTATTTCATTATTTCATTTGACAGATCCCCGTGAGACATCCTGTATATAATAATTCTATAAAAGCGCATATTTTAATATTTTTTTATAATCTTATTGTTTTAAGTATATTATAAGTTAATAATATACTTATAATTTATAACATATGTACCTTCCAAAGGAGTCGGCCCGACGGACCGCCCCGTTGTGGCCCACCACGTTGCAGTTGATGGGCTCGCACTTTGGCAAACATGGCGTGACCAGTGCCTTGAACTGAACGATGTCGGACGTGGGGAACTTGAATGCGTCGAACGGCGCCTCCAGTATCTTGACGGTGCCGCCACCACCCGTGTCTACGGCCGATATCGGTCCCATGATCGCCGGATCCGTGGGACAACCGTCGGCATCGATGAGCAGTATCTCGCTGGTGTCCACGCCGTCCAGGGCGATCAGCTCCCGGACGAATATCTCGTACGGCGAACGGTCGTCGAGTATGTGGAATCGGAGGCTGAGCGGGTCACCCACCTGCGCAGCGTGTATATCACCACCCGCCCGGTTCGTGATCCTCATCATCACTGTGGGTGAGATTACAAACGCCGTTTCTTCTACGCCGTTGCCACTGACTCCGCCGCCGTTTTTGTCGGCCGCGTCCGACTCCACGTCGTCATCGGATTCCACGGCCGGTGCCATCGCCAGCTCAATTCCCTGGCCCACGCTCCGATTTTGTAGGTCGTACGAACACCGCACCGACAGCCCAATGTCCTGGCCCGTGACGATCTGATCGTGGTGCTACGGGCGTTAATACAGAAACAGTTAGTGATACGAGTCCCTTAAATTTACCGTGTACGATTTACCAGTAACAGGTAAATTCACCAAAAATATGGATAATGTCAAATCATGACGAAATTCCGTTGGAAAAAATCAATTTTTAATGGAAATTTATCGATTCTAGCGAAAATTTGTTCGTAAAACGTTTTACGTCGCGCTTTGAGATAGTATTTTACCGACACCCACCCGTAATCGAGCAAATGGTTTTACACTTATATCTGTAAAACTAATCCTTATTCATTTTTATAGGCATTTGAAGTTTAAATTCGACGAAATTAGATGTATTTAAACAAAAGTTAACGATTTCAGTTATTTTTATGTAGGTAATTCAAAAAATATCAATTGTAAATACTTGAAACATTACATAAATTATTATTTCTTATGCACAGTTAAATTTTCAATTTAGAATCATTGTGGGCTACTTATTATGAATGAACCTATTTACGTTATTCTATATTGTTGGCTTATAAGTTAAAAGTTAGTACAAATATAAAAACATAATATTGTATTTGACAATTTTGTCAAAAATTACTTAAAATTGAACCTACATTGCATAAAATTACATATAGTAACATAAATATTTCATAAAATATTCTTAGAAGTGGAAGCTGACACATTATATTAGACTTAATCTTTTTAGTACACAAAGTTAATGTATACTCAGCAAAATATATTCGTTAAAAATTCGATTTAAATGCATCAAAATTTATACCGCAACTATACTTAATAATTTGCAAGAAAAAAGATAATTTTTATTTGAAAAAACAAATTTTGTATCGCCACAATGCATTTCTTAAACGGTAAGATAAAAAATGTAAATAATACAAAACACGGTCCATAAATAGCTATTTAAAAATTCCAAAAATCTAAATTCAAATTAACGCATTATCAAAGGAAAAAATAGCGTGGGGGAGGGAATAATATAGCACCACGGTCGGTGAATTTGCACCCCGCTGCAGTCATTTATAATACGAATAATATCCTTACCTGGATAATGATTTCGGTGAAAAACTTGCCGGGTTGGTCCTGCCGGACGTCGCAGTTCGGGCTGTGGTAGTCCAACCTCAAGTCGAAGTCCAGCGTGCTCTTCACGTCATTGACGCAAGAATTCGGCCGGTTCTTGGCGTACACCTTGCCGTCGAACAGCCGGTTGGTATGCACAGACGCGACCATGTCCGCGCCGCGGCAGTCGATCTTCACGCTGAAGCACGACGACATCTGGTAAGTGGTGGCACCGGCCACCGTCAGGTAAGGGCGGTGGTCCAGCTGCTGCTGCGACAGGCTGGACGTGCTGTGGTGCGAGACGCGGCACACGTTCACGCCCGTCTCGTTGTAGTCGAACGAACGGCACTGGAACTCCTTGGACGACAGGCAGATCTCCTTGCACCGGTCCGCGGTGGCGACGTTCTCGTAGATGGCGTCCACCGTCCTCAGCAGCTTACCGCCGACCTCGGCGAAGTCGCACATCTTCGGTTGCTCGACCACGCAGTTGGACTCCATGTAGTCCACGACGTCGGCCGACCGGTTGCTGATCGGCGGGCGCCCGGACACGGTGAACTGGTCCACGTCGTTCAAGTAACAGTCGCCGGTCTCCTTGTTGAAGTTGACGGACCTGCGAGCACGTCCGATCGGACATAACGACAACGTCAGTCAGCGTTTGTTTATTATTGCAAATGACACGCATACACTGCACTGTTATATATATATATATATACGAAGGTAGTATATTATCATGCTATACGTAAGCACATATCAACCTATACGACTGTATATTTGCGTGCAGAGTAAAGTATTCGAATAATTATACTACAACTAGTTCGATTTTAATGGCGCATTCCCAATGTATTCTACTCCGCGCAAAAGTATTTCGAATACTTTAAAAGTATACGCGTTAGATGAAAAAGTTAACCCTATTGCGTTTTAATAAAATGAAATTTAATAACGCGTTTCAATGTACCAGTTAGCCTCTTCGACTATTTTTATAGATATTTAAAATAAAAATTTGTTTTTTATCGTATTTTAAAAAAAATAAATACTTTCAAGAACAGTATTTGTAAAGTATTGGAATAATTCAAGCTAATATCAAGCTTAAAATTTTCAAACAAAATAAAACCTAAATATTAATGCAAAAAATACACGAAATAGCGCTAAATATTTTATAATTTAAATTAAATATTTTGTTTATTTGTATTCATAAAATTATATGTTAAGTGACCCAGTGGTTTTTAACGCCATTTTGACCACAAAAGTGAAAAAGTATTCCGAATACTATAAATTACATATTAAACGTAAAAAGTTAGTCCTGGCTCTTAGCAGCGGCTTGCATTATGTATCAATTGCACTTAAATAAAATTTAACATAACTAACGATTTTCGATGAATATTGTTATAATATAACTTAGCTGAAGTAGCCAATAGCCAAGCATAGATATATTATATTAAAATGCAAATTTGTTTTTTTATAAGTGTATATAGTACACGGAATATGGTAATAAATATTACTTTAAAAATAGTTTTTAAAACGTATTGGAATATACTTTAAACGTGTAGGCTAACACAATTTTAATAAATAAAATAATTTATTCGTTGAAACTGTTATAATAAATTATGAAAACACAAATTAGGACAATTTGATGTGAAGTATTGAGTACAAACTGCATTATAAAAATTAATTTATTATATTTATACATTTAATATCTATTTCAAATTGCAATTCATATTTGATAAATATTTCTTTTATTATATTTTAACTTCAATAGGTACTTATAGTTAAATCTATATAATATATCTTACATAAATATTTATTTTTAAACAATTCAATTATTAACTATTAAGTATATACTATATAGTTTCATATTATTAAATATTAGCGTTTTATTATTTTAATATTTATAATTAACTATAAAAATATTTTTTTAAATATTGTGTTTGCTAATGTTTATATAAATTGTATTTATATTTTATTTACATACTGCTTGCTAGGTAGCTATTATTTAAAAAAAAAAAATCCCACATAGGAGTATAAACTTCACAGCAATTTAAATAATAGCAGATGAACGAACAGTATATCAATTATTCATAGTTATTATCTTTTCAAGATGGATACTTAAAATTCTAAATTCTTACGGCCACTTAAAACATCAACAAAAGTGGTACAATTGAGTTCATACATTAAAATGCGATAAAAAGAATTAATTTAGAAAACAATAATTATTACGATAAACATAATATTGTTATTGTACCTAGGGTACATAAACATTATGAATTTAGGTCATTCTATTTTCTATTTATCTCGCACGTGTTGTGTCGGCGTATATTATTTTATACTATTATCAACTGATCACGAGACACAACACAAACCGGAAACTAATTATCTTTGATTTTATTTGAAAATCCACAGCACGACTTAATAAGTAGTGTCCAAATAAAATATGATATAAGATGGTAAGAAATTAATATCGATTTAAGATTTTTACTTATTTAATATACGTATAACTATTAACTACACGAATCTGTATATATTTATCAGGTGATTAGTACTGCAACTTACTTCTACATGCATTTATATGTAAATTTATAAAAACCTATTTAGGATAAAAAAAAAAAAAGTTAATGTTTATTCATTTAGAATATAGTTTCTGTTATATAAGTACTATAATTTTAGTGTCATATTCATACAATTCAATATGTGTTATTGGTTCAGACTGCAATACAATATAAATATAATATATATATATTTAGCTATTTAGAATTTCAGTTCATAAACTTGATTTGTCAATTTGTCATTATGCTTTAAAAACATTTTGACATCTCTATTATATATTTTATTTCAGGTTTATATTTATACAACTAAATTCCATCTTTACTTAGGCCATGTTATCAAGTATTAGAGTTTTATTATTTATAATGACATATATTAAAAAATATCTTTAAAATATTAAATAATGTTAAATATTGTTTGCTTTAGCTTATAAATAATGAGCTATATTTATTAACATTCTAGTAGCTATTATTTAAAAACCCTCCCGAAGGTTTATCTATATAATATGAAAATAATGTCTTTGTTTCATAATATCACTCTGATTTTTATCGTTGATGATTACCTACGTTATTATTGTTACTAATTCCTATAATATAGAATATGCATACAATGCATCTCGCAATACTAATAAGTTATAATACTATTATACATTGTAAATATAGCTTACTGTCTATATGTATTCAATAAAATAATACAATTTTACTATTAAATACATTTATACGTAAATTAGAGATATAAATGCATATTTAAATGGGTACGTAATACCCATCTAATTATAATTATTTTTTTTTTTTTTTTACACTATTGTATAATACTATAATATTGACATTTTTATAGACGTATCTCTCTTACAATTCAAATCATAAAATAAACAATTGAACGTTTGGGAGCTTTTATCCCGATAAATTACACTGAAAATACACTGAAATTATTTTTCACCGTAACGTCCGTAACGATGCTCTATGTATAATAACTATCCACCCATGATAAATTGATGTATACTATAGATTGGTAATGATAGTACAAGTATAGGTACATATTGTTAACTGTTAAGTATCGGAACAACGCGAAAAAACAAACAATTTCCTTTAGATCTTTGCAAGGTTATGAATTCTAAGAAAATCGCGGATATGTACAACAATACGGGATACGTCACAATTATATGTATAGGTACCTAGTCACTTGTGTTAAGTATAATATTATCATGTTAAATACAAAGTTAAATAATAATAATAACAAATAACAATAATATTATGGTAGGTGAATCGAAAACGGCGTTTGTGCGAAGTGAGACGACTCGCGGTTAGGTATCTATACATATTGTTATCATGATATCGTCGCGTGACGACCGGTTCGCGGTTACTGTTATCATCGCGTGACGGTCGATCATCGCACCACGTCAAAGTTGATCGATCCGGCCGACGATTTAAATCACTAGTTGCTTTTTAATAATTTTTATCGTAATTTTTACAGCTACCTGATATGCGCTTAAGATGGATTGCAAGTAAAGACAAAATATGGCGAAATAAGCATTCGAAAGGCGTTCATCGTATAAGGTAGTTGCAATTAGGTATATTAAAAACCATCGGCATTTATACAACGTGGAATCTTATAACTGGCCGTCATCTGTAGTTCTGATAAGTGTTTATTATTATAGGTAGTTATTTTCGACATTTGAAATCATAATATTAGGAGCGAAAATAGGCCATACTGTATAGAGAGGAATTACTAGAAGTCACCTATGAAATTGATTAAAAATACGTAGGACGTACAGGACGTCATACCTCTCCTATAACTAAAATTATTATTTTAGTGGGGAGAGTTTAAGACATCCCCAAAAAACTAAATACTCAATAGACACATGTTAAATACACGTACTAAAATGTATAGAATACTATATAGATATTTGTAAATATGGTCTAAACAAATAAACAAATTCGTACTATAAGAGGTATTTAGAATTTCTGCACTACACGCATACACTTTCAAATACAATTTATACATGACACTCCTAATTTATGTATCAATATATTAAGTTTTTTATATTAACCATGATTTGTGAGTTTATACTCGATCGTATTATACGGGTAATAATTAGTTATTGTTTAAGTAATTTTTTTATTTTTTATTGAAAACTTCGTCATGATTGTTGATTTCACATATATATGTTTTCCACCTCTAGAAAAATGAGTCTCCCCATGCCTACACTCTATGAAAACGGTATTGTTATATCTACACCTGCCAATACAATATTTTATTCGAAAATACGCAAATATTACAATGAATGAACGTTCCGCAGTGAATTGGTTGTCCAAATATGTCGCATATAATAAAATTTTTGCAATATAGATATAACATATAACGTACTATATAAGTGTATAACTATGATCCTGTCAAGTAAAAAAGTTTTCTAAATTATTCAATGAAGAAATATTTAAGATAGTAAATTACGAGCTAATACATTTTTGAGCTCTCTGCTAGTACTTCCGTGCGCTCCTCCAATGAGAAAAGTTTTAATTTCAATTTCATTATTACAACAGTTACCTACAATAATAGATAAATAATAGGCATATCTGCTGGTACATCTGTAAATTATAATACCTATTTATATATATGTATATCAAATTGTTATAATGGTACGTGTTTGCTGGCAGTATAATATATTTACAAATTATGTATATAGTTCAATTATTGTTCTCCATAAGAACGATGACTTGACAAATTATTCGGTTCAGCTGTCTGTATAAATGTGATCATTATATAATCATTTGTCGTACACATCCGTTTTAAAGTTAATATATATGCACGTAGGGTAGGTACACAATGAAACCTTTAACGCCCAAATATTCCGTCTCTGCCTATAGCCGCGGTCTGGTCTGCGTTGAATGCATTTCCATACGATTCTCCGTCATAGACCGCAAAGTGTGTATTGTGTACCTATATACATTATAGTACAGCGGGTTATTGACTGACATGTCAATCAGAGTATATACCCGAGAGAAGTCAAGACGTCACGGATCGTCGGGCTTAACTGTGGCGGGCAGGATGCTGTAGCCGTGGACTGTCCCGAACAAGGCTGTATAATATAGCCTGCAGTTATTATTATTTTTTTATTATCGTCTTCGTCGCCATCACAGCTCATTGGGTTTCAGATTTGCTTACATCCGAGTAGTAATTCTGAGTAAATTGTTCGAGTGGCATGTGGGCGGCATGTGCGACCAGACCCAGGTCCATGTAATATAAATGCCTAACAATAATAATATCGTGAAAGACCGAGGATTATAAAGTTATATATTGTGTCATTGAAAACCGTCGATGATAAAATCGATAAAAAAAAAATAAAATATTATAATATTTACCGTTATTGAGTAATTAGTATAAATATTTTACTTATATTAACTATATTAACTATTATTTACTAATATTAACAATAATTGTACTATCAGATACAATATATAAGTATTTAAAGTACTACTAGTACTGTACTAGATATGTGAATATGTAGGTTTTCACATACATTATACTATAGCACAGATGATTTATCAAATTGCAAAATTCGTTGAAAATATTTTACTTTATATATTTTTGGGTTTAGAGAATAAATTTTAACTAATTTTTCATATTTTAGAACATATTGTATTATTATCTAAAAAGAAGTTGTAATTGTTCATTTCTGAGATTGGATTATCTTAACACAAAAAAAAAATAATTTGAATTACAAAAAAAAATTATGGAAAACGTTATTGAATAACTTATTTGAAACATTGAGATTTATTGTTTTTTTTATCTTGATTATTTTTAATTACTAATTACATTGGTATCTTGATCATAGTTATGGTCCTCGTGGACTATGATTTGGTCAGTTTAACAAAATTGTTTACCAGAAACCTAATATTGAAACCAAATTAACCAAAAAATAATACACAAGCATAATAAAACAATTTAAAAAAAGTACCATGCATATTTTATTAGTTTTTAATATTTTAAGGTTTTTATTTTTTTTAGAGCATAGTAGTATTATATTTCAACTTTTAAGGACCTAAAAATCCGCTCTCTAAATAATACTATTTGTATATACTATACCTACGTTATTAAATATTATAAATAATAAGCAAGTCAAATCGGAAATGTTACTTAATAATAATTAATAATGTGCATTGATATGATAAGTATTTAAGAACCAAATAAAAAGAAAAATTGAAATATAAAGTTATAAAATATGTTGAGCTTAAAATATAATCAGAGTTAACATTAATTGAAAAAATATTTGTGGGAATTTTGGGTGCTATGCAGTTTATTGCGGGTAATTCTAAGCTGGGATACATCTTGAACTATACTGCGTGTAGGTATTTTTAAAAAAATAAATAATAATCATCTTTTTATTAGGACGCAGAAGTGCAATAAAAATATTTTTTAGAAGCACCAGTACCAAAATATATTTAGTTACGGAATTTTATGTAATTAAAATGCAAATCTATGATGTACCACACATATTTAAGTATAATATAGTATAATATATATAAATACAAGAAAAATACAAACAATTTTATTCATTTTGTTTAATTTATTAACCAGCTGTGGAACTTGTAAGCAGTGGAAAATCACAGTTATCTTTAAAAACTAGAATATAATGTGCCGTCGATCTGACCTTATAATATTATTAAAATAATGTGTTTTATTACGCTGACCCATTCGTATTTTAAAAACGTTATTCAAAAGTGAGAATAATTATGATATTTCCATATTTTAGACCAAATTTTTGGCAACTACTGAAGTTGAAATTATTTTTTTATGATCGTTCGTGTTAATTAATTTACGTTTGTATTTTTTTCTTTAGCTGATTCTACCATATTATTTTACATTGATAGTTAATAATTATTAATTATATTTAACGTACACTGTGCAGTATTTGTATTTGCATATCATGTATAGAAATATAAAATAATATGAAATTATTATCATTTTTTTTTTTAATAAAATTTTTATGTATTACAATCATATAATAGGTTATAATCATATTAATAGGCGTAACTAGTCTTTTAAATTAGGAGGGGTTAGGTTGCTACTAAAAAATTTTATAGCAAATTTCTTTAAATTAAATTACCTATTATTTATTGTTTCTATTGGTGTTTTCAACTGACTTGAATGATTATTCGTTTATATGAAACATTATATTTTTGTATATTGTAGGTAAAAATAAAGTTAATACTAATATCTTTATAAGCACGTACATTTACACAAAAATTCTAGGGGGGCTAGAGCCCACCCGAGCCCCCTCCTAGTTACGCCTATGATTACAATATACTATCTTTCAATTTTTTAGTTCTATATTTAATTGATTTGGGTTGATATGTACAGATTCTGAACAACTTCTTTCAGGACGCTATTTATCCTGTTTTTTTTATCGATTTCAATTATTCCGTATTAATTCATATTAATATTTACATAATATATACAATATACATTATACGTATATAGAATATACATATTTATTTAATTTTAATTTTAAATTAAATAAATTTGTTGACAAAATTATTATGTTATCGTATAAGGTACAAATAATAATCACGAGAATGGATATCGGTGAAAATACGTAATTTATAATATATAGCTTCATGTCGATCGGCGATTGTAATCCAATTTTTGAAATTCGATAAATAAAAATAAATATGATTTTTGGCATCGTTTATTTTTTTGTTTTCATTTCAATAGTATTGTTATTTGTTACAACTGTTCTAAAATACTATACATATATTTTTTAATATTATCAGTATTGGTCAACTTACATTAATTTTAACTGCAATATACATAACAAAAGTGTTGATATATTATATGTACAGTTTTTGATTTAATTAATTTACCGATATCATATTGTACAAGTCTCCATAATATTTTAAACAGTGTCTATATACTTGCCTATACTTTACAATAGGATGCAATTAGAACATAAAACGGTGAGGCGTGAAGAATTTCGTTTTTCTAATTTTGAGACGCAATCGATGATCTCCAATAAAACTCCATAAATATAATATTATTTTTTTCCCAAGGGTTGCATCCCCAGGAGAGTTTTCCAGCGAAATGGTTTGTGATAGCGATGAGCGGCTGTAGGTAATAGGCATAGGCGTAACTAGGGGGAGACTTGGGTGGGCTTCAGCCCCTCTCTAGAATTTTTGGGTAAATGTATGTGCATATAAACATATTAGTATTAACTTTATTTTTGCCTACAAAATAACAAAATATAATGTTTCATATAAACGAATTATCATTCAAATCAGTTGTAAAAACCAATAGAAACAATAAATAATAATCAGATTAAAAAATGTTCGCTATAAAACATTTTTAGGAATTTAGGCCCCCCTGACTTAAAGGACTATAGTTACACTTATGGTAATAGGTCTTATAGGCGCGTCTATTATCTATACATTATAATATTAAATACGCGTATGGGTATACGACACACGCATTGACCGCGGACGACCTTAGGTTCACTTGACAAGGAATAAACGCCGCACGTGCATATACATGCATACTTGTCTAAACATGCGCACATGGTATACGTATGTATATTATAATGACCGTGCTCTAATGATTTTAAACTTACCATTGTATAGGTATATGGGCCGGTAACCATTACCCACTCGCCGTTATACGTATCACGCCGATCGGCCGTCAAGTTTATATTGTTTCGCGTTGGATATTATATAGGTATACGTCGTATATATGTAACATAATTATAATATTATACCGCGGAATGATGTTCTTTTTAACCGAGACTATCCCATGAGATATATTCGATGCACTTACTCGTACCTATGTGCGTGTATTTTTTTTTAACGCCAGCTAGTCTTAACCACGGTATATATAAAATATACATAATTATTTATACAATGACATTATCCTCTTGTTTTATTATTTGTTTAGACCATTGGACCATATCGATACATACATCGAATTACCTATATAATATTGTATAGTCATCTCCATAACCACCACGAACACTACATAGTGCCTTAAGCTCAAGCATCCGTTAGAATTTGAACCAGACATGAGTTATTTTTTTATTTAGAACTATGGATGTGCCTATATGGAGATTAATTAGGTAAATAAATATTTTTTTATATTTCTTGAAAAAAAAATCAATATCATTTATAAATAAATTCGGGATCATTGATTATAAATACCAATATAACAGTATTCAAACAGTTTTTGATTAATCAATAATCATATGTAGCAAGA
Source organism: Rhopalosiphum padi (assembly GCF_020882245.1). Classification (NCBI taxonomy): domain Eukaryota; kingdom Metazoa; phylum Arthropoda; class Insecta; order Hemiptera; family Aphididae; genus Rhopalosiphum; species Rhopalosiphum padi. The sequence goes on from NC_083599.1 coordinate 49,288,982, forward strand.
TGAATATAATGTATTTACTTTGGATTTATTTGGTAATAAACTGTTAAATGTAGATGATTGTAATTTTTAACATACAATTATAAAATAATACGGTTTTTACACTTTTTAATAGATTACGAAAATCATAATACTTTACAATTTGCTATTTTTTTTAAATAATTAATTATTATGATTCATTTAAAACTTAAAAAATTTCAAAATGTTGTTTCAATATCAAGTTACTCTATAAATAAATAGCTATTTCATGTTTTTGAAAAAATTGTTTTTTAAAAAAAATCAAAATAATTTAAATTTGTTTCTTGACAGTTACCAACTATATGCTTTTGTAAATCGAGGTAAAAGGGTTACCTTTAGTAGGCATTACATAAAATAAATGCTCTAAGGTATTCACCTTCATTTTTAAATTAAGACAATCCCACTGGAGTATAGTAAAACAGAAAACAAATAATCAAATATTTCTACAGGTATAACCCCGCGTTCCCTATACGTAAATCAATGGTATAAGCCATTATGTTTAATAATATATATAACTATATAGAAACGTAATCGTGTAACCGTTTATGACCGTACATAACACAGATATTTATATTATCATATGAAGAACCAACCGCGATGTCTGTGTGCATAATCTATTGATAAAAATATATGTTGCATACGTTTTTTTCTAAAAATCGGTTATTCTCATCAAACCGTTCATATTTTCACAAATCCTTGTTCATATGAAATATTCTTTGATTTTATTTATAACCGAACAAACGTACCGTAGATTTATGTTATTATACGGTTTACATAACGTATTCCTATGGACTATAATAATGTACATAAATGTAAGAAAATTGCTATACCTATTGCAACGAAATGTTCTCAAGAGACCATATTATTATTATGACCATGTATGTGCAGATATATACTATGTAGATAGTGCCTATAAGTACCTATAGTTACTTTTTTATTACATTTCCGTTTTGTAAAAACTAAGAATCTATAAGTCTTTAGTATGATAATTTTTAATTGTCTATATTTCAGTTTATATGTAAAAAAAAATTAGACTTCATAATTTAAATTTATTATGCATATAAGTAATATTATATATTAAATTCGTACTTGATTGTTATTTATTTAATATTCCACCTTATAATAGAAGTTATATCAACAAAGCAATTTATAATTTGAATAAATTATTTTAATTGCCTTATAATAATGTACATATTATAATAAAATGCTGCTAAGTAGGTAAATATTATGTATATTATTTTTAATGCATTTAAAAAAAAATTCAGACGTATAATATTTTATAAAAAGAAAATTCCAAGGAAAAGATTTTTAACCATTAAATTACAAAAACACGCGTATAATACATGTGTGTCGTGTGTGTATATAAAACATGGATATTATGACCTACAAAGTATATATTATTATAATAGTTAACTAGACTTGCCTGCATTGGAAGCTCTTCTCATTTAAACACTTGTCCATACAACCAGACCGTGTAATAGCTTTGAAATGTTGTTTGGAAGTAACTTTCAGTTCCCCGTGAATTGTATCGAAACTCCACGACCGTTGATTACACGACTTCGGTTTCCGGACACATATTTTCCGAGCGACTGTTGCGGTGTGTGTTGGGTAATGCGATCGTTTCAATGGAAAATCTGAAATTTAAACATTAAATTGTGATTTACAATCAATTTTTTCATTTGCATTCATGAAATCAATGTTTTTTTTTTATTAAAATATACACCTAATGGTCAATTTCGCTTAAGCTGATAGCATGGGTATTTTTACCCATAAAACTATTATAGAGCATTGGTGCGATTTGAGCCCACTTTTTAGCCCATTGAATACGGGTACCTTTTTACCTTAAAATGACCATTAGAAATTTGAACTTGATTTAAATTGTCTATTTGAACGTAAATCTTTATATTTTCTCCACTCTGTGTTTATTATAAGCGAAAATTTAATTTTAATTTTTCAATAGCTCCAACTATTATTAATAAAAGGTATTATTCATTTAATTTAATAATTCTAATTAATCGATACTTGTATCCATTATAAATTAAGCACTTTTCCCCGTCATTACTAAATTTTACTTTTTTACACTATAAACTATATAAGTATATACTTAAGCTATACGAATTATTACGATTCGCTTATATATACAATATCTGCGTAATAAACTAATAAATGATAGGGTAAATAATAAACGACGTATTAGAAATTAAAGGTTTTAAATATAAACTCGTCAGAAAATTTTATAATTTGGGCAGCGAAACTTAACTAAGTAGTAAATACCTAAATAAAACAATGCTTAGCTCTGGTAATAATATAATGCAATACTCAATGTATAATATAACTTTCACAATAATACCTATTACTTATAGATTTTAGATTTATCAAAGTGATAAATCGATGTATCGTCTTGTGGAAATTTATGTCTTCGAATCTAGTATGTACCCTAATACAATTTATAAAAAAAAATGACTAATAAGTACCTACTCTTTATTATTTCCGAAAGAGTACTTTTTAAAATTGTGTTAAACCACTTAAACCAAGCAACAATACAAAAAATACCATAATTTATAAGTATATGAAGCCGTTTACAGTTATATTTAAAGTAGTATTATTATATTTTGTTGGCAATTGACTGATATAAAAGTAGAGATATAAAACAATATTATGTAGTTATAGTAGATAGGTTTATATCAGGATATAGGATACATATGTTTTGGCTTATAAAATATTCTAATAATTGGTAAAATGTGTACACGAGTTATATCGATTGTAAACCTTTTTTTCTTTCGCAAATTTATTATTATTTTGATAAAAATTATGTTTTGTTTGAACTTTATATATTATATATAGCTACTAGCTTATGATGAAAATGTAGAACAATAATAAATAATAATTGAATAACAATCTATATATTTTTTTTTTATATTATATATATATATCAGTTCCGATAGTCCGGTTATTAAATAAATTATAAAAATAGTTAGGTACAATGGACATGAATGATATAATATTTTATACTTATTCCATTTACCTAAGATACGGAGAAAAAATGAAAACTATAAAGGATCGATCGTGAAAATATTATGCGTTGGTATATAGACGAGTCCCACAAATAATTCTCAGATGAAACAATTGAAATACCTACGAAAAATGCGCACCTATATATATATATATATATATATATATATATATATATATATATATACAGCTGCGAAGTGAAACAATTCACACGTTTGACCAACTAAATTGTCCGGCCAAATTTTAAAATTCGATATTGAAACAATGAAACAGATGGAAACAAAACAACTCTTTACAGTATTTTATTGTTATATACCTTTACACGGATAATGCATTTCGCGGTGTGCATCGGAGACGACAAATTAATAGCACAGACTTGTACCGAATCCATTAATTAATTAGACAGTCACCACTGTGGAATTGTATACATAGCTATTTTATCGCTCGAACAGAAGTTTAAGTGCGTATAATTCATGCCACTTTAACTGTTAACCGGAGCAAATTGATCCAATAACTGTATGTTTATACAATTCAATGATAAATATATACTTATATAGTATAGTCACCATTAATTACGTTAAAAATTAAAACGCTATAATTTCGCGCTCTATATTTTTATAAATATTTTTAATGTCACTTTTTAATTTTTTTTCTTCTTCTTTTGCTATACATAATAATATTGTAATGCTACGAGTAGGGCTCGATTTATAAAATCTTCGGTACATAACCCAAATTACGTTCTATGCCTTCTATAATATTGACTGCCAGGAGTCGTGTCACCGTGTAATTTATATTTATATATATATCATCCACATATACATATTAACAATATGAACCGCATAGGGCACGCGTAATACGTATATAGACACCGCACGGTTAATTGATTAAAAAAAGAAAATATTGGAAAACGCTTAAAAAAATAGTACCTACTTCTATGTATATTATATTTTTTAGTTTATTTAATAACTGTTCTATTCTTGTTTTTCAATTATTATTTTTGTAATTAGAAATGTCTGATGAACAATATTAAACCAGCTAGGATAAAGTACACGATGTTTACATAAAAAATGCTTGATCTTGTGGATGGAAATTTCCTACAAAAATGAAATACCGTTTACATACACTGTTTATTTTAATAAAAATAAAAAAAGAAAGAAAGAAAAGTGCTTTTCATTATCCTGCACACATTTTATTTTTTTAACTAAAATCACGATGACTATTTTACGACAGATATTCAAATCATATACTTTATTACATATTGTATAATGTGTGTGATTATAACATCACATGTATCAGGTAGATAGTTTTCCTTTATGTATATTAGCCACTAGCCAGCACCAATAACCTTAACTGCTGTGTAATATATTTAATAATATGGCACTATGTAATAGTAAATAATCGATCATAATTATTTTGATAAAGCATAGGAACAATTATTATTAAGTTACCTACCGCAATGTCCATATATATGTATAATAATATTTTTTATAAATTATCATAAATAATATTTTATTACAATTATTTTATTTTTAATTTAATTTATATTTGATGTTTGCTCGTAAAAATATTTAGAACAATATTATCGACCAGAAAATTATAGGCATAAAGGTCAGAAGGGAAAATTTCATACTTCGATAATAAACAAATATTTTATATGTTTTTATAATAATTGGTATTTGGTATTTATATTGGCGAGCGTTCTTTTTAGGCGTCTTTCAAATACTTTTTCAAAATATTAATTTACTATTTATTATTTATCATTTATATTAACCACGGCTACAGTTTAATCCGTTACAGCTTAATTATTCATAGTATAATTTATACGCTTGGGTAAATCGAAATGGGACATGAATATCTATTTTATTAAATCTGTCCTTTGTATGTTTTATACACTCTTCGGTAGCCATCGCTTGTCACATGTCATCACGTCAAGGTTAGGTATATTATACTTGATAAATTTGACATTATTGTGAAAGCGAATATAGCATAATATAGAATGAGATTATATATTTATATACTTGTATGGGATATTGATATTATACAAGCTTGCTGTACATCGTAGTTACTATGTATAGGCTCTATAGCTAAATCAATTTTATTTAAAACATTTTAATTTATTAATGCGTTTTATATTTCTAATTAGTAATTACATTATAGCAACTATGATTTATTATAAGTATGTAAATTAATAATCTTATGTGTTTTTTCTTTAGTTTGGTAGATAACCAACATACCGCATTAGGGGTTATACACTTATACCTCCCCCCCAAAAAATATATGTAATATTGATTATTGTACATTTTTTTGTGTACGTGCCTTTATATTATAGTACCTATATTATAAATAAGTATTTACTTCAATTCCGATGCATGCATAATACAAATCAAAGTATTGTGTCCATGTATAATAAAATATTATAAGCCATCAATCATCATACAATAATTATATTACTACATAAACGCACCTATATATACCTACATAATAATTTATTTGCATTTTCATTAAAAATTAAAATGAGATAGGTGTAGATAGAAGTTGGTACCTAAATGAAGTAATTGATTTCTTTTCATAATCACTACATTAATGAACAATAATAAAAAAAAACTTTCTACATTTAGATGCCAGAATGCATTATGCAAATTGCTATTTATTGCTACCTATACTATCGTCCATGTCTATAATCTGTATTCGCCTGTATAACATTAAATGCGTTTGGCATACTCTGCCGGGATGTTTACATTATTATTATTATTTTTTCATTATAACTATATTAAATCCACAGCAGATACCGGAGCAACGTAAAACGTCTTAAAATGTATATAAATACATTTGCGGGTTACCATAGAAACCTCGTTAACTACACGGTACCGCGTTATTTTTATAATAATTTCTACTACTCTGAAATCCGACGCGGGTAATTTGCATATGGATACACCGTAATCACATACATGTATAAACATGCTACAAGTGCGGCCTTTTTTTTTCTTTATACACAGTACCGTAATTCATAGATCAATATCGTTTATTATAATATATGTGTACCTACCATTATATTTAAACCGGACTTTCGTATTGGTCTTGAAATCTATTGAAAACACAGTTGTTTATTTTATTTTTTATTTTTTTTATCGAATTTCATTAGTCGTTAAATTATCGTACTTAAAAATCGATGGAATATTTATGCACTGCGGCGTATGTACCTTTTAACCTTTAGTAGTAATTATTCGAGGATTTCGTCGATTCGGTCAGACCTTTTTTTTGTTATTGAAGGAAAAATTATATCGATTTCGCCTCTGAAGGCTGTGCAAATAATTAATCAACAATTCGTCAATTACCAAATCGAAGTCATAAATTTAATATGTAATACTCAAGATTGCTATACCGTTTTTCAGTTTTTCTTACTGAGAAAATGTCAAACTATACATTGGTAGATGTAGACCAGGAAAGTATAGGGAAATATACGAACTTCCCGAAAAAAACTACAAGTCATAATTTTAAAAATCAGTTTTAAATTGGCATAGACGCTATATTGGTTGAATATATAGCCTATATAGTACTATAATTGTATATTATATACTTATTACTTATATCTAGTTAACTATAGGTATAGTTAAACTGAGTGATTCAACAGAACGTTTTTAAAATTCATAAATTAGTAGTTAATACGTATATATAAAACACGCAAGAGGATACACCAAGCATATGGTTGTCTTCATTATTTTCCTTGATAATTAATATATATTCAAATTTTTATTTTTAGAATTTTTAAATATACCATATTTCGAAATTTTTGTAGTATTTTAAGAGTGTTCTGTGGGATATAAACTTCTATAAGAACCTCACTTTTCACTGTAAACTATTTAGTAAATAGTTTTATTTTTTTAATATACCTATATATCAACATTTATCTAATTCAAAATCCGAACGAGTAGTTTCTTAGTTACTAAAATATTTATATTAAAAATGATAACCCTTAAAAATGACTTGACAAAAATACAGAATAAACGTAACGATGGTAACCTAACCCAACCTAGTTCTTAAGATTTTAAAAATATGTTATTTAAGGGAATTTAAATGTTTCAAAAATCAGAATTTAAATAATAGTAGTATTATTGAAAAAAAAAAGTGAGCATGCGTAATAAATAATATTGTAATCGTGTAATATCATATTATTATTACACGATTAGGTATAATAATATATAGTGATTCATAATTAAGTTATATACATGTTTTAATTAATTAATAAAATTAAAGAGTAGGTAACCATCATTACGGATGATCACAGATCATAATATTTGGTAGCTGGCAGAATCGATTGGTTATTTTAAATAACTATGTATAGGCACTCGTGTTGCGGGTTTGCGGCGGAATCAACGGGTCTCCGTTATTTGCACTCGGAAGTCAGCTGTGACGTTGCCCGCTGCACAAATAATAATATAATCATATAGATCACCGGGTTCCTTATTCGCGGGTATCGTCGAACGGTAATTATATGTCTGTTACATTAAATACTTATAAAGCTAGGTAGGGATATAGTGCTAAGTCCTATAATATTATGTTCTCAGATTTTCGCGGTCTTTTATATAATATCTGTTATACGCGTATATAGCAATAATGATTTACCGACCGCATGTTTATTATAATTTATTGTACCTACCCGATAGTAACTATTTACGCTGTACAATAAATACAACGCAATAACATTATAATATTGTTTAGGTATAGAAAACGTGTTCGATCGCGTGCTAACAGAGTATACAGTATAATATGCATGTGACCAGCCATATAGCCGTCTGGAAAACATCACTTGACAACTGATAATGAGTAATGACTATAATGTGCGTAGGTACCTATACACATTATAATATTCAAATACGAGGTTTTATCGTGTATATGATTGTAGTGTACATCCGATGTGTACGTATCTACCGATATATACGCAATAGAAAACTGTCACGTTATAAATTTCCCTTTTTTATTTGTTTGTGCTGAATAATGGAAAATTCTCATAGACTTCGACGACCGCGACGTCGCATTCAGATGACAATATACTCGGCACCAACTATTATGATATTATTATATATATATATTGTATGCGCCTATAATATCGGTCCATATAATAATTAATGGTCTACTGCGAATGTAGGCGCATGTGCATGATCGCGTTATTATACATATGTATTAGTATACGAGTCTCGTGGAAAATTGCGAAAAACATTTTAGGCAAATAGGCCGTTTATTTACGCATTTACTATGATATTATATCACTTTGGACACTTGGGTACTAAACTTCCTACGTGCAACCAAGACACAGAGAAATATCGTATACATTTTGTCATTAGTATAATTTTGGATGCATGTATATATATTTTGTTATTTCATTTTGCTTAATAATATATCATAATTTAACATAAATTTAAAGTACAAACATGCAATAATAAACCAATTTATAAAAATTGTCTGGCTACGACGCTGCTCATATTGTGTATAACATACGATAGAAATATTAATAATTTAGAACAATATAAAATACATGAGATTTCCATATTATTATATTAACTTAATCTCGTTATCGTTATCATTCTAGTGACATAATAATAGTCTACATTGGCACACTGTAGATCAATCGGTTTTGTACAATTAATATATATGATTAATTAGCCGTTATTGTTATTTTTGTTATTTGTCAGTCTATGTATACACACACATTTCTAAGGTGAGTTCACCAAATAAAAACCCCTTCTGTAGTCTGTACCGATCACTAGATAGCGATTAATATTAATGCTGATTGTTGATTGTTGATACATTTATTGTATATCTACAATATCTACATACCTAATGCATTATTTCGAAAGTTTTAACTTTTTTTAAAATATTATTTTAAATTTACAATTTTTTTTAAGTATTTTTACTTTTTTTGAATGACTAATTTGTAGCATTTAATGTTTTGATGAACAAAGTTGTAGTGGACCACCATTTTACAGGGTACTCCTGCAGTGCTGCTCTATACTCCGAACCTATATTAAAGCTTTAAATACTTACAGCTTCTTAAATATTCGAAAATATCGAAATAAATGCTTTGAAAAATATTCTGCTTTGGAATAACATCAAATTAAGTAAAAAAAAAATTTCAAAACAGTTTAAACGTTTTGGAAACACGATCGTGGACTAAAAATGGACCCCCTTACACGATAAATGCGTAGATACCTGTTTTATATTATTTCTTTATTAATAACGCTGCTGCTACTGCTGCAGGTGAAGCGCGTGGACCACCTCTGCAGTTTACGCGACGTGGAAAAAAATTACGAATTCATTGACGATTGCACGCGGCGGCGGTAATGATACAATCACGAATTTTCACAGTACCTATATACACAATATCCCGTCTCAATAATATATATATATAATCAACATTACCGCTGCCCGCAGTGTCCATCGACCATCATCGTGACCCACTTTTTACGGCAACATCTGTCACGTTGTTTTTTTTTAACATTTTAACTGAATCGGATCTTATTTGAATAACGCACCGTGTACAATGAAGGTTTTTCTTCTTCTTCTCCGTCCATCTCTCTCTTTGTCTAGGTTTTTTTTCTATTTATATATATATATACATATACAATATAAATTCGTGTTTACCTATATACAAACCGTACTTGCAACAGCAGCAGCAGTGGACTATATTGTTATAATATTATTATATATCTTAACAGACCCCGCGTGGCGTTTATATATATATATGTACATATAATGGACTTGAACGCCCTTTCGGCCACAAGAATATAATATTTTAGAAAACACACGCGCGTTATACACTACACCGTTAACGCGATGGTTTCTCGTGCGTTTGTCTTAGGTCAGCCCAGCGGTCCTCTGCACGTTTTCATCGCGTTTTTAGACTCAAAGACTAATTATCGTGCAATGCACGTAATGCTCGCAGGTATTGTATACAGGTGTATTATATTATATACGTTTATCAGACACGGGATGCTGTGATATTATGGTTTCGGCGCAGATCGAATGCACTGCACCGTCCACAGCACGCGCACCTGTAATATACACATATACATCGAAATGGAAATTATATTTATTAAACTGGTCAATTCCATAAGCCGTGCTGGGCGTGAGAAGGGAAAGGGGTACGCAGATAATAAAAGATACCGACGGGCCATGCCTAGGTCGTATACCTCGCTGTACACCGCAGAGACTACGGAAAAGAACACTATACGTAATATAGATATCACAATGGTATTAGTATAAAAGTTAATTATTGTTGCGCCAGATAACAAGATTGGGCGTATGTGTTTGGAGTATATGAGACTATTGATAAGATTCTATAAGCACATAATAAGTGTTGAGATGTGTGATTATTCGATTATTGTATACCTTGATTCCGTGATCACTGCTTAAATTTCAAAACCTTATTGATAACAAGCGTTCTCTTTGAGTGCTTTCGGACATAATAACCCCATCAATTTATTATCTATGAGGATCTGATATAGAATAAATAATAATGCACTAGATCCTAAATATTTCATATTTCATTATTATTCATATTTATAAGCATACAATCAGTATACATTTTAAGGAAAACTAAAATTTCGTATATATGTGGTACCCTTTATGGCCAAACGATTAAAAAATATTTAGTCATTACTTCATTAAAATTATACAAAATTACCTAATTTGTATAGCATAAAAATGTTTATGCAAAATATATTATGTTATGATTATCAAAGCCAAGGCCCTCCTGTGGTTTCTAAATGATAATACCTAAATTATATAACCAACAGTAATTATAATTATACACCACAAAATACGTACGCGCAAATAATGTAGGTAATGAAAAATTGTAGTTTTTTTACATAGATAATTAGCATTAAAAGTCGTATCACTAAAGTTCGTATTTACTGCAGACTAACTGTTTACCTAAGTATAATATAACTTACGTTTTATACGTTTTACTAATATTTCAGGTGTCTCACAGTCTTGTCTATCCATGTCAATACCTTTTTTTTTATTAATATTTTTTAATGATTATTTCGGATAATTTTACAATATAGATGTATTAACGAGAAACGCAATAAATTATTTACAGTATTTCATATTAGTTAAATAAAATCCAATTTAAAATAGGGGAATAACCATTCTGATGTACAGTAAGTATAGATTATACCTCGTAATTCAGTAAATGGCAGTTGTAATGTATGTATTAAATTTGAACTCAATGATATATAATAATTACATCAAAAATCTGGTTCTGAAAGAAGTCGCGGTCGCCTATTTTACTAAATATATTTAAAAACATATATTTTTATATCGCTATAGAAGTAATTTATTTTGCTATTCATGTATATATTACGGTAAGTTGATTTAATTTTTGTGTCAACATCTATAGAAAAAAAACAAAATAAATCATACTGTATCTTTTTTATAACCGGCAAAGTTATCAAACAATTATATTATTAATAGGTAATATTAAAATCTTCACAGATTTTAGTATTTTTTTATTTTGTTTGTTTTCCCAAATTATTTTAAAAACTAACGATAATTTTCAACTTTAACTTTCCAAAAGTACAAAATATAGATCCAATTTTCTACCAGAGACCTAAATCAAAGTCGACGATCAGAGCATTTTTCTATCACAAAAAGTGTCACCAAGCACAAAAATAAAAATCATTCGTTCGTCGCTCCTCTCAGAATTTAAAAATAAAAGGTTTGTACTAGTGTTTTAAAAAAAATCTATTTAACCAACACTAATAATCAGTGTAAATATTATATGAGTTGTATTTATTGACTTCCGTTTTGTAGATACCCATTCAAATAATATGTGTTGATGTGTGGTGTCTTGAGGTTTATAGGTAGGACTGCGGGAGACGGTGACAGGTAATATTACGAGTATATAGGTATAGGTATATTTTTTAATATAGGCTAGCGGCGGTGATGCGTACGGTGGACAAACACAGAGAGAGACATAAGCCTGTAAGACGTTCACGTACAAAATAATATAATATACACGCGTATATACAGTGTTATTGTGCCGTATGCTGGACATAAAATAAAATAAAAACGAACGAATCTCACTGGAATAATATATATATATATGAACGATTACAATGTTCTGAATAACAACACTGTTCAGCGGTGTACACACGAAATGTTTTTCCCACATAGTAGGTATACACCTTAACAAAAAATACGTGCAAGTTTTCACAAGCATATATGAATAATTCATCAAATATTTAAAATCTAAAGCACTGCACAACGAAACATGAAACGTTTAAGTTATGCCTTATATACATCACGGTTATATGATTACCTACTACCTGGGCAGGTATTTAATATATTATTTCTGTAACACTAGCCTGGAATAATTGGTTTACCGTTAACGCCATTATTGTAATTTGATTTGTTTTACTTAAATACGATTTTGTGTATACATATAGGCATGATGAAGATTTGTACGGTTAGATCGATAAGATATTATGTGTAGATTGCAATGAGAACAAAAGAATGAAAACGTAGATACACATCACGTCATCGTGTCGTGTATACAAGTGTGTTACTACTATTGGCACTTACCAACAAAGCCACAAATTCACTATAGGAAAAGCTAGGTTTTACTTATCTTACTCGGTAAAAACTAAAAAGCTTGGTTTTATTCTGGATTTAACTAAAAATGTGTTGATGTTTTGTAAAAATCAGTAATTTGTTTTAATAACATATATAATACAATTTTCAAAAAAAAAAAAATTCAACATAAATAAACAAATGTATACATTAAATTTAATATAGGTATAACTTAGTTTTTGATTATTAGTAAAAATCATATTTTTTCCGTTGTAAATCATTGATCAATAACTAATAATGCTTTTACAGAATCATTCATAATAATATTATATTATATTCGTTATTCTATATATTTTAGGTACATATACCGTACTTACTTTTTTTAATAAAAGCCTGATGCTTTTAATCTTTTACCAAGTGCGATTAGTAATCTAAACATTTGCTATATTTATACATGGCTTCGTTAAAATAACGGTTTCTACGGGTAATTGTATTTTTATTTTTTACCAATAAATGACTAATCAGTAAAATGCGAGTATACATTGATTTAAAAACGTTTTATAAGTTTTAACGTTATACAGTGTTAATCCTTGCATTAACTAATAAAATCTAGATTTATCCAATGGTCGTGAAATCGGGCTTTGTCGGTACCTAATGTGAGTGAAGACGTTCGTTAAAAAACTATATCGACGAAATCCTGTGGCGAAATCGATTGATCGACAATTGACATAGATAGACAATGGTATATAAAATATAATGTACCGATATAATACATTATAAATTAATAAATTATAATTCATTATATTATGCACCGTGCGAAACGTAGTTAAATAATTAAAGCGTTTTGGCGCATAATTATTTATTAGTATCCAACGCGGCTGCCGAATACGCTTGTACATTATCATTAATATACGCATAAACAACCTAAATAAATTTATATTAATAATAACAGTATAACAGTAATACAGAGTGATTAACCTATAGTATGCTTACGGCTCATCAACATTTTTTACTATAATACTAAAATTTTAATTTCTGGAAATTTTAAACATAGTAGTTTCCATATTATTTTCAAATCCATAGATGTTTTATATTATTTAAGGAGTATCCTGTAGCGACACCAAATTTGTTTTTTAAAAATGTGAATTTCCTTTTTTTCTTGTGAATTATTAAACTACAGATGACTTCTGACGTATCTAAATTTAAATTCAAAAGAGTAGTTTAGTATTATTTAACTTTGTGTAAGGACTATAGAGTTATAATACTATGTCTAAAATATAATATTATGATTTTAAAATAATAGCAATTACCTATACTTAATGTCAGTATAATCTATAAACATTTTATAATTTGTAAAAGTTAAGTTTAGTATAAAGATTAAATTAAATATTACACATTTTTAAATTTTTGAAAAACAATTTTTAAGGACTATTTTTATATCTTTAATACATTACATTTTAATATCTCAAAATCTCGTTCAAATTATGATTTATTACCATACATTATACATCATCAACACTTTCAAAATGATCATCTGATTAACAATTCTCAACAAAAGGAGTGATTTTTATTTTAAAATAAAAAGTTTATATCACCAAAGAATATACTAATTAACTGGTATAAAAATCTTAATTATTGAAAATATTTTTCTGAAATACCTATACCATATTTAAAATTCACAAAAAACAGAATTTAAATAAATTAATAAGTATAATAACTAAAGAAAAATGGGGGTGAGCATTATGATTGGCCAATGCTTTAGAATCCTCCTACATATATGTATAATATCATATAATTAATATATATATATATTAAATATATTATATAATATGTTTTTAGACATTTATAGGTAATAATGCACGACGCGTTAGAGCTTGCGTGTCTGTAGTCTGCACCTATATCGCTGTGCTCGTTTACGACAAAACTGTACATTGATATAAGTATACATATACGAAAACGATCATCTGCAACGTGCAGTGATTTTCGATATTTTTTTAACGTGCCGCGATGCACACATGATGTTGGTGCGTGTGTCGTATACAGAGTCCATTGTCTGAGTGTAATATGAGTAAAAAATTCCATCGTAACTGTGTCACCCGAAAATTATTTTTTAAACCTTTTGCTGCCGCGATGACGATTCGAAATCGCGTTTTGAATAGAAATATGATGCACATTCTTCAGCGGCGAACTGCGCGATTACTGATGAGGTATATAATACTACATATATATAAAATTAATAGTAAAAAAAAAAAAATGTAACACAGTCACAATTGACATATAGTATTGTGCAAACAATGAAGAGTGCCTATGATGATTATGAGTAAAATACTCGTGTATATAGGTACCTGTATATAACTAATAAACCGTCAGATCGAGACCAACAAACTTGTTACATTATTATTGTCATTTCTCACAAAAACACATATTTTTTTACAAAACTATATTACCGCGCTAAAAACGATTTATCGGCCGAGACCTAATTACATTAGTTTTTTGACAAACAATAAGTGGACTTAACTGCGTTATTAGATCAAAACGTGATTTATCGATTCCAGAATAATATTTGAACGAAAATGAACCGTTTTTGTAATATGCTAACAATATAATTATATAATTATTATTTTAATTTTTTTTTTTTAAATTATCGTAAACGGTAATTATCTTAATTAAATCGAAACACTTGGCGTTATTTTTAATTTTTTGAATTCCCATCGAAAGGTATAATAAAAATAGTAATTCAGGTCATATTCAAAACTCAATTAGAAAAAAGAAATATCTTTACGGATTTTATCAGTTCTCTTTACTCACTGACTATTACACAGTATATATATATAAAACGGGAAAAGGTTAATAATATAAAATGATAGACCTGTAAACTGCACTGGTGTATTATTATAATACGTTTAAACAGACGTTTAGCGCATCATGACCACAAGCTATGGGACGGTTTAAGACTTTAAGAGATCATAAAAAAAATATACGTACATTAAATATATGTATGTATTTTATGTCTATGTGTGTGTATGTGTGTTACTGTGTTAGGATAGAAGGAAGTTAATTATTATATATATGTATAGTACCATACAGCTAGCACGTGTTCGCGGGTTCCTGTCAATGTCGGAATTGCGTGCGCGGTCGATTTTATCCTATAAGAATTTGTAGCGGTCGCGTGTCGTACTGTTTGTGCAATAAAAGTATTGAAAGGCATCTAGAAAGTCCATGGATGTATACCGCCCACATACGAGTATGCATATATAATTATTATAATTGTAATTTATACAGGGTGACCCGCTGTGTTTATACTCATCTGCAACTTTTATTTGTAAATCTTATTATTGAAAATAATATAAAGTAACTATACTATAATTACATATAAGCCATTCTCTTCTATATTAAAATAATATAGGTACATGATAGAATTGATTATAAATACATTATACATAATATTATATTGGTCGCCGCGACTCCTTTTGGGACCAGAAATTATTTAAGTCTGTTAACCGAACGAGTCAATAAGGCGAAAGGTCTAAAAATAAAAATATATACTAAATATGACATAAAAAATTAAATTTTATTATATTCATTGTTATTAATTTCAAAGGTACCTTATGTTGTCATTCATAAATAAAAAATAACATTAAAATTTGTAACGATAAAAATAGATATTTTTTAAATATAATGACTAATGACTTACGTTCATATATAAAAAAATACGTTTTCAAAAACTTAAGTACTTTTTGATGTGATGAGTCAAAGAAATCGTGTTAATCGTTAATATACATGCGATAAACTCGGGAAAATGGACTAAAAAACATTGAAATATGCTCTTAAAAATATACATTGACCCCATTAACTATAGTGTGATGAGTGAAATAGACGCTTTTTTCCTCTTTAGTATTTTAAGTACATATACATACAGGGCAGGCCTATTGCCCAATGGGCAAATGAGTCCGTTAACTGTGAGTCAAATTAGCGGCAATTACTGTACTATCGATATTACCTATATATTGTCTAATAAATAATAATACTAATAGTCTGCGACTAGTTTTTGCAAACATTTTTGAAAATTTATTGAAAGAAAGTTATTTACTGGAAATGAACTGCTATAGTATGATTCCTAGATAGGCATCATGCAGTATGCTATATATTATTGTATATATTATATACAGCCCGTGATCGGTTAACATTATAATAACGACCGCATTTCTAAACATTTTTTCTATTCATTTCCTGTGCGTGCGTATAGATTAGGTTAACCGCGTATATAAACAAAAGGTATAAATGTTTATCACTGCACTACTGCAGTAATACCTATATAATATCTAAATAGGCTAATTAATACATTATATTTCCCTACACGATAGGAATGCGATCAAATCAAAATAAAAGAATACATTGACGGACGAAGCTATATATAGTAATGTTCGTGCTTCTTTAAAATAACAAAATAAATATCTAATATGAAAAAAATTCAATGGGCGATGATAAATAAGAAAAAAATCACATAAACATATGATGTAATGGGTTGTAAGGGGGTAGGATCAGAAGTAAATTAAACGAGAGGTAATAAAAAATATTCATAAATACTATATGTTATTACATTTTTTAATCCGGTTTTTTTTATTAGTGACGTGCATTAAATTTGTTTAAGTTATAATTATAGAACGGTATGAATATGTTTGTGAAATAAATAAGCGATAAATTAAAATTAATCTAAATTTCATTGTGTATTATATATAAAATATGTAAAAGTTCCAAGCCTAAACAAATAATATTTTAGAATTACAACAGGACAGGTTGGTTATTAAAATTGTTATTTTATTTTATGTTATTCATCATTGAAATATCTTATTTCGTCACTATTTTAAACTTCAATTGTCTATAAAAAAAAAAACCCCCGTGGCAATGTATCTTTAATATTTTTAAATAGCTTAGAAAAAAAATTATAAGGAACTTTGAATTTAACTTCTAAGCCTTTTTACCAAACAATGTTTTATCAAAATAATATATAAAAATACATTTTAAATGTCTATGAATATTATAAAAAGAGTCAAAGTATAATTTTTAAATTACAACAAAATAAGGAAATCGTTTTTACACGTAAATATGTCGTCATAATTTAAATTTCAAACGCTTATATAAAAATATTTGTGAAATAGTGGTCGCCTTTTTTGTTTAATTCTATTATCAATGACTTAAAAAGAACCTTGTATTAAACGTTTATGTTGTTTGACAGGGCAAAACATTTTTTATCCATATTTAAAAAAATAAGTTGAAAACTGTCTAATTTTTTGTTAACCTAAGTTAACAAACAGTTATTTTAATAATAATATTTATTTGGTAACAAATATTGGTATTTCTCCCGGATTATTTTAAAAAGTACCTACTAAGAATTTTGAATTTTAATCTTCTAAAAGTACCAATTAAATCAAATTTACTATCAGCAATCTTCATCAAATTTGATGATCATAGGCATTCATAGTATTTTTTTTCTATTAAAAAAGGTGTCTTCAGAGTTTTAGACACAAATATAAAACAAAATCTGCGCAGTAAACAACAGTGGTCAAGTTTCTATGATCAACATTTTTTGAATAATATTAAAATAATCGTTTATATTGTTTTAATTCGTTATAAAACATTCAATAATATTATCATACAACGAAAAATTATGATAGCGCTCAATTTTTTTTTTATTTCAATAAGAACAATTTATGAGGAACCTTTTATTAAATTTTCAAATTTTAATGATGAATATCAATAAATTATTTAATGATATTTAATGAAAATTTGAAGTATTTACAGTTATACATTTTAAAAGATAAAAAAATCAAATTTGTCAAAAATGGTACAAAAATTGGCTTGAACCAGTTGAACCTCAAGTACCAAAATGTTATAGCCTAGATTCAATTTGTTACCAGAAACCTTCCTCCGTTGGTCAAAGTTAAAGGTTATTGTATTTTTTCAACTATACAAATTAAAGTATCTTCAGATAAAAAAGATAGAACAAAAAACAACATGCATCATTGTAAAAGTGTAAATACTAAAGAGCAATACTTACATTTATCGTTTGGCTCAGAATCTACTAAACAAACATCCAATTGGATTTTTTGATAACAATTGGACACCAGTAATTTATTTTGTTTTTTCTAAGATTTATGGCTAAAATCATTTTGTTCGTCCTAACAGTTCGCGATATAATATTATCAACGTGAAAATTAACACTTATGAGTTATATTTAGTTAGTATTTTATTCGGTATATTAGTTATTGTTTGTACAGCAATAATATATCTTCATTAAATTAACACTTTTAAAACAAAATTTCAATTACAATTTATTTACATACAATTTGTTAAGTGAATATTATAAGAACTGATATTTTGAGATTGTGCGTAGTTTTACGACCTGCCTCTAAACGCCTCCGATATCTCCAACCATCTGAAGAGGAGCTGTTCAGATGAACCCCCTTATATAATATAATCTTATCAAGAAGAGTGATGGCTATAGTCATGTGGTGACTGTGATGGCGGGATTATGGTAATTTAATAATAATATTTGATATTCAAAGCGACCCGTTTCATTTTGAAGGACATATTTTCTAGACAGTTCGTTTTTTTGGGTTTAAACGTTTCACTAAAGTTACACAATGACAGGTGATAACAATACAATTTTCCCTTATGTTTGTGTTATTAATTGCCTTATTAGTTGTGTACTTTTTCGTTATGTGTTTAATATTACAATATTTTACTGGATACATCATATATGCGTACGTAACAATTTTTACTCTAAAAAAATAAAATAAATTATAGCTTGAGTCCATTCAAAATGGGGACCACTGAAACCCACCCCCGCTTCTACATTATTACTAATTTATTCATTATAATTTACTATAGAATTTCTATCGTAGGATTTAACTGTTTGTTTAAGCACTTTAAAAAAATATACATTTAAATCGTAAATAAAATAATTAATGATGAAAACACTGAAAAACAACAGTTTATTTTATTTATTTATTTGTGGTGTTACATATTTATTTTGTAGTTTACCTACGTCTGTGCGATAATTGTCGTACCAGTATATTAATCGAATATAAATAAATCTTAATAATACATATTATTAATCTATATACCTAATATTTATCTAATTACAAGTGACTACACGGGTACGGACTATGTGTTTATAACACCACATAATACTCGTATCATATACAAGATGTTTAATACAAAATGTTTAGGATTTCAGTGAAAAAAACAGAATTCATAGATTTATATTTTTTTTTTAATGGTAGTCCATACGGTTAAGTACAATAGAGGTACGGTTATTATATTATTATAGTTTCGATCTTGATATTATAATAATATGACGTATACCGACATATGCTATTAATGCGTGTCGGCTAATGGAGAGTTCGAGTAAGATTAATTGACCCGATTTGCGGAGGTGTTTAATACATCACTCGTATTGTATAATCAAAAACCGTAATAATAATAATAACAAAAATAAATAAATGTATAGGTTTTTTCGATTAAACGATTAAATTAATTGAGATCAAAAGAATAGAAATATTGAATATTCAAGAAAAGAAGACTACGATACGATCTGTCGAAATAGGACAAGTTATTATAATTCATAAATTTTATTTTATACTTATACATAATATGTAAGTACGTTCATATAAAAAGTTATAAAAAATACGATTAGCACGTAATATATTTAATAGTTATTCTGATGTAAACATAATAAACAAATATTTTTTTATGTACTTATATGATTTGTTTATTTATCGCTTGGACCCGCTAGGCTATTTTAAATTTTAATCGAACCGAATAAATGGATTTTCCGCTCCATTTAAACAAGATTATTTTCATAATTTATACACAAAAATAACGAGCGAAGATCAATCGATTATTTTCGTGTACAGAATTTCACAAAAAAAGAAATAGATTATTTTCTGTGCGAGATTCTGGAGGTTAAAATAATAACTGTGTTAAAATATATTAATACTTCTACGTCTTAACCGGACTACCTTGTATAATTACGCTGAAGAACACCAGAAATTATCAGCTATAGTATAAGCGCGTGGCAGCAGTGCAGCACTATATCAACAAGATAGTCATACACAATAGATAGGTAAGTACCAAGCATTCAAAATTTATATGCAGTGGATGCCGCTTATAAGACTCGCTTATTATTAGACTCGAGATCATCTAGAATGGTCCGATTGTATCCAAATACGAAATACATTATAAAAAAATTCGATTATAAAACTCACCACATCATTTATAAGACTCAAACATCGTAAAAAGAAAAATGGTAGAAAATAAACATTTCTGGTTAAAATTTAGAAATAAATTGGTTTTCAAAAATGACATATTTCTTATCGTTAAGTTTTGATTCATGCTTTATAATATGTATATGTACAACAAATTTTGTCGCAATAAATAAAAATACAATATGAGTACGAGTAGTACCTATATTTCCGGAATATTAGAACATATAATTCGAATCAAACCAAAATTAATAAATTTTTTTCATAAATAATAAATATGTACATTCACAATTTTTTTTTTTTATTAATATATATGTAATAATTTTTATAATAAAATAATTTTAATTTTTTCATTCGTTTACTAATAAGTAATATGTTTATTATTATGTGTATTATAGTAGATTAAAAGAAAAGAAAAGTATGTAATTAAATAAAATTTATAAATATGTAATTAAAATTTTTGTTTTTTTTTTCCACTTTGCCCATAAGATTCATTCGGTTATAAGACTCGCTTTGGTTACTTGAATAACTATCCAGGAGGAGGGTAAGGGGTAATATATTTTTAATCATCTATCATCATACTAGTCACTATATTATATTTACCATATCAAATGCACATATTTTATAACAAAGTTATTTGTATTTATTTGTATCCAAATTCCAAGGTATTCACTTCAATGTCACGTAAAAATAAAATTTAATATTATATTTGTGTTCAATGTTATAATAGATATCAAGTATAAACTATAGTAAAATATTGTTATCACTGACCATAATCTCATTTCTATGTAGGTATACCAGAGATATATTTTAATTTAAATCTGATACATATTTCTCCAAATCTAACGTTGACGATTAATTGAGTAGGTGTCAATAATATATACATATCACTTTTATTTAAAGTTCTTCAAGTACTTGTACTACCTAAAACTTATAATAGCCATCAAATGTATAATCTTGTACACCTAAAACAAAAATATTCACAGAGTATAGATTACCGTGTTTATTCTGACTATCGTCTGGCGTCTACCACCCCTTGCAATCGCATATGGCATCTATACATGTAGTCAGTGATTCTTAACCTGCTGTGGGAGGGAGGTGAAGTGATACATTGCAGAAAAAGTCAAATCAATCATCATAAAGTAAATTTTGTTTTTAATTATTTATATTAACGGAGGAAAGCCCAAAAATTAATAATAGTCGGTTATCGTGTATCGCAAAACACTCGTAATCTCCGCCGGGTATACCTTTTATAACTTTATTTTTACCTATTAAAAACAGAAGAAAGTTTTATAAACATTTTAATTGAGTGAAATAAAAAAGGTCGGTATAAACAATGGCATATGTATAGTTTCAGTACTCAATAGTTTCCATCATGAACAATAATATTTAATTTTTGTGATTTTATCATTTCAATTTTCAGCAATGAAAAATGTAAAGTGGTACCTACTTAGATACGAATAAGTAATATTAAATATAAATATTTTTACGAGACAACCTGTTTTTTATTCTCAATAATTTATGACATTTGCTTATGCTATTTTAAAACGACTGTGAGTTATTTGTAGAACTAAGAAGTTCCTATATATTATATTGGTACTTCATGTGCGTGAAAACGTTTCGGAAATATACAATATGTGTTATTCGGTCGTAGTAATTTATACATTAAAATGATTTAAAATATATATGTATAACATTATACCTAATAGGTGCACGTTATAAGAGATACTTATTCAGTATTGTAACGGTCGCCGTTTAAATGAAGTACCAATATAGTAAGTCTATATTATGGGTGCATCGTGACACTATATACATACATATTGGCCACCCAGATATATATATACAGGCATAGGCGCCTATATATGTACGCGTGCATCATATAATATATTATATATAGTGCCTATGGGTCTATATGGGATGATAATAATTTGATGGGGAAAATGCACCGCATGATTTGGCCCAATAACGGAATAACGTGATATTTCGATTTGTTGGACGTTTACCGTCCGATTATTATTTACATATTTTTTTTCATTGTACTGCCGTCGTTCGGTGCGCGGCACATGTGCACACGTCGCTATTGTTATTTTAATACTATAATAGAATGTTTACTCAGAAACCTGTCCGGAATGAAATTATTAATGCACTTCAAACCGCATCCGTCGTCATCGTCGTTTGCCGAGGAAGAACCGCGTTTGCTTTTCCGTCTACTTGCCGCACATTATGTTTCCGTTTATTACATATAGGTACGCACGCGAAAGTAGCAGTAAACCAATATTATGTGTTTATTGATTAGGTACAGTTCGAATACACTATTACACGGAAGCATATATCCCCTGGCTCGGCCCAGCCGTCTTATATAGTATATAGGTATACTTTAATTTAAAAATATTTCGTATACCTATGTACATGGTTGATACTTAATTGTTATTGTGTATGCTCATTTGTATACATGTATATTATAATTGGGTTAACTATTTTAAAAAGATTACACTATTACAGTTAGCTATGTTCCAAACATACGAGTTTCATTAATATAACAATGAATAATCAACAATTAACAGTTACGGTTCAATGGTTTTTTTAAAAATACATTAATTGATACAAAAAAAAAAAACGCGAAAAATATGTTTGTGTTAATAACCATTATACATAGGCGCCGTGTATCTAGAATATCAGAATATCGTACATGGATATATTCACTAATGTATAGTAATATAATAATAAATTATGATATATAGGGTCTGTAAGAGTGTGTATAACAATATCATTATTTTTTGAAGACACAACTCGTTTTTGAAGAGTTTGATGTAGGCAATTGCATTGGCATTTTAATTAAAAGTAACAGCTGATGTTACTAGATGCTACAAGTGGTCTCACGACGAAGACGTAATTGTCTGTAATTATTTTGTTAGTTGTTGAGTTATAACAAAATTATGTAGAAAAAGGTTTCACGTGAAGAACAAAAAACAACTATGAGTAACAACGACACAGTATAGTTATTGATAAAAAACCAAACGAAAAATCATTTAACCGTAAAAATAGAACGTTTACTCTGAAATATTGTTTTTAATTTCTATTTTTTTGATGTTGCTATTTGCTAATTCAAAAAAAATAAGATTATCTTAAAAAGAATTATTTTCTTTGAATAACTGTTTTTCTTTATTATAATTTATAAATTATGTCGAAACTATAAGATTATAGGTAGTGAGGTAGTCTAAACTCTAAATACAACTTCACCTAAATAGTAAATAGTACATAATATTTAAGTGTTATTGTGACACCTTTAAATCTAAATATTAAGTTGATTTAAGCCAATAGACATAAAATTTCCTATTTTCCATATCTACCTATTTATAATTATCTCGGAATAAATTTTATTTATCAACATTTATTGGTACGGTGTTGAAGAAAAGAAGAGATCAAAGTTATAGGAAATATTTGTTTACAAAATTTGAACTAATATGTACTTATATATTTAAACTCGTACTGCACACTATAAATATATCTTATAAGTTATAATAATGTAGGTACCGTACTTCAACAAATAATAAAATAAGTGATACGTTTATTATTTATCATTTATCCAATATACATATTGTTATGATGCAGTAGTGTTTACCGAAAGGTGCATATTATGTACTTATATATAATATGAAGTCCTAATCGTTATATGTATAACCGTATATATATATATTATTAATATAGTATAATAATCGAACAAGGAGACATTATCTAGTTAAAAAGTTAGTTATTTTTTAATTAATTTAATAAAGTCTCAAAATCATAATTATATCGAAACAATTTTGTCCAACTTGGAACAAAATAATTGACACAATTGATATTAATAAAAATAATAAATAATAGTGTAAAGACTCGAACATTAAGCCACAGATAGGACAAATAACTTCACCACGAAAATATTATTTCATAAATCATATAGTAGATGCTAAATGCCTAAAATGAGTATGAAATAAAAAATTTAATGTAGAAGAGTAAAATTTAAATAGGTAAGTAAGTTAATATTTTTAATAAAACCAAGCACAATATGATGAATGTCTTAATGAAATAGTGGACATGCAGTTAATCAAGTAACACTAAAATAGCAAATACTATTACCATGGCACTAATTTGATCGCATGAAAAAAAATACATTTTTTTAATATTTAAGTACCTATTAACTATTCAATGAAATTTAATTTAATTACATAATTATCATCAGTAGTTATTTGTCAAATATTAGGACAGTTAAATTTATATTATAAATCGTTTCTTAAAGAAAACTTTATAGTTATACATATAGTAATTAATTGTCTATAGTTTATAAGCCAACCACAATAAATTATAAATTATGTGATTACCCATTTAGATAAATATATTACGATTCTGAGAATATGTTCTTATAGACGCTAATTTACATTTTTGATTTATTACATTTTCATATTTACTCAAATAATTTAGTATTTATGTAAAATATAATTAATAACGTTCTTTCATCCGATCATTCAAATCCTCAATTTTATTCTTCATAATTATTAATCAGTTATTGTTTTTTAATTTATTATCATCATAATTATACTATAATATTAATATAATATCAAAGATATGCGATCTAAATTTAGTTTATCCCCGCGTTTATATTAATCAAATAATGAAATAAAAATGTAGGCAATTTCCATTCTGAAGAATTCATTTCGTCCGAACAAAAACGTGAAATATGTTATGATGATAACATCAGCGAACTCGGTTTTGACGGTAATAAAACGTTTAGACGTGTCTTAGGTACGAAAAGTAGCTTTGAAAAATGAGTAAACAAGATTCTAAATTCTATAAAAAAAAAACACGCTTTTAAAATAATTATAAAATAACAAACTGGTATCCGAAATAACATTATTTTATTATTAGTTACCTACTACTTATTAATTATTATCAATTAATGATAATATCTATAGTTAACTATTCTAAGCACGTGTTTTATTATTAATTAATATTACAAAATATAGAGTTGTATAGCATTTATGATATAGCATACATTTACATTGATAAATAACGTATATTGAAAGCCGATTTGAATGTTAATATCAAATCTATCATATTTTTTAATGTAAAATTATTATTGAAGTTTACAAAAAAAACGTGACCGTGTATTTTTTAATTGCTGTTCATATACAAATAATTTGTGAGAGATCTTATATTAAATAGATTGATTATTTGGCGGAACCTAAACAATTTTATTAATATTTAAGAAAAATAATCTAAATATCTAAAAATAGCTTAAAATTCGTCTTAAAATAATTTGAAAATTTCATTGAATATAGAAAATGATAATTTAAGTAACAATAGAATGATTTAAGTTTCTACGAATAATATCAAAAATCTTAAAGTCGTATCATTATTTCACACGTGAATAATAATATATAATTAATAGCCAATATTGTCAAAAGACGTATCTTCATCAAACACCCATAAAACATTTGTGGAAATTCCACTTAACTTTAAAATTCTTGTATTCAAATATTATAAATAACATCGCGTTAAATTTTCAAACCTTAATTAGTATAAATAAAAAAAATATATGGTTTTATAACTATGAAATAATCTATAAATTTATGAGACCTTAACGAATTTTCTCAAAATTTTAACTTCAAATGCTCATACAAAATTAATGTAGATTTACACTCAATTTTTTTTAAAATTCTATTATTTGCAACTTATGAAGAACATTGTATTCATTTTCAAGTTTTTTAACTGATCGAAAATATTTTAAAGAAAAAAATTAAAATATGATTATAGAAATAATGATTAAAGTTTTTTTCTTTATCCAATTGACATTAAATACGAATCATTTTTCTAATTGTATTCTATTTAAATTATCATTCTAATATAATTATAGTGTATCAAACGTATACATGAATGTACTTACTATATTAGACCTATATATATATATATATATATACCCTAACCCTATTTTATACGTTTTTCAACGCATATAATATTGTGCACTGTACCAACACACTACACCTATTTCCTACAATAATGTCAGAATATATATTTAGATCATACATTTTTCAATTCATTATTTTAATTATTCAAATTTTTAGTAATAATTATTTTACGGTGTCCTTTTTATGTACTTTACACGTTGATGTGCAAGTATGTTATTTGTGTTTATATATATATAATATACATACTATATTAATAAAATGCATTACACTTATTTTTATTTATGTGTTACATGCGTTATAATATTATATTTTTTAGTATTACCACCTACTGGTTATAACTGTTATAAGGTATCTACTAATTATTACAACATAGTAATACACCTACACGTATACATTTGATTGTTTCAAACTATAGAATATAGTTGACTGGTTTACTTATGAACACACTTATACCGACTTCTTCATCGATGAAGATATTCAATCACATGTAGATTTCAACTTGTCCTTTTTTGCATAAAAAAAAAACACCTAATTATAGTAATACCGAAATAACAACGTATCGTAACTACTGGCATAAAAATCTTTGGAGATTGAGATTATTACGGTCATAAATTTTACCTCAGTGAAAAAAGTTCGTTTCATCAACAATTACTTAATTATTAAACTTAAACATTGAATATAGATTATAAATATGTCACGCGATTTTTGTGTAGACCCCTTGATAAGTAACTATAGGCCTATCAAAAATTAGATAACATATTGGAGTTCGTGTAATGTGGACAAGTCAAAAACATGAGGTGTATAAAACATAATTGCAAAATGTTTTAAAATGCTTTAATTTGAATTTGATTTTCATAATATACGTATTATTTACAATTTTGAATATTTTTGAAGTACTTAAATATTTTATACCAATTTCATATTGTATATTTGACATTTGTACATCAATGATGTGTCTTATCCCCATTCTCATATTGTGACTTGTTATATACCACGTTCGACTAAACATTTTAAAACCATAACTTACATCATTTAAACTAATGATATGATCACCATACAGTTTTAATTTTATAAAGAAATACTAACAGTCTTTTATTAATAAATTGTATCTTGCCGCGAAAAATGAAATTATAATGTCGCACTCGAGCCACAATTTGTACGGATCGCCGTAAGCCTATATTGTTTATTAATATATTATGTTTATAATGTATGTATTATACTTTATATAGGTTGCATGAATGGGCTATGCCCGAACGAGTCGTTAATGATAAATTAATAAAGAAATCATGGAGCTATGCGCGGACCTCGTGACTCGTGATATCTATACACGAATGTCCATCCGTTCTATTGTTCGGGGATGAATGCTTACAACGATAATAATAATATAAGACGACAGTTAAACGTGAGACAAGTGTAGAAAATATAGTCATTGGCCTGATTAAAGAATATCTGTATATAAGGTAAATATATATATACGTATATGAATGAAAGTCATTTTCTTAATGCATATAAATAATATAATATACCTAGTACATTAATAATATTTTGTTATACTCGCCGGCGACCCAGGGCACTCAAACAGTCAAGCCATTTAAGTCCAACGTGACGTGACCCCTGCGACATCACGTGGTACTGCGGTAGGTTATTTATTTTATAAGAATATTGTATACCTATAGGAATTATTATATCAATTGTATAAAGTTTAGTTTTACCATAGTTTACGACATTAAATTAAAATCATAAATTATATATAGTAGTCAACAGAAAATAGTATATAATATGCACAATATAGTGGTGGCAGCTATGGTCAGAGGTTAAAATATGTATTTTTTCGTAGTGTAAACCTATACGATTTATATTAAACACAATACCAAGAAGAATAAGAATCATTATATGATCTACTGCTTAGAGGTATATTAACAATTTAAATTGTTCTTTTGTTTTTCGTAAAAAAACTATAGAAACCGTGATAAGCATTTATCTTAAATTTGATTTTAACAATAATTTAATTAAGGCGCATGATTAAAACATAAAATTTAAAAAAAATATATGATTACGAATTTTTAATTTAAAATTATGAATACAATTTTAATTTCAAGTGCAGGTGATTTTTTTTAACTGTTTACTTCCTATTTCCTCTTAGGATTGCTCTTTTAAATTTTACACGTGGGTTATGAAGTACAAACGAATTTTATGGTGATTTCGATCTATAATTATAGATCTTGTGGCTCACGGCTCACAATATACCTATATCCTATGATATATAATATATAATACATAAATAATTTTGGAGCGATATACCAAGGCACCACGCGAAATATAATCATATATTCATACTGCGCGTTCGCATATTAAATCGGTATAACAACAAAAAATTTCGTTCGTGGGCACTCATTATATAATTTATTCAGTTACACGTTTTTTCCATTAAAACTTTAAACTAACCAGTGTTAGAAATGTCATCATCTGATGATACCTCACATACTGTTTGGTTTAATACTTTATAGCTAAACCTATAAATAGTATAAATATAGGTACCTATACAGTATTACAGTAACGTCATTTAAGGGGGGATTTGGCAAAAACAGAATTCTCTCTGTATAATTACAAAAATAGGTCAATTATTGATGATAAATTGATGGCCTAACTCACAAACTAAGCCTTTTTATAATTTATATTTTATAGATTAATTGGATATATAAATAAAGCGTTGCAGTATATAATAATATTTACATATTTCTACATTCAAATTTTAAAAATATACATAACATTTCTTAAAATTATATAGCTAACTTTGCCATTATCGGGCATAATGTGCTACTCGTGTACCTGCTCCGTTCCCTTTAAATACAGTCCAAATGACAAATTACCCATTACCTATATTCATATTGCAGGTCATCGTGTTTTCATATTATAATATAACTAATAACCTGTACAACTATTATAAATTAATCGTTGATTTTCGTCGTCCGGTTAGGTTAGGTTAGGATCTGACACGGTTGTCCGGTCGCTGAAAACTGTCGCGCCCATGATTACCTATTTTTTACGTTCCGTTATACGAGAACATTATTATAGGAAATTAGGGACGAATGACTACGACGGACCATCTTAACATGCATTATGCATAGCGCCCAAACGCGGTTGTCGTTTTATCAGCAAAACAAGTTTTTACACAAATTCTAATATTCTATACAATAATAATAATAATAATAATTAGTAATAATATTAAGTATATAATATTATAATAACGGGCAGCAGTAGGAAATATTCTTAGGTTTATTATTTACGCTCAGCTATATACTTACCGCAACCGGTGTCCAGTTATTAATATGTTTGTATATAAGTACGTATAGGTTGGTGCCGCCTATATAATATTATCATTTTATACGTCGTCGTTTCGATGTGGAGCCGTGTACGAGACAATGTCACAAACAGCAGCAGATCGTATAGCCCGTGTATAGGTATATATAACATAATAATTACGCAGATGTTACGCTATAATAACCACAATAACGGTAGGATAGTTTACCTACGGTTCGAAATCGTTAAACAAATTTGCATAAAATCCGGGTACATAAAAGAGATTGAGTAAATAATATAAACGCATCTTGTATGATTATAATATCATCATAAATATTATAGCAATAGCACATGAGATTCTACGGGTTTGATGGCGATATTATTATTACGGAAAACTCTATACGAGCGTTAAGGTTAACTACTGCAGAGGGCTCATTAGCTACGAGAAGGACGGTACTAAGCGACGTGTAAAAGTTTATGTATATATAGTTTCTTGAAATTACGCTCACTCGCATTCTGTGCACACGACGAGTAATTCAGATAATAATTTGTACATCACTATGAAAGAAAAAGTACCTTTTATTTAACTGGCGTCGCGTGTAAATTCTTATAACATTAATGTCAGAAAACGTAATTCCAAACGAAATTCACAAATTCAATAACGAGAAAAACATATAATAATCATGCTTAAAAACAAAAAACATGGTTTTATTTAATAGTTAATACGTGTTTCATAGTACCTACGAATTTTTTTCTTATACGCCTACCTATACCTATTTATAGGTACCATGTAAATGAATAATTGAAATTGTAGTAATTTTGATAATTTTCAATTGTCAAGATAAACGGTCAAATATAAATGGGTAATAATATTCCGTTTCATGACCGAAATTATTTTTAAGTGTAATAAATTAATACATTAATATAATAATAATCGTGAACGGTTCGTAGAATTATATATTCATAAATACTGTTAATATCTTAATTTAAGACTTACAATTAATTAACTTTTTCGAGCCTTTATTTATTTTCTTAAATTTAAAATCATATCGGTATCTTTGTAGCAATTTATTCTCACCATATTATATATACCTACATTTAACATTTATATAGTTTAATATAAAATACATAAATGCATTTTGTGGATACATTTATTTCTCATCAGTACGGGAATTCTGTCTGAATATTATTATTACTGATATCCGACACTTGGTGCGGCCGTCCGTGCAGCGAGTATTTATCATATTCAATTAAAATACAAAGTATTTGTATCATAAGTGTGCGCGGGTTTTATATGGAAGCATAACCAGTCTTAACGACTCGCAAATTGATAATAACTTTATAAGAACCATTAAACGGGGTGAACAAGTTGAACCTTAACTGAAGAAATCGTGACTATACAATATGATCTAATTACCGTTCTGAAGGAATATTTTTCACCTTCTTTTTCCGAGAGCTGAAAGGTAGGTTTATGTTATTTTGAAACAAAAATATTTGCGCTGTTTGATATAGGTAAAAAAATGTATATGTATATGTAGGTTTTGTGTATTTAATTGACCTACTTAAAGTCTTAAAATCAACTAATTTTCCAATTATGTATCAAATTGTATTTAAATACAATTGTTTGGTCAATTAATACAATTTTTATATATGAAAAAATATTTTAAGTTTTAATTTATATACGGGTTTTTTTTAAACTTAAAAGTTAGTCAAACTTGCCTATAGCTAGCCTTTCCATACTGCTTACTAAGAAATTTAAAATATAACAAACAATTAGTTTTTAAAAACAAAGCTAAGTTTATAATAGTTAATTATTTGGCGATATGAATGTATACTTTGGTCTTTGTCTGCATGATTAATCACGAAAACAACTTTAAATTTCCAATATGGCTGAGTTTAGACTAAAATTGAGTGAAAGAAATAACTTCGAATTTTTGCTTGTTAGTGCGACTAGTTCACCTAATTACTATTTGTGTACACCAAATTTAATTTTTCTTCGAATTATTGCAAGATTTTTCATGTATCGATCATTTACTTTGAATTACCTACCACGAGAGCATCGAATTATTGAAGATTTGAATTAACAAGAATTGAATATATAAAAAATTATTTATGTATAACATACAAGAGAATTATCAAAATAGATTGATTTTAAGGTTTAAGCTATAAATAATACGAAACTATTCACACATCATAATACGTCGGTGCTTGGTATTTTATGTCTTATAAATTAATAACAGTTGGTGAAATTATATGAATTATAAAATATAGGTATGCGGTTTATACTTGGAATAAATTAAGTTAAACCATTTGCCATAATAGAAAAATAAACTACTATCTAATTATTCTAATAGTAAAATAATTTATAAATAAATAATAAAATATCCTTAAAAATGTAAGTTTAAACGGCTTCCCTTTACAACTGTTATTCGAGTACAATAATGATTGATCAATGAATTAAGAAAAAAATCCATGAAGTCCACACAAGTCGTCTGCACACAATACCCATAATAACCTATATTAAGTAGGTATATACAGCAAAAGCAAGTTCCCGATTTTTATTTTTTTATGTTTTAAACATTGCAGATGTCTTTCATGAAATTACCAAAGGTACAAAATTATTTGTTTTTACTTAAATTAAAACCGCTAGATTATGCCCAAGTAATAATTATTCAGCTTCCCGGTAAAAAATATACATTACTTATGTAGTGCGCAAAAGCTACAATATGGTAATGTTATAGATGAAGAGTGAGTATATATTGTAATTTTTACAATATTATTTTTACGCCACGGTTACGTGCACATAATAATATTATAATGAGCCCTATGTCATTGTAATTAGCGTTTTTCAAAAATTATCTAAATAGATCGATAAAATGTAAAATTATATGTAAAAAATACATGTTATATATATCTTTATTTTTGACGGGTAATTATTTTATTTTAATTTTATTTTATCGTATCTCATTCACAAACTGTTGGACAATTAATTCCCTGTCCCTATGACATTGTGATATTACGATTAATATACACGTTCGCGCTTAACCGTATAATCCATATATATACTGATATACCCAAGTCCAGATTAAGCTTATTGAGAGCCCCATATGAATTGATAAAAATAATATTGTCTATGATTGTTGTTTTTTTTATATTCATAAATCATTAAAAATAAGCTATATAATTATTAATTTACTTTGTAAACTTTTTCTAAAACACATTTTTGTATCAGACGTTTGTATCAAATGATTTCTCATTTTACAATGAAAATAATTTTAAATCCTATCAAGAAGGCTATTTAGAGATATCGAGTATTTTATTTTCCAAATGTTAATTTTTTTTTTTTTAAATAAATAAATACAGTTTTTATTCATATGACATATTATAGAAGCCACTAAAAAAAGTTCACGTCTCATTGCGACTCGATCCCTTAATCCAGGCTTGGATTGACTTACTCGCCCGGACAGTAAAATACATAATAATATCCACCACAACGACAGTGTAATAATCTAATATAGGTATTTTAGGTATCCGATGACGTACCCGAGTTGGCGTTCTTCTGTGGCACCGCGGCGTACGACACGCAGGCGCCGGTCTCGTACGTGACGGCGGCGCATTGGTCGTCCGACCTGCAGGCGTCTATGCACTGCGGCAACGTGAACAGGGCCAACTGTTCGCGCATCGCGTGCTTGGCCGCCGGACTGGCCGCGTACCCGGTGAGCAGTTCGAAGCTGACGTCGCCGCCGTCGCACTTGAGCGCGGCGGCCGGGCGAGCGCGACCCGCCAACACGGCCGAGACGACCAGCAGCGACAGTGCCGCCGACAGCGGGGCGAGTCGCCGCGGGTGCAGCGGGTGCATGACGTCGCGATTAAAGTCGCGGTAGCAGCAGCAGCAGCAGTAGTTCTTTCCGGCGCGTTTGAGGGTGTCGACGCGATCGCCCGTTTACAGTATATAAACGTGTGTATTGCAAAACGATAATATTGTGTAGCGTGCGCCGTTTTGCGCGCCGCGAAATCGAATACTATTTAAGACGCGGTCGTGTCGTGTTTTGATGTTGTGATG
This sequence comes from Rhopalosiphum padi, assembly GCF_020882245.1. Lineage (NCBI taxonomy): Eukaryota > Metazoa > Arthropoda > Insecta > Hemiptera > Aphididae > Rhopalosiphum > Rhopalosiphum padi. The sequence continues at coordinate 49,323,154 of NC_083599.1, forward strand.
CGACGTGGGTATAGCTCGCGGTGCGGCGTGCGCGTGATTGGGGTGTGGAGGTCGCGACGTCGGTGCCGCGGAGAGCCGAATGAGACTGACGCGTCGGAAGAGTCACGAGTGCGATCGACTGTGGTCCGCGGGCACGTGGTCGCGGCGGCGGCGGTTTCCGGGAGTCGAGAGCGGGAGAGAAGAACCGCTGGCAGGCGAGCCGCCTCCGCCGCCGCCGTCTCTCTTCTCTGCGCGACGATTATATATTATTATTATTATTATTCGTATTTCGCGTTTAATGTTATATATATTTATTTATTTTTATTATCATTATTATATTTAATATTACTATGCCAGTTGTCGAAATAATAGACGTGTTATTAGCTTCGCACAAACAAATAATAATAACGACTGCGTCGACACCTCGCTGCAGCCGCGGACCGCGGGAAACGCGAGCGAATGACCTAATAGAAACCCCGTTACTGCGAATCGTAAATAATAGGTAACAAATTATTTCATTTCCACTATTATCGCATTACCCATCTCACCTGTGAATATAACATAAATATACATATAGATTTACGAACAAATATTGTACGCGTATCGCGTATATAGGTGGGTAGGTATAAGTGTCGACGACATTAAAATATACAGTATCGCAGTGTCTCTCCGCCGTCTTCTCGTTCGAAATTAATGACCAAAACGTTATGTTTAGAGGTATATGCGATGTGTCCCTAATAAATATCGGGAAATACGTTTCAACGCCACTACGATGCCGCTGCGGCTATATGTACAGTTTCAATAATAGGTATACCGACATTTATCAGCACGAATATATACGATATTGGCCTCTCGGAAACATTAACGCCCGCGCACCGTACATGCAGACCAACGAATTTGAATCAAATATAATACATTATTAATATTATAAATTTATAATATAATATGTGACCAATGGTGAGATGATTGTCAAATTTTTCCCGTAACCTTTCCAATATATAGTAATGTTCAACTTCAACGATATTGGTAGGCACTCGTGGCTTACTTGCTATTAATCATTAACCCCCTCACCTACAAACCATTAAAATTTCTTAATACGTTAATTTATTACAGTTTATTTATTTATCTATATACAATATATAACATGCCAAGTATTTGGCAACAACAACAAACAAACTTTATTTAGTGACATTTTTAAAAATATTAATAATTATTCAATTCGTAATATATACATTTTTCCAAGATCATGCTATTCTTTTACGAACTTTTCTCCCGAAATTGGATTGCTATACAATATCAAAAAGAAATGTTAGAATAGACGTTTCTAAGTGAAAAAATTATCAAAATGTTTATTCATTTATTTATTTACTAATATAATATATGTTTAGTATATTATACCGTGGTAATAATGTAGGTAATACGATGTATTGGTAAGGTTGCCAATTTCCAAACGTCCCGGTTTTTAATGTACAGAGTTACGGTGTCCAGATTAAATGTGTAGGGATAGCCAAATGTCTCGGAATTAAACTTCAATAATTTATGTTTAAAATGTATCTTTTATTAAACATTTACAGCAGACAAATTGATTACTCGAATACACGATTGACTGCTGAAATCTTTTTTTAAATGATTTTCCCAACTTAGTGACGGTAGTATTATTTACGAATACGTTCCATTGCTTTCCCATTCATTCAGAACAATTTTGTATTTTAAATATGTATTGGTATTACTAAATTTTACTTAGATTAAAAAAACAAGAGGTAAAAACATACATTTCATTCCTATCAAACTTGTTTAAGTATACCTATGTAATTATAATAAGTAGGTAGAGGTATCGATATTTCAAATACATTATAAAATAGAAGTAACTTACAATTTGAATACAACTGGTTCAAACCAAACGTCATTCTAATCGCATAATATATGGGTATTTATACCTAAGTGATAATGCTATATTACCCATTTTAAAAATCTGTTATAGTACCTTCTACAATCAATATAAATAATATACATCATATTTTTAGTGAGTTCGGCTCAGAAACTTTTTCTATTTTGTACTTTATAGTTTATAGCGACATTTTTGTCTCAAACTAATAGTCCACCAATTCGAATTTTAAACTGTTGACACAAACAAGAATCTAAATCTATATTATACGTAATATATACAATGAAATATGAATGCACTACACGTATTATATCCTATATCGTTCTTAATACAGGTACAATTATATTTATATTATCTGTGTTGTTATACGTTCCATAATAACGTATCATTATTAGATTATAGGTAGGTAGGTACTATTATAGGTACATATATATTATGTTCTCTGTATAAAAATATTATCGTGCACGTCATTATTGTAACCTAAGGTGATGTATATTTGTAAATCAAAATGCAATTTGTATCTGTCTGGGTCATTTATTATTCATAAATAATAATAAACTACCAGAAGCTATAGCAGATCAGTATATAATATATATATATGTGTTTATACCTATCTACTGTTATCCATTGACGATTGACTCGACTATGTGGTATCTTGTATTTAGTTTTGTGTCGGCGTCTCGTGTGTATCTTACCTATATATAAGGCATAACACAACACGCACGCAATGCAAATATTCATGAACAAAGTACTAAGTAGGCCAGTTTATAAGGTATATACTCAAAAGTGGAAGAGTGTTTGGTACTAATGGGAAAATAATATATGACAAACTGGTTTTATATAAGAATGAAGAACGAAAAAAAAATGAATGTCACCAAGATGAATAGAAAAAAAACCATGTTATAAATAAGCCATTAGGCTACCAATAAAAATTTTTCCATGCAATCATAAAAAATCAATACTTTAACAATTTTACGTGTAATCCGTATAGTATAGTCGAATAAGTATAATATAACTAATTTATATTTACAAAATATTCCATTTTTGTTTTATTCAAAGCAATATATAAACGCATTATAAAGAGTTAATTATACTTTTCATTATAGATTTATGATTTTGTTTCTGAAGAACGATCATTACGAAATCTTTACCTGAAAAAAAATTAATTTAACATTATATTATCTCCTTTATTTAAATTATAGTTAATTAATGTTGTTTTGTTATACAATGTATTTAACATTTTAAATATTAATTTATAATCAAAATCCAAATTTGTTCTATAGCTACTCGTATTAATAAAATTATATAGTCAGTCAAATTAGACCAAAAATCGACAAAGTTCGGAACTAATTCAACGAAAGGTGAATTGTAATATATGAATAGTTCATACCTTACTTATAAACATACTAAAAGTCTTGACACCTACCTCTTATGCGTAGCCCCCCACCCCTCTTCAGAGGGTAGACTGTGGAGCGCCCCTTTCACTGTTTTTGCTTATAACTCGTCAGATTTTCAAGTTACAATAAAAATAACTATTACCAAAATTAAAGACCATACAATTTACTATAACAATACATTATTTTATTTGACATACATATTTATAAAATTGAAATATAAAAAAAAGTTAATTATGAAATAGCTATATTAATTACAATAATAATTAAAATAATTACAAAAATTGAAAATTATACATTAATTTTTTTTTCAGACAATAAGCTATGAAATTAAATGTTTTAAATGGTGTTGGTTTATAGGTCCTGAAACAAAATTAATTAATATACTTAATATTTTCATTTTTAATTATTAAATTATAATATGTATTGAATTAATAAAATCATACTGTACCTTATTAATTAAATTATGCGGGTCTATTTTTTTTATTGTTGGTGTGTTGGTTTCTTCTTTTTGATTCTCAATTAAATATCTGTCATCAGAATTGTCTTCAATATTTTCTTCTTCTTCATCATCTGTAATCGGTTGCTGATTTAAACACGAACCTCCTTGACAATACTTACATATAACTGAACATAGCAATCCTGCTTTTCGACAACTACAATTGTGTTTACATGTTTTTGTGTAGGCACAACTAATCACTTTCAAAAGAAAAACTCTGTGTATAAATGTTCTCTTGCCGCATCGATAGTAGGTAGAAGTCTAGCTAGTTGAACTTGTTTTTTGTTGGAAGCGGCGGTTTTTTGAAAAACATCATCTCTTAATTTATTCAAAGATTTAATGTGGGCTGGAGCTTTATATAATGTTAAAAGATATTTTTCTCTGACACGTTAAATTTCTTCGGGCGATGAAGATTCATTATTAAATATTAATAATGAATCGTATAATTCCGGGTGTTTTTGAACTGTTTTCAGGTGTTTTATTTTACCTTTCTGGGATAATGACGAAGTAGTATCACATCCACCAATCGACCAATCACATAGATAAACATAAAATATTGAATCTCATTTTTAAAATGTTCTTGTAGATTTCCAACAGCATAAGATCTGGTTTCTATTTTTCCTCTACCCGGTTTTTCAAATATTATTGTGTTTTTTGAAGGACTTAATGTTAATAACAGTATAAGTAAATCAATATCCTCTCCTATGAACACTACTTGTATATTATCGTCGGTGTTTCGTACAGCTGTATTGACAATAAGTAAATCTACGTCATCTTCGGCTTGCTGAACAAGAATACCCGAAGTTAAAAACTTTTCGGTCAACATTGTTATAAGCCTTATTTTATTCTCGGTGTTAAATAACAATTTTTCTTGAGCTGTTAGTACAGCCATTGACTCTTCAAAAATTATGTTTGTACTCGACACTCGTATACATATGTTTTCGTCGCTGCATTTCTGAATTTTTAATATTTAATTCCTTATTTGTGTATCAGTGTATCCATCAAATACAACTACCTATATGCAGTTAGATCCATTTTTTACGTAGCTTACGTAATTTTGTATGATATTGACATATTGGCACACGTCAAAGTTGAAGGCCATACAACGCGATGCAATAAGAAACCTCCAACAATTACTACAATAACATTATATGTGTTTGTTGCAGTCAGAAACACATCATATAAATATATATATATATATATGTATAATTTTCAATTTTTGTAATTATTTTAAATATTATTGTAATTAATATAGCTATTTCATAATTAACTTTTTTTTATATTTCAATTTTATAAATATGTATGTCAAATAAAATAATGTATTGTGATAGAACATTTTATGGTCTTTAATTTTGGTAATAGATATTTTTATTGTAACTTGAAAATCTGACGAGCTATAAGCGAAAATAGTGAAAGGGGCGCACCACTCTTTGAAGAGGGGTGGACGACGGCTACGCAAAAGGGGTAGGTGTCAGGACTTTTAATATGTTTATAAGTAAGATATAAACTAAAAAAAAACCAAAATCCAGCTTTCGTGGAATTAGTTCCGAACTTTTTGCTAATTTGACTGGACTATTATAGCGGTTACTGCCATCTAATCTCATAAATGATAGTATTGTGTATTATATAGTATTATGTATTATACAATATACAATACAGAATATATTATATACAATATTTGATAATTATAGTAAAATAGTATTTAATTTCATAAAGAATAAGTTGTTTAGTAACTAAGGCAACAATACAAGTTATGAACAAATAACAAATGTTAATCTATCTTAAAAATTAATATTATCCTTAAATTTCTACAGTGGTGATGAAGATAATCCTAAAAAATAAGAGGATAACTACGCATTTGTACATTTTAAAGTATACTCGAAGTATTATTTGACTAAAAAAATATGCTTAAACGAAATTTACCAGGCGCCACCAGTACTTCTCGTCTTTTAGAACCCATTCGTAAAACCGTTAACTCGTTGGTCGGATCCAAGTTTCTGACAAACCTTTTCGCGTTTTCAGCCAAATCTGACATTATTTCAGAGTAGCTAACAGACGATCTCATGTCTAGAGTTGAAGTTATGAGATCACCTATAAAATTATAATCCGTGTCAAACATACACTATACAGGCGTGTACACAAGGAATTTTATGGGTTCTCTCCGAAGTCAACTCTTCTTGTTATATAAATATGAAAATGTACAACCTTAACTACCCCCCCTCAAAAAAAAGGTGTAGGCACTTGCCTACAAACATATAGGACACATTCAAACAAATCATAAGTTAAGAACGAAAGATTGTATGTCATAAACGCTAATTATTGAATCATGACTCATGAGTATTAATAAGTTAATAAGCCTGTGATCACAATTATCACAACTATAATAAGACACTTAGACATCGCTAAAGAATACACACCATTATTATTTACGACAATAACACCATCAACTCCGTTGTGATATTGGATACGTTTCACAGTTTCTTCAAATTCATGATGAACATCATTCATTTTGTATAGTTAGATAAATTTATATAATTATTGTTCAAATTTTAAAAAGAGAATAAGCTACACTTATAATTTAATAAGTATGGTTATCATTCAAAACTTTCTAATTCATTAGACTGAAAATATTAGTCAAACTATACAAGTTGTTTCTATGATTACATATAGTATAATATAATATCTACGCCAAACATCATATTAATATTATATTATTTTTTTGCGTATTTTTAAGGAGTTATGTATAGGCAATTATTTTGATTTTTACTGACCGATATGTGCTTGTTTAGTAGTAAAACAACGAGTATTTATTAGTGTTATATCAAATTGAAATATGCAAATAGTAGTTGAATGTTTTTTAAACACCCGGCTAATAAATAAAAATGGTATTTAAACCTAAAAGCCATGACTTAAGTATTTAACTGAAAAAATTTGATTTCACGGACTTAAATTCTGAAAACGGATTGTGATGGTTAAACAAGTTTAATAGATTTTAATAAAAGTAACTTTTAATATTTCAAAAACTATTATATAGTATCGTGATAAAAAAATATCAAATTATTATTCATTTATAGTTTATACCACAACTGAAAAAATATATATTCAAAATCTATTAAATTTAATAAAATGATAATCACACAAAATCTGTTTTTAAAATGAAAATCATTCAAACCAAATTCCTAGTTTTTTCTGCATATTTTTTTGCGTAAGTTATTTATCGTAATATTATATAATATTGACATATGCCATCACTTCAATTTTTTCTTTACCATAACGAATATTAATTATTACAGCTTACCTACCTTTATATTTTTAAAATATTTATGTCGCTAAGATCCAGTTTTACAATAAAAATAAATGTATAATATTGTAGGTATTCAATTTTTTTTTATTTTTAACCGAAGAAAAATTAATCAAGTAAATTGTTTGCATAACACCTAAATATTTGGCATTTAATAATAATAAAACATTTATTATAAGTAGGTATACTATATTTTTATAATAAATTATACTCGTACTTACCTACTCTATATACGAAAATCGCATTGATTTTAACTTTTAAGTTTAATTCATAATCCGTATAGGCACATAATTGTCAAAAAGGACTAAAAACTTATTTAACAGGAATAAAATACTGGAAAAGTATTCTAAATACTTGGTATTAATTGGAGTATTTACAAACAGAAGTATTAAAAATTTATTCGGAGTACTACTCATGTCCATTTTATGATAATATATTTATTTCTATATTTTTATTACAGTTATTTATTTTACTATTATTATAGTATTTAGTAATATTACCAATATTAATAATACTGACGATTGAATTAATTTTTGCAGAAAACATTGTATTTGAAAAATTTTATCATACACAATATGTAATATAGTGATATAGATTCAAAGTTTCTAATCCCAGTGAAAAATATTTTAGTTTTACAACAAAAAATAACTAAAATTCTTATTCTTGGCTTAAATGTTAATTTCATCTAAATTTAAACATTAAATCACAATAAAAATCAATTAGGTTTTATTGGTTTTAATATATTTTGGTTATAATAATTAATATTAACTACTTATGACTTATGAGAAACCTTGTATTACATTTTAAAGACTTACCTACAAATATTGAGCATTTTATTCATTATTAATTATAAAATCATTTTTAAATTTTCATAATTATACCAAATACTCGTATGTTTTTAAAGTTCGAATTTTAAATATTTATAAAAAATTTCATGTCTATGTAACTTTTATTATTTTTAGATAATTATAATAACATTTAATAACAATATATTACGTAATATACTGAACAATAAAGCATTATAACAACCGAATAAATTGTTTTAATCGATATGTATCGAAAAATAAGCTAAAAAAATTAAAAATGTTTATAAATTGCTCAAAAAAAGATAAATTATTTTGAAAAATAAAAAATACTACTATAAAAATTAAGTGAAAATGTAAAGTATCTATTATCTACGTTTGATGAGAAACATGTTTATTTTATGGGTGAATATTCAATATAGTTAAAATTTAAACTGCAGGTACACATAATAAAAAAAAAAATGTGAAATTACGGTTAAATTTTTTTAAATTTTATCTAAAACAACGTATAAGGAATCTTGTTTTCCTTTTTAAATTTTTTTTTGACTGTCACAATTATTGGAAAAACTTGTAAAAAAAATTAAAATTATCTCATACTTATAAATAGCATAACAAAAGTCAAAATATTTTTAATCATACTGAGAAAATATTAATAAAAAAAATTTGGTGTTACTTTCAAGTAGGTATCTACAGTTATTTATTGAATTGTATAAAAATAAGAAAATCAATTTTTTTGAAAACTGGTTTTTTCTAATTTTTTTTTAATTACTTCTGGCTTTATGTAATTTTTTGTTATTTTAATTGTAGTATATAAACAACTGATAATGAATTTTGAATTACATTTTTAGGCCGAATGTATTTAATTTAAATGTTTATTTATTTTTAACTATAAAATAATTTAAATGATATTTTCATGAAATTTGTAAAAATTTGAATTTTAAACACTTATAAAAACGAATAAAAATGTTAACTACCTACCTACGGTCCAAATAGGCATTAGCCTATTTAATTTATTAAATTATAATGTTTTTATTCATAAATTGTTCAACCATTTTTCAAATTTTAAGTATAAGGGATCTAGATAATTTACTGAAATTATGAGTAATTATTTCTACGTTATCATAATATAAAAGAAAATTAATCATAAGTTTGTATTTTTCTCCCGATTTCTATGTTATTTATTACACAGTTTACTAATACTACAAAAACGCTTTAGAAAATGAACAATCAATATTACTATACAATTAATATTTTTATTTATTTTAGACCTTACAAGTTGTACTTAAACAATTCAGTAATTAATTTATTAAACCAATTAATCATGAATAGGTGTATTATAAATGAGTACTTATTATAGTTATTACATATTTTTTTTATCATATAAAATTATAATATACCTAATTTGATATTAATTTAAATTATTATAAAAACTATACTATTGTTAACTGCTAGTCTGAATTTAATGTAAACTTAAATTGATTGTAACTAAAATATTAAAATAATTTTTAAATAAAATCTTAATTAGTCCATACTCCTCAGTACATCAGTACATGTTGTAGTATTATGTTATATTTCAGTGTTTCTCAACCGGTGTTTCGTCGGGTAAGTCCAAACGTGTAGCGGGAAGTACTAATAATTAATATTAAATGTACGAACCTTGTTGACACTATATTTAGAAAAATTAATAGGTATTATTCTTATTTTTTTTTTATTGTGTGTCACAAAGTATAAAAAATTTTAATAGTGTGTTGCCATAATACAAAGGTTGAAAAACACTGTTATATTTATTAAACTTGAAGAGTTTGACTATTAACTACAATGGATACAAACAGTTATAACTTATAAACAATACCTAGTTTTATATTAACATACTAAATTACTATTTTAGTGTTAAAATAAAACAATGTTTTATTTGTTGCTTTCATAGAGGCAATTATATTTTGCTGATTAATTCATATACTACAAAAGTATTAAGATACTTGATCTAGATCAGTGATGCCCAACTTTTTTTATTTGACGTGCCACTTTGGTAAACAATCATCTCTAAGCAGTAAGCAGGCCACCAAATATAAAAGTACAAATAATCCTAATCTTAATCTAATTAGTAATAATATAATTTTGTTTTACATAATAAGTATACAATATATATGTCGTATATCTTATCTTTTATTGACTATTGAAAAGATCACGAATTGAGGTATACACTGTAGGCACATACAATTATCATTATATCAAAAAATGAAAAAAATTATATTTTAACATTTTATTCTCAACTTTCACACAAAGATTTATTTGCTTTAAGAAATGTTATAATGAAAATGACAACTGTATTTGACTCGAAGAATATTAATTGTGAACAATTATTTATTTATTTCTATGAATGAAACGGATAAAATCAGTTTATAGATAGCGACTTGAACACCTACATTCAACTATGAGGATTGGAACAACTTTGAACCAGATTTTTCATTATTAATAAAGCAATCACTAGTTGAAATGTCACATTAAACATTTTTTTTTATTTTATTATTATTATTATTACTATTACAAAATAAATAAATATAATTTTACTTTTTTTAGAATATTTTGTTTTATTTATAAATTTGTGACGAGCCACACAGATTACCTTCGCAGTTCGCGGGCCGCGGGTTAGGCATCACTGATCTAGATTCTCTATCAATGCATCCACCGTTACCCTACTAGGTTAAAACCAGTAATTATTACAGGGTAGGGGTAATATTACTTCCCCTCTAGTCATAAGTGCAATTTTTTCGTAGCCCTTCCCCCCAAATGGTTCGTATATATTCCCTATTCCCTTCCACCTTTATATATCTCTGGGAGCATACACATACTACATGCATGCAAATTATAATAGCCCCACCTCCAAAATTAAAAACTCAAATTGCGTTTATGCCCCCAGGGCAAAATGTGAACAATATTTTTACTTCTCTTTATTATTTACTCCTATGGCATACCCTCTAGGCCCTAGGACAGGAGGTTTGAAATCAACACTGGCTAAAGCATGACTACAATATCCCGGCTAAACTACCGTCCACCACAAAATAAATTAAAGACATAAAATAAATGTATGGACAATATAATACCAAAAATAAGCAAAATACTTTTAATATTAAAGAACATTTTTAATAATACAAAACATGAAAAAAAGACACATCATCAAACAGTGTCCTTGTTTTCTGCTGTGCTTTGATAAGAAGATACAATACTCGCATGTGTTGTCTCTGTCTTAAAAAGGTACAACATAGCAAATTTGCAGGTCACTAGAACACACTTTGTGTTGTTAGAGCAGTGAGGATTATTATTAAGCTTAAAGGAAAGAATATTATCTGTATTTTTATGATACTTGAATTTTTAACTTAGTTAGGAGCATTTTTAAATTGCAATAATTTACTATACTTGCAGATAAATTGAAAATTGAAAAAAAACTGATGAGTAACAATAAAAAAAAAGCTTGTGTATGTGTTATATAAAATTATAAAAATCAATATTTAGTATGTACAATAATATTTGTAATTAACTAATAAATATTTACAAATTACTATTTTTGGATAATATTTAAAATTAAATTTAAGTGCATTTTATTGTTTGTTATATTATTAAAAAATTGTTCTCTTATGACTGTGCTTCTGTTGGATTTTGAATTACGATCATTATGAAATCTTTATCTGAAACAACAATTTACAAATAATTTAATATCAGCTCATATAATTATTTACTTAAAATTGTATTTAATTGTAATAAATGTTAGTATAATAGTATATTACAATATTTTTTGTCTATGTATATATTATTAGTTTACATGTATACTAAAATATTAACTTAAAATGTATTACACAATATTAAAAAATACTTTTTTATTAATTTAAAATTATTATGCATCACAACTTAACAAGTACTTATTTAAAGCTATCTTGTTGTATGTAATCTACCATGGATTGCAATCCACTAGCAGGTTAGGGACTAAAGCAGTGTTTGAATTGAGGAAAATCACAAAGGAACAGAGTTCCTCTTCTTTTTAGAAGTATTTATGTGTACCTCTCTAATTGTACTTTAATCAATAAGACATTATTTAAATACTCAAGAGGTATGTAAATTATTTTTACACTCTTGCATCTCTTTTCTAATTTTTCCCAATTCAAACACTGGCTGCATGTGGTATTTGGTATAGGCGTAACTAAGGGGAGAACTTGGGTGGGCTTCAGACCCCCCCCCCAAGAATTTTTTGGTAAATGTATGTGCATCAGTGCTCAAATTGGGGGGAGGGTGCGCAGGGGGGCAGAGCTTTGAATGGGCCCAATTACAATCATTAGATAATAACAATAATTGTTCGGTTAATCAGTTATAATAATTAAAAGAAAAAAAAAATGAAATACAGAATACAATTAATGATATATTTATAGTTATGACTAATAAGTATGCAATTAAAATACATTTTAAATAAGTTGAAGTGATATGAATAGATCAATGTTTAATTTATTTATAATTTTCATAATTCTGTTGCTTGAATAATTATAGTAACTTATGTGATTAGAAAAAATATATTTTTAGGCCGGATGTTACGAATAGAGGTATGGAAAGTGAAACAACTTAAGAACTCAGGACATTTACATTTTCCTGTGAAGAGCTTATATGTAAGGTATAAATCTAATCGCAAGCTACGTTTTTCAATTGTTTTAAGGTTAAGAAAGGTTAAATATTACTATTATGTATGTTACATTAAAGTTATAAATTCAGAAAATAAGCCAGCAGTCTTCAATAAAGATTTTGGAAAGGGCCAAATATTAATTTTGAAAATTACTTGTGGGTGGCAATTAAGAGGACATCGCACCCGTGTGTGTTGTTTCTGTCTTACACACGTACGACATAATACATTTTCATTCACCAGTTTCAATAGTGTGCTTTTAGTTTTAATATTAGAGTTAATTGACCAATTATCAAACTTTTAGGTAAGAATATTATCTGTGTTCTCTCTTTGATTTTTTATGATATTTTAATTTTTAAGTGAATTATGAGCATTTTCAAATATTTAATATTTTTCATACTCATAACTCACCTAAAAATTAAAATATCCTAAAAATCCAACGAGAGAACACAGATAATGTTCTTACCTAAAAGTTTGATAATAGGTCAATTCACTCTATAATTCTATATTATATATTATATACTATATATTAAAACTAGTGAATGAAAATTTACTATGTCGTACGAGTGTAAGACGGAGACCACAAATGCGAGTGAGACGTCCTCTTAATTTAAATTTGCACACTATTTGTCAAAAAATGTCTATAAAAGAGTCTTTGTTGACCGTTTTTTTTTTTCTACGGGTATAAAAATGTGTAGTTCATAGTAACATTTTAAATGACAATAATTAAAAGATATAATAATAATAAAATTAAATACATAAATAATACTGAATTTAATAAAATCACAAAAAAAATTTATTTTTTATTTACTCTAAAAATGTAGAATGTTTGATTTTAGAATGTACAAATCAGTTTTAGTGCAAGTTACACAAAATTTGTTAAAGAGCCATGTATTTTAGAACCGTTGAGCCAAACAATGTATTACTATACAAAGATAAACTAATAAATTAATTACACATTTTATTAAATATTACATTAGTTTGCTAATATTTTGAAGAAAAAAATGTTTTTTGTTTTTACTGATATTTTATTTTACTTCATGATATGTTTATATAATTCTAATTTTCGAAAAAAAGTTATTTTATTGAAAACAATTTTGATCAAAACATTTATTTATGAAATATGCTTACATAGAATTTGATAAATTTTAATGATAATTAATATTTAAAAAATTATAAGTAATTTGTACTTAATGGTATTAAGTTGTTGTTTTAAAATTCTTTGTATCAAGTATTAGATATATGTAACAATTAACTTCTTACCATTATTCATAAACTTTTTAATAATTTTCAAAAATACATCTATAAATATAGACAATTTATTAGGAATATATACATTAATAACATAATAGTTTTTTTGACTGCAATCTATTTTATTTTTTTTTCAAAAAATAATAAGCATTTAAATAAATTGTCCTATACTAATGTCATGTTTTTATTTAATATAATGAATAAATAATTTTCAAAAAAATGCTTTTAAATAATGTTTTTAACTAGATTTAATTATTTTGTTTTAACAAGAATACTATACTCTCATTAATGAAATTCTTTGTTGGTCATCAGGGTAGGGATCTTAATAGTATTTGCATATTTTTTAAAGGTGCTTAGAAATAGTAGAGAAAGCTTAAGATTTATTTCATAATTTGTAGAACTAAAAATTAAAAATTAAATTTTGCATATTATGCAAATTTTTTTGGACTTTTGGAAATGATTAATCACTTTTAGCAACTTTTAAACAAATTTGATCATTTTTTATAAATAAAGTAATGTAAGTAATGTGTTTTTAGATTATTTTCAATCAAATTTATAGTCTATATAAATTATATATATTATATAGTAGAGTAGTAGACTAAATGGGTTACGTTGACACAATGTAGGCAACAGCATTCGTCATTTTGAATTTTTCAGTTTCAATGTTTAACTTTGGTTAAGTATTAACTTAAAAATGTCTGTTTATTTTTTTATATATATTTTTTTAATTTTTGTTGCTTATTTTTAACAATATTTGAAATAATAATGTTATCATATATTTATGAAATTTAAGTGCTATAAAATCCCAATCCTATTTGTCACTTTAAATTGTGTGTAATGTCTATATATACACAATATACATAATTTATTAAGACACTTCTACAACTTAAAAGTATAAATTGTTATAACTTAAAGAATTTTGAATACATTGAACATTTTTCTAGTTTGTTTAAGATCTTTTTATTTAAGTATAACTTTGTAACATATATCGTTCTTGTTCAGTAACATTTTAAGAGCCATTTCAAAAATAAACCATCAAAGAAAACGCATTTTTTTATGTAAAAAAATGGAAGCTTGAAATATTTTACTAATCTTATACTTATAACATTAATATGACTAATATGCAATTAATTTACTAAGGGGATATTCTAAATTATACAATATAGAAGATTAATTGCATAACAATTTACGAATTAAGAGAATCTAATCTTAAATCTGTCAATAATAAAATTATGTACAAATATAAAAATAAATAATACATTTTTCAGATTCATATTTCTATTATAAATTTATAACTAAATATGATAATATTATTTAAATTTAATATCAAAAAATTGTCATTTTTAGAGATAGTTATATTATTAAAACATAAATAAGGTAAAGAAATATTATCCTATACTCCTTTATTAAATATTTTAGTGCAAATAATTGTTTCATAAAACACAGAATTATACATATATGAATGAGATATGAAATG
The DNA here is from genome assembly GCF_020882245.1 of Rhopalosiphum padi. Classification (NCBI taxonomy): domain Eukaryota; kingdom Metazoa; phylum Arthropoda; class Insecta; order Hemiptera; family Aphididae; genus Rhopalosiphum; species Rhopalosiphum padi. The sequence goes on from NC_083599.1 coordinate 49,338,406, forward strand.
TATTTAATTATTGATTTAATAGATGAAATTTACCTGGTGCCACCATTATCTCGTGTTTTTTAGTACGCATCCGCAAGAACATCAAATCGTTTGACGGATCCAAATCTCTTACAACACTTCTAGCTTTATCAGCCAACTGCTGTATCAATCCAGCATATTGAACTGAAGTTGAATTGTCTAAAGTCGACTTAATAGGAATGCCTAAAAAAATTAAGATACATATTATTAAATGTTTAAAGAAATATATTATATATATATATATATTATACCATATATTTAATACAAGTGTAATAATATTATACTAATAATAGGCGTAAAAATGATTGAAGAATACGAACCTTCATTATTTACTACAATTGTACCGATTACTCCACGATGAGATTGGATGCGTTTCAAAGTATCTTCGACTTCGCTGGCCATATTTATTGCTGAAATAAATTTGTTTGTTCTTGATCAAACTAAGAAAAATCGGAAAAATGATTAATAGTTTTAACTAAAAGTATTGTAGTATCAATAATCTATTGAAATTATGAATAAAAGTATTCGTCACGTACAGAATAGGTAATTGCAATGTTTACACTATATATAATGTAATAAAATAGCGGAACGCAAAATGTCTAAATGTGTTGTACAATACTATAATATGTCATTAACTTTCATTTATAAAAGGAGTTTCTACGATATGGTCGAATTATTTATCAGTCAATAGTTTGATACTCCGATAACACTTTATATCCGTGAAGTTAGCAGGCTCCCGTAGATTTGTCACTTATCAATTCTGATAAGGAAAGTAACCGCAATACTGTATATTTCATTGCCTATGCATATTTTAAAAGGAGTTTTAATAAACATAATTATTTTTCAATTATAATTCAAGATTCAAGAAAAATAATTAGTGTACCTACGTAATATTAAAACTCAAAAGTAGTTATCAACTACACTACACTATAGTATATAAAACATAACTTAAAACAACAGGTGTACAAATACGAAACAATGTATGACAATTAATTTATATAAAAAAAAAGTAGTACACTTTAACATAGAAAAGTAGAAACTTTTTACTAATAAAGTACAAATATGATCATATATCATCAAATTTCTTCAATAACCTATAGCCTAAAATTAAGCTACACCATTTGGGGTAATACAAATCACATATGTTTTAGACTTTTTATTAATAATAATAATTATATACATTATACATTATTATTTATTAAGTAAAAACACATTTATAGCATAAGATCTATTCTTATCATATCGGTATTCGGGAAAAAAGCCCCTATAACAAAATTCATCATACATTATTCATTATTTTATTATGATTTACATCATTAAATATAATCATTACATTTATCTATGTAACACTTCTCTACCATAACTTAAAGTATAGCTGACATCTGCATTTAACAATGTCGATAATTGCCATTTGTCATGTGTACCTATATAATTTCAAAAATGTTAAAAAATAAAAATATAAAGTAATTGTCATTTATGTGTATAATTTGAATAATTTATTAATAATAATTTTTTCATTTTATAATACTTAAGATAAATAACAATTATTTTAAATTTTTAAAATTTTAAACATTCGTATTTGTATTTCAGTTTCAACCGTAAATTGCTTTCAAATATTTTAAAATAAGAATGAAGTTTTTCTGTTAGTTTTTGTTTTGATTGTTTTCATTTCTGAATTATTCAGTATTGTCCACGTACTAGTTATCATATAAATATCTTCGTTCTCCTTAATGTGTGTAGTAATGACATTTTATCCTCCAACCATAATACATATTTAATTGACTAATTTTTTTTAGAAGGCTGTACAGCAGATCACTTAAAGGAAGCTGAGAAATGAATAGAAATTCATACCACTTTTGAAAGTATCAACAACGTACGTTGAAAATGAACTAGAATATACTGATAATAATAATAGTTTTATGAAATGTACGTGTAATGGTTTTTGAATGTAATTGGTAGTAAATTAATAATACTGTAACAAAAAGTTATTGTAATGAAACCTTGACTTTTAACTGCTTATAAAACATAGTATTCTCATGTTATTCTCCAACCATTATACATATTTAATTGACAAAATTTTTACAGATGGCAGTACCGCAGATCACTCAAGGTATGCGGAGACTTGAATTCACGTTTCTAGAAATTTGGAAAGTTACAACATCCTATGTTGAAAATGGACTAGAAGATACCGATAATAATATGGTTTTATGCAATGGGCGTGGAATGGTAAATGAATGTAATTGTTAATGACTTAATAGTTGCGTAACAAAATGTTAGTGTCATGAAACCCAGACAATTTGATTATATAAATGATTCTTATTTACCATTATTAACTTCCATTTATTTAAATTAAGCTGATACTTCATAAAAACTATAAAACATGCTTTTATATGATAATTTAGACTAATATAACAAATTCATACTTTTAACTGCTTATAAAACATAGTATTCTCATATTATTATTCATCCATTATACATATTTAAATTATAGTTAAATTATGATTCTTATGCTCTAATGATTCACTAAACAGGTTAGTTTAGAACTGGTAATTTATCATTTAATTAAAAGTACAATTATTGTACCTATCATTCTGTGTATAATATCAAAAATATCAATAAACCTATAAGAAATGCACGAAATAATTAGTACGTAAACGAACTCCGATATTTCAGTATATTTCCAATGATGTCAGAGAGGCGCCGTTTTCGTAGCCTCTGATTTTGTACTTGTGTACAAAAATTACACACAAATGCGTATGTACGCGAATGCAGGCGACTGCTTAATTAAATAGAATTACGCATATGCAATAATCATTGTGAGGCTCGTTTTTCATCGCCTCTACGTTACTACGTACTGAAAATAGATCTACTATTATATTCAGTCCGCAGCTACGGGCATTGCAGCACGTTCAACAAAAAAAATAAACAATCAATTGTTATTGTTGTAATATCTCACTATGTATATATATAATTGAAATTATATTAAATTATAACTATTTTTATATTTTTAAATTCCATTCGTACTGTTTAATTTTTGTTATGATAGGGAAGGGGTTATTCATAACTCGTCTCACTAAAAAATACAACTAAAACCGCCACCTGTCCACGTACTAGTTAGTAGTTGTCATATACAGATTTTCGTTCTCCTTATGGTGTGTAGTAGTGAAATTTTATCATCCAACCATTATACATATTTAACTGACTAATTTTTTTTTGTAGAAGGCAGTACAGCAGATCACTCAAGACATGCTGAGACATGATTTCACATATCTACCAATTGGGAAAGTATCAACATCCTACTTTGAAAATGGACTAGAATATACTGATAATAAAAATGGTTTTATGCAATGTACGTGTAAGAGGTATTGAATGTAATTCATAGTAAATTAATAGTAGTGTAACAAAAAGTTAATGTCTAGAAACCATGAATACTAGATCAATAAAATGATTCTAATTTTCCATTATTAGCTCTCATATAAGCTCGTTTTACATGATATTTCATAAACACTTAAAAAACATGGTTTTATATGATAATTTTTACAAATGTTACAAATTTATATTTTTTTCATATTGAAAAGCAGCAATTTTCAGTTATTGTACAAGTGTAGTGTTTAGTTACATACAAATTCAACAAAATATTCTGGTAGATTTGTACTACCTTTACATTTTTTATCATTTTTTATTATTTCTCCAACCATTATACATATTTAACTGACTATTTTTTTTTAGATGCCAGTACAGCAGATCACTCATGGCATGCTTAGACATGATTTGGCATTCATCCCACTTTTGAAAGTATCAACATCGTACGTTGAAAATGAACTAGAAGATACTGAAAATAATAATATTTCTATGCAATGTTGAATGTACGTGTAATGGGTATTGAATGTAATTGATAGTAAATTAATAGTAATGTAAGAATTGAAATTTGTTAAAAATCTCAATGAAGGATTGGTAAACATCTTTTGCTTGTAATTTTCATTCTTAAAACTTGCCTTAGCTATAAAAATCTTTTTATTTTTACTACGTTTATTTCATTGTTAGTTTTTAATGTAACCATAACCCAAAGTAATGTTATTATATTAAGTTAAAACATCTTGTATGTCTTTAATCTTTTTCATGTTTTATTTCATTAATTATTAATTATATTATAATAACATTTATTATTTTTATAGTATATTATATCAACTTTGAACTTAAGTAATTCAAAATGTAAGAATAATATCTATCTGCAACTATAAGTACTATAAAAGGTAAAACAGTAAAAATAAGATCCATAGTATAATTATCTATTTATACCTTAAAAATAAATTTAAAACATCATTACGTATTGTATAAATAATAATAATATAATAATAATAATGTTTTTAATTATAAAAATAATTAACAATGTTATTTATCTTTTTAATAAGTAATTTTGTCTAAATTTTAATTTAAAATGACTATATAAAAATAATTGTCTGAATATTTTTTTTAGATATTATAGTTTCAGTATGATTGTATGAACTACTATAAGAAATCTTGTATTCAATAGAAAATATTCTAACTAGAAAATAGTTTTAAATTTTTTGGCGATTTTGATATGCATATAACTACTTTGCTAATGATTATTTTATAAAGTACTGAGAAACGTCTACTTATGATCTAAAATATCCCCGCTTACCAGATACCTCTTTTAAAGTTGATAGACGAAGGTGGGAACATATTTTCTACTAGAAAAAGCATTTGCGTTTCAATGTTTCAAACAAAAATACACAATTACACTAAAGAAGAATGTTTCTTGTCACAACAGTGATAAATACATTATGACAGTTCTCGAGCATAACGAGCATTCAAGTATAGATAAACAAGCAAGTATTCAACATTCGTAGATATTACATTTATATAGTACCTACTACAGTACTACCTATCATGATAGTAGAATAGATTTTAATTTTTCCATTTATTTAATATTCATTTCACAGTGCTCATAATTATTAATTACTCTTACATACTTAATATTAATTATTTTTGGTCACTTAATATTTATGTCAAACACCTCAATATTATGAAACACCTCATTTTTATTTGTTTTAATGTTTTTTTATTTAATATTTTTTATATTTGTTGATTTTAGTTAAATATTCTAAGTTGTCATTTTTTAGAATCAAATGTTACTGCATAAAAAACGCCTTGCATACTATTTCCTGGCAAGTTTTTCATTCACTCTAGGATGCACATTAACGTTGTTCGTTTTGCATCCAATGACATTAAAACCAAACACTTCATCAAATTGTAGTTGTCATATCAGCTGTAAAAAATGTAAATCGTAGAGATGCTATACATAAAACATGGGCTCAAACAAAAGGAGACTTTAAAACATTTTTTGTTGTATCAAAAGACAAATCTTTAAATGCTGAAAAGCTGGTTCATGAAGACTTATTGGAGGTATGAAAAGGATGAGTATAAACTACTCACTCGTAAAATAATAGCATAATTTTCCAGTGTATATCATATAAACTTTGATTATCTGTGAACATGTGATGTCTAATGACGATTCTTTTGTCAATATGCCATTAATAGTCAATGATCTAGAACATATGCCTAAAAAAAGGTTCTACTGGAGATATTTTGATGGTAATGCAAACATTAAAAAAAGAGGTAAATTTAAAGAAACTGATTGGATAGCGTGTGGTAGATATTTACCATATGCATTGGGAGGAGGCTATGTTTTATCCAAAGATCTTTTCATCTAAATAGTGAAGAATCGAGATTACCTAAGGTAAGCTTAATAATAATGCTACTATGATCAGTAGCATAATAAAATATAAAGTAATATGAAAATATTGATATTAAGTTAAGTAAATTCATTATGTAATAGCTAACCAATTATAACGGTTTTATTAAAATGATTGATTAACAATCCTAATTCTTGTTGTCTATTTTTATTTTTCAGTTTTATGTTAGATGTTTCGGTTGGCGCTTTGTTAAATCCATTAAATATTACTAGAAAACATGACCGGCGATTTGACACAGAATGGTATAGTCGTGGATGTCAAAATGATTATTTAGTAACACATAAACGTAGTCCTGAAATGATGAGAATGTACTGCTCAAACATTATTCAGACTGGAAAACTATGTGATAGAGGGTTCAAAAACATGGCTTCTTACTAGTAGAGTATAACTGGTCAGTGAAGCCATCTAAATGTTGTGTCAGAAATTTGCCTTTAATTCCATAAATACATTTTTCAACATAAAAAGACTGGTGTAATTATTAATTTAATAAATTTGAAAATTGGAGTTTGTTTTCATTTTTGAATAAAAAAAAATATAAATAAATTAACAATACAAATTTTATTCTTATTATGTTTTCAATTCATGACAATATTTCAAATTACAATCATTTGTTCTTATGCCGTAAGAAAATTAACATAACATTATACATTATATGTATGTATAAATAAAATAAAAAAACATATCATTTATAATATGTGTTATTTTTTCTTCTTGTCTGTTATACATTTAAGACAGAACCATTTTCCTTTAGGCTTGGTAGTTAATTTGACACATGCAAAGTGGAACCATTCAATAGGACACTAAAATAATAAAAGTACACAACTAATTAAATATGATACAAAAAATGAAACACAATATTTACAATAAAAATTAAGAATGTTATTATTTTTTCAATGGTTTAAGTTTTTAATAAAATATTTGTATAAAATAAAAACAATAAATACATAAACAATTAATAAATTAAAATTAAAATTCTTACATCTGGATTATCACAGCCAATCATTTCACCATAAGATACTTGTTTGCATAAACAATACGTCGGTTCATTTGGATCGACAGGCATATCTAATACTTCAGCCGAGTGTGCAATTCCGGCACCAACTAATGCACCAGTAAGGGAACTAGTTTCTACTGTAACGCTGGTTACACTATTTGTAGGGTTGTCATTAATCTTTTCATGTCCTTCTGGAAGCAATACACATAAAGAAATAGCTAAATACATTGGAATTATAATATGATATAATGCAGAACACCTACGTTTTTGTGAATTTTCTTCTATATTTCTTGTAGCACTAATGGCTCTGTCTTGAATTTCAGCTCCAAAGCGTGCTAAACCTGAATCAAATTTTCTAACATGTTTATCTACCTGTAAGGTATAATAGAATAGAACATTTTTAGGGTAATGTTAATAATTCAAAATCAACATACCAATTCATAAGTTTGTATAGACAATTGAACTTTATCATCAGCATATCCTTTTGCTTTGTCAAACATACTTTGTATGATGGTCATCATTTCGCGTTTTTTATCTGCTGTGTATCCCTTGACATTTGACATATAATCGTCTGACAGTTTGTCAATGGTACGCATCAGTTCTTGTACTCTGGAGTCAAGATCTCGCATCAGAGTGAAGTTTCGTTGTAACTCAACAGGAAGATTCTTTAAATCTAAAATATGGTTCTAATAGTACCTCATTTAAATGCAAAATTTAAAAAAACTTACTGTCCAGATAGTGCTCCAAGTTAAGCGAAGAAGACATTTTTGTTATTTTATGATCCAGCTGAGAATTATTGAAGAAAAAAATAAGTGTAAGATACTTGTAAACAACAACAAACGGGAATTTAGTATTTACAAGGATTACATTAGCAATAATCCAATAATTACTAGCCGAAACAGTACTACCACAACAGCGAGTCAAAAACGACAATTCCACCAACATTCAACACATTGATAATAATTTTTTATTTTAATTAAATAATTAATTAATTAATTTTAATTCGTCATACATTTTAAATAAAATATAATATACTAAAGTTTAATATAATATAGTTAAATACATATAATATAATATAACATAATACGACAAGCACTAAAAAGGCATGATCCGGCAGAGCTCACACTTTTATATCAATATAAATAGAAAGGACAGGTGATGTTTAACAAAGTGTTAAAATATCAAAGAGAACACTGACCAGTTTCACAATATAAATTTTGAAATTGAGTAAATACTGCGTGACCCGGTACCGTCGACCGATAAACCACGAATTTTGGAAAAAATATTTGAACTTGTTCCGGCAGACCTCACGCTTTTAAACCTATATAAATATAAAGGGCAGGTGAAGGCTAACAAAGTGTTAAAATGTCTAAGGGAACACTTTGACCAGTTTCGATATATAAATTTTGAAATTAGGTAAGCATTCAATTTAACCTTAACCCAAAGTAATGTTATTTAAATCATCTAGTTACCATAGATGTATTAAACAATTATAATTTGATACTATTATGTACAAATCAGAAATATTTTTGATGTCATACTATATTGAAAAGCAGCAATATTAAATTTTTGTACAAGTGTATTCATTAGTTACAATTATTTTACTTTTAAATTCTACAAAACATTTTGTTAGATTTTTACTATCTATTATGGCTTATCATAATTATTGTTTCTTATCATGTGTTATAAGTTTATATCACGGCTATAGATATCTATAGCCGTGGTTTATATTTCATATCTTTTTGTATTTTTATATTCATGTCTGTATTTAAGTTTGAACTGTAAATTGCTTTCAAATATTTTGAAATATGAATGAAGTGTGTCTGTTAGTTTTTATTTGATTGTTTCCATTTTTTAATTATTCAGTGTTGTCCATGTTCTAGTTGTCATATTAAGATTTTCGTTCTCTTCATAGTGTGTATTAGAGAAATTTTATCATCCAACCATTATATATATATTTAACTGACAAATTTTTTTTTTCAGATGGCAGTATAGCAGATCACTCAAGATATACTGAGACTCTTATTCTCTAACCATTATACATTTCTAACTGACATTTTTTCAGATTGCAGTATAGCTGATCATTCAAGGCATGCTGAGACATTAATTAACATGTTTGCTACTTAGGAAAGTTTCAACATCTTACATTTTAAATGGACTAGAAGATTGCGATAAAATTAAAGATTTTATACAATGTACATGTAATGGGTATTAAATGTAATTGTAATATTTAAATTCAATAAAATACAATCATTATATACGAAAATCAATTTTGAATAGACATTCTACCAGCCTACTTAGTAGATTTGATAGAATTATTATGAATAAAGTAATTTATTTTATTATGTCATAAGTACAGCAGTTGGTTACTCATTTTTGCGAGAAAATAAATTCATTTGTATATACCATTAAATGTATTAAATATAGTAATATATACTATATCTTTTATATGCCTGCGAATATTTTTTAATTATAAAATAAAAAATCTTTAGTCATCTTTATTTTGCTATTTGATTTCGACCGAATTTGAACTTTAAATGTGTTTAGCCATTAATTGTCTTTGTACATTTTTAGATTTTATGATTTCAATCTTATGAACTACAACTACTTACTTTTAACTGCTTATAAAACACTGTATTCCCAATTTAGTGTCATGAAACACAGACCATTAGGTTAAGTATATGATTCTTATTTACCATTACTAACTTGCATATATATTATGTAAGCTGATACTTCATAAACACCATAAAACATGTTTTTAAATGATAATTTCGAATGGTATTTTAAATTCATATTTTTAACTGCTTATAAAACACAGTATTCTCAAGTTATTCTCTAACCATTAAACATATATAACTGACTACATTTTTTCAGATGGTAGTACAACAGATCACTCAAGGCATTCTGAGACATGATTCCACATTTCTACCACTTATGACTATATCAACATCCTATGCTGAAAATGGACTCGAAGATACTAAGAATAATATTGTATTTATACAATGTGCGTGTAATGGTTATTGAATAGAATTGATAGTAAATTAGTAGCTGTTAAACAATTGAAATTTGTTAAATATCCGAATAAAATATTAGTAAATACCTTTAGCTTGTAATTTTCATTCTTAAAATTTACCTATGCTATAAAGATCTTTTACTTTTTACTTTATTTAAATAATCATTATAAAACACCACTCAAATATTAAGTTAATGTTTAGATGCATGAAAAATAGTTTAAAAAAATGATTCTGATTTACCATTATTATCTTTCATAATATGTTTCATTTTACCTGTTATTTTGAATACACTAAAAAACATGTTTTTATATGATAATTTTGACAAATATTAAAAATTCCTATTTTAAACTGCTTATAAAACAATCAATTATTGAATGTATACACCGACAGAGGGCGTGAGCGTCGCCGCAGTGGGGACGACATCAGCGTTTGCGTGTACTTGTTAATTTAATATTGGTTTTTGATTTGTAAAGGCCGTTAAATGTATCAAATATAGTATATAGTTATATATTCTATAACTTTTATATGCCTACAAATATTTTTTAATTATAAAAAAGAAAATCATTAGTCATCTTTATTTTGCTATGTGATTTCGACTGAATTTGAACTTTAAATGTGTTTAACCATTAATTGCCTTTGTACATTTTTAGATTTTATGATTTCAATCTTATAAACTACAACTACTTATGAAAAATCATGTATAAATTTCTCAAAACTTAAAATTACAAGCAAGACAACTATTAACTAAAAAATAGTTGGTTTTTTTGTGATTTTGATAAATGTCAAAATATAGACTTATAATAAAAAATATGACTTATGAGGTAAAGTTTTATGGACATTTGTGATCTATTTTTTGTTTAAATTTTGATAATATTAGTGATCATAATATATTCAAATGCTTAATCATTATAGCCAGGTTGTCAGATCCTTTCTTTCGTCAATAAAAGGGGTTTATATAGGCAAGTTCTATACAATTAAATTATTTTTGAAATTTAAAATATTGGTTGATTCTTCTATTATTCTATCTCTATGAAAGAATTTATTTTATCATATTGTATACCTCAAATAGTGAAAGTGAGCGCATAATGTATTTTATTGTATTGGCATACAGATTTGAAGGTGTTTTGTATAGGCAACCCTACCACAAGTTCAATATTTCGCGATTTACTATTTTTCCTCACAAACCATTGCATAATATATAAAAATTGTCTACTCATTTATAATTGTGTAACAGTGTCCATCCAAATTCTGATTTTTTCATGAAATTTTATCATAAAACTCAATCTATTATAAGTTATTACGTTATCAAAAATCTAACTCCAAAACTAAATCCTTTAATGCTGGCCCCATCTAGATAAAATGTTCAAGGATCGACCCATATGCGTCTCTAGATGATCTTCCAATTAGTAAAAGTTTTTCAACTCAATTATTTAGACGGTAAATAGTGATTTAAATACAAGTTTTAAAAAAAAAATTGGCGGGAAATTTGATTTTAGCAATTTCTTAATTTTAAAATTTAATTTAACATTCTTTAGAACAGAAATTTGATCTCGAGATGTCACTGCGTTGTACCTCCAGGATTTCAAGAAGATACGACCAATATTAAAAAGGTTAGTATTCCAAGCTGAATCTCAAAATCTATAGATGACTATCATAATAACAACATTTTATATCATGTGTTAAAATAACCAGTTGTAGAATGTGAAGTTTTAAAAAAGTTATGTTATACTATACAAAACTTTTTTAAATATTTATTTTATTTACTTAGGTATTGCATATCTGCATATTCAACATTGCTTAAGACAGTTTCTTTAATAAATCTGGTTTCGAAGTAAATAATTATATTTTTCAGTTATAAAAATTTAACATTACCCTAAACGGTATAATAATACTGAACTTTCTAAATTGTAATTAACAATAGCAACAAAAAACTGTGAACAATTACGACTTATTAGTACAATTTGTAAGAAATGTATTCGCAAACGTCAAAATCATATTATATTCGATGTAAATAAAACAACTACATTACTTATTATACGTAAAAATTACAATAGGTAGACTTTAAATACCTTTTCAAAAGCTTAAATATTCTTAATTTTATAGTGTGTTTTATTATTATCTATGAGTACTATTATTAGTATACTGTATATTCGCATTAATTGTTAAATTTTAGGAAGGCATTCATATTTAGTAAAACCCTATACTCTATAGTTAAGTATAACATTATTTTATAATATGAACGTCATATACAATAAATGTTTTATTTAAAATCTATTACATAAGTTTGTTCATGTTTCAACGTTTGGAAATTATGCCATCAGCATAAAAAATAGTTTATTTAGAAGGAGTTTTTCATCAAATCACATCGAGAATCATGCGGCAATGATATGATGTATAATGATTTTGAAAAATTCGTACGTAAAAACTATTGTCTCTACAGCTATAAAAGTTACGTCCTTAGACAATGGTTAGGCCCCACCAAAAATTCCCCCGTAATTGTGGTACCTTCGACCCCCCCCCCCCCCCCCAAATATATTTTTGGAAAATCTCAGTAGTCGTTCGACGTGTCTGTAACTCAAGATTCTGGTATTTTGGAGGATCCTGATCAAAATTTGAGTCTTTTAATCGAGTGTTACTCTGCCTGGTTTTGATGTAGAGGCATAGTTTCTTCACGGAAAGTTTTGTTTAAAGTCGTTTTACATAAATTCTTTCGGTGGTCGGAGGGTCCTATAGCTCCTTGTTCCCCCCATGGATATATAAAAAAATGTTTAGTATTTGTTCCACGTTACTGGAATTCATAGGTTCGGTTTTTTGTAGGTCGGTGATAAAAATCGGCGTCGTGTGGTGACACTGTAGGAGCCTTTTTTACCCCTTTTTTTAGCGTCGGAAGTTAGGATTTTGCAGTTTTTGTACTTTGCGCCACGGAACACTTATATTTTGGGTGGTTAGAGCAGTTTTTTCTACGCATTGTTTAGACAGTATTGTAAAAAATCGAACGGTACCATAACCGAAGAAATAGGACGTTTTGTTGGGAAGTTATGATTTTCTTTTACTTTTTGAGCACTGATTTTACGTATTTTCCGAATTTTTTGAAATTAAGTTTTTGTTCAATCTTTTCGAAATTTAAGTGCTGACTCATAAATGCTATGACGAGTTATAATGGTACTATGGTAAAAATGCGTAGGATCATTATTTACCCTGTAATCGGGGTGCAAAAATAGTTGAAAATCGTATTTTTACTTAGCTTTTGCGTGTAGTTGTTGTTCATTTAATAAAGATTTTTCATATTATAAAGGAATTGTTCATATTTTACGCCAAAGTTGACACATGTAAGAGTCTTGATCCTGGACTACTAGATTAAGAAAACGATTCTAATTTATCATTTGTAACTTTCTTATGTTTCACTTAACCTGATATTTTTACTCCATAAAAACTATAAAATATAATTTTGACGAATAATACAAATTCATATTGAAAAGGAGCAATTTTCAGTTGTTGTACAAATGTATTCTTTAGTTACACTTATAAGACGTTTAAATTCTATAAAACATTCTGGTATATTTGTACTATCTATTATGGTTTATCATAATTATTATTTCTTATCATCTGTTATAATTTTTATATTTCATATCTTTTGCAATTTTACATTGGTATTTGTATTTAAATTTCAACTGTAAATTGTTTTCAAATATTTTGTAATAAAAATGAATTTTGTCCAATAGTTTATGTTTTGATTGTTTCCATTTCTGAATTATTCACTGTCGTCCACGTACTAGTTGTTATATAAAAATGTTCGTTCTCCTTATGTACAAGTGTAGTATTTAGTTACATACAAATTCAACAAAATATTCTGTAGATTTGTACTACCTTTTATTGCTTATCATTTTTTATTATTTCTCCAACCATTATACATATTTAACTGACTATTTTGTTTTAGATGCCAGTACAGCAGATCACTCAAGGCATGCTTAGACATGATTTGGCATTCATCCCACTTTTGAAAGTATCAACATTGTACGTTGAAAATGAACTAGAAGATACTGAAAATAATAATATTTCTATGCAATGTTGAATGTACGTGTAATGGGTATTGAATGTAATTGATAGTAAATTAATAGTAATGTAAGAATTGAAATTTGTTAAAAATCTCAATGAAGGATTGGTAAACACCTTTTGCTTGTAATTTTCATTCTTAAAACTTGCCTTAGCTATAAAAATCTTTTTATTTTTGCTACGTTTATTTCATTGTTAGTTTTTAATGTAACCATAACCCAAAGTAATGTTATTATATTAAGTTAAAACATCTTGTATGTCTTTAATCTTTTTCATGTTTGCAGCTACATGGTTGTTATATACAATATAAATACTTATTATTTACAATAATACACACATATATATACATATTCTATGATATCTATTGCTGTTAAAGTAATTAATTTTTCCATAAGTAAAACCATTGACTATAAAAACTAAATAGTACTATTTATAATCAATGGTAAACCTGTAGGTTGATATACTTTTTTGCAAAAATATTTCATTAATTATTAATTATATTATAATAACATTTATTATTTTTATAGTATATTATATCAACTTTGAACTTAAGTAATTCAAAATGTAAGAATAATATCTATCTGCAACTATAAGTACTATAAAAGGTAAAACAGTAAAAATAAGATCCATAGTATAATTATCTATTTATACCTTAAAAATAAATTTAAAACATCATTACGTATTGTATAAATAATAATAATATAATAATAATAATGTTTTTAATTATAAAAATAATTAACAATGTTATTTATCTTTTTAATAAGTAATTTTGTCTAAATTTTAATTTAAAATGACTATATAAAAATAATTGTCTGAATATTTTTTTTAGATATTATAGTTTCAGTATGATTGTATGAACTACTATAAGAAATCTTGTATTCAATAGAAAATATTCTAACTAGAAAATAGTTTTAAATTTTTTGGCGATTTTGATATGCATATAACTACTTTGCTAATGATTATTTTATAAAGTACTGAGAAACGTCTACTTATGATCTAAAATATCCCCGCTTACCAGATACCTCTTTTAAAGTTGATAGACGAAGGTGGGAACATATTTTCTACTAGAAAAAGCATTTGCGTTTCAATGTTTCAAACAAAAATACACAATTACACTAAAGAAGAATGTTTCTTGTCACAACAGTGATAAATACATTATGACAGTTCTCGAGCATAACGAGCATTCAAGTATAGATAAACAAGCAAGTATTCAACATTCGTAGATATTACATTTATATAGTACCTACTACAGTACTACCTATCATGATAGTAGAATAGATTTTAATTTTTCCATTTATTTAATATTCATTTCACAGTGCTCATAATTATTAATTACTCTTACATACTTAATATTAATTATTTTTGGTCACTTAATATTTATGTCAAACACCTCAATATTATGAAACACCTCATTTTTATTTGTTTTAATGTTTTTTTATTTAATATTTTTTATATTTGTTGATTTTAGTTAAATATTCTAAGTTGTCATTTTTTAGAATCAAATGTTACTGCATAAAAAACGCCTTGCATACTATTTCCTGGCAAGTTTTTCATTCACTCTAGGATGCACATTAACGTTGTTCGTTTTGCATCCAATGACATTAAAACCAAACACTTCATCAAATTGTAGTTGTCATATCAGCTGTAAAAAATGTAAATCGTAGAGATGCTATACATAAAACATGGGCTCAAACAAAAGGAGACTTTAAAACATTTTTTGTTGTATCAAAAGACAAATCTTTAAATGCTGAAAAGCTGGTTCATGAAGACTTATTGGAGGTATGAAAAGGATGAGTATAAACTACTCACTCATAAAATAATAGCATAATTTTCCAGTGTATATCATATAAACTTTGATTATCTGTGAACATGTGATGTCTAATGACGATTCTTTTGTCAATATGCCATTAATAGTCAATGATCTAGAACATATGCCTAAAAAAAAGGTTCTACTGGAGATATTTTGATGGTAATGCAAACATTAAAAAAAGAGGTAAATTTAAAGAAACTGATTGGATAGCGTGTGGTAGATATTTACCATATGCATTGGGAGGAGGCTATGTTTTATCCAAAGATCTTTTCATCTAAATATTGAAGAATCAAGATTACCTAAGGTAAGCTTTGATCATAGTAGCATAATAAAATATAAAGTAATAAGAAAATATTGATATTAAGTTAAGTAAATTCATTATGTAATAGCTAACCAATTATAACGGTTTTATTAAAATGATTGATTAACAATCCTAATTCTTGTTGTCTATTTTTATTTTTCAGTTTTATGTTAGATGTTTCGGTTGGCGCTTTGTTAAATCCATTAAATATTACTAGAAAACATGACCGGCGATTTGACACAGAATGGTATAGTCGTGGATGTCAAAATGATTATTTAGTAACACATAAACGTAGTCCTGAAATGATGAGAATGTACTGCTCAAACATTATTCAGACTGGAAAACTATGTGATAGAGAGTTCAAAAACATGGCTTCTTACGAGTATAACTGGTCAGTGATGCCATCTGAATGTTGTGTCAGAAATTTGCCTTTAATTCCATAAATACATTTTTCAACATAAATATACTGGTGTAATTATTAATTTAATAAATTTGAAAATTGGAGTTTGTTTTCATTTTTGAATAAAAAAAAAATATAAATAAATTAACAATACAAATTTTATATCCGCCATCCCCCACCCCCGGGGCATGGCAGAAACCTACAGACGCCCCATTCGAAATTCTGCCAAAACAAACACACGTGTTCCATAACCCCACAGTTCCAAACCCTACAGTACCACAACCTACAGCTAATGACCTCAGTTGTCGAAGCTTAAAAAAAAAAAAAAATTTTATATTGAAATTAAATTTTATTCTTAATATGTTTTCAATTCATGACAATATTTCAAATTACAATCATTTGTTCTTATGCCGTAAGAAAATTAACATAACATTATACATTATATGTATGTATAAATAAAATAAAATAACTTATATAATTTTTAATATGTGTTATTTTTTCTTCTTGTCTGTTATACATTTAAGACAGAACCATTTTCCTTTAGGCTTGGTAGTTAATTTGACACATGCAAAGTGGAACCATTCAATAGAGGACACTAAAATAATAAAAGTACACAACTAATTAAATATGATACAAAAAATGAAACACAATATTTACAATAAAAATTAAAAATGTTATTATTTTTTCAATGGTTTAAGTTTTTAATAAAATATTTATATAAAATAAAAACAATAAATACATAAACAATTAATAAATTAAAATTCTTACATCTGGATTATCACAGCCAATCATTTCACCATAAGGTACTTGTTTGCATAAACAATACGTCGGTTCATTTGGATCGACAGGCATATCTAATACTTCAGCCGAGTGTGCAATTCCGGCACCAACTAATGCACCAGTAAGGGAACTAGTTTCTACTGTAACGCTGGTTACACTATTTGTAGGGTTGTCATTAATCTTTTCATGTCCTTCTGGAAGCAATACACATAAAGAAATAGCTAAATACATTGGAATTATAATATGACATAATGCAGAACACCTACGTTTTTGTGAATTTTCTTCTATATTTCTTGTAGCACTAATGGCTTTGTCTTGAATTTCATCTCCAAAGCGTGCTAAACCTGAATCAAATTTTCTAACATGTTTATCTACCTGTAAGGTATAATAGAATAGAACATTTTTAGGGTAATGTTAATAATTCAAAATCAACATACCAATTCATAAGATTGTATAGACAATTGAACTTTATCTTCAGCATATCCTTTCGCTATGTCAAACAGACCTCGTATGATGGTCAATATTTCGCGTTTTTTATCTGCTGTGTATTCCTTGACATTTGAGATATAATCGTCTGACAGTTTGTCAATGGTACGCATCAGTTCTTGTACTCTGGAGTCAAGATCTCGCTTCAGAGTGAAGTTTCGTTGTAACTCAACAGGAAGATTCTTTAAACCTATAATATGGTTCTAATAGTATCTCGTTTAAATGCAAAATTTAAAAAAACTTACTGTCCAGATAGTGCTCCAAGTTAAGCGAAGAAGACATTTTTGTTATTTTATGATTCAGCTGAGAATTATTGAAGAAAAAAATAAGTGTAAGATACTTGTAAACAACAACAAACGAGAATTTAGTATTTACAAGGATTACATTAGCAATAATCCAATAATTACTAGCCGAAACAGTACTACCACAACAGCGAGTCAAAAACGACAATTCCACCAACATTCAACACATTGATAATAATTTTTTATTTTAATTAAATAATTAATTAATCAATTTTAATTCGTCATACATTTTAAATAAAATATAATATACTAAAGTTTAATATAATATAGTTAAATACATATAATATAATATAACATAATACGACAAGCACTAAAAAGGCATGATCCGGCAGAGCTCACACTTTTATATCAATATAAATAGAAAGGACAGGTGATGTTTAACAAAGTGTTAAAATATCAAAGAGAACACTAGCCAGTTTCGATATATAAATTTTGAAATCGAGTAGGCATTCAACTTAACCATAACCCAAAGTAAAGTTATTTAAATTATTTAGATTCTAGTTACCATGGATAGGTGTATTAAACAAATATAATTTGATACTATTATGTACAAATCAGAAATATTTTTGATGTCATACTATATTGAAAAGCAGCAATATTAAATTTTTGTACAAGTGTATTCATTAGTTACAATTATTTTACTTTCAAATTCTACAAAACATTTTGGTAGATTTTTACTATCTATTATGGCTTATCATAATTATTATTTCTTATCATGTGTTAAAGGTTTATATTTCATATCTTTTTGTATTTTTATATTCATGTCTGTATTTAAGTTAGAACTGTAAATTGCTTTCAAATATTTTGAAATATGAATGAAGTGTGTCTGTTAGTTTTTATTTGATTGTTTCCATTTTTTAATTATTCAGTGTTGTCCATGTTCTTGTTGTCATATTAAGATTTTCGTTCTCTTCATAGTGTGTATTAGAGAAATTTTATCATCCAATCATTATATATATTTAACTAGGTAATTTTTTTTTCAGATGGCAGTATAGCAGATCACTCAAGATATGCTGAGACATGATTTCACATTACTACCAAATGGGAATGTATCAACATCCTATGTTGAAAATGGACTATAAGATACTGAAAATAATAATTGTTTTTTTTGCAATGTACATGTTATGGTAACTGAATGTATTTGATAGCAACATAAGTTAAGTGTAACATGAAGTAAGTGTCACGAAACCCAGACCCATAGATTAAGTAAATGATTCTTATTGACCATTCCCAACTTCCATATTTGTCGTTTAAGCTGATATTTCATAAACATTATAAAACATGTTTTTATATGATAATTTTAACTCGTTTTTTAAATTTATATTTTTAATCACCTTTAAACCACTGAATTATCATGTAAGTGTCATGAAACCCAGACCATTAGATTAAGTAAATGATTCTTATTGACCATTACTAACTTTCATATATTTCCAAAAGTTGACACATGTAAGTGTCTTGATCCTGGACTACTAGATTAAGAAAACGATTCTAATTTATCATTTGCAACTTTCTTATGTTTCACTTAACCTGATATTTTTACTCCATAAAAACTATAAAATATAATTTTGACGAATAATACAAATTCATATTGAAAAGGAGCAATTTTCAGTTGTTGTACAAATGTATTCTTTAGTTACACTTATAAGACGTTTAAATTCTATAAAACTTTCTGGTATATTTGTACTATCTTTTATGGTTTATCATAATTATTATTTCTTATCATCTGTTATAATTTTTATATTTCATATATTTTGCAATTTTACATTGGTATTTGTATTTAAATTTCAACTGTAAATTGTTTTCAAATATTTTGTAATAAAAATGAATTTTGTCCAATAGTTTATGTTTTGATTGTTTCCATTTCTGAATTATTCACTGTCGTCCACGTACTAGTTGTTATATAGAATTTTTGGTTCTCCTTATGGTGTCTAGTAGTGACATTTTATCCTCCACCCCGTTATAACCCCGTTAAAACTTACTATTTTTTTTTTTTTTTTTTTTTAGATGGCAGTACAGCAGATCACTCGAGGCGTGCTGAGACATGAATTACCATTACTATCACTTGGGAAAGTTACAACATCTTACGTTGATAATGGAATAGAAGATACTGCTAATAATAATGGTTTTATGCAAAGTACGAATAATGGATATTGATTGTAATTGATAGTCAATTAATAGTGGTGTAACAAAATGTTAGTGTCATGAAACCCTGACCATTAGATTAAGTGAATGATTCTTATTGACCATAACTAACTTCCATATTTGCCATTTAAACTGATAGTTCATAAACACTATAAAACATGTTTTTATATGATAATTTTGACTCGTTTTTTAAATTTATATTTTTAACTGCTTATGAAACATTGAATTTTTTATTTAGTGTCATGAAACCCAGACCCATAGATTAAATAAATAATTCTTATTTACCATAACTATCTTCCATATATTTCAACTAAGCTGACACTTCATAATCACTATAAAACATGTTTTTATATGATGATTTTGACTCGTTTTTCAAATTCATATTTATAACTGCTTATAAAACACTGTATTCTCAAGTTATTTTCTAACCATTTTACATATTTACCTGAATACTCTTTTTCAGATGGAAGTACAACAGATCACTCAAGACATGCTGAGACATGAATCCACATTTCTACCACTTGTGAATGTATCAACATCCTATGTTGAAAACTGACCAGAAGATACTGAAAATAATAATGGTTTTATTGCGATGTACGTGTAATGGGTATTGAATATAGTTGAAAGTAAATTAATAGCAGTTAAACAATTCAGATTTGTTAAATGTCTGAATAAAATATTAGTAAACACATTTAGCTTGTAATTTTCATTCTTAAAATTTACCTATGCTATAGAAATCTTTTATTTTTACTATATTTAAATGATCATTATAAAATATTTATAAAACACTCAAATATTAAGTTAATGTTTAGAAGATTAAACAATAGTTTAAGAAAATGATTCTCATTTACCATTATTATCTGTGATATGTTTCATTTAACCTGTTATTTAGAATACACTAAAAAACATGTTTTTATACGATAATTTTGACAAATCTTACAAATTCCTATTTTAAACTGCTTATAATACACTAAATTATTGAATGTATACACCGACAGAGGGCGTGTGCGTCGCCGTTGTGTGCCGTTCACCGTACGGCTGCTTAACGTGACTGATCGTTATTTTTACTTAGCTTTTGCGTGTAGTTGTTGTTCATTTAATAAAGATTTTTCATATTATAAAGGAATTGTTCATATTTTACGCCAAAGTTGACACATGTAAGTGTCTTGATCCTGGACTACTAGATTAAGAAAACGATTCTAATTTATCATTTGCAACTTTCTTATGTTTCACTTAACCTGATATTTTTACTCCATAAAAACTATAAAATATAATTTTGACGAATAATACAAATTCATATTGAAAAGGAGCAATTTTCAGTTGTTGTACAAATGTATTCTTTAGTTACACTTATAAGACGTTTAAATTCTATAAAACATTCTGGTATATTTGTACTATCTTTTATGGTTTATCATAATTATTATTTCTTATCATCTGTTATAATTTTTATATTTCATATATTTTGCAATTTTACATTGGTATTTGTATTTAAATTACAACTGTAAATTGTTTTCAAATATTTTGTAATAAAAATGAATTTTGTCCAATAGTTTATGTTTTGATTGTTTCCATTTCTGAATTATTCACTGTCGTCCACGTACTAGTTGTTATATAGAATTTTTGGTTCTCCTTATGGTGTCTAGTAGTGACATTTTATCCTCCACCCCGTTATACATATTTAACTCACTATTTTTTTTTTTTTTTTTTTTCTTAGATGGCAGTACAGCAGATCACTTAAGACATGATTTACCATTTCTACCACATGGGAAAGTTACAACATCCTACGCTGAAAATGGACTAGACGATACTGATAATAATAATGGTTTTATGCAAAGTACGAATAATGGATATTGATTGTAATTGATAGTCAATTAATAGTGGTGTAACAAAATGTTAGTGTCATGAAACCCTGACCATTAAAATTAAGAAAATGATTCTAATTTTCCATTGTTATCGTTCAAATGTTACATTAAAGCTAATACTTCTTAAACACAATACAACATGATTTTACATGGTAATTTAAACAAATATTACAAAGTCGTATTTTTAACTGCTTATAAAACTCTCAATTGTCATGTTAGTGTCTAGAAACCTTGACTACTAGATTATGACAATGATTCTTATTTTCCATTATTAACATTCATATAATTCATTTATGCTGATACTTCATAAACAATATAAAAAATAGGTATACAAGATAATTTATACAAGTATAACAAACACATATTTTTTTTCATGTTGAAAAGCGTCAATTTTAAGTTAATGTACAAGTGTATTCTTTACTTACATTTAATTTACATTCAAATTCAACGAAACATTTTGGTAGATTTGTACTATCTTTTATTACTTATCATTATAATTGTTTCTTTAACCATTATACATATTAACCTAACTACTTTGTTTTAGATGGCAGTACAGCAGATCACTCGAGGCGTGCTGAGACATGAATTACCATTACTATCACTTGGGAAAGTTACAACATCTTACGTTGATAATGGAATAGAAGATACTGCTAATAATAATGGTTTTATGCAAAGTACGAATAATGGATATTGATTGTAATTGATAGTCAATTAATAGTGGTGTAACAAAATGTTAGTGTCATGAAACCCTGACCATTAGATTAAGTGAATGATTCTTATTGACCATAACTAACTTCCATATTTGCCATTTAAACTGATAGTTCATAAACACTATAAAACATGTTTTTATATGATAATTTTGACTCGTTTTTTAAATTTATATTTTTAACTGCTTATGAAACATTGAATTTTTTATTTAGTGTCATGAAACCCAGACCCATAGATTAAATAAATAATTCTTATTTACCATAACTATCTTCCATATATTTCAACTAAGCTGACACTTCATAATCACTATAAAACATGTTTTTATATGATGATTTTGACTCGTTTTTCAAATTCATATTTATAACTGCTTATAAAACACTGTATTCTCAAGTTATTTTCTAACCATTTTACATATTTACCTGAATACTCTTTTTCAGATGGAAGTACAACAGATCACTCAAGACATGCTGAGACATGAATCCACATTTCTACCACTTGTGAATGTATCAACATCCTATGTTGAAAACTGACCAGAAGATACTGAAAATAATAATGGTTTTATTGCGATGTACGTGTAATGGGTATTGAATATAGTTGAAAGTAAATTAATAGCAGTTAAACAATTGAGATTTGTTAAATGTCTGAATAAAATATTAGTAAACACATTTAGCTTGTAATTTTCATTCTTAAAATTTACCTATGCTATAGAAATCTTTTATTTTTACTATATTTAAATGATCATTATAAAATATTTATAAAACACTCAAATATTAAGTTAATGTTTAGAAGATTGAACAATAGTTTAAGAAAATGATTCTCATTTACCATTATTATCTGTGATATGTTTCATTTAACCTGTTATTTAGAATACACTAAAAAACATGTTTTTATACGATAATTTTGACAAATCTTACAAATTCCTATTTTAAACTGCTTATAATACACTAAATTATTGAATGTATACACCGACAGAGGGCGTGTGCGTCGCCGTTGTGTGCCGTTCACCGTACGGCTGCTTAACGTGACTGATCGTTATTTTTACTTAGCTTTTGCGTGTAGTTGTTGTTCATTTAATAAAGATTTTTCATATTATAAAGGAATTGTTCATATTTTACGCCAAAGTTGACACATGTAAGTGTCTTGATCCTGGACTACTAGATTAAGAAAACGATTCTAATTTATCATTTGCAACTTTCTTATGTTTCACTTAACCTGATATTTTTACTCCATAAAAACTATAAAATATAATTTTGACGAATAATACAAATTCATATTGAAAAGGAGCAATTTTCAGTTGTTGTACAAATGTATTCTTTAGTTACACTTATAAGACGTTTAAATTCTATAAAACATTCTGGTATATTTGTACTATCTTTTATGGTTTATCATAATTATTATTTCTTATCATCTGTTATAATTTTTATATTTCATATATTTTGCAATTTTACATTGGTATTTGTATTTAAATTTCAACTGTAAATTGTTTTCAAATATTTTGTAATAAAAATGAATTTTGTCCAATAGTTTATGTTTTGATTGTTTCCATTTCTGAATTATTCACTGTCGTCCACGTACTAGTTGTTATATAGAATTTTTGGTTCTCCTTATGGTGTCTAGTAGTGACATTTTATCCTCCACCCCGTTATACATATTTAACTTACTATTTTTTTTTTTTTTTTTTTTTTTTTTTTTAGATGGCAGTACAGCAGATCACTTAAGACATGATTTACCATTTCTACCACATGGGAAAGTTACAACATCCTACGCTGAAAATGGACTAGACGATACTGATAATAATAATGGTTTTATGCAAAGTACGAATAATGGATATTGATTGTAATTGATAGTCAATTAATAGTGGTGTAACAAAATGTTAGTGTCATGAAACCCTGACCATTAAAATTAAGAAAATGGTTCTAATTTTCCATTGTTATCGTTCAAATGTTACATTAAAGCTAATACTTCTTATACACAATACAACATGATTTTACATGGTAATTTAAACAAATATTACAAAGTCGTATTTTTAACTGCTTATAAAACTCTCAATTGTCATGTTAGTGTCTAGAAACCTTGACTACTAGATTATGACAATGATTCTTATTTTCCATTATTAACATTCATATAATTCATTTATGCTGATACTTCATAAACAATATAAAAAATAGGTATACAAGATAATTTATACAAGTATAACAAACACATATTTTTTTTCATGTTGAAAAGCGTCAATTTTAAGTTAATGTACAAGTGCATTCTTTACTTACATTTAATTTACATTCAAATTCAACGAAACATTTTGGTAGATTTGTACTATCTTTTATTACTTATCATTATAATTGTTTCTTTAACCATTATACATATTAACCTAACTACTTTGTTTTAGATGGCAGTACAGCAGATCACTCGAGGCGTGCTGAGACATGAATTACCATTACTATCACTTGGGAAAGTTACAACATCTTACGTTGATAATGGAATAGAAGATACTGCTAATAATAATGGTTTTATGCAAAGTACGAATAATGGATATTGATTGTAATTGATAGTCAATTAATAGTGGTGTAACAAAATGTTAGTGTCATGAAACCCTGACCATTAGATTAAGTGAATGATTCTTATTGACCATAACTAACTTCCATATTTGCCATTTAAACTGATAGTTCATAAACACTATAAAACATGTTTTTATATGTTAATTTTGACTCGTTTTTTAAATTTATATTTTTAACTGCTTATGAAACATTGAATTTTTTATTTAGTGTCATGAAACCCAGACCCATAGATTAAATAAATAATTCTTATTTACCATAACTATCTTCCATATATTTCAACTAAGCTGACACTTCATAATCACTATAAAACATGTTTTTATATGATGATTTTGACTCGTTTTTCAAATTCATATTTATAACTGCTTATAAAACACTGTATTCTCAAGTTATTTTCTAACCATTTTACATATTTACCTGAATACTCTTTTTCAGATGGAAGTACAACAGATCACTCAAGACATGCTGAGACATGAATCCACATTTCTACCACTTGTGAATGTATCAACATCCTATGTTGAAAACTGACCAGAAGATACTGAAAATAATAATGGTTTTATTGCGATGTACGTGTAATGGGTATTGAATATAGTTGAAAGTAAATTAATAGCAGTTAAACAATTCAGATTTGTTAAATGTCTGAATAAAATATTAGTAAACACATTTAGCTTGTAATTTTCATTCTTAAAATTTACCTATGCTATAGAAATCTTTTATTTTTACTATATTTAAATGATCATTATAAAATATTTATAAAACACTCAAATATTAAGTTAATGTTTAGAAGATTAAACAATAGTTTAAGAAAATGATTCTCATTTACCATTATTATCTGTGATATGTTTCATTTAACCTGTTATTTAGAATACACTAAAAAACATGTTTTTATACGATAATTTTGACAAATCTTACAAATTCCTATTTTAAACTGCTTATAATACACTAAATTATTGAATGTATACACCGACAGAGGGCGTGTGCGTCGCCGTTGTGTGCCGTTCACCGTACGGCTGCTTAACGTGACTGATCGTTATTTTTACTTAGCTTTTGCGTGTAGTTGTTGTTCATTTAATAAAGATTTTTCATATTATAAAGGAATTGTTCATATTTTACGCCAAAGTTGACACATGTAAGTGTCTTGATCCTGGACTACTAGATTAAGAAAACGATTCTAATTTATCATTTGCAACTTTCTTATGTTTCACTTAACCTGATATTTTTACTCCATAAAAACTATAAAATATAATTTTGACGAATAATACAAATTCATATTGAAAAGGAGCAATTTTCAGTTGTTGTACAAATGTATTCTTTAGTTACACTTATAAGACGTTTAAATTCTATAAAACATTCTGGTATATTTGTACTATCTTTTATGGTTTATCATAATTATTATTTCTTATCATCTGTTATAATTTTTATATTTCATATATTTTGCAATTTTACATTGGTATTTGTATTTAAATTTCAACTGTAAATTGTTTTCAAATATTTTGTAATAAAAATGAATTTTGTCCAATAGTTTATGTTTTGATTGTTTCCATTTCTGAATTATTCACTGTCGTCCACGTACTAGTTGTTATATAGAATTTTTGGTTCTCCTTATGGTGTCTAGTAGTGACATTTTATCCTCCACCCCGTTATACATATTTAACTTACTATTTTTTTTTTTTTTTTTTTTTTTTTTTAGATGGCAGTACAGCAGATCACTTAAGACATGATTTACCATTTCTACCACATGGGAAAGTTACAACATCCTACGCTGAAAATGGACTAGACGATACTGATAATAATAATGGTTTTATGCAAAGTACGAATAATGGATATTGATTGTAATTGATAGTCAATTAATAGTGGTGTAACAAAATGTTAGTGTCATGAAACCCTGACCATTAAAATTAAGAAAATGGTTCTAATTTTCCATTGTTATCGTTCAAATGTTACATTAAAGCTAATACTTCTTATACACAATACAACATGATTTTACATGGTAATTTAAACAAATATTACAAAGTCGTATTTTTAACTGCTTATAAAACTCTCAATTGTCATGTTAGTGTCTAGAAACCTTGACTACTAGATTATGACAATGATTCTTATTTTCCATTATTAACATTCATATAATTCATTTATGCTGATACTTCATAAACAATATAAAAAATAGGTATACAAGATAATTTATACAAGTATAACAAACACATATTTTTTTTCATGTTGAAAAGCGTCAATTTTAAGTTAATGTACAAGTGCATTCTTTACTTACATTTAATTTACATTCAAATTCAACGAAACATTTTGGTAGATTTGTACTATCTTTTATTACTTATCATTATAATTGTTTCTTTAACCATTATACATATTAACCTAACTACTTTGTTTTAGATGGCAGTACAGCAGATCACTCGAGGCGTGCTGAGACATGAATTACCATTACTATCACTTGGGAAAGTTACAACATCTTACGTTGATAATGGAATAGAAGATACTGCTAATAATAATGGTTTTATGCAAAGTACGAATAATGGATATTGATTGTAATTGATAGTCAATTAATAGTGGTGTAACAAAATGTTAGTGTCATGAAACCCTGACCATTAGATTAAGTGAATGATTCTTATTGACCATAACTAACTTCCATATTTGCCATTTAAACTGATAGTTCATAAACACTATAAAACATGTTTTTATATGTTAATTTTGACTCGTTTTTTAAATTTATATTTTTAACTGCTTATGAAACATTGAATTTTTTATTTAGTGTCATGAAACCCAGACCCATAGATTAAATAAATAATTCTTATTTACCATAACTATCTTCCATATATTTCAACTAAGCTGACACTTCATAATCACTATAAAACATGTTTTTATATGATGATTTTGACTCGTTTTTCAAATTCATATTTATAACTGCTTATAAAACACTGTATTCTCAAGTTATTTTCTAACCATTTTACATATTTACCTGAATACTCTTTTTCAGATGGAAGTACAACAGATCACTCAAGACATGCTGAGACATGAATCCACATTTCTACCACTTGTGAATGTATCAACATCCTATGTTGAAAACTGACCAGAAGATACTGAAAATAATAATGGTTTTATTGCGATGTACGTGTAATGGGTATTGAATATAGTTGAAAGTAAATTAATAGCAGTTAAACAATTGAGATTTGTTAAATGTCTGAATAAAATATTAGTAAACACATTTAGCTTGTAATTTTCATTCTTAAAATTTACCTATGCTATAAAAATCTTTTATTTTTACTATATTTAAATGATCATTATAAAATATTTATAAAACACTCAAATATTAAGTTAATGTTTAGAAGATTGAACAATAGTTTAAGAAAATGATTCTCATTTACCATTATTATCTGTGATATGTTTCATTTAACCTGTTATTTAGAATACACTAAAAAACATGTTTTTATACGATAATTTTGACAAATCTTACAAATTCCTATTTTAAACTGCTTATAATACACTAAATTATTGAATGTATACACCGACAGAGGGCGTGTGCGTCGCCGTTGTGTGCCGTTCACCGTACGGCTGCTTAACGTGACTGATCGTTATTTTTACTTAGCTTTTGCGTGTAGTTGTTGTTCATTTAATAAAGATTTTTCATATTATAAAGGAATTGTTCATATTTTACGCCAAAGTTGACACATGTAAGTGTCTTGATCCTGGACTACTAGATTAAGAAAACGATTCTAATTTATCATTTGCAACTTTCTTATGTTTCACTTAACCTGATATTTTTACTCCATAAAAACTATAAAATATAATTTTGACGAATAATACAAATTCATATTGAAAAGGAGCAATTTTCAGTTGTTGTACAAATGTATTCTTTAGTTACACTTATAAGACGTTTAAATTCTATAAAACATTCTGGTATATTTGTACTATCTTTTATGGTTTATCATAATTATTATTTCTTATCATCTGTTATAATTTTTATATTTCATATATTTTGCAATTTTACATTGGTATTTGTATTTAAATTTCAACTGTAAATTGTTTTCAAATATTTTGTAATAAAAATGAATTTTGTCCAATAGTTTATGTTTTGATTGTTTCCATTTCTGAATTATTCACTGTCGTCCACATACTAGTTGTTATATAGAATTTTTGGTTCTCCTTATGGTGTCTAGTAGTGACATTTTATCCTCCACCCCGTTATACATATTTAACTTACTATTTTTTTTTTTTTTTTTTTTTTTTTTTAGATGGCAGTACAGCAGATCACTTAAGACATGATTTACCATTTCTACCACATGGGAAAGTTACAACATCCTACGCTGAAAATGGACTAGACGATACTGATAATAATAATGGTTTTATGCAAAGTACGAATAATGGATATTGATTGTAATTGATAGTCAATTAATAGTGGTGTAACAAAATGTTAGTGTCATGAAACCCTGACCATTAAAATTAAGAAAATGGTTCTAATTTTCCATTGTTATCGTTCAAATGTTACATTAAAGCTAATACTTCTTATACACAATACAACATGATTTTACATGGTAATTTAAACAAATATTACAAAGTCGTATTTTTAACTGCTTATAAAACTCTCAATTGTCATGTTAGTGTCTAGAAACCTTGACTACTAGATTATGACAATGATTCTTATTTTCCATTATTAACATTCATATAATTCATTTATGCTGATACTTCATAAACAATATAAAAAATAGGTATACAAGATAATTTATACAAGTATAACAAACACATATTTTTTTTCATGTTGAAAAGCGTCAATTTTAAGTTAATGTACAAGTGCATTCTTTACTTACATTTAATTTACATTCAAATTCAACGAAACATTTTGGTAGATTTGTACTATCTTTTATTACTTATCATTATAATTGTTTCTTTAACCATTATACATATTAACCTAACTACTTTGTTTTAGATGGCAGTACAGCAGATCACTCGAGGCGTGCTGAGACATGAATTACCATTACTATCACTTGGGAAAGTTACAACATCTTACGTTGATAATGGAATAGAAGATACTGCTAATAATAATGGTTTTATGCAAAGTACGAATAATGGATATTGATTGTAATTGATAGTCAATTAATAGTGGTGTAACAAAATGTTAGTGTCATGAAACCCTGACCATTAGATTAAGTGAATGATTCTTATTGACCATAACTAACTTCCATATTTGCCATTTAAACTGATAGTTCATAAACACTATAAAACATGTTTTTATATGTTAATTTTGACTCGTTTTTTAAATTTATATTTTTAACTGCTTATGAAACATTGAATTTTTTATTTAGTGTCATGAAACCCAGACCCATAGATTAAATAAATAATTCTTATTTACCATAACTATCTTCCATATATTTCAACTAAGCTGACACTTCATAATCACTATAAAACATGTTTTTATATGATGATTTTGACTCGTTTTTCAAATTCATATTTATAACTGCTTATAAAACACTGTATTCTCAAGTTATTTTCTAACCATTTTACATATTTACCTGAATACTCTTTTTCAGATGGAAGTACAACAGATCACTCAAGACATGCTGAGACATGAATCCACATTTCTACCACTTGTGAATGTATCAACATCCTATGTTGAAAACTGACCAGAAGATACTGAAAATAATAATGGTTTTATTGCGATGTACGTGTAATGGGTATTGAATATAGTTGAAAGTAAATTAATAGCAGTTAAACAATTGAGATTTGTTAAATGTCTGAATAAAATATTAGTAAACACATTTAGCTTGTAATTTTCATTCTTAAAATTTACCTATGCTATAGAAATCTTTTATTTTTACTATATTTAAATGATCATTATAAAATATTTATAAAACACTCAAATATTAAGTTAATGTTTAGAAGATTGAACAATAGTTTAAGAAAATGATTCTCATTTACCATTATTATCTGTGATATGTTTCATTTAACCTAATATTTAGAATACACTAAAAAACATGTTTTTATACGATAATTTTGACAAATCTTACAAATTCCTATTTTAAACTGCTTATAATACACTAAATTATTGAATGTATACACCGACAGAGGGCGTGTGCGTCGCCGTTGTGTGCCGTTCACCGTACGGCTGCTTAACGTGACTGATCGTTATTTTTACTTAGCTTTTGCGTGTAGTTGTTGTTCATTTAATAAAGATTTTTCATATTATAAAGGAATTGTTCATATTTTACGCCAAAGTTGACACATGTAAGTGTCTTGATCCTGGACTACTAGATTAAGAAAACGATTCTAATTTATCATTTGCAACTTTCTTATGTTTCACTTAACCTGATATTTTTACTCCATAAAAACTATAAAATATAATTTTGACGAATAATACAAATTCATATTGAAAAGGAGCAATTTTCAGTTGTTGTACAAATGTATTCTTTAGTTACACTTATAAGACGTTTAAATTCTATAAAACATTCTGGTATATTTGTACTATCTTTTATGGTTTATCATAATTATTATTTCTTATCATCTGTTATAATTTTTATATTTCATATATTTTGCAATTTTACATTGGTATTTGTATTTAAATTTCAACTGTAAATTGTTTTCAAATATTTTGTAATAAAAATGAATTTTGTCCAATAGTTTATGTTTTGATTGTTTCCATTTCTGAATTATTCACTGTCGTCCACGTACTAGTTGTTATATAGAATTTTTGGTTCTCCTTATGGTGTCTAGTAGTGACATTTTATCCTCCACCCCGTTATACATATTTAACTTACTATTTTTTTTTTTTTTTTTTTTTTTTTTTTTAGATGGCAGTACAGCAGATCACTTAAGACATGATTTACCATTTCTACCACATGGGAAAGTTACAACATCCTACGCTGAAAATGGACTAGACGATACTGATAATAATAATGGTTTTATGCAAAGTACGAATAATGGATATTGATTGTAATTGATAGTCAATTAATAGTGGTGTAACAAAATGTTAGTGTCATGAAACCCTGACCATTAAAATTAAGAAAATGGTTCTAATTTTCCATTGTTATCGTTCAAATGTTACATTAAAGCTAATACTTCTTATACACAATACAACATGATTTTACATGGTAATTTAAACAAATATTACAAAGTCGTATTTTTAACTGCTTATAAAACTCTCAATTGTCATGTTAGTGTCTACAAACCTTGACTACTAGATTATGACAATGATTCTTATTTTCCATTATTAACATTCATATAATTCATTTATGCTGATACTTCATAAACAATATAAAAAATAGGTATACAAGATAATTTATACAAGTATAACAAACACATATTTTTTTTCATGTTGAAAAGCGTCAATTTTAAGTTAATGTACAAGTGCATTCTTTACTTACATTTAATTTACATTCAAATTCAACGAAACATTTTGGTAGATTTGTACTATCTTTTATTACTTATCATTATAATTGTTTCTTTAACCATTATACATATTAACCTAACTACTTTGTTTTAGATGGCAGTACAGCAGATCACTCGAGGCGTGCTGAGACATGAATTACCATTACTATCACTTGGGAAAGTTACAACATCTTACGTTGATAATGGAATAGAAGATACTGCTAATAATAATGGTTTTATGCAAAGTACGAATAATGGATATTGATTGTAATTGATAGTCAATTAATAGTGGTGTAACAAAATGTTAGTGTCATGAAACCCTGACCATTAGATTAAGTGAATGATTCTTATTGACCATAACTAACTTCCATATTTGCCATTTAAACTGATAGTTCATAAACACTATAAAACATGTTTTTATATGTTAATTTTGACTCGTTTTTTAAATTTATATTTTTAACTGCTTATGAAACATTGAATTTTTTATTTAGTGTCATGAAACCCAGACCCATAGATTAAATAAATAATTCTTATTTACCATAACTATCTTCCATATATTTCAACTAAGCTGACACTTCATAATCACTATAAAACATGTTTTTATATGATGATTTTGACTCGTTTTTCAAATTCATATTTATAACTGCTTATAAAACACTGTATTCTCAAGTTATTTTCTAACCATTTTACATATTTACCTGAATACTCTTTTTCAGATGGAAGTACAACAGATCACTCAAGACATGCTGAGACATGAATCCACATTTCTACCACTTGTGAATGTATCAACATCCTATGTTGAAAACTGACCAGAAGATACTGAAAATAATAATGGTTTTATTGCGATGTACGTGTAATGGGTATTGAATATAGTTGAAAGTAAATTAATAGCAGTTAAACAATTGAGATTTGTTAAATGTCTGAATAAAATATTAGTAAACACATTTAGCTTGTAATTTTCATTCTTAAAATTTACCTATGCTATAAAAATCTTTTATTTTTACTATATTTAAATGATCATTATAAAATATTTATAAAACACTCAAATATTAAGTTAATGTTTAGAAGATTGAACAATAGTTTAAGAAAATGATTCTCATTTACCATTATTATCTGTGATATGTTTCATTTAACCTGTTATTTAGAATACACTAAAAAACATGTTTTTATACGATAATTTTGACAAATCTTACAAATTCCTATTTTAAACTGCTTATAATACACTAAATTATTGAATGTATACACCGACAGAGGGCGTGTGCGTCGCCGTTGTGTGCCGTTCACCGTACGGCTGCTTAACGTGACTGATCGTTATTTTTACTTAGCTTTTGCGTGTAGTTGTTGTTCATTTAATAAAGATTTTTCATATTATAAAGGAATTGTTCATATTTTACGCCAAAGTTGACACATGTAAGTGTCTTGATCCTGGACTACTAGATTAAGAAAACGATTCTAATTTATCATTTGCAACTTTCTTATGTTTCACTTAACCTGATATTTTTACTCCATAAAAACTATAAAATATAATTTTGACGAATAATACAAATTCATATTGAAAAGGAGCAATTTTCAGTTGTTGTACAAATGTATTCTTTAGTTACACTTATAAGACGTTTAAATTCTATAAAACATTCTGGTATATTTGTACTATCTTTTATGGTTTATCATAATTATTATTTCTTATCATCTGTTATAATTTTTATATTTCATATATTTTGCAATTTTACATTGGTATTTGTATTTAAATTTCAACTGTAAATTGTTTTCAAATATTTTGTAATAAAAATGAATTTTGTCCAATAGTTTATGTTTTGATTGTTTCCATTTCTGAATTATTCACTGTCGTCCACATACTAGTTGTTATATAGAATTTTTGGTTCTCCTTATGGTGTCTAGTAGTGACATTTTATCCTCCACCCCGTTATACATATTTAACTTACTATTTTTTTTTTTTTTTTTTTTTTTTTTTTTTTAGATGGCAGTACAGCAGATCACTTAAGACATGATTTACCATTTCTACCACATGGGAAAGTTACAACATCCTACGCTGAAAATGGACTAGACGATACTGATAATAATAATGGTTTTATGCAAAGTACGAATAATGGATATTGATTGTAATTGATAGTCAATTAATAGTGGTGTAACAAAATGTTAGTGTCATGAAACCCTGACCATTAAAATTAAGAAAATGGTTCTAATTTTCCATTGTTATCGTTCAAATGTTACATTAAAGCTAATACTTCTTATACACAATACAACATGATTTTACATGGTAATTTAAACAAATATTACAAAGTCGTATTTTTAACTGCTTATAAAACTCTCAATTGTCATGTTAGTGTCTAGAAACCTTGACTACTAGATTATGACAATGATTCTTATTTTCCATTATTAACATTCATATAATTCATTTATGCTGATACTTCATAAACAATATAAAAAATAGGTATACAAGATAATTTATACAAGTATAACAAACACATATTTTTTTTCATGTTGAAAAGCGTCAATTTTAAGTTAATGTACAAGTGCATTCTTTACTTACATTTAATTTACATTCAAATTCAACGAAACATTTTGGTAGATTTGTACTATCTTTTATTACTTATCATTATAATTGTTTCTTTAACCATTATACATATTAACCTAACTACTTTGTTTTAGATGGCAGTACAGCAGATCACTCGAGGCGTGCTGAGACATGAATTACCATTACTATCACTTGGGAAAGTTACAACATCTTACGTTGATAATGGAATAGAAGATACTGCTAATAATAATGGTTTTATGCAAAGTACGAATAATGGATATTGATTGTAATTGATAGTCAATTAATAGTGGTGTAACAAAATGTTAGTGTCATGAAACCCTGACCATTAGATTAAGTGAATGATTCTTATTGACCATAACTAACTTCCATATTTGCCATTTAAACTGATAGTTCATAAACACTATAAAACATGTTTTTATATGTTAATTTTGACTCGTTTTTTAAATTTATATTTTTAACTGCTTATGAAACATTGAATTTTTTATTTAGTGTCATGAAACCCAGACCCATAGATTAAATAAATAATTCTTATTTACCATAACTATCTTCCATATATTTCAACTAAGCTGACACTTCATAATCACTATAAAACATGTTTTTATATGATGATTTTGACTCGTTTTTCAAATTCATATTTATAACTGCTTATAAAACACTGTATTCTCAAGTTATTTTCTAACCATTTTACATATTTACCTGAATACTCTTTTTCAGATGGAAGTACAACAGATCACTCAAGACATGCTGAGACATGAATCCACATTTCTACCACTTGTGAATGTATCAACATCCTATGTTGAAAACTGACCAGAAGATACTGAAAATAATAATGGTTTTATTGCGATGTACGTGTAATGGGTATTGAATATAGTTGAAAGTAAATTAATAGCAGTTAAACAATTGAGATTTGTTAAATGTCTGAATAAAATATTAGTAAACACATTTAGCTTGTAATTTTCATTCTTAAAATTTACCTATGCTATAGAAATCTTTTATTTTTACTATATTTAAATGATCATTATAAAATATTTATAAAACACTCAAATATTAAGTTAATGTTTAGAAGATTGAACAATAGTTTAAGAAAATGATTCTCATTTACCATTATTATCTGTGATATGTTTCATTTAACCTGTTATTTAGAATACACTAAAAAACATGTTTTTATACGATAATTTTGACAAATCTTACAAATTCCTATTTTAAACTGCTTATAATACACTAAATTATTGAATGTATACACCGACAGAGGGCGTGTGCGTCGCCGTTGTGTGCCGTTCACCGTACGGCTGCTTAACGTGACTGATCGTTATTTTTACTTAGCTTTTGCGTGTAGTTGTTGTTCATTTAATAAAGATTTTTCATATTATAAAGGAATTGTTCATATTTTACGCCAAAGTTGACACATGTAAGTGTCTTGATCCTGGACTACTAGATTAAGAAAACGATTCTAATTTATCATTTGCAACTTTCTTATGTTTCACTTAACCTGATATTTTTACTCCATAAAAACTATAAAATATAATTTTGACGAATAATACAAATTCATATTGAAAAGGAGCAATTTTCAGTTGTTGTACAAATGTATTCTTTAGTTACACTTATAAGACGTTTAAATTCTATAAAACATTCTGGTATATTTGTACTATCTTTTATGGTTTATCATAATTATTATTTCTTATCATCTGTTATAATTTTTATATTTCATATATTTTGCAATTTTACATTGGTATTTGTATTTAAATTTCAACTGTAAATTGTTTTCAAATATTTTGTAATAAAAATGAATTTTGTCCAATAGTTTATGTTTTGATTGTTTCCATTTCTGAATTATTCACTGTCGTCCACGTACTAGTTGTTATATAGAATTTTTGGTTCTCCTTATGGTGTCTAGTAGTGACATTTTATCCTCCACCCCGTTATACATATTTAACTTACTATTTTTTTTTTTTTTTTTTTTTTTAGATGGCAGTACAGCAGATCACTTAAGACATGATTTACCATTTCTACCACATGGGAAAGTTACAACATCCTACGCTGAAAATGGACTAGACGATACTGATAATAATAATGGTTTTATGCAAAGTACGAATAATGGATATTGATTGTAATTGATAGTCAATTAATAGTGGTGTAACAAAATGTTAGTGTCATGAAACCCTGACCATTAAAATTAAGAAAATGGTTCTAATTTTCCATTGTTATCGTTCAAATGTTACATTAAAGCTAATACTTCTTATACACAATACAACATGATTTTTACATGGTAATTTAAACAAATATTACAAAGTCGTATTTTTAACTGCTTATAAAACTCTCAATTGTCATGTTAGTGTCTAGAAACCTTGACTACTAGATTATGACAATGATTCTTATTTTCCATTATTAACATTCATATAATTCATTTATGCTGATACTTCATAAACAATATAAAAAATAGGTATACAAGATAATTTATACAAGTATAACAAACACATATTTTTTTTTCATGTTGAAAAGCGTCAATTTTAAGTTAATGTACAAGTGCATTCTTTACTTACATTTAATTTACATTCAAATTCAACGAAACATTTTGGTAGATTTGTACTATCTTTTATTACTTATCATTATAATTGTTTCTTTAACCATTATACATATTAACCTAACTACTTTGTTTTAGATGGCAGTACAGCAGATCACTCGAGGCGTGCTGAGACATGAATTACCATTACTATCACTTGGGAAAGTTACAACATCTTACGTTGATAATGGAATAGAAGATACTGCTAATAATAATGGTTTTATGCAAAGTACGAATAATGGATATTGATTGTAATTGATAGTCAATTAATAGTGGTGTAACAAAATGTTAGTGTCATGAAACCCTGACCATTAGATTAAGTGAATGATTCTTATTGACCATAACTAACTTCCATATTTGCCATTTAAACTGATAGTTCATAAACACTATAAAACATGTTTTTATATGTTAATTTTGACTCGTTTTTTAAATTTATATTTTTAACTGCTTATGAAACATTGAATTTTTTATTTAGTGTCATGAAACCCAGACCCATAGATTAAATAAATAATTCTTATTTACCATAACTATCTTCCATATATTTCAACTAAGCTGACACTTCATAATCACTATAAAACATGTTTTTATATGATGATTTTGACTCGTTTTTCAAATTCATATTTATAACTGCTTATAAAACACTGTATTCTCAAGTTATTTTCTAACCATTTTACATATTTACCTGAATACTCTTTTTCAGATGGAAGTACAACAGATCACTCAAGACATGCTGAGACATGAATCCACATTTCTACCACTTGTGAATGTATCAACATCCTATGTTGAAAACTGACCAGAAGATACTGAAAATAATAATGGTTTTATTGCGATGTACGTGTAATGGGTATTGAATATAGTTGAAAGTAAATTAATAGCAGTTAAACAATTGAGATTTGTTAAATGTCTGAATAAAATATTAGTAAACACATTTAGCTTGTAATTTTCATTCTTAAAATTTACCTATGCTATAGAAATCTTTTATTTTTACTATATTTAAATGATCATTATAAAATATTTATAAAACACTCAAATATTAAGTTAATGTTTAGAAGATTGAACAATAGTTTAAGAAAATGATTCTCATTTACCATTATTATCTGTGATATGTTTCATTTAACCTGTTATTTAGAATACACTAAAAAACATGTTTTTATACGATAATTTTGACAAATCTTACAAATTCCTATTTTAAACTGCTTATAATACACTAAATTATTGAATGTATACACCGACAGAGGGCGTGTGCGTCGCCGTTGTGTGCCGTTCACCGTACGGCTGCTTAACGTGACTGATCGTTATTTTTACTTAGCTTTTGCGTGTAGTTGTTGTTCATTTAATAAAGATTTTTCATATTATAAAGGAATTGTTCATATTTTACGCCAAAGTTGACACATGTAAGTGTCTTGATCCTGGACTACTAGATTAAGAAAACGATTCTAATTTATCATTTGCAACTTTCTTATGTTTCACTTAACCTGATATTTTTACTCCATAAAAACTATAAAATATAATTTTGACGAATAATACAAATTCATATTGAAAAGGAGCAATTTTCAGTTGTTGTACAAATGTATTCTTTAGTTACACTTATAAGACGTTTAAATTCTATAAAACATTCTGGTATATTTGTACTATCTTTTATGGTTTATCATAATTATTATTTCTTATCATCTGTTATAATTTTTATATTTCATATATTTTGCAATTTTACATTGGTATTTGTATTTAAATTTCAACTGTAAATTGTTTTCAAATATTTTGTAATAAAAATGAATTTTGTCCAATAGTTTATGTTTTGATTGTTTCCATTTCTGAATTATTCACTGTCGTCCACGTACTAGTTGTTATATAGAATTTTTGGTTCTCCTTATGGTGTCTAGTAGTGACATTTTATCCTCCACCCCGTTATACATATTTAACTTACTATTTTTTTTTTTTTTTTTTTTTTTTTAGATGGCAGTACAGCAGATCACTTAAGACATGATTTACCATTTCTACCACATGGGAAAGTTACAACATCCTACGCTGAAAATGGACTAGACGATACTGATAATAATAATGGTTTTATGCAAAGTACGAATAATGGATATTGATTGTAATTGATAGTCAATTAATAGTGGTGTAACAAAATGTTAGTGTCATGAAACCCTGACCATTAAAATTAAGAAAATGGTTCTAATTTTCCATTGTTATCGTTCAAATGTTACATTAAAGCTAATACTTCTTATACACAATACAACATGATTTTACATGGTAATTTAAACAAATATTACAAAGTCGTATTTTTAACTGCTTATAAAACTCTCAATTGTCATGTTAGTGTCTAGAAACCTTGACTACTAGATTATGACAATGATTCTTATTTTCCATTATTAACATTCATATAATTCATTTATGCTGATACTTCATAAACAATATAAAAAATAGGTATACAAGATAATTTATACAAGTATAACAAACACATATTTTTTTTCATGTTGAAAAGCGTCAATTTTAAGTTAATGTACAAGTGCATTCTTTACTTACATTTAATTTACATTCAAATTCAACGAAACATTTTGGTAGATTTGTACTATCTTTTATTACTTATCATTATAATTGTTTCTTTAACCATTATACATATTAACCTAACTACTTTGTTTTAGATGGCAGTACAGCAGATCACTCGAGGCGTGCTGAGACATGAATTACCATTACTATCACTTGGGAAAGTTACAACATCTTACGTTGATAATGGAATAGAAGATACTGCTAATAATAATGGTTTTATGCAAAGTACGAATAATGGATATTGATTGTAATTGATAGTCAATTAATAGTGGTGTAACAAAATGTTAGTGTCATGAAACCCTGACCATTAGATTAAGTGAATGATTCTTATTGACCATAACTAACTTCCATATTTGCCATTTAAACTGATAGTTCATAAACACTATAAAACATGTTTTTATATGATAATTTTGACTCGTTTTTTAAATTTATATTTTTAACTGCTTATGAAACATTGAATTTTTTATTTAGTGTCATGAAACCCAGACCCATAGATTAAATAAATAATTCTTATTTACCATAACTATCTTCCATATATTTCAACTAAGCTGACACTTCATAATCACTATAAAACATGTTTTTATATGATGATTTTGACTCGTTTTTCAAATTCATATTTATAACTGCTTATAAAACACTGTATTCTCAAGTTATTTTCTAACCATTTTACATATTTACCTGAATACTCTTTTTCAGATGGAAGTACAACAGATCACTCAAGACATGCTGAGACATGAATCCACATTTCTACCACTTGTGAATGTATCAACATCCTATGTTGAAAACTGACCAGAAGATACTGAAAATAATAATGGTTTTATTGCGATGTACGTGTAATGGGTATTGAATATAGTTGAAAGTAAATTAATAGCAGTTAAACAATTGAGATTTGTTAAATGTCTGAATAAAATATTAGTAAACACATTTAGCTTGTAATTTTCATTCTTAAAATTTACCTATGCTATAGAAATCTTTTATTTTTACTATATTTAAATGATCATTATAAAATATTTATAAAACACTCAAATATTAAGTTAATGTTTAGAAGATTGAACAATAGTTTAAGAAAATGATTCTCATTTACCATTATTATCTGTGATATGTTTCATTTAACCTGTTATTTAGAATACACTAAAAAACATGTTTTTATACGATAATTTTGACAAATCTTACAAATTCCTATTTTAAACTGCTTATAATACACTAAATTATTGAATGTATACACCGACAGAGGGCGTGTGCGTCGCCGTTGTGTGCCGTTCACCGTACGGCTGCTTAACGTGACTGATCGTTATTTTTACTTAGCTTTTGCGTGTAGTTGTTGTTCATTTAATAAAGATTTTTCATATTATAAAGGAATTGTTCATATTTTACGCCAAAGTTGACACATGTAAGTGTCTTGATCCTGGACTACTAGATTAAGAAAACGATTCTAATTTATCATTTGCAACTTTCTTATGTTTCACTTAACCTGATATTTTTACTCCATAAAAACTATAAAATATAATTTTGACGAATAATACAAATTCATATTGAAAAGGAGCAATTTTCAGTTGTTGTACAAATGTATTCTTTAGTTACACTTATAAGACGTTTAAATTCTATAAAACATTCTGGTATATTTGTACTATCTTTTATGGTTTATCATAATTATTATTTCTTATCATCTGTTATAATTTTTATATTTCATATATTTTGCAATTTTACATTGGTATTTGTATTTAAATTTCAACTGTAAATTGTTTTCAAATATTTTGTAATAAAAATGAATTTTGTCCAATAGTTTATGTTTTGATTGTTTCCATTTCTGAATTATTCACTGTCGTCCACATACTAGTTGTTATATAGAATTTTTGGTTCTCCTTATGGTGTCTAGTAGTGACATTTTATCCTCCACCCCGTTATACATATTTAACTTACTATTTTTTTTTTTTTTTTTTTTTTTTTTTTTTTAGATGGCAGTACAGCAGATCACTTAAGACATGATTTACCATTTCTACCACATGGGAAAGTTACAACATCCTACGCTGAAAATGGACTAGACGATACTGATAATAATAATGGTTTTATGCAAAGTACGAATAATGGATATTGATTGTAATTGATAGTCAATTAATAGTGGTGTAACAAAATGTTAGTGTCATGAAACCCTGACCATTAAAATTAAGAAAATGGTTCTAATTTTCCATTGTTATCGTTCAAATGTTACATTAAAGCTAATACTTCTTATACACAATACAACATGATTTTACATGGTAATTTAAACAAATATTACAAAGTCGTATTTTTAACTGCTTATAAAACTCTCAATTGTCATGTTAGTGTCTAGAAACCTTGACTACTAGATTATGACAATGATTCTTATTTTCCATTATTAACATTCATATAATTCATTTATGCTGATACTTCATAAACAATATAAAAAATAGGTATACAAGATAATTTATACAAGTATAACAAACACATATTTTTTTTCATGTTGAAAAGCGTCAATTTTAAGTTAATGTACAAGTGCATTCTTTACTTACATTTAATTTACATTCAAATTCAACGAAACATTTTGGTAGATTTGTACTATCTTTTATTACTTATCATTATAATTGTTTCTTTAACCATTATACATATTAACCTAACTACTTTGTTTTAGATGGCAGTACAGCAGATCACTCGAGGCGTGCTGAGACATGAATTACCATTACTATCACTTGGGAAAGTTACAACATCTTACGTTGATAATGGAATAGAAGATACTGCTAATAATAATGGTTTTATGCAAAGTACGAATAATGGATATTGATTGTAATTGATAGTCAATTAATAGTGGTGTAACAAAATGTTAGTGTCATGAAACCCTGACCATTAGATTAAGTGAATGATTCTTATTGACCATAACTAACTTCCATATTTGCCATTTAAACTGATAGTTCATAAACACTATAAAACATGTTTTTATATGTTAATTTTGACTCGTTTTTTAAATTTATATTTTTAACTGCTTATGAAACATTGAATTTTTTATTTAGTGTCATGAAACCCAGACCCATAGATTAAATAAATAATTCTTATTTACCATAACTATCTTCCATATATTTCAACTAAGCTGACACTTCATAATCACTATAAAACATGTTTTTATATGATGATTTTGACTCGTTTTTCAAATTCATATTTATAACTGCTTATAAAACACTGTATTCTCAAGTTATTTTCTAACCATTTTACATATTTACCTGAATACTCTTTTTCAGATGGAAGTACAACAGATCACTCAAGACATGCTGAGACATGAATCCACATTTCTACCACTTGTGAATGTATCAACATCCTATGTTGAAAACTGACCAGAAGATACTGAAAATAATAATGGTTTTATTGCGATGTACGTGTAATGGGTATTGAATATAGTTGAAAGTAAATTAATAGCAGTTAAACAATTGAGATTTGTTAAATGTCTGAATAAAATATTAGTAAACACATTTAGCTTGTAATTTTCATTCTTAAAATTTACCTATGCTATAGAAATCTTTTATTTTTACTATATTTAAATGATCATTATAAAATATTTATAAAACACTCAAATATTAAGTTAATGTTTAGAAGATTGAACAATAGTTTAAGAAAATGATTCTCATTTACCATTATTATCTGTGATATGTTTCATTTAACCTGTTATTTAGAATACACTAAAAAACATGTTTTTATACGATAATTTTGACAAATCTTACAAATTCCTATTTTAAACTGCTTATAATACACTAAATTATTGAATGTATACACCGACAGAGGGCGTGTGCGTCGCCGTTGTGTGCCGTTCACCGTACGGCTGCTTAACGTGACTGATCGTTATTTTTACTTAGCTTTTGCGTGTAGTTGTTGTTCATTTAATAAAGATTTTTCATATTATAAAGGAATTGTTCATATTTTACGCCAAAGTTGACACATGTAAGTGTCTTGATCCTGGACTACTAGATTAAGAAAACGATTCTAATTTATCATTTGCAACTTTCTTATGTTTCACTTAACCTGATATTTTTACTCCATAAAAACTATAAAATATAATTTTGACGAATAATACAAATTCATATTGAAAAGGAGCAATTTTCAGTTGTTGTACAAATGTATTCTTTAGTTACACTTATAAGACGTTTAAATTCTATAAAACATTCTGGTATATTTGTACTATCTTTTATGGTTTATCATAATTATTATTTCTTATCATCTGTTATAATTTTTATATTTCATATATTTTGCAATTTTACATTGGTATTTGTATTTAAATTTCAACTGTAAATTGTTTTCAAATATTTTGTAATAAAAATGAATTTTGTCCAATAGTTTATGTTTTGATTGTTTCCATTTCTGAATTATTCACTGTCGTCCACGTACTAGTTGTTATATAGAATTTTTGGTTCTCCTTATGGTGTCTAGTAGTGACATTTTATCCTCCACCCCGTTATACATATTTAACTTACTATTTTTTTTTTTTTTTTTTTTTTTTTTTTTAGATGGCAGTACAGCAGATCACTTAAGACATGATTTACCATTTCTACCACATGGGAAAGTTACAACATCCTACGCTGAAAATGGACTAGACGATACTGATAATAATAATGGTTTTATGCAAAGTACGAATAATGGATATTGATTGTAATTGATAGTCAA
This sequence comes from Rhopalosiphum padi, assembly GCF_020882245.1. Lineage (NCBI taxonomy): Eukaryota > Metazoa > Arthropoda > Insecta > Hemiptera > Aphididae > Rhopalosiphum > Rhopalosiphum padi. The sequence continues at coordinate 49,383,296 of NC_083599.1, forward strand.
TTAATAGTGGTGTAACAAAATGTTAGTGTCATGAAACCCTGACCATTAAAATTAAGAAAATGGTTCTAATTTTCCATTGTTATCGTTCAAATGTTACATTAAAGCTAATACTTCTTATACACAATACAACATGATTTTACATGGTAATTTAAACAAATATTACAAAGTCGTATTTTTAACTGCTTATAAAACTCTCAATTGTCATGTTAGTGTCTAGAAACCTTGACTACTAGATTATGACAATGATTCTTATTTTCCATTATTAACATTCATATAATTCATTTATGCTGATACTTCATAAACAATATAAAAAATAGGTATACAAGATAATTTATACAAGTATAACAAACACATATTTTTTTTCATGTTGAAAAGCGTCAATTTTAAGTTAATGTACAAGTGCATTCTTTACTTACATTTAATTTACATTCAAATTCAACGAAACATTTTGGTAGATTTGTACTATCTTTTATTACTTATCATTATAATTGTTTCTTTAACCATTATACATATTAACCTAACTACTTTGTTTTAGATGGCAGTACAGCAGATCACTCGAGGCGTGCTGAGACATGAATTACCATTACTATCACTTGGGAAAGTTACAACATCTTACGTTGATAATGGAATAGAAGATACTGCTAATAATAATGGTTTTATGCAAAGTACGAATAATGGATATTGATTGTAATTGATAGTCAATTAATAGTGGTGTAACAAAATGTTAGTGTCATGAAACCCTGACCATTAGATTAAGTGAATGATTCTTATTGACCATAACTAACTTCCATATTTGCCATTTAAACTGATAGTTCATAAACACTATAAAACATGTTTTTATATGATAATTTTGACTCGTTTTTTAAATTTATATTTTTAACTGCTTATGAAACATTGAATTTTTTATTTAGTGTCATGAAACCCAGACCCATAGATTAAATAAATAATTCTTATTTACCATAACTATCTTCCATATATTTCAACTAAGCTGACACTTCATAATCACTATAAAACATGTTTTTATATGATGATTTTGACTCGTTTTTCAAATTCATATTTATAACTGCTTATAAAACACTGTATTCTCAAGTTATTTTCTAACCATTTTACATATTTACCTGAATACTCTTTTTCAGATGGAAGTACAACAGATCACTCAAGACATGCTGAGACATGAATCCACATTTCTACCACTTGTGAATGTATCAACATCCTATGTTGAAAACTGACCAGAAGATACTGAAAATAATAATGGTTTTATTGCGATGTACGTGTAATGGGTATTGAATATAGTTGAAAGTAAATTAATAGCAGTTAAACAATTGAGATTTGTTAAATGTCTGAATAAAATATTAGTAAACACATTTAGCTTGTAATTTTCATTCTTAAAATTTACCTATGCTATAGAAATCTTTTATTTTTACTATATTTAAATGATCATTATAAAATATTTATAAAACACTCAAATATTAAGTTAATGTTTAGAAGATTGAACAATAGTTTAAGAAAATGATTCTCATTTACCATTATTATCTGTGATATGTTTCATTTAACCTGTTATTTAGAATACACTAAAAAACATGTTTTTATACGATAATTTTGACAAATCTTACAAATTCCTATTTTAAACTGCTTATAATACACTAAATTATTGAATGTATACACCGACAGAGGGCGTGTGCGTCGCCGTTGTGTGCCGTTCACCGTACGGCTGCTTAACGTGACTGATCGTTATTTTTACTTAGCTTTTGCGTGTAGTTGTTGTTCATTTAATAAAGATTTTTCATATTATAAAGGAATTGTTCATATTTTACGCCAAAGTTGACACATGTAAGTGTCTTGATCCTGGACTACTAGATTAAGAAAACGATTCTAATTTATCATTTGCAACTTTCTTATGTTTCACTTAACCTGATATTTTTACTCCATAAAAACTATAAAATATAATTTTGACGAATAATACAAATTCATATTGAAAAGGAGCAATTTTCAGTTGTTGTACAAATGTATTCTTTAGTTACACTTATAAGACGTTTAAATTCTATAAAACATTCTGGTATATTTGTACTATCTTTTATGGTTTATCATAATTATTATTTCTTATCATCTGTTATAATTTTTATATTTCATATATTTTGCAATTTTACATTGGTATTTGTATTTAAATTTCAACTGTAAATTGTTTTCAAATATTTTGTAATAAAAATGAATTTTGTCCAATAGTTTATGTTTTGATTGTTTCCATTTCTGAATTATTCACTGTCGTCCACGTACTAGTTGTTATATAGAATTTTTGGTTCTCCTTATGGTGTCTAGTAGTGACATTTTATCCTCCACCCCGTTATACATATTTAACTCACTATTTTTTTTTTTTTTTTTTTTCTTAGATGGCAGTACAGCAGATCACTTAAGACATGATTTACCATTTCTACCACATGGGAAAGTTACAACATCCTACGCTGAAAATGGACTAGACGATACTGATAATAATAATGGTTTTATGCAAAGTACGAATAATGGATATTGATTGTAATTGATAGTCAATTAATAGTGGTGTAACAAAATGTTAGTGTCATGAAACCCTGACCATTAAAATTAAGAAAATGATTCTAATTTTCCATTGTTATCGTTCAAATGTTACATTAAAGCTAATACTTCTTAAACACAATACAACATGATTTTACATGGTAATTTAAACAAATATTACAAAGTCGTATTTTTAACTGCTTATAAAACTCTCAATTGTCATGTTAGTGTCTAGAAACCTTGACTACTAGATTATGACAATGATTCTTATTTTCCATTATTAACATTCATATAATTCATTTATGCTGATACTTCATAAACAATATAAAAAATAGGTATACAAGATAATTTATACAAGTATAACAAACACATATTTTTTTTCATGTTGAAAAGCGTCAATTTTAAGTTAATGTACAAGTGTATTCTTTACTTACATTTAATTTACATTCAAATTCAACGAAACATTTTGGTAGATTTGTACTATCTTTTATTACTTATCATTATAATTGTTTCTTTAACCATTATACATATTAACCTAACTACTTTGTTTTAGATGGCAGTACAGCAGATCACTCGAGGCGTGCTGAGACATGAATTACCATTACTATCACTTGGGAAAGTTACAACATCTTACGTTGATAATGGAATAGAAGATACTGCTAATAATAATGGTTTTATGCAAAGTACGAATAATGGATATTGATTGTAATTGATAGTCAATTAATAGTGGTGTAACAAAATGTTAGTGTCATGAAACCCTGACCATTAGATTAAGTGAATGATTCTTATTGACCATAACTAACTTCCATATTTGCCATTTAAACTGATAGTTCATAAACACTATAAAACATGTTTTTATATGATAATTTTGACTCGTTTTTTAAATTTATATTTTTAACTGCTTATGAAACATTGAATTTTTTATTTAGTGTCATGAAACCCAGACCCATAGATTAAATAAATAATTCTTATTTACCATAACTATCTTCCATATATTTCAACTAAGCTGACACTTCATAATCACTATAAAACATGTTTTTATATGATGATTTTGACTCGTTTTTCAAATTCATATTTATAACTGCTTATAAAACACTGTATTCTCAAGTTATTTTCTAACCATTTTACATATTTACCTGAATACTCTTTTTCAGATGGAAGTACAACAGATCACTCAAGACATGCTGAGACATGAATCCACATTTCTACCACTTGTGAATGTATCAACATCCTATGTTGAAAACTGACCAGAAGATACTGAAAATAATAATGGTTTTATTGCGATGTACGTGTAATGGGTATTGAATATAGTTGAAAGTAAATTAATAGCAGTTAAACAATTGAGATTTGTTAAATGTCTGAATAAAATATTAGTAAACACATTTAGCTTGTAATTTTCATTCTTAAAATTTACCTATGCTATAGAAATCTTTTATTTTTACTATATTTAAATGATCATTATAAAATATTTATAAAACACTCAAATATTAAGTTAATGTTTAGAAGATTGAACAATAGTTTAAGAAAATGATTCTCATTTACCATTATTATCTGTGATATGTTTCATTTAACCTGTTATTTAGAATACACTAAAAAACATGTTTTTATACGATAATTTTGACAAATCTTACAAATTCCTATTTTAAACTGCTTATAATACACTAAATTATTGAATGTATACACCGACAGAGGGCGTGTGCGTCGCCGTTGTGTGCCGTTCACCGTACGGCTGCTTAACGTGACTGATCGTTATTTTTACTTAGCTTTTGCGTGTAGTTGTTGTTCATTTAATAAAGATTTTTCATATTATAAAGGAATTGTTCATATTTTACGCCAAAGTTGACACATGTAAGTGTCTTGATCCTGGACTACTAGATTAAGAAAACGATTCTAATTTATCATTTGCAACTTTCTTATGTTTCACTTAACCTGATATTTTTACTCCATAAAAACTATAAAATATAATTTTGACGAATAATACAAATTCATATTGAAAAGGAGCAATTTTCAGTTGTTGTACAAATGTATTCTTTAGTTACACTTATAAGACGTTTAAATTCTATAAAACATTCTGGTATATTTGTACTATCTTTTATGGTTTATCATAATTATTATTTCTTATCATCTGTTATAATTTTTATATTTCATATATTTTGCAATTTTACATTGGTATTTGTATTTAAATTTCAACTGTAAATTGTTTTCAAATATTTTGTAATAAAAATGAATTTTGTCCAATAGTTTATGTTTTGATTGTTTCCATTTCTGAATTATTCACTGTCGTCCACGTACTAGTTGTTATATAGAATTTTTGGTTCTCCTTATGGTGTCTAGTAGTGACATTTTATCCTCCACCCCGTTATACATATTTAACTTACTATTTTTTTTTTTTTTTTTTTTTTTAGATGGCAGTACAGCAGATCACTTAAGACATGATTTACCATTTCTACCACATGGGAAAGTTACAACATCCTACGCTGAAAATGGACTAGACGATACTGATAATAATAATGGTTTTATGCAAAGTACGAATAATGGATATTGATTGTAATTGATAGTCAATTAATAGTGGTGTAACAAAATGTTAGTGTCATGAAACCCTGACCATTAAAATTAAGAAAATGATTCTAATTTTCCATTGTTATCGTTCAAATGTTACATTAAAGCTAATACTTCTTAAACACAATACAACATGATTTTACATGGTAATTTAAACAAATATTACAAAGTCGTATTTTTAACTGCTTATAAAACTCTCAATTGTCATGTTAGTGTCTAGAAACCTTGACTACTAGATTATGACAATGATTCTTATTTTCCATTATTAACATTCATATAATTCATTTATGCTGATACTTCATAAACAATATAAAAAATAGGTATACAAGATAATTTATACAAGTATAACAAACACATATTTTTTTTCATGTTGAAAAGCGTCAATTTTAAGTTAATGTACAAGTGTATTCTTTACTTACATTTAATTTACATTCAAATTCAACGAAACATTTTGGTAGATTTGTACTATCTTTTATTACTTATCATTATAATTGTTTCTTTAACCATTATACATATTAACCTAACTACTTTGTTTTAGATGGCAGTACAGCAGATCACTCGAGGCGTGCTGAGACATGAATTACCATTACTATCACTTGGGAAAGTTACAACATCTTACGTTGATAATGGAATAGAAGATACTGCTAATAATAATGGTTTTATGCAAAGTACGAATAATGGATATTGATTGTAATTGATAGTCAATTAATAGTGGTGTAACAAAATGTTAGTGTCATGAAACCCTGACCATTAGATTAAGTGAATGATTCTTATTGACCATAACTAACTTCCATATTTGCCATTTAAACTGATAGTTCATAAACACTATAAAACATGTTTTTATATGATAATTTTGACTCGTTTTTTAAATTTATATTTTTAACTGCTTATGAAACATTGAATTTTTTATTTAGTGTCATGAAACCCAGACCCATAGATTAAATAAATAATTCTTATTTACCATAACTATCTTCCATATATTTCAACTAAGCTGACACTTCATAATCACTATAAAACATGTTTTTATATGATGATTTTGACTCGTTTTTCAAATTCATATTTATAACTGCTTATAAAACACTGTATTCTCAAGTTATTTTCTAACCATTTTACATATTTACCTGAATACTCTTTTTCAGATGGAAGTACAACAGATCACTCAAGACATGCTGAGACATGAATCCACATTTCTACCACTTGTGAATGTATCAACATCCTATGTTGAAAACTGACCAGAAGATACTGAAAATAATAATGGTTTTATTGCGATGTACGTGTAATGGGTATTGAATATAGTTGAAAGTAAATTAATAGCAGTTAAACAATTGAGATTTGTTAAATGTCTGAATAAAATATTAGTAAACACATTTAGCTTGTAATTTTCATTCTTAAAATTTACCTATGCTATAGAAATCTTTTATTTTTACTATATTTAAATGATCATTATAAAATATTTATAAAACACTCAAATATTAAGTTAATGTTTAGAAGATTGAACAATAGTTTAAGAAAATGATTCTCATTTACCATTATTATCTGTGATATGTTTCATTTAACCTGTTATTTAGAATACACTAAAAAACATGTTTTTATACGATAATTTTGACAAATCTTACAAATTCCTATTTTAAACTGCTTATAATACACTAAATTATTGAATGTATACACCGACAGAGGGCGTGTGCGTCGCCGTTGTGTGCCGTTCACCGTACGGCTGCTTAACGTGACTGATCGTTATTTTTACTTAGCTTTTGCGTGTAGTTGTTGTTCATTTAATAAAGATTTTTCATATTATAAAGGAATTGTTCATATTTTACGCCAAAGTTGACACATGTAAGTGTCTTGATCCTGGACTACTAGATTAAGAAAACGATTCTAATTTATCATTTGCAACTTTCTTATGTTTCACTTAACCTGATATTTTTACTCCATAAAAACTATAAAATATAATTTTGACGAATAATACAAATTCATATTGAAAAGGAGCAATTTTCAGTTGTTGTACAAATGTATTCTTTAGTTACACTTATAAGACGTTTAAATTCTATAAAACATTCTGGTATATTTGTACTATCTTTTATGGTTTATCATAATTATTATTTCTTATCATCTGTTATAATTTTTATATTTCATATATTTTGCAATTTTACATTGGTATTTGTATTTAAATTTCAACTGTAAATTGTTTTCAAATATTTTGTAATAAAAATGAATTTTGTCCAATAGTTTATGTTTTGATTGTTTCCATTTCTGAATTATTCACTGTCGTCCACGTACTAGTTGTTATATAGAATTTTTGGTTCTCCTTATGGTGTCTAGTAGTGACATTTTATCCTCCACCCCGTTATACATATTTAACTCACTATTTTTTTTTTTTTTTTTTTTTTTAGATGGCAGTACAGCAGATCACTTAAGACATGATTTACCATTTCTACCACATGGGAAAGTTACAACATCCTACGCTGAAAATGGACTAGACGATACTGATAATAATAATGGTTTTATGCAAAGTACGAATAATGGATATTGATTGTAATTGATAGTCAATTAATAGTGGTGTAACAAAATGTTAGTGTCATGAAACCCTGACCATTAAAATTAAGAAAATGATTCTAATTTTCCATTGTTATCGTTCAAATGTTACATTAAAGCTAATACTTCTTAAACACAATACAACATGATTTTACATGGTAATTTAAACAAATATTACAAAGTCGTATTTTTAACTGCTTATAAAACTCTCAATTGTCATGTTAGTGTCTAGAAACCTTGACTACTAGATTATGACAATGATTCTTATTTTCCATTATTAACATTCATATAATTCATTTATGCTGATACTTCATAAACAATATAAAAAATAGGTATACAAGATAATTTATACAAGTATAACAAACACATATTTTTTTTCATGTTGAAAAGCGTCAATTTTAAGTTAATGTACAAGTGTATTCTTTACTTACATTTAATTTACATTCAAATTCAACGAAACATTTTGGTAGATTTGTACTATCTTTTATTACTTATCATTATAATTGTTTCTTTAACCATTATACATATTAACCTAACTACTTTGTTTTAGATGGCAGTACAGCAGATCACTCGAGGCGTGCTGAGACATGAATTACCATTACTATCACTTGGGAAAGTTACAACATCTTACGTTGATAATGGAATAGAAGATACTGCTAATAATAATGGTTTTATGCAAAGTACGAATAATGGATATTGATTGTAATTGATAGTCAATTAATAGTGGTGTAACAAAATGTTAGTGTCATGAAACCCTGACCATTAGATTAAGTGAATGATTCTTATTGACCATAACTAACTTCCATATTTGCCATTTAAACTGATAGTTCATAAACACTATAAAACATGTTTTTATATGATAATTTTGACTCGTTTTTTAAATTTATATTTTTAACTGCTTATGAAACATTGAATTTTTTATTTAGTGTCATGAAACCCAGACCCATAGATTAAATAAATAATTCTTATTTACCATAACTATCTTCCATATATTTCAACTAAGCTGACACTTCATAATCACTATAAAACATGTTTTTATATGATGATTTTGACTCGTTTTTCAAATTCATATTTATAACTGCTTATAAAACACTGTATTCTCAAGTTATTTTCTAACCATTTTACATATTTACCTGAATACTCTTTTTCAGATGGAAGTACAACAGATCACTCAAGACATGCTGAGACATGAATCCACATTTCTACCACTTGTGAATGTATCAACATCCTATGTTGAAAACTGACCAGAAGATACTGAAAATAATAATGGTTTTATTGCGATGTACGTGTAATGGGTATTGAATATAGTTGAAAGTAAATTAATAGCAGTTAAACAATTGAGATTTGTTAAATGTCTGAATAAAATATTAGTAAACACATTTAGCTTGTAATTTTCATTCTTAAAATTTACCTATGCTATAGAAATCTTTTATTTTTACTATATTTAAATGATCATTATAAAATATTTATAAAACACTCAAATATTAAGTTAATGTTTAGAAGATTGAACAATAGTTTAAGAAAATGATTCTCATTTACCATTATTATCTGTGATATGTTTTATTTAACCTGTTATTTAGAATACACTAAAAAACATGTTTTTATACGATAATTTTGACAAATCTTACAAATTCCTATTTTAAACTGCTTATAATACACTAAATTATTGAATGTATACACCGACAGAGGGCGTGTGCGTCGCCGTTGTGTGCCGTTCACCGTACGGCTGCTTAACGTGACTGATCGTTATTTTTACTTAGCTTTTGCGTGTAGTTGTTGTTCATTTAATAAAGATTTTTCATATTATAAAGGAATTGTTCATATTTTACGCCAAAGTTGACACATGTAAGTGTCTTGATCCTGGACTACTAGATTAAGAAAACGATTCTAATTTATCATTTGCAACTTTCTTATGTTTCACTTAACCTGATATTTTTACTCCATAAAAACTATAAAATATAATTTTGACGAATAATACAAATTCATATTGAAAAGGAGCAATTTTCAGTTGTTGTACAAATGTATTCTTTAGTTACACTTATAAGACGTTTAAATTCTATAAAACATTCTGGTATATTTGTACTATCTTTTATGGTTTATCATAATTATTATTTCTTATCATCTGTTATAATTTTTATATTTCATATATTTTGCAATTTTACATTGGTATTTGTATTTAAATTTCAACTGTAAATTGTTTTCAAATATTTTGTAATAAAAATGAATTTTGTCCAATAGTTTATGTTTTGATTGTTTCCATTTCTGAATTATTCACTGTCGTCCACGTACTAGTTGTTATATAGAATTTTTGGTTCTCCTTATGGTGTCTAGTAGTGACATTTTATCCTCCACCCCGTTATACATATTTAACTCACTATTTTTTTTTTTTTTTTTTTTCTTAGATGGCAGTACAGCAGATCACTTAAGACATGATTTACCATTTCTACCACATGGGAAAGTTACAACATCCTACGCTGAAAATGGACTAGACGATACTGATAATAATAATGGTTTTATGCAAAGTACGAATAATGGATATTGATTGTAATTGATAGTCAATTAATAGTGGTGTAACAAAATGTTAGTGTCATGAAACCCTGACCATTAAAATTAAGAAAATGATTCTAATTTTCCATTGTTATCGTTCAAATGTTACATTAAAGCTAATACTTCTTAAACACAATACAACATGATTTTACATGGTAATTTAAACAAATATTACAAAGTCGTATTTTTAACTGCTTATAAAACTCTCAATTGTCATGTTAGTGTCTAGAAACCTTGACTACTAGATTATGACAATGATTCTTATTTTCCATTATTAACATTCATATAATTCATTTATGCTGATACTTCATAAACAATATAAAAAATAGGTATACAAGATAATTTATACAAGTATAACAAACACATATTTTTTTTCATGTTGAAAAGCGTCAATTTTAAGTTAATGTACAAGTGTATTCTTTACTTACATTTAATTTACATTCAAATTCAACGAAACATTTTGGTAGATTTGTACTATCTTTTATTACTTATCATTATAATTGTTTCTTTAACCATTATACATATTAACCTAACTACTTTGTTTTAGATGGCAGTACAGCAGATCACTCGAGGCGTGCTGAGACATGAATTACCATTACTATCACTTGGGAAAGTTACAACATCTTACGTTGATAATGGAATAGAAGATACTGCTAATAATAATGGTTTTATGCAAAGTACGAATAATGGATATTGATTGTAATTGATAGTCAATTAATAGTGGTGTAACAAAATGTTAGTGTCATGAAACCCAGACCCATAGATTAAATAAATAATTCTTATTTACCATAACTATCTTCCATATATTTCAACTAAGCTGACACTTCATAATCACTATAAAACATGTTTTTATATGATGATTTTGACTCGTTTTTCAAATTCATATTTATAACTGCTTATAAAACACTGTATTCTCAAGTTATTTTCTAACCATTTTACATATTTACCTGAATACTCTTTTTCAGATGGAAGTACAACAGATCACTCAAGACATGCTGAGACATGAATCCACATTTCTACCACTTGTGAATGTATCAACATCCTATGTTGAAAACTGACCAGAAGATACTGAAAATAATAATGGTTTTATTGCGATGTACGTGTAATGGGTATTGAATATAGTTGAAAGTAAATTAATAGCAGTTAAACAATTGAGATTTGTTAAATGTCTGAATAAAATATTAGTAAACACATTTAGCTTGTAATTTTCATTCTTAAAATTTACCTATGCTATAAAAATCTTTTATTTTTACTATATTTAAATGATCATTATAAAATATTTATAAAACACTCAAATATTAAGTTAATGTTTAGAAGATTGAACAATAGTTTAAGAAAATGATTCTCATTTACCATTATTATCTGTGATATGTTTCATTTAACCTGTTATTTAGAATACACTAAAAAACATGTTTTTATACGATAATTTTGACAAATCTTACAAATTCCTATTTTAAACTGCTTATAATACACTAAATTATTGAATGTATACACCGACAGAGGGCGTGTGCGTCGCCGTTGTGTGCCGTTCACCGTACGGCTGCTTAACGTGACTGATCGTTATTTTTACTTAGCTTTTGCGTGTAGTTGTTGTTCATTTAATAAAGATTTTTCATATTATAAAGGAATTGTTCATATTTTACGCCAAAGTTGACACATGTAAGTGTCTTGATCCTGGACTACTAGATTAAGAAAACGATTCTAATTTATCATTTGCAACTTTCTTATGTTTCACTTAACCTGATATTTTTACTCCATAAAAACTATAAAATATAATTTTGACGAATAATACAAATTCATATTGAAAAGGAGCAATTTTCAGTTGTTGTACAAATGTATTCTTTAGTTACACTTATAAGACGTTTAAATTCTATAAAACATTCTGGTATATTTGTACTATCTTTTATGGTTTATCATAATTATTATTTCTTATCATCTGTTATAATTTTTATATTTCATATATTTTGCAATTTTACATTGGTATTTGTATTTAAATTTCAACTGTAAATTGTTTTCAAATATTTTGTAATAAAAATGAATTTTGTCCAATAGTTTATGTTTTGATTGTTTCCATTTCTGAATTATTCACTGTCGTCCACGTACTAGTTGTTATATAGAATTTTTGGTTCTCCTTATGGTGTCTAGTAGTGACATTTTATCCTCCACCCCGTTATACATATTTAACTCACTATTTTTTTTTTTTTTTTTTTCTTAGATGGCAGTACAGCAGATCACTTAAGACATGATTTACCATTTCTACCACATGGGAAAGTTACAACATCCTACGCTGAAAATGGACTAGACGATACTGATAATAATAATGGTTTTATGCAAAGTACGAATAATGGATATTGATTGTAATTGATAGTCAATTAATAGTGGTGTAACAAAATGTTAGTGTCATGAAACCCTGACCATTAAAATTAAGAAAATGATTCTAATTTTCCATTGTTATCGTTCAAATGTTACATTAAAGCTAATACTTCTTAAACACAATACAACATGATTTTACATGGTAATTTAAACAAATATTACAAAGTCGTATTTTTAACTGCTTATAAAACTCTCAATTGTCATGTTAGTGTCTAGAAACCTTGACTACTAGATTATGACAATGATTCTTATTTTCCATTATTAACATTCATATAATTCATTTATGCTGATACTTCATAAACAATATAAAAAATAGGTATACAAGATAATTTATACAAGTATAACAAACACATATTTTTTTTCATGTTGAAAAGCGTCAATTTTAAGTTAATGTACAAGTGTATTCTTTACTTACATTTAATTTACATTCAAATTCAACGAAACATTTTGGTAGATTTGTACTATCTTTTATTACTTATCATTATAATTGTTTCTTTAACCATTATACATATTAACCTAACTACTTTTTTTTTAGATGGCAGTACAGCAGATCACTCGAGGCGTGCTGAGACATGAATTACCATTACTATCACTTGGGAAAGTTACAACATCTTACGTTGATAATGGAATAGAAGATACTGCTAATAATAATGGTTTTATGCAAAGTACGAATAATGGATATTGATTGTAATTGATAGTCAATTAATAGTGGTGTAACAAAATGTTAGTGTCATGAAACCCTGACCATTAGATTAAGTGAATGATTCTTATTGACCATAACTAACTTCCATATTTGCCATTTAAACTGATAGTTCATAAACACTATAAAACATGTTTTTATATGATAATTTTGACTCGTTTTTTAAATTTATATTTTTAACTGCTTATGAAACATTGAATTTTTTATTTAGTGTCATGAAACCCAGACCCATAGATTAAATAAATAATTCTTATTTACCATAACTATCTTCCATATATTTCAACTAAGCTGACACTTCATAATCACTATAAAACATGTTTTTATATGATGATTTTGACTCGTTTTTCAAATTCATATTTATAACTGCTTATAAAACACTGTATTCTCAAGTTATTTTCTAACCATTTTACATATTTACCTGAATACTCTTTTTCAGATGGAAGTACAACAGATCACTCAAGACATGCTGAGACATGAATCCACATTTCTACCACTTGTGAATGTATCAACATCCTATGTTGAAAACTGACCAGAAGATACTGAAAATAATAATGGTTTTATTGCGATGTACGTGTAATGGGTATTGAATATAGTTGAAAGTAAATTAATAGCAGTTAAACAATTGAGATTTGTTAAATGTCTGAATAAAATATTAGTAAACACATTTAGCTTGTAATTTTCATTCTTAAAATTTACCTATGCTATAGAAATCTTTTATTTTTACTATATTTAAATGATCATTATAAAATATTTATAAAACACTCAAATATTAAGTTAATGTTTAGAAGATTGAACAATAGTTTAAGAAAATGATTCTCATTTACCATTATTATCTGTGATATGTTTCATTTAACCTGTTATTTAGAATACACTAAAAAACATGTTTTTATACGATAATTTTGACAAATCTTACAAATTCCTATTTTAAACTGCTTATAATACACTAAATTATTGAATGTATACACCGACAGAGGGCGTGTGCGTCGCCGTTGTGTGCTGTTCACCGTACGGCTGCTTAACGTGACTGATCGTTATTTTTACTTAGCTTTTGCGTGTAGTTGTTGTTCATTTAATAAAGATTTTTCATATTATAAAGGAATTGTTCATATTTTACGCCAAAGTTGACACATGTAAGTGTCTTGATCCTGGACTACTAGATTAAGAAAACGATTCTAATTTATCATTTGCAACTTTCTTATGTTTCACTTAACCTGATATTTTTACTCCATAAAAACTATAAAATATAATTTTGACGAATAATACAAATTCATATTGAAAAGGAGCAATTTTCAGTTGTTGTACAAATGTATTCTTTAGTTACACTTATAAGACGTTTAAATTCTATAAAACATTCTGGTATATTTGTACTATCTTTTATGGTTTATCATAATTATTATTTCTTATCATCTGTTATAATTTTTATATTTCATATATTTTGCAATTTTACATTGGTATTTGTATTTAAATTTCAACTGTAAATTGTTTTCAAATATTTTGTAATAAAAATGAATTTTGTCCAATAGTTTATGTTTTGATTGTTTCCATTTCTGAATTATTCACTGTCGTCCACGTACTAGTTGTTATATAGAATTTTTGGTTCTCCTTATGGTGTCTAGTAGTGACATTTTATCCTCCACCCCGTTATACATATTTAACTTACTATTTTTTTTTTTTTTTTTTTTTTTAGATGGCAGTACAGCAGATCACTTAAGACATGATTTACCATTTCTACCACATGGGAAAGTTACAACATCCTACGCTGAAAATGGACTAGACGATACTGATAATAATAATGGTTTTATGCAAAGTACGAATAATGGATATTGATTGTAATTGATAGTCAATTAATAGTGGTGTAACAAAATGTTAGTGTCATGAAACCCTGACCATTAAAATTAAGAAAATGATTCTAATTTTCCATTGTTATCGTTCAAATGTTACATTAAAGCTAATACTTCTTAAACACAATACAACATGATTTTACATGGTAATTTAAACAAATATTACAAAGTCGTATTTTTAACTGCTTATAAAACTCTCAATTGTCATGTTAGTGTCTAGAAACCTTGACTACTAGATTATGACAATGATTCTTATTTTCCATTATTAACATTCATATAATTCATTTATGCTGATACTTCATAAACAATATAAAAAATAGGTATACAAGATAATTTATACAAGTATAACAAACACATATTTTTTTTCATGTTGAAAAGCGTCAATTTTAAGTTAATGTACAAGTGTATTCTTTACTTACATTTAATTTACATTCAAATTCAACGAAACATTTTGGTAGATTTGTACTATCTTTTATTACTTATCATTATAATTGTTTCTTTAACCATTATACATATTAACCTAACTACTTTGTTTTAGATGGCAGTACAGCAGATCACTCGAGGCGTGCTGAGACATGAATTACCATTACTATCACTTGGGAAAGTTACAACATCTTACGTTGATAATGGAATAGAAGATACTGCTAATAATAATGGTTTTATGCAAAGTACGAATAATGGATATTGATTGTAATTGATAGTCAATTAATAGTGGTGTAACAAAATGTTAGTGTCATGAAACCCTGACCATTAGATTAAGTGAATGATTCTTATTGACCATAACTAACTTCCATATTTGCCATTTAAACTGATAGTTCATAAACACTATAAAACATGTTTTTATATGATAATTTTGACTCGTTTTTTAAATTTATATTTTTAACTGCTTATGAAACATTGAATTTTTTATTTAGTGTCATGAAACCCAGACCCATAGATTAAATAAATAATTCTTATTTACCATAACTATCTTCCATATATTTCAACTAAGCTGACACTTCATAATCACTATAAAACATGTTTTTATATGATGATTTTGACTCGTTTTTCAAATTCATATTTATAACTGCTTATAAAACACTGTATTCTCAAGTTATTTTCTAACCATTTTACATATTTACCTGAATACTCTTTTTCAGATGGAAGTACAACAGATCACTCAAGACATGCTGAGACATGAATCCACATTTCTACCACTTGTGAATGTATCAACATCCTATGTTGAAAACTGACCAGAAGATACTGAAAATAATAATGGTTTTATTGCGATGTACGTGTAATGGGTATTGAATATAGTTGAAAGTAAATTAATAGCAGTTAAACAATTGAGATTTGTTAAATGTCTGAATAAAATATTAGTAAACACATTTAGCTTGTAATTTTCATTCTTAAAATTTACCTATGCTATAGAAATCTTTTATTTTTACTATATTTAAATGATCATTATAAAATATTTATAAAACACTCAAATATTAAGTTAATGTTTAGAAGATTGAACAATAGTTTAAGAAAATGATTCTCATTTACCATTATTATCTGTGATATGTTTCATTTAACCTGTTATTTAGAATACACTAAAAAACATGTTTTTATACGATAATTTTGACAAATCTTACAAATTCCTATTTTAAACTGCTTATAATACACTAAATTATTGAATGTATACACCGACAGAGGGCGTGTGCGTCGCCGTTGTGTGCCGTTCACCGTACGGCTGCTTAACGTGACTGATCGTTATTTTTACTTAGCTTTTGCGTGTAGTTGTTGTTCATTTAATAAAGATTTTTCATATTATAAAGGAATTGTTCATATTTTACGCCAAAGTTGACACATGTAAGTGTCTTGATCCTGGACTACTAGATTAAGAAAACGATTCTAATTTATCATTTGCAACTTTCTTATGTTTCACTTAACCTGATATTTTTACTCCATAAAAACTATAAAATATAATTTTGACGAATAATACAAATTCATATTGAAAAGGAGCAATTTTCAGTTGTTGTACAAATGTATTCTTTAGTTACACTTATAAGACGTTTAAATTCTATAAAACATTCTGGTATATTTGTACTATCTTTTATGGTTTATCATAATTATTATTTCTTATCATCTGTTATAATTTTTATATTTCATATATTTTGCAATTTTACATTGGTATTTGTATTTAAATTTCAACTGTAAATTGTTTTCAAATATTTTGTAATAAAAATGAATTTTGTCCAATAGTTTATGTTTTGATTGTTTCCATTTCTGAATTATTCACTGTCGTCCACGTACTAGTTGTTATATAGAATTTTTGGTTCTCCTTATGGTGTCTAGTAGTGACATTTTATCCTCCACCCCGTTATACATATTTAACTCACTATTTTTTTTTTTTTTTTTTTCTTAGATGGCAGTACAGCAGATCACTTAAGACATGATTTACCATTTCTACCACATGGGAAAGTTACAACATCCTACGCTGAAAATGGACTAGACGATACTGATAATAATAATGGTTTTATGCAAAGTACGAATAATGGATATTGATTGTAATTGATAGTCAATTAATAGTGGTGTAACAAAATGTTAGTGTCATGAAACCCTGACCATTAAAATTAAGAAAATGATTCTAATTTTCCATTGTTATCGTTCAAATGTTACATTAAAGCTAATACTTCTTAAACACAATACAACATGATTTTACATGGTAATTTAAACAAATATTACAAAGTCGTATTTTTAACTGCTTATAAAACTCTCAATTGTCATGTTAGTGTCTAGAAACCTTGACTACTAGATTATGACAATGATTCTTATTTTCCATTATTAACATTCATATAATTCATTTATGCTGATACTTCATAAACAATATAAAAAATAGGTATACAAGATAATTTATACAAGTATAACAAACACATATTTTTTTTCATGTTGAAAAGCGTCAATTTTAAGTTAATGTACAAGTGTATTCTTTACTTACATTTAATTTACATTCAAATTCAACGAAACATTTTGGTAGATTTGTACTATCTTTTATTACTTATCATTATAATTGTTTCTTTAACCATTATACATATTAACCTAACTACTTTGTTTTAGATGGCAGTACAGCAGATCACTCGAGGCGTGCTGAGACATGAATTACCATTACTATCACTTGGGAAAGTTACAACATCTTACGTTGATAATGGAATAGAAGATACTGCTAATAATAATGGTTTTATGCAAAGTACGAATAATGGATATTGATTGTAATTGATAGTCAATTAATAGTGGTGTAACAAAATGTTAGTGTCATGAAACCCAGACCCATAGATTAAATAAATAATTCTTATTTACCATAACTATCTTCCATATATTTCAACTAAGCTGACACTTCATAATCACTATAAAACATGTTTTTATATGATGATTTTGACTCGTTTTTCAAATTCATATTTATAACTGCTTATAAAACACTGTATTCTCAAGTTATTTTCTAACCATTTTACATATTTACCTGAATACTCTTTTTCAGATGGAAGTACAACAGATCACTCAAGACATGCTGAGACATGAATCCACATTTCTACCACTTGTGAATGTATCAACATCCTATGTTGAAAACTGACCAGAAGATACTGAAAATAATAATGGTTTTATTGCGATGTACGTGTAATGGGTATTGAATATAGTTGAAAGTAAATTAATAGCAGTTAAACAATTGAGATTTGTTAAATGTCTGAATAAAATATTAGTAAACACATTTAGCTTGTAATTTTCATTCTTAAAATTTACCTATGCTATAAAAATCTTTTATTTTTACTATATTTAAATGATCATTATAAAATATTTATAAAACACTCAAATATTAAGTTAATGTTTAGAAGATTGAACAATAGTTTAAGAAAATGATTCTCATTTACCATTATTATCTGTGATATGTTTCATTTAACCTGTTATTTAGAATACACTAAAAAACATGTTTTTATACGATAATTTTGACAAATCTTACAAATTCCTATTTTAAACTGCTTATAATACACTAAATTATTGAATGTATACACCGACAGAGGGCGTGTGCGTCGCCGTTGTGTGCCGTTCACCGTACGGCTGCTTAACGTGACTGATCGTTATTTTTACTTAGCTTTTGCGTGTAGTTGTTGTTCATTTAATAAAGATTTTTCATATTATAAAGGAATTGTTCATATTTTACGCCAAAGTTGACACATGTAAGTGTCTTGATCCTGGACTACTAGATTAAGAAAACGATTCTAATTTATCATTTGCAACTTTCTTATGTTTCACTTAACCTGATATTTTTACTCCATAAAAACTATAAAATATAATTTTGACGAATAATACAAATTCATATTGAAAAGGAGCAATTTTCAGTTGTTGTACAAATGTATTCTTTAGTTACACTTATAAGACGTTTAAATTCTATAAAACATTCTGGTATATTTGTACTATCTTTTATGGTTTATCATAATTATTATTTCTTATCATCTGTTATAATTTTTATATTTCATATATTTTGCAATTTTACATTGGTATTTGTATTTAAATTTCAACTGTAAATTGTTTTCAAATATTTTGTAATAAAAATGAATTTTGTCCAATAGTTTATGTTTTGATTGTTTCCATTTCTGAATTATTCACTGTCGTCCACGTACTAGTTGTTATATAGAATTTTTGGTTCTCCTTATGGTGTCTAGTAGTGACATTTTATCCTCCACCCCGTTATACATATTTAACTTACTATTTTTTTTTTTTTTTTTTTTTTTTTTTTTAGATGGCAGTACAGCAGATCACTTAAGACATGATTTACCATTTCTACCACATGGGAAAGTTACAACATCCTACGCTGAAAATGGACTAGACGATACTGATAATAATAATGGTTTTATGCAAAGTACGAATAATGGATATTGATTGTAATTGATAGTCAATTAATAGTGGTGTAACAAAATGTTAGTGTCATGAAACCCTGACCATTAAAATTAAGAAAATGATTCTAATTTTCCATTGTTATCGTTCAAATGTTACATTAAAGCTAATACTTCTTAAACACAATACAACATGATTTTACATGGTAATTTAAACAAATATTACAAAGTCGTATTTTTAACTGCTTATAAAACTCTCAATTGTCATGTTAGTGTCTAGAAACCTTGACTACTAGATTATGACAATGATTCTTATTTTCCATTATTAACATTCATATAATTCATTTATGCTGATACTTCATAAACAATATAAAAAATAGGTATACAAGATAATTTATACAAGTATAACAAACACATATTTTTTTTCATGTTGAAAAGCGTCAATTTTAAGTTAATGTACAAGTGTATTCTTTACTTACATTTAATTTACATTCAAATTCAACGAAACATTTTGGTAGATTTGTACTATCTTTTATTACTTATCATTATAATTGTTTCTTTAACCATTATACATATTAACCTAACTACTTTTTTTTTAGATGGCAGTACAGCAGATCACTCGAGGCGTGCTGAGACATGAATTACCATTACTATCACTTGGGAAAGTTACAACATCTTACGTTGATAATGGAATAGAAGATACTGCTAATAATAATGGTTTTATGCAAAGTACGAATAATGGATATTGATTGTAATTGATAGTCAATTAATAGTGGTGTAACAAAATGTTAGTGTCATGAAACCCTGACCATTAGATTAAGTGAATGATTCTTATTGACCATAACTAACTTCCATATTTGCCATTTAAACTGATAGTTCATAAACACTATAAAACATGTTTTTATATGATAATTTTGACTCGTTTTTTAAATTTATATTTTTAACTGCTTATGAAACATTGAATTTTTTATTTAGTGTCATGAAACCCAGACCCATAGATTAAATAAATAATTCTTATTTACCATAACTATCTTCCATATATTTCAACTAAGCTGACACTTCATAATCACTATAAAACATGTTTTTATATGATGATTTTGACTCGTTTTTCAAATTCATATTTATAACTGCTTATAAAACACTGTATTCTCAAGTTATTTTCTAACCATTTTACATATTTACCTGAATACTCTTTTTCAGATGGAAGTACAACAGATCACTCAAGACATGCTGAGACATGAATCCACATTTCTACCACTTGTGAATGTATCAACATCCTATGTTGAAAACTGACCAGAAGATACTGAAAATAATAATGGTTTTATTGCGATGTACGTGTAATGGGTATTGAATATAGTTGAAAGTAAATTAATAGCAGTTAAACAATTGAGATTTGTTAAATGTCTGAATAAAATATTAGTAAACACATTTAGCTTGTAATTTTCATTCTTAAAATTTACCTATGCTATAGAAATCTTTTATTTTTACTATATTTAAATGATCATTATAAAATATTTATAAAACACTCAAATATTAAGTTAATGTTTAGAAGATTGAACAATAGTTTAAGAAAATGATTCTCATTTACCATTATTATCTGTGATATGTTTCATTTAACCTGTTATTTAGAATACACTAAAAAACATGTTTTTATACGATAATTTTGACAAATCTTACAAATTCCTATTTTAAACTGCTTATAATACACTAAATTATTGAATGTATACACCGACAGAGGGC
Source organism: Rhopalosiphum padi (assembly GCF_020882245.1). NCBI lineage: Eukaryota > Metazoa > Arthropoda > Insecta > Hemiptera > Aphididae > Rhopalosiphum > Rhopalosiphum padi. The sequence continues at coordinate 49,404,964 of NC_083599.1, forward strand.
GTGTGCGTCGCCGTTGTGTGCTGTTCACCGTACGGCTGCTTAACGTGACTGATCGTTATTTTTACTTAGCTTTTGCGTGTAGTTGTTGTTCATTTAATAAAGATTTTTCATATTATAAAGGAATTGTTCATATTTTACGCCAAAGTTGACACATGTAAGTGTCTTGATCCTGGACTACTAGATTAAGAAAACGATTCTAATTTATCATTTGCAACTTTCTTATGTTTCACTTAACCTGATATTTTTACTCCATAAAAACTATAAAATATAATTTTGACGAATAATACAAATTCATATTGAAAAGGAGCAATTTTCAGTTGTTGTACAAATGTATTCTTTAGTTACACTTATAAGACGTTTAAATTCTATAAAACATTCTGGTATATTTGTACTATCTTTTATGGTTTATCATAATTATTATTTCTTATCATCTGTTATAATTTTTATATTTCATATATTTTGCAATTTTACATTGGTATTTGTATTTAAATTTCAACTGTAAATTGTTTTCAAATATTTTGTAATAAAAATGAATTTTGTCCAATAGTTTATGTTTTGATTGTTTCCATTTCTGAATTATTCACTGTCGTCCACGTACTAGTTGTTATATAGAATTTTTGGTTCTCCTTATGGTGTCTAGTAGTGACATTTTATCCTCCACCCCGTTATACATATTTAACTTACTATTTTTTTTTTTTTTTTTTTTTTTTTTTTTAGATGGCAGTACAGCAGATCACTTAAGACATGATTTACCATTTCTACCACATGGGAAAGTTACAACATCCTACGCTGAAAATGGACTAGACGATACTGATAATAATAATGGTTTTATGCAAAGTACGAATAATGGATATTGATTGTAATTGATAGTCAATTAATAGTGGTGTAACAAAATGTTAGTGTCATGAAACCCTGACCATTAAAATTAAGAAAATGGTTCTAATTTTCCATTGTTATCGTTCAAATGTTACATTAAAGCTAATACTTCTTATACACAATACAACATGATTTTACATGGTAATTTAAACAAATATTACAAAGTCGTATTTTTAACTGCTTATAAAACTCTCAATTGTCATGTTAGTGTCTAGAAACCTTGACTACTAGATTATGACAATGATTCTTATTTTCCATTATTAACATTCATATAATTCATTTATGCTGATACTTCATAAACAATATAAAAAATAGGTATACAAGATAATTTATACAAGTATAACAAACACATATTTTTTTTCATGTTGAAAAGCGTCAATTTTAAGTTAATGTACAAGTGCATTCTTTACTTACATTTAATTTACATTCAAATTCAACGAAACATTTTGGTAGATTTGTACTATCTTTTATTACTTATCATTATAATTGTTTCTTTAACCATTATACATATTAACCTAACTACTTTGTTTTAGATGGCAGTACAGCAGATCACTCGAGGCGTGCTGAGACATGAATTACCATTACTATCACTTGGGAAAGTTACAACATCTTACGTTGATAATGGAATAGAAGATACTGCTAATAATAATGGTTTTATGCAAAGTACGAATAATGGATATTGATTGTAATTGATAGTCAATTAATAGTGGTGTAACAAAATGTTAGTGTCATGAAACCCTGACCATTAGATTAAGTGAATGATTCTTATTGACCATAACTAACTTCCATATTTGCCATTTAAACTGATAGTTCATAAACACTATAAAACATGTTTTTATATGATAATTTTGACTCGTTTTTTAAATTTATATTTTTAACTGCTTATGAAACATTGAATTTTTTATTTAGTGTCATGAAACCCAGACCCATAGATTAAATAAATAATTCTTATTTACCATAACTATCTTCCATATATTTCAACTAAGCTGACACTTCATAATCACTATAAAACATGTTTTTATATGATGATTTTGACTCGTTTTTCAAATTCATATTTATAACTGCTTATAAAACACTGTATTCTCAAGTTATTTTCTAACCATTTTACATATTTACCTGAATACTCTTTTTCAGATGGAAGTACAACAGATCACTCAAGACATGCTGAGACATGAATCCACATTTCTACCACTTGTGAATGTATCAACATCCTATGTTGAAAACTGACCAGAAGATACTGAAAATAATAATGGTTTTATTGCGATGTACGTGTAATGGGTATTGAATATAGTTGAAAGTAAATTAATAGCAGTTAAACAATTGAGATTTGTTAAATGTCTGAATAAAATATTAGTAAACACATTTAGCTTGTAATTTTCATTCTTAAAATTTACCTATGCTATAGAAATCTTTTATTTTTACTATATTTAAATGATCATTATAAAATATTTATAAAACACTCAAATATTAAGTTAATGTTTAGAAGATTGAACAATAGTTTAAGAAAATGATTCTCATTTACCATTATTATCTGTGATATGTTTCATTTAACCTGTTATTTAGAATACACTAAAAAACATGTTTTTATACGATAATTTTGACAAATCTTACAAATTCCTATTTTAAACTGCTTATAATACACTAAATTATTGAATGTATACACCGACAGAGGGCGTGTGCGTCGCCGTTGTGTGCCGTTCACCGTACGGCTGCTTAACGTGACTGATCGTTATTTTTACTTAGCTTTTGCGTGTAGTTGTTGTTCATTTAATAAAGATTTTTCATATTATAAAGGAATTGTTCATATTTTACGCCAAAGTTGACACATGTAAGTGTCTTGATCCTGGACTACTAGATTAAGAAAACGATTCTAATTTATCATTTGCAACTTTCTTATGTTTCACTTAACCTGATATTTTTACTCCATAAAAACTATAAAATATAATTTTGACGAATAATACAAATTCATATTGAAAAGGAGCAATTTTCAGTTGTTGTACAAATGTATTCTTTAGTTACACTTATAAGACGTTTAAATTCTATAAAACATTCTGGTATATTTGTACTATCTTTTATGGTTTATCATAATTATTATTTCTTATCATCTGTTATAATTTTTATATTTCATATATTTTGCAATTTTACATTGGTATTTGTATTTAAATTTCAACTGTAAATTGTTTTCAAATATTTTGTAATAAAAATGAATTTTGTCCAATAGTTTATGTTTTGATTGTTTCCATTTCTGAATTATTCACTGTCGTCCACGTACTAGTTGTTATATAGAATTTTTGGTTCTCCTTATGGTGTCTAGTAGTGACATTTTATCCTCCACCCCGTTATACATATTTAACTCACTATTTTTTTTTTTTTTTTTTTCTTAGATGGCAGTACAGCAGATCACTTAAGACATGATTTACCATTTCTACCACATGGGAAAGTTACAACATCCTACGCTGAAAATGGACTAGACGATACTGATAATAATAATGGTTTTATGCAAAGTACGAATAATGGATATTGATTGTAATTGATAGTCAATTAATAGTGGTGTAACAAAATGTTAGTGTCATGAAACCCTGACCATTAAAATTAAGAAAATGATTCTAATTTTCCATTGTTATCGTTCAAATGTTACATTAAAGCTAATACTTCTTAAACACAATACAACATGATTTTACATGGTAATTTAAACAAATATTACAAAGTCGTATTTTTAACTGCTTATAAAACTCTCAATTGTCATGTTAGTGTCTAGAAACCTTGACTACTAGATTATGACAATGATTCTTATTTTCCATTATTAACATTCATATAATTCATTTATGCTGATACTTCATAAACAATATAAAAAATAGGTATACAAGATAATTTATACAAGTATAACAAACACATATTTTTTTTCATGTTGAAAAGCGTCAATTTTAAGTTAATGTACAAGTGTATTCTTTACTTACATTTAATTTACATTCAAATTCAACGAAACATTTTGGTAGATTTGTACTATCTTTTATTACTTATCATTATAATTGTTTCTTTAACCATTATACATATTAACCTAACTACTTTGTTTTAGATGGCAGTACAGCAGATCACTCGAGGCGTGCTGAGACATGAATTACCATTACTATCACTTGGGAAAGTTACAACATCTTACGTTGATAATGGAATAGAAGATACTGCTAATAATAATGGTTTTATGCAAAGTACGAATAATGGATATTGATTGTAATTGATAGTCAATTAATAGTGGTGTAACAAAATGTTAGTGTCATGAAACCCAGACCCATAGATTAAATAAATAATTCTTATTTACCATAACTATCTTCCATATATTTCAACTAAGCTGACACTTCATAATCACTATAAAACATGTTTTTATATGATGATTTTGACTCGTTTTTCAAATTCATATTTATAACTGCTTATAAAACACTGTATTCTCAAGTTATTTTCTAACCATTTTACATATTTACCTGAATACTCTTTTTCAGATGGAAGTACAACAGATCACTCAAGACATGCTGAGACATGAATCCACATTTCTACCACTTGTGAATGTATCAACATCCTATGTTGAAAACTGACCAGAAGATACTGAAAATAATAATGGTTTTATTGCGATGTACGTGTAATGGGTATTGAATATAGTTGAAAGTAAATTAATAGCAGTTAAACAATTGAGATTTGTTAAATGTCTGAATAAAATATTAGTAAACACATTTAGCTTGTAATTTTCATTCTTAAAATTTACCTATGCTATAAAAATCTTTTATTTTTACTATATTTAAATGATCATTATAAAATATTTATAAAACACTCAAATATTAAGTTAATGTTTAGAAGATTGAACAATAGTTTAAGAAAATGATTCTCATTTACCATTATTATCTGTGATATGTTTCATTTAACCTGTTATTTAGAATACACTAAAAAACATGTTTTTATACGATAATTTTGACAAATCTTACAAATTCCTATTTTAAACTGCTTATAATACACTAAATTATTGAATGTATACACCGACAGAGGGCGTGTGCGTCGCCGTTGTGTGCCGTTCACCGTACGGCTGCTTAACGTGACTGATCGTTATTTTTACTTAGCTTTTGCGTGTAGTTGTTGTTCATTTAATAAAGATTTTTCATATTATAAAGGAATTGTTCATATTTTACGCCAAAGTTGACACATGTAAGTGTCTTGATCCTGGACTACTAGATTAAGAAAACGATTCTAATTTATCATTTGCAACTTTCTTATGTTTCACTTAACCTGATATTTTTACTCCATAAAAACTATAAAATATAATTTTGACGAATAATACAAATTCATATTGAAAAGGAGCAATTTTCAGTTGTTGTACAAATGTATTCTTTAGTTACACTTATAAGACGTTTAAATTCTATAAAACATTCTGGTATATTTGTACTATCTTTTATGGTTTATCATAATTATTATTTCTTATCATCTGTTATAATTTTTATATTTCATATATTTTGCAATTTTACATTGGTATTTGTATTTAAATTTCAACTGTAAATTGTTTTCAAATATTTTGTAATAAAAATGAATTTTGTCCAATAGTTTATGTTTTGATTGTTTCCATTTCTGAATTATTCACTGTCGTCCACGTACTAGTTGTTATATAGAATTTTTGGTTCTCCTTATGGTGTCTAGTAGTGACATTTTATCCTCCACCCCGTTATACATATTTAACTTACTATTTTTTTTTTTTTTTTTTTTTTTTTTTTAGATGGCAGTACAGCAGATCACTTAAGACATGATTTACCATTTCTACCACATGGGAAAGTTACAACATCCTACGCTGAAAATGGACTAGACGATACTGATAATAATAATGGTTTTATGCAAAGTACGAATAATGGATATTGATTGTAATTGATAGTCAATTAATAGTGGTGTAACAAAATGTTAGTGTCATGAAACCCTGACCATTAAAATTAAGAAAATGGTTCTAATTTTCCATTGTTATCGTTCAAATGTTACATTAAAGCTAATACTTCTTATACACAATACAACATGATTTTACATGGTAATTTAAACAAATATTACAAAGTCGTATTTTTAACTGCTTATAAAACTCTCAATTGTCATGTTAGTGTCTAGAAACCTTGACTACTAGATTATGACAATGATTCTTATTTTCCATTATTAACATTCATATAATTCATTTATGCTGATACTTCATAAACAATATAAAAAATAGGTATACAAGATAATTTATACAAGTATAACAAACACATATTTTTTTTCATGTTGAAAAGCGTCAATTTTAAGTTAATGTACAAGTGCATTCTTTACTTACATTTAATTTACATTCAAATTCAACGAAACATTTTGGTAGATTTGTACTATCTTTTATTACTTATCATTATAATTGTTTCTTTAACCATTATACATATTAACCTAACTACTTTGTTTTAGATGGCAGTACAGCAGATCACTCGAGGCGTGCTGAGACATGAATTACCATTACTATCACTTGGGAAAGTTACAACATCTTACGTTGATAATGGAATAGAAGATACTGCTAATAATAATGGTTTTATGCAAAGTACGAATAATGGATATTGATTGTAATTGATAGTCAATTAATAGTGGTGTAACAAAATGTTAGTGTCATGAAACCCTGACCATTAGATTAAGTGAATGATTCTTATTGACCATAACTAACTTCCATATTTGCCATTTAAACTGATAGTTCATAAACACTATAAAACATGTTTTTATATGATAATTTTGACTCGTTTTTTAAATTTATATTTTTAACTGCTTATGAAACATTGAATTTTTTATTTAGTGTCATGAAACCCAGACCCATAGATTAAATAAATAATTCTTATTTACCATAACTATCTTCCATATATTTCAACTAAGCTGACACTTCATAATCACTATAAAACATGTTTTTATATGATGATTTTGACTCGTTTTTCAAATTCATATTTATAACTGCTTATAAAACACTGTATTCTCAAGTTATTTTCTAACCATTTTACATATTTACCTGAATACTCTTTTTCAGATGGAAGTACAACAGATCACTCAAGACATGCTGAGACATGAATCCACATTTCTACCACTTGTGAATGTATCAACATCCTATGTTGAAAACTGACCAGAAGATACTGAAAATAATAATGGTTTTATTGCGATGTACGTGTAATGGGTATTGAATATAGTTGAAAGTAAATTAATAGCAGTTAAACAATTGAGATTTGTTAAATGTCTGAATAAAATATTAGTAAACACATTTAGCTTGTAATTTTCATTCTTAAAATTTACCTATGCTATAGAAATCTTTTATTTTTACTATATTTAAATGATCATTATAAAATATTTATAAAACACTCAAATATTAAGTTAATGTTTAGAAGATTGAACAATAGTTTAAGAAAATGATTCTCATTTACCATTATTATCTGTGATATGTTTCATTTAACCTGTTATTTAGAATACACTAAAAAACATGTTTTTATACGATAATTTTGACAAATCTTACAAATTCCTATTTTAAACTGCTTATAATACACTAAATTATTGAATGTATACACCGACAGAGGGCGTGTGCGTCGCCGTTGTGTGCCGTTCACCGTACGGCTGCTTAACGTGACTGATCGTTATTTTTACTTAGCTTTTGCGTGTAGTTGTTGTTCATTTAATAAAGATTTTTCATATTATAAAGGAATTGTTCATATTTTACGCCAAAGTTGACACATGTAAGTGTCTTGATCCTGGACTACTAGATTAAGAAAACGATTCTAATTTATCATTTGCAACTTTCTTATGTTTCACTTAACCTGATATTTTTACTCCATAAAAACTATAAAATATAATTTTGACGAATAATACAAATTCATATTGAAAAGGAGCAATTTTCAGTTGTTGTACAAATGTATTCTTTAGTTACACTTATAAGACGTTTAAATTCTATAAAACATTCTGGTATATTTGTACTATCTTTTATGGTTTATCATAATTATTATTTCTTATCATCTGTTATAATTTTTATATTTCATATATTTTGCAATTTTACATTGGTATTTGTATTTAAATTTCAACTGTAAATTGTTTTCAAATATTTTGTAATAAAAATGAATTTTGTCCAATAGTTTATGTTTTGATTGTTTCCATTTCTGAATTATTCACTGTCGTCCACGTACTAGTTGTTATATAGAATTTTTGGTTCTCCTTATGGTGTCTAGTAGTGACATTTTATCCTCCACCCCGTTATACATATTTAACTTACTATTTTTTTTTTTTTTTTTTTTTTTTTTTTAGATGGCAGTACAGCAGATCACTTAAGACATGATTTACCATTTCTACCACATGGGAAAGTTACAACATCCTACGCTGAAAATGGACTAGACGATACTGATAATAATAATGGTTTTATGCAAAGTACGAATAATGGATATTGATTGTAATTGATAGTCAATTAATAGTGGTGTAACAAAATGTTAGTGTCATGAAACCCTGACCATTAAAATTAAGAAAATGATTCTAATTTTCCATTGTTATCGTTCAAATGTTACATTAAAGCTAATACTTCTTAAACACAATACAACATGATTTTACATGGTAATTTAAACAAATATTACAAAGTCGTATTTTTAACTGCTTATAAAACTCTCAATTGTCATGTTAGTGTCTAGAAACCTTGACTACTAGATTATGACAATGATTCTTATTTTCCATTATTAACATTCATATAATTCATTTATGCTGATACTTCATAAACAATATAAAAAATAGGTATACAAGATAATTTATACAAGTATAACAAACACATATTTTTTTTCATGTTGAAAAGCGTCAATTTTAAGTTAATGTACAAGTGTATTCTTTACTTACATTTAATTTACATTCAAATTCAACGAAACATTTTGGTAGATTTGTACTATCTTTTATTACTTATCATTATAATTGTTTCTTTAACCATTATACATATTAACCTAACTACTTTGTTTTAGATGGCAGTACAGCAGATCACTCGAGGCGTGCTGAGACATGAATTACCATTACTATCACTTGGGAAAGTTACAACATCTTACGTTGATAATGGAATAGAAGATACTGCTAATAATAATGGTTTTATGCAAAGTACGAATAATGGATATTGATTGTAATTGATAGTCAATTAATAGTGGTGTAACAAAATGTTAGTGTCATGAAACCCTGACCATTAGATTAAGTGAATGATTCTTATTGACCATAACTAACTTCCATATTTGCCATTTAAACTGATAGTTCATAAACACTATAAAACATGTTTTTATATGATAATTTTGACTCGTTTTTTAAATTTATATTTTTAACTGCTTATGAAACATTGAATTTTTTATTTAGTGTCATGAAACCCAGACCCATAGATTAAATAAATAATTCTTATTTACCATAACTATCTTCCATATATTTCAACTAAGCTGACACTTCATAATCACTATAAAACATGTTTTTATATGATGATTTTGACTCGTTTTTCAAATTCATATTTATAACTGCTTATAAAACACTGTATTCTCAAGTTATTTTCTAACCATTTTACATATTTACCTGAATACTCTTTTTCAGATGGAAGTACAACAGATCACTCAAGACATGCTGAGACATGAATCCACATTTCTACCACTTGTGAATGTATCAACATCCTATGTTGAAAACTGACCAGAAGATACTGAAAATAATAATGGTTTTATTGCGATGTACGTGTAATGGGTATTGAATATAGTTGAAAGTAAATTAATAGCAGTTAAACAATTGAGATTTGTTAAATGTCTGAATAAAATATTAGTAAACACATTTAGCTTGTAATTTTCATTCTTAAAATTTACCTATGCTATAGAAATCTTTTATTTTTACTATATTTAAATGATCATTATAAAATATTTATAAAACACTCAAATATTAAGTTAATGTTTAGAAGATTGAACAATAGTTTAAGAAAATGATTCTCATTTACCATTATTATCTGTGATATGTTTCATTTAACCTGTTATTTAGAATACACTAAAAAACATGTTTTTATACGATAATTTTGACAAATCTTACAAATTCCTATTTTAAACTGCTTATAATACACTAAATTATTGAATGTATACACCGACAGAGGGCGTGTGCGTCGCCGTTGTGTGCCGTTCACCGTACGGCTGCTTAACGTGACTGATCGTTATTTTTACTTAGCTTTTGCGTGTAGTTGTTGTTCATTTAATAAAGATTTTTCATATTATAAAGGAATTGTTCATATTTTACGCCAAAGTTGACACATGTAAGTGTCTTGATCCTGGACTACTAGATTAAGAAAACGATTCTAATTTATCATTTGCAACTTTCTTATGTTTCACTTAACCTGATATTTTTACTCCATAAAAACTATAAAATATAATTTTGACGAATAATACAAATTCATATTGAAAAGGAGCAATTTTCAGTTGTTGTACAAATGTATTCTTTAGTTACACTTATAAGACGTTTAAATTCTATAAAACATTCTGGTATATTTGTACTATCTTTTATGGTTTATCATAATTATTATTTCTTATCATCTGTTATAATTTTTATATTTCATATATTTTGCAATTTTACATTGGTATTTGTATTTAAATTTCAACTGTAAATTGTTTTCAAATATTTTGTAATAAAAATGAATTTTGTCCAATAGTTTATGTTTTGATTGTTTCCATTTCTGAATTATTCACTGTCGTCCACGTACTAGTTGTTATATAGAATTTTTGGTTCTCCTTATGGTGTCTAGTAGTGACATTTTATCCTCCACCCCGTTATACATATTTAACTTACTATTTTTTTTTTTTTTTTTTTTTTAGATGGCAGTACAGCAGATCACTTAAGACATGATTTACCATTTCTACCACATGGGAAAGTTACAACATCCTACGCTGAAAATGGACTAGACGATACTGATAATAATAATGGTTTTATGCAAAGTACGAATAATGGATATTGATTGTAATTGATAGTCAATTAATAGTGGTGTAACAAAATGTTAGTGTCATGAAACCCTGACCATTAAAATTAAGAAAATGATTCTAATTTTCCATTGTTATCGTTCAAATGTTACATTAAAGCTAATACTTCTTAAACACAATACAACATGATTTTACATGGTAATTTAAACAAATATTACAAAGTCGTATTTTTAACTGCTTATAAAACTCTCAATTGTCATGTTAGTGTCTAGAAACCTTGACTACTAGATTATGACAATGATTCTTATTTTCCATTATTAACATTCATATAATTCATTTATGCTGATACTTCATAAACAATATAAAAAATAGGTATACAAGATAATTTATACAAGTATAACAAACACATATTTTTTTTCATGTTGAAAAGCGTCAATTTTAAGTTAATGTACAAGTGTATTCTTTACTTACATTTAATTTACATTCAAATTCAACGAAACATTTTGGTAGATTTGTACTATCTTTTATTACTTATCATTATAATTGTTTCTTTAACCATTATACATATTAACCTAACTACTTTGTTTTAGATGGCAGTACAGCAGATCACTCGAGGCGTGCTGAGACATGAATTACCATTACTATCACTTGGGAAAGTTACAACATCTTACGTTGATAATGGAATAGAAGATACTGCTAATAATAATGGTTTTATGCAAAGTACGAATAATGGATATTGATTGTAATTGATAGTCAATTAATAGTGGTGTAACAAAATGTTAGTGTCATGAAACCCTGACCATTAGATTAAGTGAATGATTCTTATTGACCATAACTAACTTCCATATTTGCCATTTAAACTGATAGTTCATAAACACTATAAAACATGTTTTTATATGATAATTTTGACTCGTTTTTTAAATTTATATTTTTAACTGCTTATGAAACATTGAATTTTTTATTTAGTGTCATGAAACCCAGACCCATAGATTAAATAAATAATTCTTATTTACCATAACTATCTTCCATATATTTCAACTAAGCTGACACTTCATAATCACTATAAAACATGTTTTTATATGATGATTTTGACTCGTTTTTCAAATTCATATTTATAACTGCTTATAAAACACTGTATTCTCAAGTTATTTTCTAACCATTTTACATATTTACCTGAATACTCTTTTTCAGATGGAAGTACAACAGATCACTCAAGACATGCTGAGACATGAATCCACATTTCTACCACTTGTGAATGTATCAACATCCTATGTTGAAAACTGACCAGAAGATACTGAAAATAATAATGGTTTTATTGCGATGTACGTGTAATGGGTATTGAATATAGTTGAAAGTAAATTAATAGCAGTTAAACAATTGAGATTTGTTAAATGTCTGAATAAAATATTAGTAAACACATTTAGCTTGTAATTTTCATTCTTAAAATTTACCTATGCTATAGAAATCTTTTATTTTTACTATATTTAAATGATCATTATAAAATATTTATAAAACACTCAAATATTAAGTTAATGTTTAGAAGATTGAACAATAGTTTAAGAAAATGATTCTCATTTACCATTATTATCTGTGATATGTTTCATTTAACCTGTTATTTAGAATACACTAAAAAACATGTTTTTATACGATAATTTTGACAAATCTTACAAATTCCTATTTTAAACTGCTTATAATACACTAAATTATTGAATGTATACACCGACAGAGGGCGTGTGCGTCGCCGTTGTGTGCCGTTCACCGTACGGCTGCTTAACGTGACTGATCGTTATTTTTACTTAGCTTTTGCGTGTAGTTGTTGTTCATTTAATAAAGATTTTTCATATTATAAAGGAATTGTTCATATTTTACGCCAAAGTTGACACATGTAAGTGTCTTGATCCTGGACTACTAGATTAAGAAAACGATTCTAATTTATCATTTGCAACTTTCTTATGTTTCACTTAACCTGATATTTTTACTCCATAAAAACTATAAAATATAATTTTGACGAATAATACAAATTCATATTGAAAAGGAGCAATTTTCAGTTGTTGTACAAATGTATTCTTTAGTTACACTTATAAGACGTTTAAATTCTATAAAACATTCTGGTATATTTGTACTATCTTTTATGGTTTATCATAATTATTATTTCTTATCATCTGTTATAATTTTTATATTTCATATATTTTGCAATTTTACATTGGTATTTGTATTTAAATTTCAACTGTAAATTGTTTTCAAATATTTTGTAATAAAAATGAATTTTGTCCAATAGTTTATGTTTTGATTGTTTCCATTTCTGAATTATTCACTGTCGTCCACGTACTAGTTGTTATATAGAATTTTTGGTTCTCCTTATGGTGTCTAGTAGTGACATTTTATCCTCCACCCCGTTATACATATTTAACTTACTATTTTTTTTTTTTTTTTTTTTTTTTTTTTTTAGATGGCAGTACAGCAGATCACTTAAGACATGATTTACCATTTCTACCACATGGGAAAGTTACAACATCCTACGCTGAAAATGGACTAGACGATACTGATAATAATAATGGTTTTATGCAAAGTACGAATAATGGATATTGATTGTAATTGATAGTCAATTAATAGTGGTGTAACAAAATGTTAGTGTCATGAAACCCTGACCATTAAAATTAAGAAAATGGTTCTAATTTTCCATTGTTATCGTTCAAATGTTACATTAAAGCTAATACTTCTTATACACAATACAACATGATTTTACATGGTAATTTAAACAAATATTACAAAGTCGTATTTTTAACTGCTTATAAAACTCTCATTTGTCATGTTAGTGTCTAGAAACCTTGACTACTAGATTATGACAATGATTCTTATTTTCGTTTATTAACATTCATATAATTCATTTATGCTGATACTTCATAAACAATATAAAAAATAGGTATACAAGATAATTTATACAAGTATAACAAACACATATTTTTTTTCATGTTGAAAAGCGTCAATTTTAAGTTAATGTACAAGTGCATTCTTTACTTACATTTAATTTACATTCAAATTCAACGAAACATTTTGGTAGATTTGTACTATCTTTTATTACTTATCATTATAATTGTTTCTTTAACCATTATACATATTAACCTAACTACTTTGTTTTAGATGGCAGTACAGCAGATCACTCGAGGCGTGCTGAGACATGAATTACCATTACTATCACTTGGGAAAGTTACAACATCTTACGTTGATAATGGAATAGAAGATACTGCTAATAATAATGGTTTTATGCAAAGTACGAATAATGGATATTGATTGTAATTGATAGTCAATTAATAGTGGTGTAACAAAATGTTAGTGTCATGAAACCCTGACCATTAGATTAAGTGAATGATTCTTATTGACCATAACTAACTTCCATATTTGCCATTTAAACTGATAGTTCATAAACACTATAAAACATGTTTTTATATGATAATTTTGACTCGTTTTTTAAATTTATATTTTTAACTGCTTATGAAACATTGAATTTTTTATTTAGTGTCATGAAACCCAGACCCATAGATTAAATAAATAATTCTTATTTACCATAACTATCTTCCATATATTTCAACTAAGCTGACACTTCATAATCACTATAAAACATGTTTTTATATGATGATTTTGACTCGTTTTTCAAATTCATATTTATAACTGCTTATAAAAACACTGTATTCTCAAGTTATTTTCTAACCATTTTACATATTTACCTGAATACTCTTTTTCAGATGGAAGTACAACAGATCACTCAAGACATGCTGAGACATGAATCCACATTTCTACCACTTGTGAATGTATCAACATCCTATGTTGAAAACTGACCAGAAGATACTGAAAATAATAATGGTTTTATTGCGATGTACGTGTAATGGGTATTGAATATAGTTGAAAGTAAATTAATAGCAGTTAAACAATTGAGATTTGTTAAATGTCTGAATAAAATATTAGTAAACACATTTAGCTTGTAATTTTCATTCTTAAAATTTACCTATGCTATAGAAATCTTTTATTTTTACTATATTTAAATGATCATTATAAAATATTTATAAAACACTCAAATATTAAGTTAATGTTTAGAAGATTGAACAATAGTTTAAGAAAATGATTCTCATTTACCATTATTATCTGTGATATGTTTCATTTAACCTGTTATTTAGAATACACTAAAAAACATGTTTTTATACGATAATTTTGACAAATCTTACAAATTCCTATTTTAAACTGCTTATAATACACTAAATTATTGAATGTATACACCGACAGAGGGCGTGTGCGTCGCCGTTGTGTGCCGTTCACCGTACGGCTGCTTAACGTGACTGATCGTTATTTTTACTTAGCTTTTGCGTGTAGTTGTTGTTCATTTAATAAAGATTTTTCATATTATAAAGGAATTGTTCATATTTTACGCCAAAGTTGACACATGTAAGTGTCTTGATCCTGGACTACTAGATTAAGAAAACGATTCTAATTTATCATTTGCAACTTTCTTATGTTTCACTTAACCTGATATTTTTACTCCATAAAAACTATAAAATATAATTTTGACGAATAATACAAATTCATATTGAAAAGGAGCAATTTTCAGTTGTTGTACAAATGTATTCTTTAGTTACACTTATAAGACGTTTAAATTCTATAAAACATTCTGGTATATTTGTACTATCTTTTATGGTTTATCATAATTATTATTTCTTATCATCTGTTATAATTTTTATATTTCATATATTTTGCAATTTTACATTGGTATTTGTATTTAAATTTCAACTGTAAATTGTTTTCAAATATTTTGTAATAAAAATGAATTTTTAGTTTATGTTTTGATTGTTTCCATTTCTGAATTATTCACTGTCGTCCACGTACTAGTTGTTATATAGAATTTTTGTTCTCCTTATGGTGTCTAGTAGTGACATTTTATCCTCCACCCCGTTATACATATTTAACTTACTATTTTTTTTTTTTTTTTTTTTTTTTTTTTTTAGATGGCAGTACAGCAGATCACTTAAGACATGATTTTACCATTTCTACCACCATGGGACCAGTTACAACATCCTACGCTGAAAATGGACTAGACGATACTCGATAATAATAATGGTTTTATGCAAAGTACGAATAATGGATATTGATTGTAATTGATAGTCAATTAATAGTGGTGTAACAAAATGTTAGTGTCATGAAACCCCTGACCATTAAAATTAAGAAAATGATTCTAATTTTCCATTGTTATCGTTCAAATGTTACATTAAAGCTAATACTTCTTAAACACAATACAACATGATTTTACATGGTAATTTAAACAAATATTACAAAGTCGTATTTTTAACTGCTTATAAAACTCTCAATTGTCATGTTAGTGTCTAGAAACCTTGACTACTAGATTATGACAATGATTCTTATTTTCCATTATTAACATTCATATAATTCATTTATGCTGATACTTCATAAACAATATAAAAAATAGGTATACAAGATAATTTATACAAGTATAACAAACACATATTTTTTTTCATGTTGAAAAGCGTCAATTTTAAGTTAATGTACAAGTGTATTCTTTACTTACATTTAATTTACATTCAAATTCAACGAAACATTTTGGTAGATTTGTACTATCTTTTATTACTTATCATTATAATTGTTTCTTTAACCATTATACATATTAACCTAACTACTTTGTTTTAGATGGCAGTACAGCAGATCACTCGAGGCGTGCTGAGACATGAATTACCATTACTATCACTTGGGAAAGTTACAACATCTTACGTTGATAATGGAATAGAAGATACTGCTAATAATAATGGTTTTATGCAAAGTACGAATAATGGATATTGATTGTAATTGATAGTCAATTAATAGTGGTGTAACAAAATGTTAGTGTCATGAAACCCTGACCATTAGATTAAGTGAATGATTCTTATTGACCATAACTAACTTCCATATTTGCCATTTAAACTGATAGTTCATAAACACTATAAAACATGTTTTTATATGATAATTTTGACTCGTTTTTTAAATTTATATTTTTAACTGCTTATGAAACATTGAATTTTTTATTTAGTGTCATGAAACCCAGACCCATAGATTAAATAAATAATTCTTATTTACCATAACTATCTTCCATATATTTCAACTAAGCTGACACTTCATAATCACTATAAAACATGTTTTTATATGATGATTTTGACTCGTTTTTCAAATTCATATTTATAACTGCTTATAAAACACTGTATTCTCAAGTTATTTTCTAACCATTTTACATATTTACCTGAATACTCTTTTTCAGATGGAAGTACAACAGATCACTCAAGACATGCTGAGACATGAATCCACATTTCTACCACTTGTGAATGTATCAACATCCTATGTTGAAAACTGACCAGAAGATACTGAAAATAATAATGGTTTTATTGCGATGTACGTGTAATGGGTATTGAATATAGTTGAAAGTAAATTAATAGCAGTTAAACAATTGAGATTTGTTAAATGTCTGAATAAAATATTAGTAAACACATTTAGCTTGTAATTTTCATTCTTAAAATTTACCTATGCTATAGAAATCTTTTATTTTTACTATATTTAAATGATCATTATAAAATATTTATAAAACACTCAAATATTAAGTTAATGTTTAGAAGATTGAACAATAGTTTAAGAAAATGATTCTCATTTACCATTATTATCTGTGATATGTTTCATTTAACCTGTTATTTAGAATACACTAAAAAACATGTTTTTATACGATAATTTTGACAAATCTTACAAATTCCTATTTTAAACTGCTTATAATACACTAAATTATTGAATGTATACACCGACAGAGGGCGTGTGCGTCGCCGTTGTGTGCCGTTCACCGTACGGCTGCTTAACGTGACTGATCGTTATTTTTACTTAGCTTTTGCGTGTAGTTGTTGTTCATTTAATAAAGATTTTTCATATTATAAAGGAATTGTTCATATTTTACGCCAAAGTTGACACATGTAAGTGTCTTGATCCTGGACTACTAGATTAAGAAAACGATTCTAATTTATCATTTGCAACTTTCTTATGTTTCACTTAACCTGATATTTTTACTCCATAAAAACTATAAAATATAATTTTGACGAATAATACAAATTCATATTGAAAAGGAGCAATTTTCAGTTGTTGTACAAATGTATTCTTTAGTTACACTTATAAGACGTTTAAATTCTATAAAACATTCTGGTATATTTGTACTATCTTTTATGGTTTATCATAATTATTATTTCTTATCATCTGTTATAATTTTTATATTTCATATATTTTGCAATTTTACATTGGTATTTGTATTTAAATTTCAACTGTAAATTGTTTTCAAATATTTTGTAATAAAAATGAATTTTGTCCAATAGTTTATGTTTTGATTGTTTCCATTTCTGAATTATTCACTGTCGTCCACGTACTAGTTGTTATATAGAATTTTTGGTTCTCCTTATGGTGTCTAGTAGTGACATTTTATCCTCCACCCCGTTATACATATTTAACTTACTATTTTTTTTTTTTTTTTTTTTTTTTTTTTTTAGATGGCAGTACAGCAGATCACTTAAGACATGATTTACCATTTCTACCACATGGGAAAGTTACAACATCCTACGCTGAAAATGGACTAGACGATACTGATAATAATAATGGTTTTATGCAAAGTACGAATAATGGATATTGATTGTAATTGATAGTCAATTAATAGTGGTGTAACAAAATGTTAGTGTCATGAAACCCTGACCATTAAAATTAAGAAAATGATTCTAATTTTCCATTGTTATCGTTCAAATGTTACATTAAAGCTAATACTTCTTAAACACAATACAACATGATTTTACATGGTAATTTAAACAAATATTACAAAGTCGTATTTTTAACTGCTTATAAAACTCTCAATTGTCATGTTAGTGTCTAGAAACCTTGACTACTAGATTATGACAATGATTCTTATTTTCCATTATTAACATTCATATAATTCATTTATGCTGATACTTCATAAACAATATAAAAAATAGGTATACAAGATAATTTATACAAGTATAACAAACACATATTTTTTTTCATGTTGAAAAGCGTCAATTTTAAGTTAATGTACAAGTGTATTCTTTACTTACATTTAATTTACATTCAAATTCAACGAAACATTTTGGTAGATTTGTACTATCTTTTATTACTTATCATTATAATTGTTTCTTTAACCATTATACATATTAACCTAACTACTTTGTTTTAGATGGCAGTACAGCAGATCACTCGAGGCGTGCTGAGACATGAATTACCATTACTATCACTTGGGAAAGTTACAACATCTTACGTTGATAATGGAATAGAAGATACTGCTAATAATAATGGTTTTATGCAAAGTACGAATAATGGATATTGATTGTAATTGATAGTCAATTAATAGTGGTGTAACAAAATGTTAGTGTCATGAAACCCTGACCATTAGATTAAGTGAATGATTCTTATTGACCATAACTAACTTCCATATTTGCCATTTAAACTGATAGTTCATAAACACTATAAAACATGTTTTTATATGATAATTTTGACTCGTTTTTTAAATTTATATTTTTAACTGCTTATGAAACATTGAATTTTTTATTTAGTGTCATGAAACCCAGACCCATAGATTAAATAAATAATTCTTATTTACCATAACTATCTTCCATATATTTCAACTAAGCTGACACTTCATAATCACTATAAAACATGTTTTTATATGATGATTTTGACTCGTTTTTCAAATTCATATTTATAACTGCTTATAAAACACTGTATTCTCAAGTTATTTTCTAACCATTTTACATATTTACCTGAATACTCTTTTTCAGATGGAAGTACAACAGATCACTCAAGACATGCTGAGACATGAATCCACATTTCTACCACTTGTGAATGTATCAACATCCTATGTTGAAAACTGACCAGAAGATACTGAAAATAATAATGGTTTTATTGCGATGTACGTGTAATGGGTATTGAATATAGTTGAAAGTAAATTAATAGCAGTTAAACAATTGAGATTTGTTAAATGTCTGAATAAAATATTAGTAAACACATTTAGCTTGTAATTTTCATTCTTAAAATTTACCTATGCTATAGAAATCTTTTATTTTTACTATATTTAAATGATCATTATAAAATATTTATAAAACACTCAAATATTAAGTTAATGTTTAGAAGATTGAACAATAGTTTAAGAAAATGATTCTCATTTACCATTATTATCTGTGATATGTTTCATTTAACCTGTTATTTAGAATACACTAAAAAACATGTTTTTATACGATAATTTTGACAAATCTTACAAATTCCTATTTTAAACTGCTTATAATACACTAAATTATTGAATGTATACACCGACAGAGGGCGTGTGCGTCGCCGTTGTGTGCCGTTCACCGTACGGCTGCTTAACGTGACTGATCGTTATTTTTACTTAGCTTTTGCGTGTAGTTGTTGTTCATTTAATAAAGATTTTTCATATTATAAAGGAATTGTTCATATTTTACGCCAAAGTTGACACATGTAAGTGTCTTGATCCTGGACTACTAGATTAAGAAAACGATTCTAATTTATCATTTGCAACTTTCTTATGTTTCACTTAACCTGATATTTTTACTCCATAAAAACTATAAAATATAATTTTGACGAATAATACAAATTCATATTGAAAAGGAGCAATTTTCAGTTGTTGTACAAATGTATTCTTTAGTTACACTTATAAGACGTTTAAATTCTATAAAACATTCTGGTATATTTGTACTATCTTTTATGGTTTATCATAATTATTATTTCTTATCATCTGTTATAATTTTTATATTTCATATATTTTGCAATTTTACATTGGTATTTGTATTTAAATTTCAACTGTAAATTGTTTTCAAATATTTTGTAATAAAAATGAATTTTGTCCAATAGTTTATGTTTTGATTGTTTCCATTTCTGAATTATTCACTGTCGTCCACGTACTAGTTGTTATATAGAATTTTTGGTTCTCCTTATGGTGTCTAGTAGTGACATTTTATCCTCCACCCCGTTATACATATTTAACTTACTATTTTTTTTTTTTTTTTTTTTTTTTTTTTTTAGATGGCAGTACAGCAGATCACTTAAGACATGATTTACCATTTCTACCACATGGGAAAGTTACAACATCCTACGCTGAAAATGGACTAGACGATACTGATAATAATAATGGTTTTATGCAAAGTACGAATAATGGATATTGATTGTAATTGATAGTCAATTAATAGTGGTGTAACAAAATGTTAGTGTCATGAAACCCTGACCATTAAAATTAAGAAAATGATTCTAATTTTCCATTGTTATCGTTCAAATGTTACATTAAAGCTAATACTTCTTAAACACAATACAACATGATTTTACATGGTAATTTAAACAAATATTACAAAGTCGTATTTTTAACTGCTTATAAAACTCTCAATTGTCATGTTAGTGTCTAGAAACCTTGACTACTAGATTATGACAATGATTCTTATTTTCCATTATTAACATTCATATAATTCATTTATGCTGATACTTCATAAACAATATAAAAAATAGGTATACAAGATAATTTATACAAGTATAACAAACACATATTTTTTTTCATGTTGAAAAGCGTCAATTTTAAGTTAATGTACAAGTGTATTCTTTACTTACATTTAATTTACATTCAAATTCAACGAAACATTTTGGTAGATTTGTACTATCTTTTATTACTTATCATTATAATTGTTTCTTTAACCATTATACATATTAACCTAACTACTTTGTTTTAGATGGCAGTACAGCAGATCACTCGAGGCGTGCTGAGACATGAATTACCATTACTATCACTTGGGAAAGTTACAACATCTTACGTTGATAATGGAATAGAAGATACTGCTAATAATAATGGTTTTATGCAAAGTACGAATAATGGATATTGATTGTAATTGATAGTCAATTAATAGTGGTGTAACAAAATGTTAGTGTCATGAAACCCTGACCATTAGATTAAGTGAATGATTCTTATTGACCATAACTAACTTCCATATTTGCCATTTAAACTGATAGTTCATAAACACTATAAAACATGTTTTTATATGATAATTTTGACTCGTTTTTTAAATTTATATTTTTAACTGCTTATGAAACATTGAATTTTTTATTTAGTGTCATGAAACCCAGACCCATAGATTAAATAAATAATTCTTATTTACCATAACTATCTTCCATATATTTCAACTAAGCTGACACTTCATAATCACTATAAAACATGTTTTTATATGATGATTTTGACTCGTTTTTCAAATTCATATTTATAACTGCTTATAAAACACTGTATTCTCAAGTTATTTTCTAACCATTTTACATATTTACCTGAATACTCTTTTTCAGATGGAAGTACAACAGATCACTCAAGACATGCTGAGACATGAATCCACATTTCTACCACTTGTGAATGTATCAACATCCTATGTTGAAAACTGACCAGAAGATACTGAAAATAATAATGGTTTTATTGCGATGTACGTGTAATGGGTATTGAATATAGTTGAAAGTAAATTAATAGCAGTTAAACAATTGAGATTTGTTAAATGTCTGAATAAAATATTAGTAAACACATTTAGCTTGTAATTTTCATTCTTAAAATTTACCTATGCTATAAAAATCTTTTATTTTTACTATATTTAAATGATCATTATAAAATATTTATAAAACACTCAAATATTAAGTTAATGTTTAGAAGATTGAACAATAGTTTAAGAAAATGATTCTCATTTACCATTATTATCTGTGATATGTTTCATTTAACCTGTTATTTAGAATACACTAAAAAACATGTTTTTATACGATAATTTTGACAAATCTTACAAATTCCTATTTTAAACTGCTTATAATACACTAAATTATTGAATGTATACACCGACAGAGGGCGTGTGCGTCGCCGTTGTGTGCCGTTCACCGTACGGCTGCTTAACGTGACTGATCGTTATTTTTACTTAGCTTTTGCGTGTAGTTGTTGTTCATTTAATAAAGATTTTTCATATTATAAAGGAATTGTTCATATTTTACGCCAAAGTTGACACATGTAAGTGTCTTGATCCTGGACTACTAGATTAAGAAAACGATTCTAATTTATCATTTGCAACTTTCTTATGTTTCACTTAACCTGATATTTTTACTCCATAAAAACTATAAAATATAATTTTGACGAATAATACAAATTCATATTGAAAAGGAGCAATTTTCAGTTGTTGTACAAATGTATTCTTTAGTTACACTTATAAGACGTTTAAATTCTATAAAACATTCTGGTATATTTGTACTATCTTTTATGGTTTATCATAATTATTATTTCTTATCATCTGTTATAATTTTTATATTTCATATATTTTGCAATTTTACATTGGTATTTGTATTTAAATTTCAACTGTAAATTGTTTTCAAATATTTTGTAATAAAAATGAATTTTGTCCAATAGTTTATGTTTTGATTGTTTCCATTTCTGAATTATTCACTGTCGTCCACGTACTAGTTGTTATATAGAATTTTTGGTTCTCCTTATGGTGTCTAGTAGTGACATTTTATCCTCCACCCCGTTATACATATTTAACTCACTATTTTTTTTTTTTTTTTTTTTTCTTAGATGGCAGTACAGCAGATCACTTAAGACATGATTTACCATTTCTACCACATGGGAAAGTTACAACATCCTACGCTGAAAATGGACTAGACGATACTGATAATAATAATGGTTTTATGCAAAGTACGAATAATGGATATTGATTGTAATTGATAGTCAATTAATAGTGGTGTAACAAAATGTTAGTGTCATGAAACCCTGACCATTAAAATTAAGAAAATGATTCTAATTTTCCATTGTTATCGTTCAAATGTTACATTAAAGCTAATACTTCTTAAACACAATACAACATGATTTTACATGGTAATTTAAACAAATATTACAAAGTCGTATTTTTAACTGCTTATAAAACTCTCAATTGTCATGTTAGTGTCTAGAAACCTTGACTACTAGATTATGACAATGATTCTTATTTTCCATTATTAACATTCATATAATTCATTTATGCTGATACTTCATAAACAATATAAAAAATAGGTATACAAGATAATTTATACAAGTATAACAAACACATATTTTTTTTCATGTTGAAAAGCGTCAATTTTAAGTTAATGTACAAGTGTATTCTTTACTTACATTTAATTTACATTCAAATTCAACGAAACATTTTGGTAGATTTGTACTATCTTTTATTACTTATCATTATAATTGTTTCTTTAACCATTATACATATTAGCCTAACTACTTTGTTTTAGATGGCAGTACAGCAGATCACTCGAGGCGTGCTGAGACATGAATTACCATTACTATCACTTGGGAAAGTTACAACATCTTACGTTGATAATGGAATAGAAGATACTGCTAATAATAATGGTTTTATGCAAAGTACGAATAATGGATATTGATTGTAATTGATAGTCAATTAATAGTGGTGTAACAAAATGTTAGTGTCATGAAACCCTGACCATTAGATTAAGTGAATGATTCTTATTGACCATAACTAACTTCCATATTTGCCATTTAAACTGATAGTTCATAAACACTATAAAACATGTTTTTATATGATAATTTTGACTCGTTTTTTAAATTTATATTTTTAACTGCTTATGAAACATTGAATTTTTTATTTAGTGTCATGAAACCCAGACCCATAGATTAAATAAATAATTCTTATTTACCATAACTATCTTCCATATATTTCAACTAAGCTGACACTTCATAATCACTATAAAACATGTTTTTATATGATGATTTTGACTCGTTTTTCAAATTCATATTTATAACTGCTTATAAAACACTGTATTCTCAAGTTATTTTCTAACCATTTTACATATTTACCTGAATACTCTTTTTCAGATGGAAGTACAACAGATCACTCAAGACATGCTGAGACATGAATCCACATTTCTACCACTTGTGAATGTATCAACATCCTATGTTGAAAACTGACCAGAAGATACTGAAAATAATAATGGTTTTATTGCGATGTACGTGTAATGGGTATTGAATATAGTTGAAAGTAAATTAATAGCAGTTAAACAATTGAGATTTGTTAAATGTCTGAATAAAATATTAGTAAACACATTTAGCTTGTAATTTTCATTCTTAAAATTTACCTATGCTATAAAAATCTTTTATTTTTACTATATTTAAATGATCATTATAAAATATTTATAAAACACTCAAATATTAAGTTAATGTTTAGAAGATTGAACAATAGTTTAAGAAAATGATTCTCATTTACCATTATTATCTGTGATATGTTTCATTTAACCTGTTATTTAGAATACACTAAAAAACATGTTTTTATACGATAATTTTGACAAATCTTACAAATTCCTATTTTAAACTGCTTATAATACACTAAATTATTGAATGTATACACCGACAGAGGGCGTGTGCGTCGCCGTTGTGTGCCGTTCACCGTACGGCTGCTTAACGTGACTGATCGTTATTTTTACTTAGCTTTTGCGTGTAGTTGTTGTTCATTTAATAAAGATTTTTCATATTATAAAGGAATTGTTCATATTTTACGCCAAAGTTGACACATGTAAGTGTCTTGATCCTGGACTACTAGATTAAGAAAACGATTCTAATTTATCATTTGCAACTTTCTTATGTTTCACTTAACCTGATATTTTTACTCCATAAAAACTATAAAATATAATTTTGACGAATAATACAAATTCATATTGAAAAGGAGCAATTTTCAGTTGTTGTACAAATGTATTCTTTAGTTACACTTATAAGACGTTTAAATTCTATAAAACATTCTGGTATATTTGTACTATCTTTTATGGTTTATCATAATTATTATTTCTTATCATCTGTTATAATTTTTATATTTCATATATTTTGCAATTTTACATTGGTATTTGTATTTAAATTTCAACTGTAAATTGTTTTCAAATATTTTGTAATAAAAATGAATTTTGTCCAATAGTTTATGTTTTGATTGTTTCCATTTCTGAATTATTCACTGTCGTCCACGTACTAGTTGTTATATAGAATTTTTGGTTCTCCTTATGGTGTCTAGTAGTGACATTTTATCCTCCACCCCGTTATACATATTTAACTTACTATTTTTTTTTTTTTTTTTTTTTTTTTTTTTTAGATGGCAGTACAGCAGATCACTTAAGACATGATTTACCATTTCTACCACATGGGAAAGTTACAACATCCTACGCTGAAAATGGACTAGACGATACTGATAATAATAATGGTTTTATGCAAAGTACGAATAATGGATATTGATTGTAATTGATAGTCAATTAATAGTGGTGTAACAAAATGTTAGTGTCATGAAACCCTGACCATTAAAATTAAGAAAATGGTTCTAATTTTCCATTGTTATCGTTCAAATGTTACATTAAAGCTAATACTTCTTATACACAATACAACATGATTTTACATGGTAATTTAAACAAATATTACAAAGTCGTATTTTTAACTGCTTATAAAACTCTCAATTGTCATGTTAGTGTCTAGAAACCTTGACTACTAGATTATGACAATGATTCTTATTTTCGTTTATTAACATTCATATAATTCATTTATGCTGATACTTCATAAACAATATAAAAAATAGGTATACAAGATAATTTATACAAGTATAACAAACACATATTTTTTTTCATGTTGAAAAGCGTCAATTTTAAGTTAATGTACAAGTGCATTCTTTACTTACATTTAATTTACATTCAAATTCAACGAAACATTTTGGTAGATTTGTACTATCTTTTATTACTTATCATTATAATTGTTTCTTTAACCATTATACATATTAACCTAACTACTTTGTTTTAGATGGCAGTACAGCAGATCACTCGAGGCGTGCTGAGACATGAATTACCATTACTATCACTTGGGAAAGTTACAACATCTTACGTTGATAATGGAATAGAAGATACTGCTAATAATAATGGTTTTATGCAAAGTACGAATAATGGATATTGATTGTAATTGATAGTCAATTAATAGTGGTGTAACAAAATGTTAGTGTCATGAAACCCTGACCATTAGATTAAGTGAATGATTCTTATTGACCATAACTAACTTCCATATTTGCCATTTAAACTGATAGTTCATAAACACTATAAAACATGTTTTTATATGATAATTTTGACTCGTTTTTTAAATTTATATTTTTAACTGCTTATGAAACATTGAATTTTTTATTTAGTGTCATGAAACCCAGACCCATAGATTAAATAAATAATTCTTATTTACCATAACTATCTTCCATATATTTCAACTAAGCTGACACTTCATAATCACTATAAAACATGTTTTTATATGATGATTTTGACTCGTTTTTCAAATTCATATTTATAACTGCTTATAAAACACTGTATTCTCAAGTTATTTTCTAACCATTTTACATATTTACCTGAATACTCTTTTTCAGATGGAAGTACAACAGATCACTCAAGACATGCTGAGACATGAATCCACATTTCTACCACTTGTGAATGTATCAACATCCTATGTTGAAAACTGACCAGAAGATACTGAAAATAATAATGGTTTTATTGCGATGTACGTGTAATGGGTATTGAATATAGTTGAAAGTAAATTAATAGCAGTTAAACAATTGAGATTTGTTAAATGTCTGAATAAAATATTAGTAAACACATTTAGCTTGTAATTTTCATTCTTAAAATTTACCTATGCTATAGAAATCTTTTATTTTTACTATATTTAAATGATCATTATAAAATATTTATAAAACACTCAAATATTAAGTTAATGTTTAGAAGATTGAACAATAGTTTAAGAAAATGATTCTCATTTACCATTATTATCTGTGATATGTTTCATTTAACCTGTTATTTAGAATACACTAAAAAACATGTTTTTATACGATAATTTTGACAAATCTTACAAATTCCTATTTTAAACTGCTTATAATACACTAAATTATTGAATGTATACACCGACAGAGGGCGTGTGCGTCGCCGTTGTGTGCCGTTCACCGTACGGCTGCTTAACGTGACTGATCGTTATTTTTACTTAGCTTTTGCGTGTAGTTGTTGTTCATTTAATAAAGATTTTTCATATTATAAAGGAATTGTTCATATTTTACGCCAAAGTTGACACATGTAAGTGTCTTGATCCTGGACTACTAGATTAAGAAAACGATTCTAATTTATCATTTGCAACTTTCTTATGTTTCACTTAACCTGATATTTTTACTCCATAAAAACTATAAAATATAATTTTGACGAATAATACAAATTCATATTGAAAAGGAGCAATTTTCAGTTGTTGTACAAATGTATTCTTTAGTTACACTTATAAGACGTTTAAATTCTATAAAACATTCTGGTATATTTGTACTATCTTTTATGGTTTATCATAATTATTATTTCTTATCATCTGTTATAATTTTTATATTTCATATATTTTGCAATTTTACATTGGTATTTGTATTTAAATTTCAACTGTAAATTGTTTTCAAATATTTTGTAATAAAAATGAATTTTGTCCAATAGTTTATGTTTTGATTGTTTCCATTTCTGAATTATTCACTGTCGTCCACGTACTAGTTGTTATATAGAATTTTTGGTTCTCCTTATGGTGTCTAGTAGTGACATTTTATCCTCCACCCCGTTATACATATTTAACTTACTATTTTTTTTTTTTTTTTTTTTTTTAGATGGCAGTACAGCAGATCACTTAAGACATGATTTACCATTTCTACCACATGGGAAAGTTACAACATCCTACGCTGAAAATGGACTAGACGATACTGATAATAATAATGGTTTTATGCAAAGTACGAATAATGGATATTGATTGTAATTGATAGTCAATTAATAGTGGTGTAACAAAATGTTAGTGTCATGAAACCCTGACCATTAAAATTAAGAAAATGATTCTAATTTTCCATTGTTATCGTTCAAATGTTACATTAAAGCTAATACTTCTTAAACACAATACAACATGATTTTACATGGTAATTTAAACAAATATTACAAAGTCGTATTTTTAACTGCTTATAAAACTCTCAATTGTCATGTTAGTGTCTAGAAACCTTGACTACTAGATTATGACAATGATTCTTATTTTCCATTATTAACATTCATATAATTCATTTATGCTGATACTTCATAAACAATATAAAAAATAGGTATACAAGATAATTTATACAAGTATAACAAACACATATTTTTTTTCATGTTGAAAAGCGTCAATTTTAAGTTAATGTACAAGTGTATTCTTTACTTACATTTAATTTACATTCAAATTCAACGAAACATTTTGGTAGATTTGTACTATCTTTTATTACTTATCATTATAATTGTTTCTTTAACCATTATACATATTAACCTAACTACTTTGTTTTAGATGGCAGTACAGCAGATCACTCGAGGCGTGCTGAGACATGAATTACCATTACTATCACTTGGGAAAGTTACAACATCTTACGTTGATAATGGAATAGAAGATACTGCTAATAATAATGGTTTTATGCAAAGTACGAATAATGGATATTGATTGTAATTGATAGTCAATTAATAGTGGTGTAACAAAATGTTAGTGTCATGAAACCCTGACCATTAGATTAAGTGAATGATTCTTATTGACCATAACTAACTTCCATATTTGCCATTTAAACTGATAGTTCATAAACACTATAAAACATGTTTTTATATGATAATTTTGACTCGTTTTTTAAATTTATATTTTTAACTGCTTATGAAACATTGAATTTTTTATTTAGTGTCATGAAACCCAGACCCATAGATTAAATAAATAATTCTTATTTACCATAACTATCTTCCATATATTTCAACTAAGCTGACACTTCATAATCACTATAAAACATGTTTTTATATGATGATTTTGACTCGTTTTTCAAATTCATATTTATAACTGCTTATAAAACACTGTATTCTCAAGTTATTTTCTAACCATTTTACATATTTACCTGAATACTCTTTTTCAGATGGAAGTACAACAGATCACTCAAGACATGCTGAGACATGAATCCACATTTCTACCACTTGTGAATGTATCAACATCCTATGTTGAAAACTGACCAGAAGATACTGAAAATAATAATGGTTTTATTGCGATGTACGTGTAATGGGTATTGAATATAGTTGAAAGTAAATTAATAGCAGTTAAACAATTGAGATTTGTTAAATGTCTGAATAAAATATTAGTAAACACATTTAGCTTGTAATTTTCATTCTTAAAATTTACCTATGCTATAGAAATCTTTTATTTTTACTATATTTAAATGATCATTATAAAATATTTATAAAACACTCAAATATTAAGTTAATGTTTAGAAGATTGAACAATAGTTTAAGAAAATGATTCTCATTTACCATTATTATCTGTGATATGTTTCATTTAACCTGTTATTTAGAATACACTAAAAAACATGTTTTTATACGATAATTTTGACAAATCTTACAAATTCCTATTTTAAACTGCTTATAATACACTAAATTATTGAATGTATACACCGACAGAGGGCGTGTGCGTCGCCGTTGTGTGCCGTTCACCGTACGGCTGCTTAACGTGACTGATCGTTATTTTTACTTAGCTTTTGCGTGTAGTTGTTGTTCATTTAATAAAGATTTTTCATATTATAAAGGAATTGTTCATATTTTACGCCAAAGTTGACACATGTAAGTGTCTTGATCCTGGACTACTAGATTAAGAAAACGATTCTAATTTATCATTTGCAACTTTCTTATGTTTCACTTAACCTGATATTTTTACTCCATAAAAACTATAAAATATAATTTTGACGAATAATACAAATTCATATTGAAAAGGAGCAATTTTCAGTTGTTGTACAAATGTATTCTTTAGTTACACTTATAAGACGTTTAAATTCTATAAAACATTCTGGTATATTTGTACTATCTTTTATGGTTTATCATAATTATTATTTCTTATCATCTGTTATAATTTTTATATTTCATATATTTTGCAATTTTACATTGGTATTTGTATTTAAATTTCAACTGTAAATTGTTTTCAAATATTTTGTAATAAAAATGAATTTTGTCCAATAGTTTATGTTTTGATTGTTTCCATTTCTGAATTATTCACTGTCGTCCACGTACTAGTTGTTATATAGAATTTTTGGTTCTCCTTATGGTGTCTAGTAGTGACATTTTATCCTCCACCCCGTTATACATATTTAACTTACTATTTTTTTTTTTTTTTTTTTTTTTTTTTTTTAGATGGCAGTACAGCAGATCACTTAAGACATGATTTACCATTTCTACCACATGGGAAAGTTACAACATCCTACGCTGAAAATGGACTAGACGATACTGATAATAATAATGGTTTTATGCAAAGTACGAATAATGGATATTGATTGTAATTGATAGTCAATTAATAGTGGTGTAACAAAATGTTAGTGTCATGAAACCCTGACCATTAAAATTAAGAAAATGATTCTAATTTTCCATTGTTATCGTTCAAATGTTACATTAAAGCTAATACTTCTTAAACACAATACAACATGATTTTACATGGTAATTTAAACAAATATTACAAAGTCGTATTTTTAACTGCTTATAAAACTCTCAATTGTCATGTTAGTGTCTAGAAACCTTGACTACTAGATTATGACAATGATTCTTATTTTCCATTATTAACATTCATATAATTCATTTATGCTGATACTTCATAAACAATATAAAAAATAGGTATACAAGATAATTTATACAAGTATAACAAACACATATTTTTTTTCATGTTGAAAAGCGTCAATTTTAAGTTAATGTACAAGTGTATTCTTTACTTACATTTAATTTACATTCAAATTCAACGAAACATTTTGGTAGATTTGTACTATCTTTTATTACTTATCATTATAATTGTTTCTTTAACCATTATACATATTAACCTAACTACTTTGTTTTAGATGGCAGTACAGCAGATCACTCGAGGCGTGCTGAGACATGAATTACCATTACTATCACTTGGGAAAGTTACAACATCTTACGTTGATAATGGAATAGAAGATACTGCTAATAATAATGGTTTTATGCAAAGTACGAATAATGGATATTGATTGTAATTGATAGTCAATTAATAGTGGTGTAACAAAATGTTAGTGTCATGAAACCCTGACCATTAGATTAAGTGAATGATTCTTATTGACCATAACTAACTTCCATATTTGCCATTTAAACTGATAGTTCATAAACACTATAAAACATGTTTTTATATGATAATTTTGACTCGTTTTTTAAATTTATATTTTTAACTGCTTATGAAACATTGAATTTTTTATTTAGTGTCATGAAACCCAGACCCATAGATTAAATAAATAATTCTTATTTACCATAACTATCTTCCATATATTTCAACTAAGCTGACACTTCATAATCACTATAAAACATGTTTTTATATGATGATTTTGACTCGTTTTTCAAATTCATATTTATAACTGCTTATAAAACACTGTATTCTCAAGTTATTTTCTAACCATTTTACATATTTACCTGAATACTCTTTTTCAGATGGAAGTACAACAGATCACTCAAGACATGCTGAGACATGAATCCACATTTCTACCACTTGTGAATGTATCAACATCCTATGTTGAAAACTGACCAGAAGATACTGAAAATAATAATGGTTTTATTGCGATGTACGTGTAATGGGTATTGAATATAGTTGAAAGTAAATTAATAGCAGTTAAACAATTGAGATTTGTTAAATGTCTGAATAAAATATTAGTAAACACATTTAGCTTGTAATTTTCATTCTTAAAATTTACCTATGCTATAGAAATCTTTTATTTTTACTATATTTAAATGATCATTATAAAATATTTATAAAACACTCAAATATTAAGTTAATGTTTAGAAGATTGAACAATAGTTTAAGAAAATGATTCTCATTTACCATTATTATCTGTGATATGTTTCATTTAACCTGTTATTTAGAATACACTAAAAAACATGTTTTTATACGATAATTTTGACAAATCTTACAAATTCCTATTTTAAACTGCTTATAATACACTAAATTATTGAATGTATACACCGACAGAGGGCGTGTGCGTCGCCGTTGTGTGCCGTTCACCGTACGGCTGCTTAACGTGACTGATCGTTATTTTTACTTAGCTTTTGCGTGTAGTTGTTGTTCATTTAATAAAGATTTTTCATATTATAAAGGAATTGTTCATATTTTACGCCAAAGTTGACACATGTAAGTGTCTTGATCCTGGACTACTAGATTAAGAAAACGATTCTAATTTATCATTTGCAACTTTCTTATGTTTCACTTAACCTGATATTTTTACTCCATAAAAACTATAAAATATAATTTTGACGAATAATACAAATTCATATTGAAAAGGAGCAATTTTCAGTTGTTGTACAAATGTATTCTTTAGTTACACTTATAAGACGTTTAAATTCTATAAAACATTCTGGTATATTTGTACTATCTTTTATGGTTTATCATAATTATTATTTCTTATCATCTGTTATAATTTTTATATTTCATATATTTTGCAATTTTACATTGGTATTTGTATTTAAATTTCAACTGTAAATTGTTTTCAAATATTTTGTAATAAAAATGAATTTTGTCCAATAGTTTATGTTTTGATTGTTTCCATTTCTGAATTATTCACTGTCGTCCACGTACTAGTTGTTATATAGAATTTTTGGTTCTCCTTATGGTGTCTAGTAGTGACATTTTATCCTCCACCCCGTTATACATATTTAACTTACTATTTTTTTTTTTTTTTTTTTTTTTTTTTTTAGATGGCAGTACAGCAGATCACTTAAGACATGATTTACCATTTCTACCACATGGGAAAGTTACAACATCCTACGCTGAAAATGGACTAGACGATACTGATAATAATAATGGTTTTATGCAAAGTACGAATAATGGATATTGATTGTAATTGATAGTCAATTAATAGTGGTGTAACAAAATGTTAGTGTCATGAAACCCTGACCATTAAAATTAAGAAAATGATTCTAATTTTCCATTGTTATCGTTCAAATGTTACATTAAAGCTAATACTTCTTAAACACAATACAACATGATTTTACATGGTAATTTAAACAAATATTACAAAGTCGTATTTTTAACTGCTTATAAAACTCTCAATTGTCATGTTAGTGTCTAGAAACCTTGACTACTAGATTATGACAATGATTCTTATTTTCCATTATTAACATTCATATAATTCATTTATGCTGATACTTCATAAACAATATAAAAAATAGGTATACAAGATAATTTATACAAGTATAACAAACACATATTTTTTTTCATGTTGAAAAGCGTCAATTTTAAGTTAATGTACAAGTGTATTCTTTACTTACATTTAATTTACATTCAAATTCAACGAAACATTTTGGTAGATTTGTACTATCTTTTATTACTTATCATTATAATTGTTTCTTTAACCATTATACATATTAACCTAACTACTTTGTTTTAGATGGCAGTACAGCAGATCACTCGAGGCGTGCTGAGACATGAATTACCATTACTATCACTTGGGAAAGTTACAACATCTTACGTTGATAATGGAATAGAAGATACTGCTAATAATAATGGTTTTATGCAAAGTACGAATAATGGATATTGATTGTAATTGATAGTCAATTAATAGTGGTGTAACAAAATGTTAGTGTCATGAAACCCTGACCATTAGATTAAGTGAATGATTCTTATTGACCATAACTAACTTCCATATTTGCCATTTAAACTGATAGTTCATAAACACTATAAAACATGTTTTTATATGATAATTTTGACTCGTTTTTTAAATTTATATTTTTAACTGCTTATGAAACATTGAATTTTTTATTTAGTGTCATGAAACCCAGACCCATAGATTAAATAAATAATTCTTATTTACCATAACTATCTTCCATATATTTCAACTAAGCTGACACTTCATAATCACTATAAAACATGTTTTTATATGATGATTTTGACTCGTTTTTCAAATTCATATTTATAACTGCTTATAAAACACTGTATTCTCAAGTTATTTTCTAACCATTTTACATATTTACCTGAATACTCTTTTTCAGATGGAAGTACAACAGATCACTCAAGACATGCTGAGACATGAATCCACATTTCTACCACTTGTGAATGTATCAACATCCTATGTTGAAAACTGACCAGAAGATACTGAAAATAATAATGGTTTTATTGCGATGTACGTGTAATGGGTATTGAATATAGTTGAAAGTAAATTAATAGCAGTTAAACAATTGAGATTTGTTAAATGTCTGAATAAAATATTAGTAAACACATTTAGCTTGTAATTTTCATTCTTAAAATTTACCTATGCTATAGAAATCTTTTATTTTTACTATATTTAAATGATCATTATAAAATATTTATAAAACACTCAAATATTAAGTTAATGTTTAGAAGATTGAACAATAGTTTAAGAAAATGATTCTCATTTACCATTATTATCTGTGATATGTTTCATTTAACCTGTTATTTAGAATACACTAAAAAACATGTTTTTTATACGATAATTTTGACAAATCTTACAAATTCCTATTTTAAACTGCTTATAATACACTAAATTATTGAATGTATACACCGACAGAGGGCGTGTGCGTCGCCGTTGTGTGCCGTTCACCGTACGGCTGCTTAACGTGACTGATCGTTATTTTTACTTAGCTTTTGCGTGTAGTTGTTGTTCATTTAATAAAGATTTTTCATATTATAAAGGAATTGTTCATATTTTACGCCAAAGTTGACACATGTAAGTGTCTTGATCCTGGACTACTAGATTAAGAAAACGATTCTAATTTATCATTTGCAACTTTCTTATGTTTCACTTAACCTGATATTTTTACTCCATAAAAACTATAAAATATAATTTTGACGAATAATACAAATTCATATTGAAAAGGAGCAATTTTCAGTTGTTGTACAAATGTATTCTTTAGTTACACTTATAAGACGTTTAAATTCTATAAAACATTCTGGTATATTTGTACTATCTTTTATGGTTTATCATAATTATTATTTCTTATCATCTGTTATAATTTTTATATTTCATATATTTTGCAATTTTACATTGGTATTTGTATTTAAATTTCAACTGTAAATTGTTTTCAAATATTTTGTAATAAAAATGAATTTTGTCCAATAGTTTATGTTTTGATTGTTTCCATTTCTGAATTATTCACTGTCGTCCACGTACTAGTTGTTATATAGAATTTTTGGTTCTCCTTATGGTGTCTAGTAGTGACATTTTATCCTCCACCCCGTTATACATATTTAACTTACTATTTTTTTTTTTTTTTTTTTTTTTTTTTTTAGATGGCAGTACAGCAGATCACTTAAGACATGATTTACCATTTCTACCACATGGGAAAGTTACAACATCCTACGCTGAAAATGGACTAGACGATACTGATAATAATAATGGTTTTATGCAAAGTACGAATAATGGATATTGATTGTAATTGATAGTCAATTAATAGTGGTGTAACAAAATGTTAGTGTCATGAAACCCTGACCATTAAAATTAAGAAAATGATTCTAATTTTCCATTGTTATCGTTCAAATGTTACATTAAAGCTAATACTTCTTAAACACAATACAACATGATTTTACATGGTAATTTAAACAAATATTACAAAGTCGTATTTTTAACTGCTTATAAAACTCTCAATTGTCATGTTAGTGTCTAGAAACCTTGACTACTAGATTATGACAATGATTCTTATTTTCCATTATTAACATTCATATAATTCATTTATGCTGATACTTCATAAACAATATAAAAAATAGGTATACAAGATAATTTATACAAGTATAACAAACACATATTTTTTTTCATGTTGAAAAGCGTCAA